>NW_022681462.1:30390037-31037537 GCF_009764315.1 Trachypithecus francoisi
ATACAGAGCTACAATGTACCTCCAAATACCAATTTTAAAACCCACGTTTACAATGTTATAAACTGGCTTTTGATGAATCTTCTTTATTGCTTAAACATGGTGGTGTGGTTCGGTTCATTTCTCATTTCATTTCATTTCATTATTTCATTTCATTTGATATCATTTGATTTCATTTCATTTCATGAGATGGAGTCTCGTTCTGTCTCCCAGGCTGGAGTTTAGTGACGCCATCTCTGCTCACTGCTCTCGCTCTGTCTCCCAGGCTGGAGGTCATGACGCCATCTCTGCTCACTGCCAGCTCCACCTCCCAGGTTCACGCCATTCTCCTGCCTCAGCCTCAGGAGGAGCTGGGACTACAGGCGCTTTCTCGTTTCGGTTCATTTCTCATTTCATTTCATCATTTCATTTCATTATTTATTTCATTTCATCATTTCGTTTCATCATTTCATTTCATTTCATTATTTCATCATTTCATCATTGCATTTCATTTCATTTCATTTTATTTCATAATTTCATTTCATCATTACACTGCATCATTTCATTTCATCATTACATTGCATCACTACATTGCATCATTTCATTTCATCATTTCATTTCATTTATTTCACCATTTCATCATTTCATCTCACCATTTCACTTCATTTCATAATTTCATTTCATTTGATCATTTCATTTGATCATTTCATTTCATCATTTCCTTTCATCATTTCATTTTATCATCATTTCATTTCATTGCATCATTTCATTTCATTTCATTGCATCATTTCATTTCATTTCATCATTTCATTTCATTTCATTTCATCATTTCGGTTCATCATTTCAGTTCATCGTTTCATTTCATATCATTTCATTTCATCATTTCATTGCATCATTTCATTTCATCATTTCATTTCATTGCCTCATTTCATTTCATTGCATCATTTCATTGCATCATTTCATTTCATCATTTCATCATTTCATTTCATTTCATCATTTCATTTCATTTCATCATTTCATGTTTTCATTTCATTTCATTTCATCATTTCATCATTTCTTTTCATTTCATTTCATCATTTCATTTCATCATTTCACTTCATTTCATCATTTCATTTCACCATTTCATTTCATTATTTCATTTCATTTCATCATTTCTTTCATTTCATGATTTCATCATTTCATTTCATTTCATCATTTCATGGCACATGGTTATCCATTCAAATGTTTGTGGAATAAATATGAATAAACAAAATAAAGAGAACATATATTAATTTTTTCCTAATTTGCACATTTCTCTATTTTATTTCCTTCACTGCAAACTATCCCCACTGAGAGAATTGGCATCTGAGTTCATAGTGTTGATTTCTAACATTTTAAAACAAAAAACTATGTTTCAAATATAAATCATGTATTAAAACACGAATACTGCTTCATCAACTATAAGAGCATAAATTGTAAGACACATTTTCTCTACTGACGTGTTAAATGTAGGGAGAAATGTGTGTTTTTATAATTAAAAACAAAATTCCTTAAGGTCTTACCATTGCTTGGCCCCATGCTGTTTTATATTAATTAATTCTCTTAACCTTCACCACAGTCCTATGAGGAGAGTATTTTTATTATTCTCATTCTAAACATTAATAAAGGTCAAAGAAAAGTAATTTTCCCAAAGTTACCCAGATTTTAAGTGGCAATTGTAGGATTTATCTCTATCTTACTCTACTGTCTGAAACATTCTTGATATTCCTTTATTGGGTTCAGTACTAACAAGAAACCATAGAAAATAACATTATTGGTCCTCATTTTAGAATATTCTTTCCTTGGGTCATCATAACCACATGTGCACACATAAACACAAATATACACAGTATTGTAAAAGTGTGTGTGAGATTTCTTTAAATTTTGTTAAAATACCTCCTGAGAAAAATGAAGAAAAGTGAGGAGAGAATCTCAGAGCTGGAAGACTATCTTTATGAAATAAGACAGGCAAAAAGAATAGAGATAAAAGAATAAAAAGAGTAAACAAAACTCCAAGAAATATGGGATTATGTAAAGAGACAGAACCTATGCTGTTGGGGTACCTCAAAGAGATGCGAAATGGAATCAAGTTGGAAAACATACTTCAGGATATCATCCAGGAGAACTTCCCAACCTAGCAGACAGGCCAACATTTAAATTCAGAAATTCAGAGAACTTCAGTAGAACTCAAGAAATTCAGAGAACTCCATTAGAAGATCAATCCCAGGCCACATAATCATCAGATTCTCCAAGGTCGAAATGAAAGAAAAAATGTAAGGGCAGCCAGAGAGAAGTCCAGGTCATCTACAAAGGGAAGCCACAAGACTAACAGTGGACCTTTCAGTGGAAACCCTACAAGCCAGAAGAGATTGGGGGCCAGTATTCAACATCTTGAAGAAAATAATTTCCAGCCTAGAACTTCATGTCTGGTCAAACTAAGCTTCATAAGCAAAAGAGAAATAAGATCCTTTACAAACAAGCAATTCTGAGGAATTTGTCACCCTCGGGCCTGGCTTCTAAGAGCTCCTGAAAGCAGCGCTGAAAATTGAAAGAAAAAATTTTTACCAGTCACTACAAAAACACCCTGAAATACACAGACCAGTAACACTGTGAAGCAACCACACACATAATTCTGCAAAATGATCAGCTAGCATCATGATGACAGGATCAAATTCAGACATATCAATACTAACCTTAAATGTAAATGGGCTTAATGCCTCAATTAAAAGACACGGAAAGGCAAGCTGGATAAAGGGCCAAGACTCATCACTATGCTGTCTTGAAAAGAGCCATCTCACATGCAAAGACATACAGTCTCAAAATAAAGGGATGGAGGAAAATTTACCAAGCAAATAGAAATCAGAGAAGAAGGGGTTGCAATCCTAGTCTCTGACAAAACAGACTTTAAACCAAAAAGATCAGAAAAGACAAAGAAGGGCATTACATAATGGTAAAGGGTTCAATTAAGCAAGAAGAGCTAACTATACTAAATATATATGCACCCAAGACAGAAGCACCCCAGATTCATAAAGCAAAGAGTCCAAGAGACTTAAGACTCCCACACAATAATAGTGGAAGACTAATACCTCACTGAAAATATAGACAGATCATGAGACAGAATTCTAACAAGATATTCAGGACCTGAACTCAGCTCTGGATCCGCAAGACACCATAGATACCACAGAGCTCTCCACCCCAAAACAACAGAGTATACATTCTTTTCAGTACCACGTGGCACGTTAAAATGATCGCATAATCAGAAGTAAAACACTCCTCAGCAAATGCAGAAGAACTAAAATCATAACAGTCCTCTTAGACGCAGCACAACCAAATTAGAACTCAAGATTAAGAAATTCATTCAAAGCCACACCATCAAATGGAAATTGAACAACTGCTCTTGAATGACTCCTGATTAAACAACAAAATTAAGGCAGAAGTCCAGAAATTCCTTGAAACCAATGAGAACAAAGATACAGTGTCCAGAATCTCTAGACACACTAAAGCAGTGTTAAGAGGGAAATTTATAGCACGAAATGCCCACATCAGAAAGTGGGAAAGATCTAAAACTGACACCCTAACATCACAATTAAAAGAGCTGGAAAGGCAAGAGCAAACAAATTCAAAAGCTAGCAAACGAAAACATATAACTAAAATCAGAGCAGAACTGAAGGAGATGCAGAAATAAAAAACTCTCCAAAAAAAATCAATGAATCCAGGAGCTGGTGTTTAGAAAAAAGTAACAAAATCAACAGATCACTAGCTAGACTAATAAAGAAACATGAGAGAAGAATCATATAGACACAATCAAAATGATAAACTCCACAGAATACAACTACCTCAGAGATACTATAGACACCTCTATGCACATAAACTAGAAAATCTAGAATAAATGAACAATTCCTGGACAGGTACACCTTCCCAAGACTAACTCAGGAGAAGTTGAAGTCCAGAATAGACCAATAACAATTCTGAACTGAGGCTAATTATAGCCTACTGATCAAAAAAGGCCAAGACCAGGTGGATTCACAGCTGAATTCTACCAGATGTACAAAGAGGAGCTGCTAACATTCCTTCTAAAACTATTCCAAACAAATGAAAAGGGGAAATGTTTCCCTAAGTCATTTTATGAAGCGAGCATCATCCGGATCCCAAAAACTGGGAAGAGATACAACAAAAAAGAAAACTCTACCAACATCCCTGAGGAACATCAATGCAAAAATCCTCAATAAAATACGGCAAACCGATTCCAGCAGTACCTCAAACAGCTTATCCACCACCCAGTCAGCTCCATCCCTAGGACGCAAGGCTGGTTCACATTTGCAAATCAATGAACAATACATCACATAACCAAAACAGAGGACAAAAACCACATGATTATCTCAATAGATGCAGAAAGGGCTTTGGATAAAATTCAATATCCTTTATGTTAAAAACTCTCAATAAACTAGGTATTGGTGAAACATATCTCAAAACAATAAGAGCTATTTATGACAAACCCATAGCCAATATTTGAATAGGCAGAATGATAAGGTAGACATAATACTATTGCACCCTTACTAGAACTACAGTGTAGTAGAAACGTAGCTTTTAGATGCAAAACTTCTTTAGATGCAAAAACACTTCGTCTGACTTGCTTTAGGGCAGTGGCCTGGAACTGAATCCACAATATCTGAGGTATGCCACTATTTGAACTGAATACAATGGTAGCTTATACTTTCCGTTTTTACTTCTTCAGCAATCAATACATCAAAAACAAATTTGGCTGTATTAAAGCACAGCAAGGTAATTATATCTTCAAAGAGCCCCTAATTTAGTGGAGGAGAGATACCTAAAATGTAAAAAACAAAGATGGTAAAGACAAATGGCATCATAAGGGAACAGGTCGAATGGTTAAGAAGTGCACAAAAATAAAAATCACTCTATATTTAGACGAATTGGAAAAAGCATCAGGAATGGTATCTTATTTTAACAAAAGTTGTAAAATTCAAAAGGCTCACAGTGATAGGCTCGGGTATGTGGAACACCTGAGAAGGAGCAGAGTGTAGAAATTTCCCAGATAATTGAGAAATACTTTTATGATTGTAGGCCTGAGAGTACATGGCAAACATAGTGCAATGCTGACTATAGATTTGGAGTTGTTTCTAGCCTCCACTCCTGGTTATTTCCTACTGATTAGCTGTGTGGCATTAACCAAGACTTAACATCCCCAACTGGAATTTTCCCATAGATGGAATGGGACTAGTAATACAACTGATTTACAGCTATTAAGATAGAATATTTTGTTAGTGGAAGAAAGAGATGGATAGATAAAAAGACGAGATAAGTCTGGGGAAGAAATCAGGTCTTTTAGAGATGTACATTAGGGATTTAGAACTTCCTGCCATAGGCATGTAAATTTAACTTGGATTACATGAACTGGTTAATGTACATGATACAAATTATTAATTAAATGGAGAATATATTATTTATGCTTACTAGGTTACCTATGACAATGAACTTTCTGACACTGAAAACTCAAAGGTAAGTAATATCTACAATGTATTTCCCTGTATAGTTGATATTTTACTAGATTCTACATGCTACTAGAACATTCAAGTAAACATAGTAGTTAAGATAGAGCAATGAAAATAAAATATTTCAAAATCTAATTTCCCTTAACATTAATTTAATGTGATGTTATTTTATATAATTATCATATAACAAATGTTATAATAAAAGTGCTTTATTATGACAAAACTATTCTTCCTTGACTGGATTTACAAATAGCTGACAGCAGTTACTTGCCCTTGACTTTTGCGGAGACCACAATCTGGTGGTTTACATTATTAATTTGTTTAGAGACTCATTTTCCTAATTCACTGAACTGAGGCAAAACTTCCCAAGTTCCAGAAATTAATGATATTTTATTCACTGAGTATTCCAGGTAAAAAAGGGAATTTTTGCTAGGATGTAGATAATTGTCTTAATTTGCTTCATAGCTTTCTACTTACCATCATTAGAGTTTGAGAGGTAATTAAGAACCAGGTGTGTATTCTAACAGGCACAGATCATCAGTTGAATATATCTATAGCTGATTCAGCCTGTGTTAAGTGCCTCCTCGGTAAAATATGTGCACATGATTGCACTGTTGAAGGTGCATTATCAATAAAGATACCATGACATTGCAAATCAATCATAAAACTCCAACTTTTTCTGAAGAATAGCTTTTTTCTGTGTTTTTTTTTTTTTCTCAATGATAACGTTAGCTTTAAAAAGACACACTGAGGTGCCCCAATGCTTCCTCTCTTTGTAGTTGTATCTTGGTAAGTATTCGGAACAAAATAAGCATACAAATTTTTTAAACTTCGTTGTGGTAAAAGCTAAGACACAAATACACACACACACTAGCCTAGGCCTACACTGGGTCAGGATGTTTACAGTTAACTTTTTTAAAAATTAAGTAGAAGGAATGCATTCTAAAAAATGCCAAAAACCGTAGTATATTAAATACATAAACTAGTAACATAGTTGTACATTATCATTATCTGTTATGTACTATGTGTAATTATATGTACTATATACTTTTTTATTTTTATTTTTTGAGACTGAGTTTCACTCTGTCGCCAAGTCTGGAGAGCAATGGCATGATCTCAGCTCACTACAAGCTCCACCTTCTGGGTTCACGCCATTCTCCTGCCTCAGCCTCACAAGTAGCAGGGACTACAGGGGCCTGCCACCACTCCTGGCTAATTTTTTCTATTTTTAGTAGAGACGGGGTTTCACCGTGTTAGCCAGGATGGTCTCGATCTCCTGACCTGGTGATCTGCCCGCCTCCGCCTCCCAAAGTGCTTGGATTGCAGGTGTGAGTCATTATGCCTGGCCTGTATGTGTTCTACTTTTACAGAAAGAGGAGCTCAGTAGGTTTGTTTATGCCATCACCACCACAAACACGTGAGTACTGCGTTGCATTACAAGGTTAAGACGTCTATGCTGTCACTAGGCAATGAGAATTTTAGTTTCATTATAATTTTATAGGACTACCCTGATACATGCAGGCCCATCACTGGCAAAATGTTGTTACGCAGTGCATGACTATATTACATTGGAAGAAAGAGATAATATGCTGACTGACACTCCCACCTGATTCATGCGCCAGCAGGAGGAGGTCGCCCTCCAGAGACCGCAAGAGAAGGGGTAGAACTCTTCCTTGCCCTGGCTATTCCTCCACCACTTCCACCGAGACTGTGGTACAGCACCCGAAGCTTCCTACCCAGCCCAGTCCTGGCCCGGCAGGCCCCTCAGCGCTCCTACTCCCTCTTCCCAGCCCCTGGACTTGCTGCTGCTGCCACCACTAGCATGGATGTCAATACAACCATTGCTGCTGTTGCCCTCAATGCACTGGCCCACCCTGCAAAGCTCCTACTACCTGGCCACGCCGCAGCCCTGCCCCTGCCATGGCCGCAGCTGGCCGTCCTCTTATCGCTCTGGGCCGCTGCAGTCTCCATAGCTGCCACCAACCGCAGCGAGGGAAGCAGCAGCCCCAGGACATCTGCAAGTTGCCAGCATGTAACTCCTCCTCCTCCTGCATGGAACAGCTGGGCAGGCAAAGCCAAAAAGCCTAGAGGAGCATGCAAAGTGATAGCGTTAGAGCCTCACCTTGTCATCCTGGCCACTGGATGGCAGGGGCTGGTCTCAGTGAAGGCACTCACATCCACCCTCCCAAGTCCAGCCTCTCCTTTTGGCCCAAGCGGACCAGGAACTGGGGCCTGGAGTATGGATACTGGTAACACCACATTGCCTGGCTCCAATCCACAGGAACAGCTGGGCGCACCAGGCCTGCATTCCTCGGGGAGCAGAACCAGCAGGAACTCAGACCCAGTCAGCCCTCCCACCCAAGCCCCGGTTCCCCAACCTCACGCCTCCACCCACAGAGCCCTGTCCTCCCGTGGTGTCCGCTACTCCATGTCTGTCGTGCCTACGGGTCCCAGGTGGTCTCCGCAACACAGAGAGAAAGGTCGTGGCCCCGGGAACCACAGCGGGTGTTGGGGCCTATGCCCTGCTCAAGATTCCTGCGGAAAGGCTGTGCGCTTGCTGCACTCCAGCAGGAGCAGGAGGAGATCGCCCTCTAGAGTCTGGAGTCCAGGGAGAGGAGGAAAGCTCCGTCCTTGGAGACCACTGCTGTTGCTGCAACCTCTGCCGCCACTGGCAGGGCAGCCCCTGATAGTGCCCCTAACCCGCTGCCTGCTGTTGGCCCCGGGACAGTGCCCCGAACACCGCCCCTAGCCGCTGTGGTGCAGAACCCAATAGCGCCTCCAACCCGCCCCCACCTCGGACAGCGCAGCACCAGAACACGTCCCCATCCTACCGCCTGCCATGGGCCATGCAGCCACTGAGAGGACCCCTAACCCACTTGCAGGCAGTGAGGCCCCAGGCAGAGCACAGCAACCTCCTCCCCGCCGTGAATAGTGCAGCCAAGGATCCTTAAGGTCCGCAACCCCCTCCCCAGGACGGGTAGTGCAGCCCCACATAGCAGACAGCACCCCCAACTATCCCGCAGCCACGGGGAATGATGCCTTGGATAGCGCACCCCACCCGCATCCCGCCGTGGACAGTGTAGCCCCCCGTCAGCACCCCTAAGCGGTATGCCGCTGCCGAAAATATAGTCCCCATAGCGCACCAAACCCGGCCCCCACCACAAACAGTGCAGCAGCTGATAGAGCCCCTAACTCGCCCCCACTGACCGCAGAGCAGCCCCCGAACGGTGCACACAACCCACCCCACACCCTGCCTGCCACCGGCCAGGTATCGCCCCCAAACCGCTCCTTGCTGCGGGGAGTGTATCTCCCAATAGCACACCCAACCCACCCTCTATCATGGGCAGTGTGGCCCCGACAGCGCCTGAAACCACACCCTCCAAGCACCTACCTGCACCCCTCACTCCCCTGCCCCACCACCAGCAGTGTAGCACCGGATACCGGCTCTAACCTATCCCCCTGCCACGGGCATTGCAACCCCACATGGTGCCCCCAACAAGCCCCCCGCCATGGACAGAGCAGCCCCAGAGAGCATCCCCACTCTGCTGTGGGCAATGAAGCCCGATGAGTCAGGACCCTGACAGTCCTCCCATCCCCAGGCCGCGGGCAGTGTAACCACAATAGCAGCCCCAATCCGGCCTCTGTCGGGGGCAGTGCAGCACCCAATAGCGCCCCCAACCAGCCCTACTGCTGCCAGCAATACAGCCAAGATAGTGACTCCAATCCGCCCCCCCTCACCGCCACGCCACTCACACCCTCTCTACCTACCCCTGCTGCTGAGAGCAGTGCATTCCCGACAGCACACGTGAAACTAGTGACGCCGGGAATAACATTCTAGTATGCCAAAATAGTTCAAATAACACCCCAACCAGTCCCCGCTGCGGGCAGCCCCGGACAGCACACCTACCCCATCGCCTTTCTACGCTCTGGCCAGCTGCAGTGTTCATCGCTGCCACCAACCACAGCGAGGCGACCCAGTGAGGTGAGGGCCAGCGAGGCCAGCCACAATCCCACAGGCTCTAGCTTCCAGCTTGTGGTAGGTGCCTCCTCCTCCTCCTTCCCTTCCTGTAGCCAGGCATGGAGCAGCTCTCACCACCAGCTGCCTCTCTCCATTGCCACCACACACCAAGCAGAGGCAAGCCCTGGCACCACAGGCTCCAGCTTTCAGTGTGGGGGGCAGAACCGGCTTCTGCCTGCTCTAAACTGCAAGTGGAGAAAACGCATGGACTAACACAGCAGAGCCCACAATGACTTGACTCCCATTAGTATGCCTTATATACTGAGGTTGTGCAGGCCAGGTTCCTGGACTTCACGTTCTGATTGGATGAGAGAAAACTGCTGTGCCTACTCTGATTGGACGTTATTTTCATGTTCTGATTGGATGAGAGCAAGTCTTAGACTAACCAATGAGAATGTGAAAATAAAGTCCAATCAGAGTAGGCCTAGCCTTTTCATCTCATCCAATCAGAACACATAGTTTATAATCTTGGTATATAAAGCATGTTAAGTGGGTGAGTCTCCCTATTCCAGTCTTGTCTGTGTCTGACTTCATAGCTGCCCTGTTCCCAGCTTGGAGTAGGAGGTGCTGGCTGCCGCACGCTGGAGGCTGGAGCCTGTGGGGCTGTGGCTGTCCTCGCTGACTCGCCTCGCTGGCGTGCTTTGCTTACTGCAGTTGGTGGCAGCCGCGGACACTGCAGCTGGCCAGAGCATAGAAAGGCGTCAGAGTAAGTGCGCTATCCAGGGCTCCACTGTCCGTGGCCTGGGACAGTTTGGGGGCCCTATCTCAGGCGTCACTGCCCGCCTTGGGTGTGCTATCTGGAGCTGTGCTGCCTGCACCGGGGGGTGGGTTGGAGGCCTTAACCAGGGCTGCAGTGCCCTTGTCGGGGAGCTGGTTGGGAGCACTATCCCAGACTGTATTGCCAGCAGCAGTGGGGTGGGCTAAGTGTGCTATCCAGGGCTGCACTGCGCGGCTGTGGGGAGGGTGGTGGTTTCGGGTTGAGGGCGCTGTGGGGTGCTGCCAAGCCCATGGTGCGGGGAGGCGGGCGGTTTGGGTGTGTTGGGTGCGCTGTTGGTGGGAGCTACACTGCTGGTGGCAGGGGGCAGGGTGGGTTGGGAACTGTATCGGGGCTACACTGATTGCTTTAGCTAGGATTTCCAGTACTGCGTTAAATAACAGTGGTGACAGTGGACATCCTTATCATATTCCAGATCTTAGAGGAAAGCTTTCCATTTTTCCCCTTCCGTGTGATTCTGGCTGTGGTTGTCTCTCACGTGGTTTTTATTATGTTGCGATTGTTTCTTCTGTTCCAGTTTTTTTGAGGATTTATGTGTGAAGGGATGTTGAATATCATTAAATGCTTTTTCAGTTTCATTAACGTGATCATACTGTTTTTGTCTTTATTGGTTGATATGATGTATCACATTGTACGTTGAATGACCCTTGCATCCCAGGGATACATCCCACTTGATCATGATGAATTATTTTTTCAATGTATTGCTGAATTTGATTCACTGATATTTTGTTGAGGATTTTTGCATCAACATTGAGATACTGGCCTGTAGTTTCCTTCTTTGATGTCATTGTCTGATTTTGGTATCAGGGTAATATGGCCTCATAAAATAAGTTTGGAAGTATTCCCTCCTTTTTTCAAGTAGTTTGAGTAGGATTGGTACTAGGTCTTATAATATCGTTTGGTGTGAAGCCATCAGCAGTGAAGCCATCCGTTCCTGGGCTTTTCTTTACTGGGATACTTTTTCTGATGGCTTCAATCTCATTACTTGTTACCAATCTGTTCTGGTCTTGCACGTTTTGACTGTTCAACCTAAGTAGGTTGTATGTGTCTAGAAATTTGTCAGTTTCTACTAGACTTTCCAATTTATTGGCATATGATAGCCAGTTATGATCCTTTGAATTTCTGAAATATCAGTTGTAATGTCTTCTTTTTTTTATCTGTTGATTTTATTTGTTGGACTCTTCTGTGTTTTTTGTTAGCCTGGTTAAAAGTTTGTCAATTTTGTTTAGCTTTCCAGAAAACCAACTTTTTGTTTAATGTTTTGCACTTTTTTATTTAAATTTTATTTCTGCTGTGATCTTATTTTCTTATTTTCTTATTTTGGGTTTAGTTTGTCCTTAGTAGTTCTTTAAGATGTATTGTTTATTTGAAGTTTTTTTTTTGTTTGGATGATAGGCACTTATAGCTATAAATCTTTGCCTTTGTACTGCTTTCTGTGTAACGTAAGTTTTGCTGTATTGTGCTTTGATTACCATTTGTTTCATAAAATTTTTTAATTTCTGTCTTAGTATCTTCATTGACCTACTAGTCATTCATTCAGGAGCGTATTGTTTAACTTCCATGTGACTGTATGGTTGTCAAAATTACTCTTCTTACTGATACCTAGTTTTATTCCTTTGTAGTCAGAGAAGATGGCCATGGAGACAGCAGCGTGGTTGGAGTGATAGGAGCCGGCCATCAGCGAGAGCTGCTCCGGGCCTGGCTGCTGAGTGCTAGAGCGTGCGGCCCAGTGGCTTCCTTCACTGTGGTTGGTGGTGGCGGTGACAGAGACTGCAGCATGACCAGAGTGGTAGAGCAGGGGCTATCGGGGCTGCACTTTTCGCAGTGTGGGGTGTGTTGGGGGCATTATCCAGGGTGTCATTGCCTGCCTTGGCCCATCCCTTCCCTGGCCTCACCATGGCCTTGCCTGTTCTGCCCTCTCCTGGCACTGACTTTGCCCTGTCATGACACAGTGGTGCCATTGACCTGCCTTACACTGCTCTGGTTGTGCCCTGGCCCTGCTCTGGCTTAGCCCGGGCCCTGGCCCTGGTCCTGCCATATCCCTGGCCTTGCCCTTATCCAGGCCCTGCCCCTGCCTCTGCCCTGGCCCTGGCCTGGAACCTGGTCCTGTCAAGGACCTGCCCTGACTCTGCCATGGCCCTGGCCCTGCTCTGCCTTGGTCCTGGCCCTGACCCAGACCCTTTCCTGGCTGTGCCCTGGCCATGGCCTTTCCCTGGCCCTGAGTTGGCAGTGGTCTGCCCCGGTCTTGCCACCACCCTGCCCTGCCATGCTCTGGATGTGTCATCAGCCTGCCCTGGCCCTACCGTGTCCCTCACCCTAGTCTTCACTAGGCCCTGCTCTGGACCTTGCTCTCCCCAGACCTGGCCCTGACCCTGGCCCTGGCCTTTGTCCTTCATAGCCCTGGCCCTGTAGTGGACTTGGAGGTGTCCTGGCCCTGGAGTGACCTGGCTCTGCCTTGGCCTGTCCTTGCCCTGCCGCTACCATCACCTTGCCCTGTTCTGCTCTGTCCTAGTACTGACCCGGCTGTGGCATTGCCCTGCCCTACCCTTCCTTGGCTGTGCCCTGGCTCGATTCTGGCCCTGGCCCCGCCCTGTACATGCCATGACACTACCTCAGACTTGGCACTAGCCTGGCTGTTTCCTGGCATCAGCCCTGCTCTCTCTATGGACCACCTCTCGTGTCCTGCGCTGGCCATTCCTGCCCTGACTCAGCCCTGGCCCAGCCCTGGCCTTGGCATTGCCCCTGGTCCTGCCATATTTCTTGCCCTGTCCCTACCCTGGCCTTGGCCCTGACCCTTACCTTGCTCTGGCCCTGCCCTTGCCCTTACGCAGGCCCTGGCCCTGTCATGGACCTGCCCTGGACCTGTCCTGGCCCTGGCCTTCCTTGCTTCAGACCTTGCCCTGGTTCTCCCCTGGCCCTGACCGTGAAATGCCTGGCCCTACCCTGGCCTTGTACTGCTCTGGCCCTTGCCCTAACTCTGGTCCTGTCACTGGAAAAGCCCCAGCCCTGTTGCTCATCTTACCATGGCCCAGACCCTGCCTTGGCCCTGCCCTGACACTGTCCTGTACCGTGGCTGTGCCAAGAACCTGCACTGTTGTTGCCCTTGTTTTGCTCCTGTCCCGAACCTGGTCCTGCCCAGGCCATGGCCATGGCCCTGTCCCTGCCCTGGCTGTTCCCTGGCCCTGCTCAGGTCTTGGCACTGGCCTGACCCTGCCCTGCCTTGGCCCTATGCTTTCCTGGCCCTGCCTTGCCTGCCCTGGTCCTGCCTTGGCCCTACTCTAGCTTTGACCCTGCCCTGGCCCTGCCATGGCCCTGTCCCAGACCCTAGCCCTGCCAGGTACCTGTCCTGGCTCTGCTCTGGGCCTGGCTTTGTCCCTGATTCTTAGATGACCCCGCCCTGCCCCTACCCCTGCTCTTGCCCTGGCACTGGCCTTGCACATGTCTGTGGTCCTAACCCCAGCCCTGCCCTGGAGCTGTCACTGTCTTGGCCCTGCCTTGGCCCTGGCCCTGGCCCTGCCACAGCCATAGACCTGCCCTGGTTGGTCATGCCCTGCCTTAACCCAGTGCTACCCTGGACCTGCTCCACCCTGCCCTGGCTCCGCCCTGCCTTTGGCCCTGCCCTGACCCCACCTTGGCCCTCACACTGGCCCTAGTGCAAACCTGGTCCTTGCTCTGGCCTTGGCCTGGCATTGACCACTGCTCCTGACCCTGGTCGTGCCATGGCCCTGGCCCTGCCAATGATCCTGACAGTCATGGCCCTGGCCTTGTCTTGGCCCTGGCCCTGTCTTGGTCCTGCCATGACCCTGGCCCTGAAGTGGATTTGAAGGTATCTTGTCCCTGATTTAATCTGGCTCTGCCTTGGCCCGTCCCTCTCCTGGCCCTACCGTGGCCCTGCCCCTACCATGGCCGTGCCCCTTCCCTGGCTCTGCCCTGGTCTTGTGCTTACTCTGACCAAGACCTTGGCCCTGCCCCAGCCTTGTCCTAGACTTGACCATGGCCCTATCCTTGCCCTGGGCCGGCGCTGGCACTGGCTTGGACTGTGGACCTGGCTCTTGGCTACTTAAGGCCATACCCTGGCCCAGCCCTCATCCTGACCCTGTCCTGGCCCTAATTTGCCCTGGCCCTACCCTGGCATGCTGTTCTGGCCCCACCCCGACCCTGTCTCTGTCCTTTTTCAAATGGAGCAAAGTTCTCCTTTGCTCCATCTAGTTCTTTCTTTCAATTTTTTCTTAGCTGAGAGGTATGCTAGTTCTGAAGAATTTCAAGATAATTTGTTGTCCATTCTAAAGATATTGGACAGAAGGGAAATGGTGTTTCTATCTTCTCTTCCTACGTTCTAGAGAATATTTTAATTAATATTCAAATTATGGCAGAAACCGCCCGATCGATTCCCCTTTTACTCAAGAATTTATTATCAGGGAATTAGTTTAACAAGGCTGTTTTGTAAGAGGCTGTGGTTGCATTCAAAAAGTAGAATGGAAACAATGCCTTGTAAAAATTCAACATTTTATTTTATTATTTATTTTTGAGAGGGAGTTTTGCTCTGTCACCCAGGCTGGAGTGCAGTGGCACAATCTTGGCTCACTGCAAGGGTTCAAGCGATTCTCCTCCCTCAGCCTCCCAAGTAGCTGGGATTACAGACGTACACCTCCACGCCTGGATAATTTTTGTATTTTTAGTACAGAGGGGTTTTCACCATATTGGTCAGGCTGGTGTTGCACTCCTGACCTCAGGTGATCCACCCGCCTTGGGCTCCCAAACTGCTGGGATTACATGTGTGAGCCACTGCACCCGACCAAAAGTCAACGCTTTAAACTACCACTTACTGTATTCACTGTGTCTATGATTGGACATATCTTTTTGGGTGGCCACAAAATTATAAAATGGATACAGAATAGTCTCTTCAAAAAATTAAGGAAGTTCTTTCTAAAGTAGAGCCTTTAGGCACCCGCCTGCAGCTCAGAGCCCGCTGGGACTCTGGAAGCCGCTCCCAGGCAGCACGTGCCAGCAGTGGGCTACTACAGCTCGGGCTCAGGCGCCACTGGCTCACACAGGATGCCCCAGGATCGCAGGCGCGCAGCCCGCCCGGCAGCGCTGGCTGCCCTGCTCCCCTGAAGAGAGAGAGAGGGTAGCTGGCCTGGGCCCTCCGCCACCGGGGATGGGGCTGAGGTCAGTTTTTGTTTCTAGTGCGGCCGCGGCCAGGCAGACCGCCTGGCTTGGCTGCAGTCACTGCGGCATCTGGCCCAGGTTCTGCGAGGTTGGGGTCGCTGGTGGGCTTGGAGGTTGCCTGGCGGCTGCTGCCTGCACACACACAAACAATAAAAGGGGCTGCAGCTTGGGCAACCAGGAGGGCTGGCGGGGCATGCCCTGGGCAGCGGTGGCATTGCGAGCACGCGCGGCCTGAGAGTCCGTCCCCTTCACCGTGCCTCCCCTTTGGCTTCTCTGCCAGAGCTTGGGACGGCTGGCCAGGCGGTCCAAGGGAGCCCAGACCCCACTCCGCTGGCCAACAGAGATGGGGTTGAACGGCAGGTTCTCAGTTCTCGCCCCTGTGCAGCCGCTGCTGGGCAGACCACCTGGCTTGGCCGCAGCCATGGTGACATTTGGCCCGGGTTCTGCGATCCAGGGAGCATGAGCGAGCTTGGGAGTTCCCAGACAGCTGCTGTCCGCAAGCGGAGGGCTGCAGCAGCTTGGACGTCTAGGCTGGGGAGCATGGCCTGAGCGGCCTCTGTATCACCAGTGCACCCAGCCTGAGAGCCCACCAGGCCCTGCCCCCTCCTCTGCCCGAGATCGGGACCACTGGCCAGGGGCCCTCTGCAGCCACGGGGGATAGGATTGAGCGGCAGGTTCTCGCTCCTGTGCAGCCACCATGGGGCAGACCATCTGGCTTGGCTGCAGCCACCGGGACATATGCCCCCGGTTCTGAGGTGTTAAGAGTGCAGGCGGGCTTAGAGGTTTCCCATAGGCTGCTACCTGCACACAGAGGGTGGCTGCAGCTGGGGAGCCCAGGCGGGCTGGAGGGGCATGGCCTGGGAGACCTGGGGATGGCCAGCGCGCCCAGCCTGAGGGCCCCCAAGTCGTGCATCCCGCTGGACTCCTCCACCTCAGGGAGACAGGAGCCGCTGGCATGGGCAGTCCGCAGTCGCCTGGGATGGGTTTGAGCGCAGGTTCTCAGTTCTTGTTTCTGTGCAGTCTCCAGGATGTCTGGCCCAGGCTCTGCGATGCCGACAGTGCAAGCGGGCTTGGGAGATGACAGGCGGCTGCTGCCTGCACACACAGGGCAGAGGACGACTGCACCTTGGCCTGGGCAGCCTCTGGAGTGCGTGCCCGCTAGGCCTGAGGCCCCCCCGCCGGCGGTGCCACCTGCCCCGCTCCTCCTCTGCAGGAGCCTGGAGCAGCTGGAATGGCCACTCTGCAGTCTCTAGGGATGGGGTAAGTATTCTTATCTCATGCGTGCACACAAAAAAGGTAACTATTATGTGAGGTAATTAGTATGTTAACTGACTTCATTTTGGTAATCATTTCAGAATGTGCATACATATAGAAACATCAGATTGCAAACCTTGAATATATACAATATTTATTTCTCAAATATACCTCAGTAAAGCTGAAAAAAATTAACAGGATTGAAAGGATAAACACACAGTTCTATAGTAGTAGTTGGACACTTCAGTACCTCATTTTAATTCATGGGTAGAAAAACCAGACAGAAGCTTCATGAGAAATAGAAGACTTGAACAACAGTATAAACCATTTAGAGCTAATATACATGTACAGAACAGTTCACCCAACAACAGCAGAATATACATTCTTTTTGAGTGGGTGTGAAACTTTCTCTGGGATAGGCCATATCTTTGTCCACAAAAATATGTCCTAATCATTTTTAAAAGTTTTAAATCTTACAAAATATAATTTACAACCACAATGGAGGAAACAACAGATAAGTGAAAACTGAAAAATTCACAAATATGCAGAAATTAATACACTCTTAAACTACCAGTGAAAGAATAAATCACAAGTGAAATTAGAAAATATCTTGAGACAAAATAAAAACAAAACATACCAAAACTTAGTGAATGCAGTGAAAGTAGAGTTTGAAGGAAAATGTATAGATATAAACAACTACATTAAAAAAATCTCAAATCAGTAACTTCACTCTATACCTAAAGGCAGTTTAAAAGCCAGAGAAAACAAAATATGAAGCTAGCGGAAGTAAAGAAATAATAAAGATTAGAGTATAAATCAGTAAAGTAGAAGATTGAAAAGCAGTAGAAGAAATAAACATAGCTAAAAGTTGGTTCTTTGAAAAGAACAATAATCTCACCTCAGTAGCCTAAGATTCTTCTTTAGGAACGTAGAGAAAGAAGAACAGCTTAAATCTAAGAAACTAAAGAAAGGAACTAATTAACAATTAGGGCAGAAATAAGTGAAATTGAAAACCAAAGAGAAAGGGAAAGAGAAGAGAGAGTACAGATTACTAACAACAGGACTGAAAGACAAGCTATCAATACACATTATAGTATAAATAAATAATGCTACAAATAATTTTACACACACAAATATAAAAGATGAGATGAAGAAGAGAAATTCCTTTAGAGACACAACACATACTGCCAAACCTCACTGAAGAAGAAACGGTAACAAATAGTCCTGTATTAATTAAGAAATTGCATTTGTAAATAAAATCTATCAAAAAATCTATTCACATGTTCTTTCACTGATTTCTATCAAATATTTGAAGAATGCATGATTTTAACAGTACACAATCTTTTAGAGAAAATAGATCAGATGGGAGCACTCCCAACTCATTTTATAAGGCCAGCATTACAGTAACACCAAAATCAAAAAATGATATTGAGAGAGAAGAAAACTATAGACAAGTATCAGTCATGGATATATATGAAAAATGACAACAAAATATTGTGACATCAAATTGAACATCTACCCATGTAGGATGATTCATTATGTCCAGTAAAAACAAAGCTGATTCACTATTAAAATCCAATCCAAGTAATCTGATACAAAGACTATTTTTAAAACATTTCTTCTCAAGAGATGCAGAAAGAGCATTCGATGAAATCTAACATCTATTACTGACCAAAACTTTCATAAAATTAGGAATAAAAGAACTTAGGATATATGTTTAAATCTGTATACTATATGATGATTATGAAATGATTTTTCCTTAAGAGTGGGAACAAGTCCTATTCAATATTGTGTTACAAGATTTGCAAAGTGCAACAAGACAGGAATAAGAAATAAATAACATATTGAAAAGGAAGAAGTAAAATTGCCTCTATTTGCTCATAAAACAAATGTTTATATACACAATCCTACAGTATTTACAAAAAGCTTCTATAAAAATACGTGAAATTAATAGTGTTTTATTATCAAAGGTCAATATAAAATGTCAATAATTTTCCTATGTGTTAGGCATTAACAGTTGAAAAAACTAAATTACTATTTAAAATAGAAGCAAAAATTAAGTACTTAGGATTAACGTAACAATGTAAGTGCAGGATCTATATGCTGAAAATTACAAAATATAAATGCAATAAATAACAGAAAATTTAAGTAAAAGAGGGGAATTAAATATTTATGAATTCATAGTCTCAATATAGTTAAGCTACCAGTCTTTTCCATTTCTATTTGTAGAGTTCCTGCATTAACAGTGAACATTTCTGCATGCTTTTTATTGATCATTGGAAAGCAAAAGAACTAGAATAGTCAAAGCACTTCTGAAAAAAAAAAACAAAGTTACAGGACATACACTACTGATTGCAAGGCTTACTATTATGCTACAGTTCTCAAAATATTGTGGTTTTGTTTAAATATTGTTAAAACACTAGACACATAGACCAATGGAATGAATAGAGACCCCAGAAATAGACCCACACAAATATATTCCATTGCATTTTGAAAAAGGCACAGAGGAAAAGGGGAAAGTATAATCTATTCTCTAAATGGGAATGTAATAATGAGATCTCCCCATGTAAAAAAAAAAGGAATCTTAATGTATATTTTACAACTTTTACAAATGTGAACTGAGGTAGACTATATAAAAGTGTAAAGTATACAGCAATAAAATACTATCATAAAACGGGATATTAGATATGACTTTGGAGTCATTGATGAGTTTTGAGATAAAATACCATACACATGATCCATAAAAGAGAAAATGAAAAAATACACTTTATCATATTTGAAAATGCTCATTCTGTGAAAGAACCATTACAAGAGCAAAAAGCTAAAACAATCAGGGAAAAATATTATTAAGTCACTGTGTTAGTCTGTTCAGCTGCTGTTATGAAGAACTGCCTGAGACTGGGTAATTTACAAAGGAAAGAGGTTTAATTGACTCACAGTTCCAGATGGCTGGGGGAGGCCTCAGGAAACTTACAATCACGGCAGAAGGCAAGCAAACATGTTGTTCTTCACATGGTGGCAGGAGAGAGAAGTGCCAAGCAAAGGAAGAAAAGCCCTATATAAAACCATCAGATTTTATGAGAACTCACTCACTATCATGAGAACAGCAGCAGCGGGGTAACTTGCCTCCATGATTCTATTACCTTCTGCTGGGTCCCTCCCACAACACATAGGGATTATGAGAACTACAATTCAAAATGAGATTTGGGCAGGGACACAGCCAAACCACATCAGTCACATATCTTATACAAACTTTCATCTAGAATGAATAAAGAACCCTTAAAACTCAACAATACAAAATAAAAAATCCAATCTAAAACGAGCAAAAATTTTGAGCACATGCATCTCAAAAGAAGACAGACATATGGCAAATAAGCATATGAAAACATGTTTATTGTTATTAATTAATAGGGGAATGCAAATCATAACTACAATGGGATACTACTACCTGCCATTAGAATGGAAATAAAAAATTGAAATATCAAATGCTCCTGAAGATGTGTAGCAACAAATACTCTCTTTCATTACTGTTGGGAATGTAAAATGACATGGTCACTTTAGGAGATAATTTAGCAGCTTTATATTAAGTAAAACATATGTCCAGTGTGAGGTTCAGCCATTCCATTCCTATATATTTATCAATGTATAATGAAAACAAATTCACATAAAAGCCTGTAGGCTGGGCAAGTGTTTTAGCAGCTTTACTCATAATCTCTAAAACCTGGAAACAACCAGGACGTCTTTCTTTTTTTTGAAATGGGGTCTCACACTGTCACCCGGGCTGGAGTGCAGGAGTGCAATGTCGCGATCTCAGCTCACTGCAACCTCTGCCTCCCAGGTTCAAGGAATTATTCTGCCTCAGCTTCCCAAGTAGCTGGGAATACAGGTACCCACCACCACACCCAGCTAATTGTTTTGTATTTTTAATAGAGATGGGGTTTCACTATGTTGGCCAGGCTGGTCTCAAACTCCTGACTTCATGATCTGCCCATCTCGGCTTCCAAAGTGCTGGGATCACAGACGTCAGCCACTGCACCCGGCCTAACCAAGACATCTTTCTACAGGTGACTAGATAGACTATTGCATCAATACCATGAACAATAAAAAGGAACAGACTATTCACTTACACAATAGTAGAGATGAACTTACATGTATTATGAATGTGAAAAAAGTCAGCCCTAAATGTCTACATATTGTATGATTTCATTTTATAGCATTCTGGAGAAAGCAAAATTTTAGGTCAAGAAAACAGATCAGAGGTTGCCCACAGTTGGAAGAAAGGGAAGGGTTGATCACAAAGGCATCACACAGAGAATTTCAGGGTGATTCAGCTGTTCTGTGTAGTGCTGGATGGTGGACACATGTCTCTGTGGGTTTCTCAAAACCTACTAAATCCTACACTACAAGATCTCATCCTTATTTTTTGCAAATTAAAAAAAAAATCCACTAGGAAGTCTGAGGTTTCCAGGAGGAAAAAGAAACTGATCAAAGACACTTTGGAAAATGGTATTTTGATTGGCTACTCTAAGGTTAAGACCAAACAAGCTGCATAGAAACACTCCACTTTGGCTAGTAATTTTGTTTATCACAGGGACAAATGATAATTCTGACACCAGGCTAGAATAAATGAGTAAGTAAGTTGTAGATAATGTGAGCTGGAATTTTTACTGTTATGAAATGACTTTTTCTTGTAGTGTTGAAAAATTTTTTTTTTTTTTTCCCCAGTCATGTGTTAGTTCTCCCCAGGATTCTCACCAACCTATTCAAGTATTTTTTTAAATACTTGCTCTTATGATTTTAAGACAAAAACACATCTGTTTTCAGCCCAGTTGGAGAAGTCTCATTACTATCACATCCTCTGTGTTCTAAATGAAAATCTGCACATACAGCAACAAATGAGCATGCAAAGTGTTGGAAAAGTATAATAAGGAAGTCAGACTCCCTGGGGAATTACACAGTGGTATGTGTCTCCTATACTTCTCATCTGCCCTGGAGAGAGTGCTGCAGAAGCCTCCAACCAGAAACCACACCCAACAAAACCAAACCTAACAAAACACCAGCTTTCTTAGCCAAAGAACCTGGAAAATAATGGCATAGCAGGGAATACCCACCTGACTGTAGCCAAACATCAGTGGAAAAACCCCCAAACATCATAGTTCAGTGGAGTCCAGTGTGGAGCTGATGATCCACTTCACTTCCACGGAGTGGAAGGAAGCAGCAGTGCTCTGATTCCCTTGCCTGATGGTATCAGTGAGGACAGGAATGGAGATAAATCTTCTCTCTCCCACATTGCAAAAGAAGGTGGCATTCTGGTATTTCTATCAAGGTCATGTCAACAGACCAAGAAAGAAGCTGTTCTTCCATTTTCTGTCTGGCAAAAGCAGACAGTTCTACAATTCCCTTGCCAAAGTAGTGTCTGGAGGTGCCAGAGGTAAGCTTAGCCTCAAATTAATGCAGCAACATTGAGACTGAGGCAGGGTGAGGTATGCTAGTGTCACCTTCCTAACCCTGGTGTCACTGAAGTGAAGCAGGAAGCTGAGCCTCTGCTGCACCCAGTGCAACCACACTGACAAGGTGGCATCATCTCCAATTTCCCCCAACCCCACTTCTGGTGTCGGTAGGACCCTGGGGTGAACCAAACCTCTACACTGACACAGCTGCAATGAGACTGAGTGAGGTGGCACCAGCAGGCAATTAGGAGTTCTTTTGAAGCAAATGTAAATCTTGAAAATCTCCACCATAAAATGAAAGTTATAAGAATTAACCAAATGGAAATTAAAGAATGAAAAATAAGATAACTGAAATAAAACTTGACTGGATAAGCTTAATAGTAAAGAAGAGAAAAGAGAAGATAGAATCAGTAAACTTGAGGACAAATCAGTAGGATTTACTGATTCTATTCTGAACAATAGAGCAAAAATAGTTACAAAATGAACCAACAGAGAATACCCTTGGGGACCTGTCAGGCAGCATCATAATATTGAGTCTATGTATCATCAGAGACCAAGGAAGAGAGTGGAAAGAAATAGTGGCGCTGGAAAAAGAGTCAATAAATTGATATCTGAAAACATCTTAATTTTGACAAAGACACAAACCTAGAGAATGAAGTAGCCGAGTAAATACTAAATAAGATAAACCTAAAATAACTCATATTAAAACATATCATATAAAAATTTCTGAAAACAGAAGACAAATAAAAATTCTTGAAAGCCTACCCCCCAAAAACTATATGGACTTATAAAAATAAAATTCAAATGACAACAGCGTTCTCATCTGAAACAGTGTAGGACACAAGGATGTGTCCCAACATGTATGTCCCGAAAGAAAAAAAACTGTCAAGTGCAAATTCTATGTCCAGCAAAAATAACATTAAAAAAGAAAGGAGAAATAAAGCCATCCTTATGTGAAGGAAAACTGACACAATTTGTGTTTTACCAAAACTCCTCTTAAAAAGCTGAAAAGTAAGTCCTCTAAACAGAAACCAAGATATCTGAAAACTGCTTGGAACTTCAGAAAGAAAAAAATAAGAGAATGGGAAAATGTAAATGGATGTCATAGGTTATTCATCTCAGAAGTTTTTAAAATCATATTTGATGTTTACACTAAAATTATAACACTGCCTGTTGCAGCATCCAGTGTATTGGATGTGTTACTCAGTGCGATTCTATTTTTAAAAGCAAGGAGGCTAAAAGGACTTAAATGGAAGTAAAGTTTCTACACTTCATTTAAAGTGGTAAAACATCAATGCCAGTTGACTTTGGCATCAGTTACACATGTATAACAATAATAAGGTCAAGATAGTAAGAAAATTATATAGAGATGTACTAAAAAACAGTATAAATAAATCATTATGTAATCCTAAAACTACTTCAATAACTCACAATAAGGTTAGGAAGGAGAACAGAGGAAACGAGAATGAACAAGCAGAAAATAAATTATAAAGTAGAACACCTAGGCCTTGACATATATATTACAGTTATCTTAAAAATAAATTGTGTACATGTGTCAATTAAAAGACAGTGAATATCAACCTGGACAAAGAAACATGATTCAAAAATACATACGGTACTTATCTCAATTGATGCAGAAAGAACATTTGCCAAAATACAGCACAGTTTTATGATAAAAACTTTCAGAAGCCTAGACATACAAAGAAATTTCCTGAACTTTATCAAGACTATTTATCAAAAACAAACAGCTACGTCATGCTTAATGATGAAAGAATGAATGGTTTTCCCCTCAGGGTGGAAACAAGGCAGAGATGTCTGCTCTCAACAATGCTATGTGACAGAGCACTAAAAGTTCTAAGCAGCACAATTGGGCAAAACACGAGCAAGGCACACTGATAGGAATAAAAAAAGGTAGAAGGAAAGTGGCATCTATTGCACATTATGCTATTGTATTTGTAAAGTCTCAGCGAAACTAAAAATATTCTTGTAGAAATAGTAATACTTAGCAAATTCACAGGATAAATGATCCATCCTCCAAAATTCATCATATTTCTATGAACTAACAATGAATGTCTGGAAACTGAAAATACCTTTACAATTGCTCTAAAGAAAATACTTAAGCAAAAATCTGACAAGACATGCAGAATCAAGATGGCAAAAATGACAAAATGTGCATAAAAGAATTGAGAGAAGAATTAAATAAATTCAAACGAACATTATTAATGGTTTGGAAGACTCAAGATAGCAAAGATGTCAACTCTCCAAATTGATGGGTAGACTTAACGGCAATCATATAAAAACTCCAGCTACATTTTTTTATGCATATAGATAAACCTATTTTAAGTTTATATGAAAAGGCACATGATATTGGTGGAGAGATGGAGACATAAGTCAGCAGAAGAGAAAAAAGAACTCAGAAATTGACACAAGTAAATATACCCAACTCATTTTTAACAATGGTAAAAAAGCAATTGAAGGAGAAAGAATAGTCTTTTTAACAAGTGTTACTGGAGAAAACAAACATTTATAGGCTCAAAATCTCAGTGTAAACTTCGTACTTTATACACTAATTAACTTGAACTGGTTGCAAACTTAAATATAAAAGGTTGTACTGTAAACCTTTTAGGAAAAGAGTTCTAAAAAATTATTGGGATCTAGGGCTAAATAAAAGTATTTTGTTCTTATTTATATGTACCTTTAAATGTTTTCTTTTTCAGTAAAAGATCAATGTGTGCCTGTACTTATTCTAAAAAAGAAAAAATATTCAATGTGCTCTTCCAGGTTAATAGACAAATCAAATAGACTCACTTTCTTTATGAATCCATAGTGTATCACTGATCCAGCCATTATTGTTTTCCTGAGAGGAAAATTCTCTTTACACTCATCACATTTTTGGAGCATTAAGAGTGGAACCAGAGGGCCTTAGGTGAGATGAACGTGCTGCCAGTGGAGGTGAGCAGGGAGGAAATTTCCAAACCCAAGCAGTGGCAGAAATTGCTGGAGAGAGAATAGTTGCTTCAGCAAGTCCAGAGATCACTTGTGATGCACCCTGCTCTGCAGAATAACAGAAAAGAGCAGTGTATTCCAGCCAACAATAGAATGGGTGATAATAATCCAATGATGTTAAACACACACACGTATATACACACACATGCATATACAGACCTGTGCACATATACACACATAGATATGTATAATATGTGTGTATTTATAACGGAAGTTAAATCATTAAGCAATAAATGTGCAGTCCTATTTTTCTACCCTCTCTTTTCTAACATCCTTCAAACAGATGATGTTTTGTAAGATTTTCAATTATTTTCAATAATTTTTAAAAATCACAAACAGAACAAATATGCAGGCTGAATTATTTGATTTATATTTTTATTTGAATGAATTAAATGCACAAATATTAAATACAATTCCAAATCTATTAAAGTTATTTTGTGGTTGTATTTTAAGTATTTTAAATTACATCTTTAAATTATAAAATTATAATTTAAATGATTTAATAATTTAAATTATTAAATTTTAAAATTATATCTTTAAATTATTTTAAATTACTTTAAAATATGATAAGTTAGACCTAGAAATATCTTACAAAGTTTGAGAGTGTCCAGGTAAGAGATCACATTAAGAGAGTGACTACTTTTACTTAAAAGTGAGTAAACCACAAACCTCTGAATCAGTCAGCTTATAATATCTCCTAAAACTGAAACTGTCTTTTGCTCATTAAAGACTCCTACAATGCTAAAAATGTTGAGATTCTACATCTAGTCCTTTTTTTCATAAACTTTTATATATTTGGCAGTTAATGCTGAATCCTTTAATAAAGATTCTTAAAGCCATTTGATTTATGTTTTTATTTGCATGAATTAAATGCACAAATATTAAATACGATTCCAAATCTATTAAAGTTATTTTTGTGGTTGTGTTTTAAGTATTTAAAATTGCATCTCATTTGGTGCTGTATTAAAATAGAATGGAATTGTATGTTATTTCTTTTGAGAAAGCTTTGAATTTCTCTGATTTCTCCAAGACAAATTGACATCAGCTTGTAGATTCTGTTGCATTTTGTATGTATTTTATAACATGGACCCACTATTATCCCAAATTCTGGCATATGTTTTAGAAAAGATTCTGTTTTTTGGCCGGGCGCGGTGGCTCAAGCCTGTAATCCCAGCACTTTGGGAGGCCGAGATGGGCGGATCACAAGGTCAGGAGATTGAGACCATCCTGGCTAACACGGTGAAACCCCGTCTCTACTAAAAACTATAAAAAACTAGCCGGGCGAGGTGGCGGCGCCTGTAGTCCCAGCTACTTGGGAGGCTGAGGCAGGAGAATGGCGTGAACCCGGGAGGCGGAGCTTGCAGTGAGCTGAGATCCGGCCACAGCACTCCAGCCTGGGTGACAGAGCGAGACTCCGTCTCAAAAAAAAAAAAAAAAGAAAGAAAAGATTCTGTTTTTCCTACTCTTGGAACAATTGAAATCTGGACAGTAAAATGGCACTTGGTTAGAATGCTGAAATTGTTAAACCTGCAATCTCAGCACTAAAGTTCTGCCCGGGACAGAGCAATTTCATGGTTTATTTGTTTTTACCCTTGTGGAAAGAAGAAAACAAAAACAATGCAACTATATGTGTTAAGACTACAAATGGAGGGAAAGCAGGACATTTCAAAGGGTTAAATAATTAGAATTCAACGTGTTCAGGGAAGTATTTTGGAATAACAAGTTTATTAAAATTTAGTGAGGAATAGAAGAGCTACCATGAAATTTTCCCTTTCCAAAGTCCACAGCAAACATGCATTCATAAAACATTTATTTTAATTATTACATTTCTTTTTTTTTTTTTTTTTTTTTTTTAATTTTTATTTATTTATTTTTTTTTTTTTTTTTTTTTTATTATACTTTAAGTTCTAGGGTACATGTGCATGACGTTTATATCATGTATAACTCCCCAATGCAATCCCTCCCTCCTCCCCCCTCCCCATGATAGGCCCCAGTGTGTGATGTTCCCCTTCCCGAGTCCAAGTGATCTCATTGTTCAGTTCCCACCTATGAGTGAGAACATGCGGTGTTTGGTTTTCTCTTCTTGTGATAGTTTGCTAAGAATGATGGATTCCAGCTGCATCCATGTCCCTACAAAGGACGCAAACTCATCCTTTTTGATGGCTGCATAGTATTCCATGGTGTATATGTGCCACATTTTCTTAATCCAGTCTGTCACAGATGGACATTTGGGTTGATTCCAAGTCTTTGCTATTGTGAATAGTGCCGCATTTCTGAGGCCTACAGTTCACAGTGTTGAATGACCTGGTACATTTTTCTAATAGAAAAAAAGTGAAATATTGATTTTCAAACACGAAAGGAAATGATTATAAATCCAAGTGGGCCATTTGGGGGGAAAATAAAATGTTAATGAATTCCATTCTATTATGTTGAAACCCAGTTATAAGGCTCATATTAGAAACATATATGTTGTCAGTTAGCCTCATGGGAGTTATCAAAGCTTTTTTTCTGCCTACCTTAGTTACAGAAACTCTGTGAGTGTTTCCCTAAGGAGGGAAAAAAGAGACAGTGCAGTAGGTTGACTAAGTTTGAGAACATCATGTTGCTCATTGGGTTAACGAAGGGAGAATTGACAATGTTAAAGTAAAAAAATCATAAGCCCACTTACTCACTCTCCCTCACTCTTTCCCTTCCACTACCGCTCCTTTTACTCTCAAGTAGCATTTCATCCCAGGAGATAGTACCCTGATTTAAAAAGGTCTGAAGTATAGAACCAAGCTAGTTCCCTCTAGCCACTGCTGGCAAATAGACAGTTCCTGGCATCAGCAGCCTTCCCTCACATTATAGTTACAAAATAAGATGCAGTTGTGGGATCTGTGCTGGAAATATCCAGAGTAAACCTTAAGCTCAGGTAACCTACACTTAGTCAATGTAGTTAAGCTCTCCATATAATTAAGCATCTGAGGAGGAATTAGTTTAAAGTTTAGGACCAAAGTCTCAATAGAAGATACAGTGCTACTTTGCCCTGTAATAGAAAGTTCCTTATAGATTCTCAGAGCTTTTGGATGTGATCATTTATTTTGTCTTCACATGATTTAACTATTCTCATATCACCTAATGAAACACTAAAACAGCATCATTTTATTTCTTATAAGAGTCATGAAGTCTTCTCTTTTTACAAAATGAGAGGAGTTTGAAGAAAAGAAATATAATTCCCTAATGTTGCTCTATAAGATCAACACCAAACATGACTAGAGTGAGTAAGCATGAATGTCTTGTGCTCTCTCCTGGGCAATAGTTTTGCTGGATAGTGGTTGTCTGTGTGCATTAGTGAGGTTTTTTATTAGAAACACTTGGAAGCTATATAACAAAATTCTTCCACTCACTTATTTTTTCGTCACAATGGGATTGTTAATGATGTGGTTTTCTAGTTCAACCTAGCACGAGCCCATCAAAAGGCCATTATTTTCTCTGTACTTAACAAGGTGAAGAGTTGGTGCCCTCTCAAGTTAAAAAAGGAAAAATAAAAGTTTATTATATATTTGCCATGCTTTACATTGAAAACTTCCTAGGGAGAATAAATTTTGGTTATAACCTTACTCATTCTATTTTCCATCTCACACCATGCAACAAATACAAGAATGTTTAGGCTCTCATCCTGCTGAACCAATTTCTTTATTGCATTTTTGCTCCAAAAAAAGATTAATAATCATGTTTTCAAAGTGATGCTGCCCACTGTGAAACTTATTCCCCACCATTTCTAAAAAATGCATGCCACAGAAAAGCTTCTGCCTGGGTTACAGCTAATTCAAATATAACTATCTTGACACTCCAATTCTTTCCCATGAAAAAAAGAAATGGATAAAACGATTGGGCTTTCATGCACACTTAAATGCATTAACAGTGCTAGTAAAACCTGACAGAATTTAAAATATAATTACATTCAAGATGAAGTACATTCCAGATGAAAACTTCTCACACTGATTCTATTCTAAGCAATATAAAAAAGCAACTAAATAATGAATTTGATGAACAAAATCATATACCTCAGAAGACTCTTCAAGGTGTTACATTCAACATCTAAGACAAACAACTGCATTGCAAATAAAAATAACTTGCTACTGTGAACTTCTACTCAGAGTTCTAGGGACAGGAAATAATCTAGTTTACTTTTAACATTATTACAAACATACAGACAAATTGTATTTTTAGGAAAAAGAATAGTTACCAATAGAGGAATATACAAATATTGTAACTGAAAAGTATTGTTTTATTCATAAAGAGCAACATCAGGATATATCCATTTTCTTCCACATGTCCTGAGGGATAAGTTTTCCTTGCCTGAGAAATGAGATAGCTACAATCAACTTGGATAAAGAATATATAATTTTAAATTCCTTTAGAATTACTCAGTTTTACTCATAGGAACATTTTAGGAATGAGACATCAAAAATATGGTAAGATTTGTTTTAAAATCAGCAATCAGAATGGCAAAGCCAGAGCTCCATATGCTCTCTCTGGCAGTTCTGATTACAAAGACAAAGTCATAAGCCCTTGAACACAATCAAGAAGAAAATTTACCGATGGTTTAATATCTTTAGCATTGGTCATTTTGATCACTCCTCTTTGACATGTCACTTCTGGCCTTTGATTTTTCTACACCTACTCAATTCAACTTCTCCTTCTTGATTCTTTGCAAATAATTTTTTTCTGTTCTTTCAACTCTTACATTTTAGCATCCTTTAAGAGTGTATTCTTAGCCTTTTTAAACCACAGTCTAAAATTATACAACTTATGTATTTTCCTATTTGATTATTGCTTTTCTTCTTCTAATAGAATGTCATCTTCCCAGGGTAGAGACTTGGTCTGTTTTTCTACTGTTGTATCCTGTGTACCTAGGACATTACCCAGTGTCTTCTTTTGTAATCTTTCCAGGTAGTAATATACTGATGACCTCAGAATCTGTATCTTCCTTTTAATTCTCTCTATAAAATTCTAGACCATATATCTAACATCATGTTGAATATCTCTACCTGGTAACCTTATATTTATTGTTTTTTAAATTAAAATACATTTGACAAGGATTGTATATGTTTAAAGTGCATAATTTCATAATTTGATATACATATACATCATGAAGTAATCACCTCAGTCTAACTATATGTGTTTTAAACTTAACAGGTCCAAAGTGAATTTATTGTGTTCTACGTTCACACCCTCTTTCAACTCAAAATCTCCCCTTTTTCTAATATCCCTTTTGGTTACAGCATCAATTTGATCACTTAGGACAGAAACTGGAAGTTATTCTAAGCTCTTTTTATATATTTCTCCTACAATCAGTCGGTTGCTGAGTTGTTTTTGTTGTATTATATAAATATCCAAAAATGTTCTCACTTTCTCTGTCCACATTGTCACAATAGGCTAATTTCTCACCTGAATTATTGCTTCCTAAATCAGCTTTCAGCCTTCATTCCATCCTTTATCCACAATGCTGCCAGAATGATTTTTCCCATTCTCTACCCTCCTTATGTCTGGGTTTGGCCAGTGCAACACCAGACTTTTAATGGAAAAGGATTCAGATTTCTATCTTACTCACACACATGATCAGCCCCTTAGACTTAGACTCCTCAACACTACGTACACCAGGAATGTTAAATACTGCACTGTTTATATGTTTCCCATCATGTCCTTCTTTGCCCCATGGCCCATTAAGTATTTTTTTCTTTTACATTTTGAGACAGAGTCTTGCTATGTCACCCAGGCTGGAGTGCAGTGGCACTGTCTCTGCTCCCTGCAACCTCCACCTCCAGGGTTCAAGCAAGTCTTTCGCCTCAGCCTCCCAAGTAGCTGGGATTACAGGCATGTGCCACCAAGCTCAGCTAATTTTTGTATTATTAGTAGAGATGAGGTTTCACTATGTTGGTCAGGCTGGTCTTGAACTCCTGGTCTCAGGTGATTTGCCCGCCTCGGCCTCCCGAAGTTCTGGGATTGCAGGCATGAGCCACCGTTCCTGGCCATGGCCCAGTAATTTTTATCTACAATGGCAGAGTGAGCAAAAATGGCTTTGAGATATCTTCTAAATTATCTTCAGAGTTACTTTGTGAAACCTGTCTGTATTATTTAAGACACAAGAAACGTGCTTGTTCTAAACTCCAACTTTGAAAAATAAATGATCAATTCTTTTTACTGGTAAGTAGGCATTTTAAAATCCTCTTTGCTCTTCACTTGGACCCTTCAGAAGAGAGGTTCCCTGGTACTGTGTGAGTGCTTATGTTATGATGTTGCAGAATCTTACCTTTGACCTGGCTGGTATCAGACATTTGAGTGCATAGCATGAGGATTTTCATAGAGTTTACATTGATACCATTTTTGGGAGTCCTTAAAGAATCAGGAACCAGGTGGCTTCAGTCCCCTCCTCATACAAATGTCTCTAGAATCAGCAGCAATCCGCATTCGTTACTCATTTAACAAAGTCCTGGGCAGGCACCCACACCATATCTGAATGATTTAGTTGGGCCATCACACCTATCTAAGAAGGACAGCAAAAGTTTCAGAAAACGTTTGGCTGTCCATCAGTGGTCACAAGTTAACATGTGACCCTAAGGAGACCAAAAACACAGATATGAAATAAAAATCTAACTTGAAAAGAACATAATGTCAAATCAGCAATATAAAGGTAAAATTGATGAAGAAAAAATAAAAATATGAAAATGAGAGAATAAATTGTCACTTCAGAAGACAATTTGTAAAGATGTAGCTTAAGAACAATACCTGATAGAGCAAAGTCAGTAGCCAATGCACAATAGCAAACTTTTTTAAATTAAAAACAAAATTTTGAGGTGATGAAAATGAGAGATTCATACAGGAAAATGTATAGTCTGTGCATTATATGTTGTTAAATTTATTAATTTCAATGATAAATAATTTTACCAATATGAAAGGGAAAACTTAAAAATAAGAACAAATTTAGATTGTCCTCAAACTTTTCTGGAATGAAAATAAAGGTCAGAAAACTGCAGAAATTACCTACAGAGATATAAAAGATAAGATTTATGGTTGATGAATTCCGTATTCTGTCAACTTGTCATTTTTATGTAAAGACAACAGAAAAAATATTATCAGATATGTAAGGGCTCAGAAAGCATACCACTGTCAAAGATTTCCTGAGGAAATAAAAAACACAGACATGCTACTCCTCGAGATAACTTACCTAGAGATTCAAAGAAAGAGTGTTGGGTGGAGCAAGATGGCCGAATAGGTACAGCTCCAGTCTCCAACTCCCAGCGCAAGCGACACAGAAGACCACTGATTTCTGCATTTTCAACTGAGGTACTGGGGTCATCTCACTAGGGAGTGCCAGACAATCGGTGCTGGTCAGCTATTGCAGCCCGACCAGCGAGAACTGAAGCAGGGCGAGGTATCGCCTCACCTGGGAAGCGCAAGGGGGAAGGGAATCCTTTTTCCTAGCCAGGGGAACTGAGACACACAACACCTGGAAAATCGGGTAACTCCCACCCCAATACTGCGCTTTAAGCAAACGGGCACACCAGGAGATTATATCCCACACCTGGCCGAGAGGGTCCCAAGCCCACGAAGCCTCCCTCATTGCTAGCAAAGCAGTCTGCGATCTAACCACAAGGCAGCAGCGAGGCTGGGGGAGGGGCACCCACCATTACTGAGGCTTAAGTAGGTAAACAAAGCCGCTGGGAAGCTCGAATTGGGTGGAGCTCACAGCACCTCAAGGAAATCTGCCTGTCTCTGTAGACTCCACCTCTGGGGACAGGGCACAGGTAAACAAGAACAAAAAAAACAGCAGAAACCTCTGCAGATGCAAACGACTCTGTCTGACAGCTTTGAAGAGAGCAGTGGATCTCCCAACACAGAGGTTGAAATCTGAGAAGGGACAGACTGCCTGCTCAAGTGGGTCCCTGACCCCTGAGTAGCCTAACTGGGAGACATCCCCCACTAGGGGCAGTCTGACACCCCACACCTCACAGGGTGGAGTACACCCCTGAGAGGAAGCTTCCAAAGGAAGAATCAGACAGGTACACTCGCTGTTCAGCAATATTCTATCTTCTGCAACCTCTGCTGCTGAAACTCAGGCAAACAGGGTCTGGAGTGGACCTCAAGCAATCTCCAACAGACCTACAGCTGAGGGTCCTGACTGTTAGAAGGAAAATTATCAAACAGGAAGGACACCTATACCAAAACCCCATCAGTACGTCACCGTCATCAAAGACCAGAGGCAGATAAAACCACAAAGATGGGGAAAAAGCAGGGCAGAAAAGCTGGAAATTCAAAAAATAAGAGAACATCTCCCCCTGCAAAGGAGCACAGCTCATCACCAGCAACGGATCAAAGCTGGTCAGAGAATGACTTTGACGAGATGAGAGAAGAAGGTTTCAGTCCATCCAACTTCTCAGAGCTAAAGGAGGAATCACGTACCCAGCGCAAAGAAACTAAAAATCTTGAAAAAAGAGTGGAAGAATTGATAGCTAGAATAATTAATGCAGAGAAGGTCATAAACGAAATGACAGAGATGAAAACCATGACACGAGAAATACGTGACAAATGCACAAGCTTCAGTAACCGACTCGATCAACTGGAAGAAAGAGTATCAGCATTGAGGATCAAATGAATGAAATGAAGCGAGAAGAGAAACCAAAAGAAAAAGAAGAAAAAGAAATGAACAAAGCCTGCAAGAAGTATGGGATTATGTAAAAAGACCAAATCTACGTCTGATTGGGGTGCCTGAAAGTGAGGGGGAAAATGGAACCAACTTGGAAAACACTCCTCAGGATATCATCCAGGAGAACTTCCCCAACCTAGTAGGGCAGGCCAACATTCAAATTCAGGAAATACAGAGAACACCACAAAGATACTCCTCGAGAAGAGCAACTCCAAGACACATAATTGCCAGATTCACCAAAGTTGAAATGAAGGAAAAAATCTTAAGGGCAGCCAGAGAGAAAGGTCGGGTTACGCACAAAGGGAAGCCCATCAGACTAACAGCAGATCTCTCGGCAGAAACTCTACAAGCCAGAAGAGAGTGGGGGCCAATATTCAACGTTCTTAAAGAAAAGAATTTTCAACCCAGAATTTCATATCCAGCCAAACTAAGTTTCATAAGTGAAGGAGAAATAAAATCCTTTACAGATAAGCAAATGCTTAGAGATTTTGTCACCACCAGGCCTGCCTTACAAGAGACCCTGAAGGAAGCCCTAAACATGGAAAGGAACAACCGGTACCAGCCATTGCAAAAACATGCCAAAATGTAAAGACCATCGAGGCTAGGAAGAAACTGCATCAACTAACAAGCAAAATAACCAGTTAATATCATAATGGCAGGATCAAGTACACACATAACCATATTAACCTTAAATGTTAATGGACTAAATGCTCCAATGAAAAGACACAGACTGGCAAACTGGATAAAGAGTCAAGACCCATGAGTCTGCTGTATTCAGGAGACCCATCTCACATACAGAGACATACATAGGCTCAAAATAAAGGGATGGAGGAAGATCTACCAAGCAAATGGGGAACAAAAAAAAGCAGGGGTTGCAATCCTAGTCTCTGATAAAACAGACTTTAAACCATCAAAGATCAAAAGAGACCAGGCCATTACATAATGGTAAAGGGATCAATTCAACAGGAAGAGCTAACTATCCTAAATATATATGCACCCAATACAGGAGCACCCAGATTCATAAAGCAGGTCCTTAGAGACTTACAAAGAGACTTAGATTCCCATACAATAATAATGGGAGACTTCAACACTCCACTGTCAACATTAGACAGATCAAAGAGACAGAAAGTTAACAAGGATATCCAGGAATTGAACTCATCTCTGCACCAAGCGGACCTAATAGACATCTATAGAACTCTCCACCCCAAATCAACAGAATATACATTCTTCTCAGCACCACATTGCACTTATTCCAAAATTGACCACATAATTGGAAGTAAAGCACTCCTCAGCAAATATACAAGAACAGAAATTATAACAAACTGTCTCTCAGACCACAGTGCAATCAAACTAGAACGCAGGACGAAGAAACTCAATCAAAACCGCTCAACTACATGGAAACTGAACAACCTGCTCCTGAATGACTACTGGGTACATAACAAAATGAAGGCAGAAATAAAGATGTTCCTTGAAACCAATGAGAACAAAGATACAACATACCAGAATCTCTGGGACACATTTAAAGCAGTGTGTAGAGGGAAATTTATAAAACTAAATGCCCACAAGAGAAAGCTGGAAAGATCTAAAATGGACACTCTAACATCACAATTAAAAGAACTGGAGAAGCAAGAGCAAACACATTCAAAAGCTAGCAGAAGGCAAGAAATAACTAAGATCAGAGCAGAACTGAAGGAGATAGAGACACAAAAAACTCTCCAAAAAATCAATGAATCCAGGAGCTGGTTTTTTGAAAAGATCAACAAAATTGACAGACCACTAGCAAGGCTAATAAAGAAGAGAAGGGAGAAGAATCAAATAGACGCAAAAAAAAGGATACAGGGGATATCACCACAGACCCCACAGAAATACAAACTACCATCAGAGAATACTATAAACACCTCTATGCAAATAAGCTAGAAAATCTAGAAGAAATGGATAATTTTCTTCTAGATGGACACTTACACTCTTCCAAGACTAAACCAGGAAGAAGTTGAATCCCTGAATAGACCAATAGCAGGCTCTGAAATTGAAGCAATAATTAACAGCCTACCAACCAAAAAAAGTCCAGGACCAGATGGATTCACAGCTGAATTCTACCAGAGGTACAAGGAGGAGCTGGTACCATTCCTTCTGAAACTATTCCAATCAAAAGAAAAAGAGGGACTCCTCCCTAACTCATTTTATGAGGCCAACATCATCCTGATACCAAAGCCTGGCAGAGACACAACAAAAAGAATTTTAGACCAATATCCCTGATGAACATCAATGCAAAAATCCTCAATAAAATACTGGCAAACCGGATTCAGCAGCACATCAAAAAGCTTATCCACCATGATCAAGTGGGCTTCATCCCTGGGATGCAAGGCTGGTTCAACATTCACAAATCAATAAGCGTAATCCAGCATATAAACAGAACCAAAGACAAAAACCACATGATTATCCCAATAGATGCAGAAAAGGCTTTTGACAAAATTCAACAGCCCTTCATGCTAAAAACGCTCAATAAATTCGGTATTGATGGAACGTACCTCAAAATAATAAGAGCTATTTATGACAAACCCACAGCTAATATCATACTGAATGGGCAAAAACTGGAAAAATTCCCTTTGAAAACTGGCACAAGACAGGGATGCCCTCTCTCAGCACTCCTATTCAACATAGTGTTGGAAGTTATGGCTAGGGAAATCAGGCAGAGAAAGAAATCAAGGGTATTCAGTTAGGAAAAGAAGAAGTCAAATTGTCCCTGTTTGCAGATGACATGATTGTATATTTAGAAAACCCCATCGTCTCAGCCCAAAATCTCCTTAAGCTGATAAGCAACTTCAGCAAAGTCTCAGGATACAAAATTAATGTGCAAAAATCACAAGCATTCTTATACACCAGTAACAGACAAACAGAGAGCCAAATCATGAATGAACTTCCATTCACAATTGCTTTAAACAGAATAAAATACCTAGGAATCCAACTTACAAGGGATGTAAAGGACCTCTTCAAGGAGAACTACAAACCACTGCTCAGTGAAATCAAAGAGGACACAAACAAATGGAAGAACATACCATGCTCATGGATAGGAAGAATCAATATCGTGAAAATGGCCATACTGCCCAAGGTTATTTATAGATTCAATGCCGTCCCCATCAAGCTACCAATGAGTTTCTTCACAGATTGGAAAAAAACTGCTTTAAAGTTCATATGGAACCAAAAAAGAGCCCGCATTGCCAAGACAATCCTAAGTCAAAAGAACAAAGCTGGAGGCATCACGCTACCTGACTTCCAACTATACTACAAGGCTACAGTAACCAAAACAGCATGGTACTGGTACCAAAACAGAGATATAGACCAATGGAACAGGACAGAGTCCTCAGAAATAATACCACACATCTACAGCCATCTGATCTTTGACAAACCCGAGAGAAACCAGAAATGGGGAAAGGATTCCCTATTTAATAAATGGTGCTAGGAAAATTGGCTAGCCATAAGTAGAAAGCTAAAACTGTATCCTTTCCTTACTCCTTATACAAAAATTAATTCAAGATGGATTAGAGACTTAAATGTTAGACCTAATATCATAAAAATCCTAGAAGAAAACCTAGGTAGTACCATTCAGGACATAGGCATGGGCAAGGACTTCATGTCTTAAACACCAAAAGCAACAGCAGCAAAAGCCAAAATTGACAAATGGGATCTAATTAAACTAAAGAGCTTCTGCACAGCAAAAGAAACTACCATCAGAGTGAACAGGCAACCTACAGAATGGGAGAAAATCTTTGCAACCTACTCATCTGACAAAGGGCTAATATCCAGAACCTACAAAGAACTCAATGAAATTTACAAGAAAAAAACAGCCCCATCAAAAAGTGGGCAAAGGATATGAACAGACATTTCTCAAAAGAAGACTTTCATACAGCCAACAGACATATGAAAAAATGCTCATCATCACTGGCCATCAGAGAAATGCAAATCAAATCCACAATGAGATACCATCTCACACCAGTTAGAATGGCAATCATTCAAAAGTCAGGAAACAACAGGTGCTGGAGAGGATGTGGAGAAATAGGAACACTTTTACACTGTTGGTGGGATTGTAAACTAGTTCAACCATTATGGAAAACAGTATGGTGATTCCTCAAGGATCTAGAACTAGATGTACCATATGACCCAGCCATCCCACTACTGGGTATATACCCAAAGGATTATAAATCCTGCTGCTATAAAGACACATGCACACGTATATTTATTGCGGCTCTATTCACAATAGCAAAGACTTGGAATCAACCCAAATGTTCATCTGTGACAGACTGGATTAAGAAAATGTGGCACATATACCCCATGGAATACTATGCAGCCATAAAAAAGGATGAGTTTGCGTCCTTTGTAGGGACATGGATGCAGCTGGAAACCATCATTCTTAGCAAACTATCGCAAGAACAGAAAACCAAACACTACATGTTCTCACTCATAGGTGGGAACTGAACAATGAGATCACTTGGACTTGGGAAGGGGAACATCACACACCGGGGCCTATCATGGGGAGGGGGGAGTGGGGAGGGATTGCATTGGGGAGTTATACCTGATATAAATGACTAATTGATGGGTGCTGACGAGTTGATGGGTGCAGCACACCAACATGGCACAAGTACACATATGTAACAAACCTGCACGTTATGCACATGTACCCTAGAACTTAAAGTATAAAAATGAAAAAAAGATAAGATAAAAAAAAAAAAAAAAAAAAGAAAGAGTGTTCTAGGCACTGCCCTCCCAGTAAGACTTGTGGAATGACAGCCTCCAGGAACAGCTCATCTGATTTGAGCCATGTGGTAAAATGGCTCAAATTAGTTTGGTCAAACTTAGTCCTCTCTTTTTGGAGAACTAAGTTACAAATGATGTAAATCCCTAAGGCCCTGATTCCTTATGTGACTCTTTTTTGGCACAATATTTTTGTACCTAGATTCAGAGAAGCAGCCAGAGTATATGACACAGAAAAGCAACATATAAGCTATGTCAGTACAGGAAATGTGTCTGTTTTGTTCATGGCAGTGTCTATAGTACCTAGCATAGTACCTGTTGCAGATAGATAATTATTAAGTATGTGTGGTTGCATGATTTAAAGACAAGAAGGGAAACAAAGATGTACCTTCTAGCAGCAAGTTCTATTTAGTAGAACTCAATAAACATATTGGTTGCTATTCTGTGCCAGGTGCTGACTCTAGTGTTGAAAAGCCAATGAATAAAGAGAAATACGGATAGAGTACATGCTGCCCTGTGTTCTTATTTTGTCTATGGCTGGAAAGTGCACTGTACTGGAACATTTTGAGTGGAAGCTGGGATGTGTCCTTTCAATGCCAGTCTCCCCAGTTATGAAGAGTCACCCAGGTATCACACCATTTAAAAGTGATTATGTGGTGAAACTGGCTAGAATATCAATGCTTACCAGCCTTTGCTGGGTAGATAACTTCTCTATTCTATTAACTGCTCATATAGAGTTACGTTTGAGGACAGGAGGAAAACTATGCTAACATAAAAGTATAATAAATTCTGCTCTTGGCCAGGCGTGATGGCTCACGCCTCTAATCCCAGCACTTTGGGAGGCCAAGGCAGGAGGATCACCTGAGGTCAGGAGTTCGAAACCAGCCTGGCTAACATGGTGAAACCCTGTCTCTACTAAAAATACAAAAATTAGCCAGGTGTGATGGTGTGAGCCTGTAATCTTAGCTACCCGGGAGGCTGAGGCAGGATAATCACTTGAACTCAGGAGGCAGTGGTTGCAGTGAGCCAAGATCACACCACTGCACTTGACAGAGTGAGACTCTGTCTCAAAAAAAAAAAAAAAATCCTGCTTTTGATGTAGCTGAGATATTGTGTTTAGGCATTAGGACACTTTGGTGAGTTGACATATATTGTGATGGCTTCTGTTTAAAATTAACATGTGGTGTGTAGCTTCTGCTGGGAGGCTAGCCACCTAGAATATTCTTTCTTTGGATATAATCTTAAATGAGCAGGACCATTCACCTTTCTTCTTGGCTCAACAATGTTTTACAAAAATAATGTGAAAACCACCTGATACCTTGGAAGCAAAGATTTCAGCAATACTCCAAGAAAGTGATTATGTGGAAAAGAAAGCCTGAAGTTCTCAACAGGTCATTCTGGGATCTTGAGAGTAGAAGGATTGCCAGTACCGGGATCATCAGCATTAATGTAGCTTGTGCCCATAGATCCATATGTTCTCAGCACTCAAGCACTTTAGCACCTCTTATTAAGAGGCAATTATCTTGCCCTCCAAATAACTTCACTATAGAATGGTAGAAATGGAAACATTCTTTCATTGCCTTACATAAAGAAAGATAGAACTTGGAAAAATAATGTTATCATAAGACAACCCAGCATGGCTAGGGTTAAAGAAAGTTTTAAAAATGGTTATATCAGTATCAGAAAAAGTGAATAAACATCAGATTATTAAGGAGGCAGGTGATATCAAGCAGTGGTAATTTATGATACATCAAAAGTTTTCCCAGATAATGCTGGGCATCCTAGCTACTCAGGAGGCTGAAGTGGGAGGATCATTTGAGCCCAGGAGTTTAAGTCCAGCCTGGGCAACAAAAAAATGCCCTGTCTCTAAAAATAATAACAATAATAAAAAGCTTTTCTCTATAAAACTGTAAATCCAAAGTAGCCCAGAGGTAATATGAAACTGAGAACCAGAGGAAGGCAAGAAGGGATATTACAAAAGCAAGCAATTCAATAATGGAGCAGCCTGTATTAATTTTGCAGAGTGCTTTCTTTAGCCTTAGAGTGTTGTGCATTTAATATGGGAGACTTCACTTTAGAAAATGTCCATCTTGAGCCAGAATACTGTTTCTTTACTGGTAATAATTATCAAATACTGGAGAAGTTTTTATAAAATTCACATGCTGGATGTTTCGTCTTCCTAGGAATGTATCACAGAATCATAGATGAATCACGTATTTGAATGGTTCTGAGGCATCCATTGTGTCCACCTCTGATTTGGAATCAATTATTATAATTGAGTTGAAGATATTTCTTATTTTACTATCATTGATGTGGAACACTCTTTGTATAACTAAATTTGGTGCATAGACGGAGTCATTCAGACATGTTTTGGGGGCTCTAATATTGCAAAATCTTACATTTGTGTTTTTGCATGTTTGATAGTCTAAAAGGTTAATGTTCTTAATGTCACTTCATGAAATACAACCATATATTTTCAATGCCTGAGCTTGCATTTATATTTAGGATCCATATTAAAGATGATCAAATGATATCACAGCATTTTGTTGAAGAATTGAAGGTTTGTAACAATTCTTATAATAAAGATAGATGGCATAATGAAAATTTTTATGAGAAAAGTAACTATATAGGCTGGATGTTGACTATGGCACATGTCTAGAAGGCTAGCCTAACCTTCTTCACATGGCAGACTCATCCACATTTATCTAAATCAGGTTCAAGTGTGGATGAGCCTGCCATGTGATTATTAGATGTTGGAATTTGAATTGCTGCCATTATATGTGTCTTAGTCAGTTTGAGATGCTATTAAAAATACTATAGGCTGAGTGACATAAAAAACAGAATTTTATTTCTCACAGTTCTAGTGGCTGGACAACCAGGGCACCAGAATGACTGGGTTTGGATGAGGGTGCTCTTCTGTGCTGTAAAAGCCAACTTCTCCTTATATCCTCTCATGGAAGAAAGAGACTAAGGGCTCTCATGGCTCCCCTAATAAGAGCACTTACCCCATTCCTGATGGCTCTATTCTCACAATCTACCTCCTAATACCATCACATTGGAGGTTAATATTTTAGGCACATTTATTCCATTGAATTTGACCCTGGCCCCTTAAAATTCATGTTCTTCTTGCATGCAAAATACATTTATTTCACCCCAACATCCCCAAAGTCTTAATGCTTCTCAGCATCAAGACAAAGACTATAAAGTTCATTGTCTCATCTAAATATCATCCAAATCAGATATGAGTGACATCCCATGTCTAATTCATCCTGAGGCAAAATTCTTCTCCTGCTGTGAACCTGTGAACTCGAACAAGTTATGTGCTTCCAAAACAAGCATAGGGTAGACATTCTCTTTTCAAATGGAAGATGTAGGAAAGAAGAAAAGGGTGATAAATCTCAAATAAGTCCACAAGCTAGCAAGGCAAGCTGTATGAGAACTGAAGGTGTGAGAATAATCTTCTTTGACTTCATGCCCTGCCTTCAGGTGGTGGTACTGCACGTGCAGCCCTGCCAGGCAGGAGTCTCAATTCTAGAGCTCTGTCTGCCAGGTGGCCCACTCCCAGGGCATTGGAGAGTATCCATCTGGCCTTTTGAAAGAAAGAATGGTCCCACCCCTCAAAATCAAGGAAGTAGACTTGATGACCTCTGAATCACCTTGGTGGTCATTCTTTCTTTGTCTTGAAGAATAGTGCCCATTTGCAGCTGAATATTTCTATAATCATATCACACAGAATTCAAGAAATCTAACAGCTTTTCTTCATTCCATCCCATTTTTTGCCTCTTTCAGTTCAAACTAGCATTTTTTCTGCAGGGGTGGTTTGGTAAGCCTGTAGTTCATACCCATACTAATCTCCTTATCAAACTGTCAATTGGCTACACCCTTACTATTCTCTTCCAAACATGCTTTCTCACTTTTTGCAATACAGATGGGCTGAGAATTTTCCAAATACTTAAGTTCTAGTTCTTTTTGCTTAATAATTTTATCTTCAAGTCACTTTTCTCTTCTCTCATTTTACTATATAGGAACCAAACAACCTTCAACAATTTGCTTAGAATTTTCACCAGCTAAATATCCAATTTAATTTCTCTAAATATACATTTTTGTTGCTTTCAAGTTCTACCTTCCACAGAACACTAGAACATGAAGAGAATTTTGCCAAGTTCTTTGCCACTTTATAACAGGGATTGCTTTTCCTCTAGTTTCTGATGATAATGTTACTGGATTCTGTCTGAGACCTCATGACAATGACCTTGACCATCCATATCTTTGCCAATATTTTGTTCATGATTACTTTTGTATTCTCCAAGAAAATGGAGGCTTTCTCTTTAGCTCTTGTCTTTTCTTCCTGAGTCCTCACCGGAATTACCTTTAAAAGTTCTTTTTATAGCAATCTAAGCTTCTAGCGTGCACCTCAAACTCTTCCAGCTTCGACCTATTCCTCAGTTTAGAGTTGCTTCCATGTTTCAAATTATTTATTTGAGCATTGAGGTAATACCCAATAATTTTGAAAAAGTAAAAAAGAAAAAAATAAATCACAAACCCAAGAAACTCAGAGAATACCAGATAAGCTTACACACATACATTCTCAATCTCTCCCTCCCTCTCACATGTACACACACAAATGCACACACACATACACACACACATAAACACATAATATTCACTGCCAAAAACCAAAATAAATAAAATCTAGAAGGCATCTAGATGGGAAAAAATGTACATTACATGCATAACAACTATAGCATATTCACCTCAGAAATTAAGTGTGCTAGAAAATAATGAAGTGACATTTTTAATGTAATGAAAGGAAAAAAAGTCAACCAAGGATTCTATATCTAACAAATATATCTTTCAAAAATGGAGAAAAAGAAAAAGACTTTTTCAGAAAAACAAGAATCGAGAAATGTTATGTGGTGAACTTTTACTACAAAAAAATGTTAAAGGAAAATAATCAAGCAGAAGCAATATGATTTTAGACAGAAACTTTGATCTACTGAGAAAAAACAAAGAATGCCAGAAATAACATAAAGAAGTTAAATAAAATATGGTTTTTAACCGTATTTGCAAGGTTCTAAAGCAGCTTTGTCCAGTAGAATTTCTCCAACAATTAAACTTTATTTCTGTTCTACCAATAAGACTAGCCACACATGGCTGTTGAACACTTGAAATGTGTCAAGCATTAATAAGTAATTGGGTTTTAAGTTTTATTTAATTTTAATTAGTCTAAACTAGCCACATGTGTCTAGTGACCACTTTTTTAGACTTCAACCCTAACACATAATGAAAGCAAAAAAGTAGCAAGTGTGTTTATAATGTATATTAAAAAGAATGTATTACACCAATGACACAAATGAAAGGAGGAAGAAATAGAAAATGTAATCTTATTTAAAGATTCGTGTTCATGCCAGCTTTATACATAATCAGAGAAAAAAATGGAAACAACCCAAATGTCCCTGAACTGGGGAATGAATAAACAAATCATAGTACATTTATACAACAGAATAGTGTCCAACAATACAAAGGAACGGACTACTGACACAAACAACAATAAGAATAAATCTCAAATACAACATATTAAGTGAAATAAGCCAATGTCTAAAGGCTACATACGACATGCTTTCATGTATATGGCATTTTGGAAAAGACAAAGCATATGTGAAGAAAAAGATCTGTGACTGCTAGGAGTTAAAAAGGAAGCCTTAAATAAAAAAGGGCCACAGAAATTTACACTAAAAGGTAAAATTTACTGTAGTTTAATTATATTTTTAATTTTAAAAATGAAAAGCCCTATTATATCTAAAGTAGGAAGAGTTATAAAATAGAATAATCATTATATTTTAATTTTAATGTATATTAATGAACTGTCTTTTTAATGCCTATAATGTCTAAGTCATAGTTCATTTCCAAATGAAATTATTACAAGTCTAGAATCAGAAGTATGGTTTAAAATAGTATTTTACACTTCCAGTTAAGTCATTATCAATTCAATTAGGTCGCTGATCTAGATATTCATTTTCCCACCGGTCTTTCAACTAATTTTCCTCACTCCTATATGGTGCCTTTATTTTCTCCAGTCCCTTTACCCACCACCCTAATCCTGCTCCAGGATATAGGCTCTTTCCAGTGGATGTGTGTGAGATTGTTCCAGCTCTCCATGAAGAGTGAGACAGAAAAGAAAACCCCATCCAGTCACTTCAGCCTTAAAGGGCCTTCTTTGTTTTTCCAACAAGTATAAAAATGTATGAATATTACATAGAACAAAAGTTATCTCTAAATGTAATACAAGTGAAGACTCTGAGGAATTCTCCTCTAAAGAAAACTCTTTTTTCTTTTATTTGTCCCAGAGCTCCTCATAATTTTTTTTTACTTTGTAATCTTTTTTTCAATTTTATTTCAGAGGACTCTGAGGCATACACTAGGAAAAATGTCTAAGTTGTGTTTTTTTCACAGGTTATAAGTATAAAGGTAAAAACTACCAAGCAGGAGAAAAACAGAGCCAGAAACTTGTCTCCTAGACAGAAATAGCAATTTTTCCCCTTTTTTCTGGGTACAAGTCCAGGAAAAAAGGGAAGACAAGTGAAGCTGGAGGTGACGGAAATTATTCTTTTTTTTTTCCTTAAGGAGCACCCATTCAGTATTCTTATTTAATGAATGTTCACAAAGTGCTAGCATTGAATAAAGCAGATTTGATTTGTGGATTTAGGGAGGTTACAGTCTAATATGAAGCATCCAAAGAGACGAACAAATCGAAATTCCAAATGAATATGTACTATGAAGCATTATCAATCCTATAAAAATTTTCCATTGGTATGAGTATTGCCGGTATCTTTCAAATACTCTGAGTTTCAACATAGCTTATTTTTCATCTTTGAATATATTTTTGCTTTATGTAGCCTTCTTTACATTCAGGAAAATGTCTTGCTTATTCTAATTATTCATCATTATGTATGTGAAACCAAAGGCACCTTGATTCAGGTAGAATGTTAACAGTCCACAATCTACTCTGTTTGTCTATTATGCTTGGTAATACTCAGTATCTATAAGGATACTGAAGTACAGAAAGGAAATGCTAAAATAAGATAAATGAAGGGCAGTTGACCAACCCCGAATTGAATGCATTTTCTGAGTTCCATATCATGGCATATTCATTTCTGTGCTAAAAAATGTATTGGTGAATTCAACAAGAGCCTAGATTCCTGGAATGATGCCATATATATTTATTGAGTTAATAATATCAATTACTTTATCATAATTTCAAATTACACAGAGAGAATCAATTTGTGGAAACTAAGTCCAAGATCACCCAGTGTCAAACCAGAAGTTAAGAGGCAAAAGCAAATGTGATTTGAAAACACTGAGACCAAGATGAGAAGTGGAGATGGCAGGAGTTATCACACAGAGCACCAGGAATCTCAGCCAAGCCACGCAAGGATGACTGAGAACAGAAGCTCAGCTCTTTAGGAATACAATGTAAGAATCGGGTAGAGCCAGCATCCTGGAGTATAGGCACAATATCTCCTTAGGTTCAGAGACCCACAGAAGAAACAGAGAAATCCCGAGCATCCAAGAGAACTGGGCAGAAGGGAGCCCAGATTGCAGCCTGGCTATTTCATCAGGGCATTTCTAAGAACCATTAACCCATATTTGTATTAAAGCAGGCTTTAGTCATTCAGTAACAGTAGCAGTGAGTTTTTCATAACTCTACTAGTAAATGATATATAAATATAGATGGCATACAAGAACCATGGAAGGGGAACAAAACATGACAGGTATATGGAGGTCTCATCTAGATGAGGAACACATGCTATACACATCATTCTTTTCTGCTATTGTCAACTTGACTTCTATCTCAACTCTCTAGATCTTAGCATCTTCTGAGATCTTGGCCCATTGTTACTTCTCTGATTTTAGTTTGTTATTCCCCTGTCTGCAGTTTCTTCAGCTAAGGTCTGTTTGTCTCACCTTTGACAATTTTTGCTAGCCACTCAGTCTCTCGGTTCCCTTCGCCATCCCATTCAGGTCCCATGGGTACACTCATCCGTACTCAACAAAACATAGTGCCCCAGAAGACAGGTGGGAAATTTCAAGTCTTTCTTGTGCCTAAAAACCCTAAGTAGATGTTTTTACTTCCATGTCTTTATTTCCTACAGATGCCTTTACTTCATATGATCTCGGTCATAGGTTCTAATGCTAGACTACCACTTTCAAGATAGTCCCTATGAGAATACAGAACAAAAGTGGTTCTATACACCTGTGTTCTCTAAATATCAAGGAAAAATCTGTCATCTCCCTGGCAGAGTTTTAATGTTAATAGAGATGAGTTCGTTGTATCATGTCTTTTTCTTTATTGTTCTCTTTTTTCTTTCTTTTTTCTTTTCTTTTCTTTTTTTTTTTTTTGAGACCGAGTCTCACTCTGTCACCCAGGCTAGAGTGCAGTGGCGCGATCTCAGCTCATTGCAACTTCTGCCTCCAAGATTCTCGTGATTTTCCTGCATCAGCCTCCCAAGTAGCTGGGATTACAGGCACCTGCCACCACACCCAGCTGATTTTTGTATTTTTAGTAGAGTAGGGGTTTCACCATGTTGGCCAGGCTGGTCTTAAACTCCTGACCTCAGGTGATCAACATGCCTCGGCCTCCCAAAGTGCTGGGATTATAGGCATGAGCCACTGCACCCAGCCCATTGCGTGATTTCTAACTCCCTTCTTTACCTCCCTGATTTCTGGTGTCTGTGGTTGTGTGTGGATGTGTGAATAAAGGAGAAAAGAATGTGTTTTTAAAACATGTTCTGACTATTTGCATTTTCTAGGTAGTTTTTGCTGTCTCACAGCTCAGTGGTGCCTTTGGTGGCCCAGAAGTCAAGAATCTGTCAACTTTGATAATTGGCCTGTAAGCTTACAACCCTTTCTGGAGTTAACAAAAGCCCAGGGCTTCTAGCCATGAATGAAGGTAGGCACAGGGAAAAGGAACAAAATATGCTAGTTACTGTTTAAAATAAATACATGAGAATTTGTGTAACCAGTATGCTAAACTAGCCCAACTGGTGGGAAGCAATCACAAGGTATTTCCACATACTTCCTTTAACTTTGCTCTGTGGGGCTAGTTTTGCCTCAGCAATGAAAAGTCTGATACTTCTGCTTTTTTTGTAGTTAGTTTTAAGCAATGGAAATCCACAAATTTCAAGACACAAATCATAAACTCAAGTTGCTACTGAAAATTCCCAATCCCACATATTAGTAAAACTTCCAAATTTATTTATAGTTACAGTTCCTCTCCCTCCTTTAACTAAGTACTACTTCAACTTTAAAAAGGCGAAGAACAGCTAATTTCTATTCTCTTCCCAATTCTTCCTCCCTGGCTCAATTTCCACCCCCTTTGGAGCTACAACTTAAAGGCAGAAGGTTGGAAGCAAAAGCAACCAGCTGGATACTCAACAAACTCATTTCTCCTTCCTGGGTATCCCACCTCCCCTCATCTAGTTAGGGCCATGTGATTAATTTTTATTAGTGGAATACAAATAGAAGTGATGAATAGCAGTCTTAGGTAGCTTAGAATGGAATTCCTTAAGTGTGTGCTTTCCATACTTTCTGTCATTATCTCCTGGCCAGATTTTGAAACACTGTAAGGCAGAGTCAATAAATGAAAGGTGGCTAACTTTGTCAATGATCAGGTAGAAGGAGACTGCCCACTCGGCACCCAATTAAGCTGTGATGGGAATGAGAAATAACCATGATTTCTGAAGTATTAAAGTACTTAGGTTGGGGGTCATTTCTTATGGCAGCTTATGTTACTTACCCAATTGACACTGGCAGAGAGGAAGATAAGAAAGGAATAAATATTTATACTTGGCTGGCACAAGTATGGTGGTTCTTAGGAGATACCCCTTGGCCATTATTAATTCATACCTCTTGCTAATAATACTCTGGACTCAGGTGATTTATTCTTGCCTTATTTGGTACTTACTTCTACCCTTTTTGGAATCTGCAGTTATATTCAACATCTCCCTTACAATGCTTGCCTGAGCATGTAATATAATACTCATCTGGCTCACCATCATGCATAGTCTTCAACTGGCCCACTGGAAATAGTCACATATCCTTTGCTCTAACAGACTCTCAGAGTGAAGGCCATTACACACCACCATTTCACCTTTACTACCTTCATTTCCACCATTGGAGCAGCTTTCCAGCCTGCTTTTGCTGTTTATATTTCCAAATAGACAGCAGCTTAATGTATCAACCTTACTGAAGGGGATGAATATCAATTGTATATGTGCATATTAGCTTTATTTTGTCAATTTTTGATAGTAAGAATTCATGATCTCCAATTTTTCCTTTTGTACATGGTCTAGTCATATTTTATTGATGTTGCCGTATTCCTGAAGTTCACTGAGAAAACTCAATGCATTTAAAATTATGAAAGTTAGCTAGTTTTCTACATTAAATCTGTTTTTGATGAAGTTCATTGATCCCTTTCACTGGACTTGAGCTATGAGACAGGATGCCATGTCCAAGTCCCCTTGATGGGCTGGATTTATAGGACACCAGCATGTTCCTCAAAATGTCTTTTTTACTTCACGATGTACCCGCTAACCCTCTTTGACTCAATGTGAATCATTTAAGACGTTTTAAAGTATATTTTCACCTAAACCACTTGAAACTTCCCATTTTGGTCTGGCACCTGTTTTCGGAATGTTATATCTATTGCATTTTACTATCTATGGTGAAAATTTAAATACAATTACATTTACTTGGATGTAGAATTATAGAGCTCTCAGTGAGTTTCTCTCAGAGCTCTCTAGACAATGCTGGGTTATCATCAAGCATTTCATGTTGCAAATATAAAACCACTTGGTTTAGTCTGTTTGTGTTGCTATAAAGGAATACCTGACTGGGCATGGTGGTTCACACCTGTAATCCCAGCACTTTGGGAGGCCAAGGCAGGTGGATCGCCTGAAGTCAGGAGTTTAACACTAACCTGGCCAACATGGTGAAACTCCGTCCCTACTAAAAATGCAAAACTTAGCTGGGCATGGTGGTGGGTACCCGTAATCTCAGCTACTCGAGAGGCTGAGGCAGGAGAATCACTTGAACCCAGGAGATGGAGGTTGCAATGAGTGGAGATCATGCCACTGCACTCTAGACCAGGCGACAAAGTGAGACTCCATCTCAAAAAAAAGAAGGAATAACTGAGGCTGGGTAATTTTCAAAGAAAAGAGGTTTATTTGGCTCATGGTTTTGCAGGCAGTACAAGAAGCAAGGCACTGGCATCTGCATCTAGAGTGGGGTTGAAGCTGCTTCCACTCATGGTGGAATGAAAAGGGGAGTCAGCATATGCAGAAGTCACCTGGGAGAGAGGTGACAAGAGAGAGAAGGGGAAGGTCCCAGACTCTTTTTCATAATCAGCTTTCTGGGGAACTCTCTTGAGAATTAATAGGGCAAGAACTCACTTAGTTCCCTCTCACCCAGGGAGAGCATTAATCTACTCATGAGAGATCCACCACCAGGATGTAAACACCTCTCATTATGCTCTACCTCCAACCTTGGGGATTACATTTCAACATGAGATTTGGAGGGGTCAAACAAACCATAAAAAAACACCAAGTTCTTAATTGATCTTTCTCACTGTATGCATTTAGAGAATTATTTTCCTGGGCATCCATATACTTAATCAGAATTTTTTAGTCTGAAGACTCAGATCTTTCTTCAGGGAAATTATCTTCTATTATCCCTTAAATTATTGGTTCTATTATATTCACACTGTACTGTCTTTCTGGAAATTCCGGTATATGAATATCAAGACTCTCAGATACATCTTCGACGTTTGTTATCTTTTTTCTCATTTCTTTTAAATATCTTTTTGAATTATTAGATAATTCCTCAAGTTAATTTACTAATCTCTTTGTTAGCAATATCCATTCTGCTCACTGTGTGATTTTCTGGTTAATTTCAGCAACAATGTTTTATACTAAACACTCTGGTGCTTCAATTTTTTCTTTTCCATAACCACATAATCTCTTTGAATGCAGCAACCTTTCCAATCTCACTGAAGATATGAATAACAATTTTCTTAACGTTTTCCATTGTTTGCATCATTAATCTTGTTTCTTTGAGGGACATTAGAACTTACTGTCACTCTTGCTTCCGTCCTTTCAGTTGATTTTTTTCAAAAGTCTGATGATAAACATTTTACTGTCTGATTATACACCTATCTCCAAATTAATTGTCCTTAATAGAGTTTTTTTAAATGGGCCCAAGGAAGAGTGGCTATTACCTTTTATTTAAATGGAAATAATAAAATGAATTCCTAGAAGTGTAAAAATCACACTAATTTTTCATATAAATAAAAAGTTTTTAAAAACCTAAATATGAATAAAGTGAATATTAAAGAGCAATTTTACCAGCCCTGATTAAAATGTAAACTATAATTATATAATTGGGAAAAATTAGGTAGACCATACAAAATCGTTCTGAGTAAAGCGTCTCTAAATTTGTCGTCTAGCAAAATACATTCTAAAATTATGTTCTGATTATATTTTAATGAAAAGACAACAAAAAGATGCTCTGTTTCTCCTTTTCCTAGTCTCTGCCCCTCTGCCTCCTACTTTCTCATTTCCCAAATTGCAATAATCTAGAACAGGCTTCTTTTGTTAAGTCATGATCAGGTATGCTGAGACAAAGACGAGAATATGGGAAGAGTCTCTTTTCCTGAGATCATACAAGAGGCAAAAAATAGTAGTTTACAATAATGTAAACTAATAATGTAATGTGTGCTTAAAAATTCTGTTAAGAGAGTGGATCTTATAGTAAGTGTTCTTAACATACACATACAAACACGTACACATACAAAACAAAACAAAAACCTACAGGATAGGGGAAAACTTTTGGAGGTGCTAGATATACTTATTATTTTGATTGTGGCTATGGCTTCACAGATGTATGCATAAATCTAAACTCATCAAGTTGTATATATTAAATATGTGCAGCTTTTAAATAACAAAGTGCAATAAAACCGTTAAAATAAATAAATAGACTTTGAAAAACTTTAAAAGAAGAAGACGGATGGGAGATGTCAATCCTAAAGACCTTCAACTCCAGAGTAAAGTCTGTTTGGTTTGATAGAACCAAGGAGGAGAAGCAACTGAAGAGTAGGCTGGAATTTGTTACACAGAAGAGGCCACATATATGTTACTTAGCAAAGAGAAATCTTAAACTCGTTCTAGATTAAACTCAAAGTGAAAATGACGCTTTCAGTCAGCTGAGCTGAACAGACTGTGTTGTGCCATAGATTCAGAGTATGATTTTTATTTTCAGAATTTTAAAATACTATGAATTAATTCAGAAAATATACTATCATAATGAATGCTATAATGGATTTACTTCAGTGTCAATTTCAGTTGACGGTTCATAACAATAGAGATCGCATTCGAAATGGAAGGTCATCAAGAATTTTAAAGCTAGTTTTGTGATTTTAATCCCTAGCTAACATCAAGGGTCTAACAGGATTAGGAGTTGGAGATTATAAGAGAAATACATTTCCTTGGAGAATTATCTTCACCTCTCTTCCATACATGCACACAGGGATGAAGGGTGCTTTCTCCTGACCCCAAACCTAGTGGGAAGGGCTTCAGCTACATCAGTTAGGAGTTTGCACAGTGTACCAGGGATTTGGAAATGTGGGCTAGTTCCTGGACCGAGCCTGAAAAATATAAACGCTTAGGAATTGTGGCAGCGCAGCTATTCTTGTAGTGACACCTTGCGATCAGCCTAGATTTCCAAAATTTACTCAGGTTAAAGTTTTTTTTTTTTTTTTTTTTTTTTTTTTTACCGGATGTGGGTCATACACCCAAAATTGAGAGCATCATATTGTTCCAGTTCCTATCTCAGAACTCTATTCAAAGAGGTAAAAAGCCTATATTAGAAAGAATTTAGGTATGACTAGCAGCTAAAGAAGGATTCACCAGCATTCAGTCAGGGCAAAATAATTCATTTATGCCAAGAGAGCTACAGACAGTGAGTAAGAGAGAGAACTGACCTTATCAGTAAGGATAGACTAGAACAGCAGTTCTCAGACAAGGACAATTTCATCCCCAAGGGCTTTGTGGTGATGTCTGAAGACAGTTTCGGTGACCATGGACTGACAAGGTGGAGGAGAGCATGGGCAATGCTGCTGGTGTCTAGTGGCTAGTGGTCAGGGATGCAGCTAAAAGTCATACAATGCATAGCAAAGCTTCTTACAACATAGAATCAACTGGCAGACTGTCAATACTACTAACATGGACAAATCCTGAGCTAGTGCATGCTGATTCAACGAATAATCACCAAATCTTAGCAGCTTGTAAGACGAAAGTTTACTTCCCATGTATGCTATGTGTCCATTGCATATTGGCCTGTGGCTCTGCTACATGTGCCTTCCTGGCAGAATCCGGCCACCACCTGGAACGTCAACAGTTGACATGACACAGTGAAAATAAATATGTTGAGCAATACACTAACTTTTAAAGCTCCTCAAAGAAATGACATCCATTTCCCCATCTACATTTCATTGGCCAAAGCAAGAGCAAGTGCCCTCATCTATTGGTTAGTTATTACCGCATAACAAATTACTTCAGAATTTAGTGGCTTAAAACCATGCAGACTTATTTTCTGCTAGTTTCTATGGGCCAGAAATGGGGCACATCATCACCAGCTCCTCTTCTTTAGGTTCTCTCAAGAGCTGCAATCAAGACGTCAGCCACAACCTCCATCATCTGAAGGTTCAAATGGGACAGGATCTGATTTTGAGCTTACTCAGTAATTGTTGGGAGGATCCAGTTCTCCATGGGCTGGTGGACCAAGGACCTCAGTTACTTGCTGAATGTTGATGTCAGGCTGCTGCCAGTCCCTTGCCAGGTGACCCTCTTTCTCAGACCTAGAACACAGGAAAAGTCTAAAAGAGAATACCAGAAGGATGGAAGCCACAGTCTTTTACACCTGGTAATGCAAGTAACATCATATCACTTTTTTATTCATTTCAAGCAAATCACTAGGTTCAGCCCATTTTCAAGGGAAAGAGATTTCATAAGAGAGTGAATACCAGGAACAGGGACCAGTAGGGGTCACCTAAGAAGCCCCTTATGGCACTTTGACATTCCTGAATTCAGCAAGGTAGAATATACATTCCTTTCACAGGAAAGGTTCACAGAAAGGAAAACCACTTAGGGCACACTTAAAATACTCAGTGAAGACTAACACAATCAACTTTTCCTAATGTATTTCTTTTTCCTATGTCATCAGTCTCAAACTGGGAGTGAAGTGAAGTCCTCTATATAAATCGTGATTTTCAGTTTTTTTATTATTATTATTGAATTTTATATATGAATTTCTGAAGAAAGAGATAAAACTATGATTATTACCAGAGTTACCAGAGGACCTTCTATACCTGAGAGCAATTAGAAGGTTTATAGGGCCTCCCACAAATTCACTCAAGGGGATAATATAAACTAGCTTCACAGAATAAATGTAAACAGATGGTAGAAGGCAAACATAAAGTTGCAACACTATCCTGTGAGTCCACTTGTTCGGTTCTTTACTCAACAACTGTGTATTGATTATCTATTGTGTGCTAGATTTGTTCTACAAGTGGAAATACACAACGGAATAAAAAAGACAAAAGTTTCTGTCATCATAGAGCTTACGTCCAAATGGGGTTTGGAGAGATAATAGAATCTAAAAGAAATAATTTCAGTGTATAGTATTTTATATGATGACAAATTCCATCAAAACAAATAAAAAAGAAAATAAGATAGAGAAAGCTGAGATATTCAGAAGTGAAGAAAGTTTCCCACACACAAAAAATATAATTCTATGAGCTGTGTGACTATACGAAGGAAGGTCATTCAGTGTGATGTTTACACATTCTTCATAGGACCTTTTCTATAACTTAAAAAAATTGTTAAAATGCTAATGATCATCTGACCCTTCAGTGAGTTGTAAACTTATTGCAGGTGGAGAGTCTTACCTTAATGTTGATGTCTGCTGACTGATCAGGGTGATGGTTGCTGAAAGTTGAGGTGGTTGTAGCAATTTCTTAAAATAAGACAATAAAATTTGCCAGATCAACTGACTCTTCCTTTCATGAAAGATTTCTCTGCAGCATGCAATGCTGTTTTGTTTTGTTTTTTAATTAATTTGTTTTATATCAGGTTTTTAGGGAACAGGTGGTGTTTGGTTACATGGATAAGTTACATACTGGTGATTTCTGAGATTTTGGTGCACGTAGCACCTGAGCAGTGTACATTGTACCCAATATGTAGTCTTTTATCCCTCATCTTCCTCCTACCCCTTTACCCTGAGTCTCCAAAGTCCATTGTATTGTTCTTATGCCTTTACATCGTTATGGGTTAGCTCCATTAAAAGTGAGAACATATGACGTTTGATTTTCCATTCATGGGTTATTTCACTTAGAATAATGGTCTCCACCTCCATCCAGGTTGCTGCAAATGCTATTATTTCATTTACTTTTATGGCTGAGTAGTATTCCATGGTGTATACATATACCATATTTTCATTATCCACTTGTTGACTGATGAGCATTTGGGCTAGTTCCAAATTTTTGCAATTGCAAATTATGCTGCTATAAACATGCGTGTGCAAATGTCTTTTTCATATAATGACTTCTTTTCATAGGACCTATTTTGAATATCAACATAAAACACCATAATGATAAGTCAAGCATGCAATGGACTTCAGGGTTTAAAAATACATGTATGGTTGGGAGGCTGAGACAGGCAGATCACTTGATCCCAAGAATTCAAGATCAGCCTGGGCCACAAGGCAAAACCCCATCTCTATAAAAAAAAAAAAAAAATTAACTGGGCGTGGTAGCACGTGCCTTTCCTTCAGTCTACTTGGGAGGCTGAGGTAGAAAGATCACCTGAGCCCAGAAGGTCGAGGCTGCAGTGAGCCATAATAGCACTACTGCACTCCAGTCTGGGTGACAGAGTGAGACCCTGTTGCAAAAAATAAAATAAAATATAAATAATTAGTTAGTTAAGTGTGTGGCTTGTTTAGAAACAGTGGCTGACACAGCTTTCATGAGCAGTTATGTAGATTGCCAATTCCTTTTTGCTGACTTGCCTTGACGTTAAAGCATGGTGAGGTGGGGTAAGTGGGTCTGACTCCTATTTCTGACCTACACAAATAGGTAGAAACAAAACGTAGGATTCCTCCCTAAATGCAGCTAGAAGCAATTAGGTAAAAATGTAATTTAATTTAATTTAATTTAACTTAATTTAATTTAATTTTTTTTATTATACTTTAAGTTCTAGGGTACATGTGCATAACGTGCAGGTTTGTTACATATGTATACTTGTGCCATGTTGGTGTGCAGCACCCATCAATTCATCATTTATATCAGGTATAACTCCCAATGCAATCCCTCCCGCCTCCCCCCTCCCCATGATAGGCCCCGCTGTGTAATGTTCCCCTTCCCGAGTCCAAGTGATCTCATTGTTCAGTTCCCACCTATGAGTGAGAACATGCGGTGTTTGGTTTTCTGTTCTTGCGATAGTTTGCTAAGAATAATGGTTTCCAGCTGCATCCATGTCCCTACAAAGGATGCAAACTCATCCTTTTTCATGGCTGCATAGTATTCCATGGTGTATATGTGCCACATTTTCTTAATCCAGTCTGTCACAGATGGACATTTGGGTTGATTCCAAGTCTTTGCTATTGTGAATAGTGCCGCAATAAACATACGTGTGCATGTGTCTTTATAGCAGCAGGATTTATAATCCTTTGGGTATATACCCAGTAGTGGGATGGCTGGGTCATATGGTACATCTAGTTCTAGATTGTTGAGGAATCGTCATACTGTTTTCCATAATGGTTGAACTAGTTTACAATCCCACCAACAGTGTAAAAGTGTTCCTATTTCTCCACATCCTCTCCAGCACCTGTTGTTGCCTGACTTTTTAATGATTGCCATTCTAACTGGTGTGAGATGGTATCTCATTGTGGTTTTGATTTGCATTTCTCTGATGGCCAGTGATGATGAGCATTTTTTCATGTGTCTGTTGGCTGTATGAATGTCTTCTTTGGAGAAATATCTGTTCATATCCTTTGCCCACTTTTTGATGGGGTTGTTTGTTTTTTTCTTGTATATTTGTTTGAGTTCTTTGTAGATTCTGGATATTAGCCCTTTGTCAGATGAGTAGATTGCAAAAATTTTCTCCCATTCTGTAGGTTGCCTGTTTACCCTGATGGTAGTTTCTTTTGCTGTGCAGAAGCTCTTTAGCTTAATCATATCCCATTTGTTAATTTTGCTTTTGCTGCTGTTGCTTTTGGTGTTTTAGACATGAAGTCCTTGCCCATGCCCTGAATGGTACTACCCAGGTTTTCTTCTAGGGTTTTTATGGTATTACGTCTAACATTTAAGTCTCTAATCCATCTTGAATTAATTTTTGTATAAGGAGTAAGGAAAGGATCCAGTTTCAGCTTTCTACTTATGGCTAGCCAATTTTCCCAGCAACATTTATTAAATAGGGAGTCCTTTCCCCATTTCTTGTTTCTCTCAGGTTTGTCAAAGATCAGATCGCTGTAGATGTGTGGTATTATTTCTGAGGACTCTGTTCTGTTCCATTGGTCTATATCTCTGTTTTGGTACCAGTACCATGCTGTTTTGCTTACTGTGGCCTTGTAATATTGTTTGAAGTCAGGTAGCGTGATGCCTCCAGCTTTGTTCTTTTGACTTAGAATTGTCTTGGCAATGCAGGCTCTTTTTTGGTTCCATATGAACTTTAAAGCAGTTTTTTCCAGTTCTGTGAAGAAACTCATTGGTAGCTTGATGGGGATGGCATTGAATCTATAAATGACCTTGGGCAGTATGGCCATTTTCACGTTATTGATTCTTCCTATCCATGAGCATGGTATGTTCTTCCATTTGTTAGTGTCCTCTTTGATTTCACTGAGCAGTGGTTTGTAGTTCTCCTTGAAGAGGTCCTTTCCATCCCTTGTAAGTTGGATTCCTAGGTATTTTCTCTTTGAAGCAATTGTGAGTAGAAGTTCATTCATGATTTGGCTCTCTGTTTGTGTTACTGGTGTATAAGAATGCTTGTGATTTTTGCACATTGATTTTGATTTTGTATCCTGAGACTTTGCTGAAGTTGCTTATCAGCTTAAGGAGATTTTGGGCTGAGACAATGGTGTTTTCTAAATATACAATCATGTCATCTGCAAACAGGGACAATTTGACTTCTTCTTTCCTAACTGAATACCCTTGATTTCTTTCTCTTGCCTGATTGCCCTAGCCAGAACTTCCAACACTATGTTGAATAGGAGTGGTGAGAGAGGGCATCCCTGTCTTGTGCCAGTTTTCAAAGGGAATTTTTCCAGTTTTTGCCCATTCAGTATGATATTAGCTGTGGGTTTGTCATAAATCGCTCTTATTATTTTGAGGTACGTTCCATGAATACCGAATTTATTGAGAGTTTTTAGCATAAAGGGCTGTTGAATTTTGTCAAAAGCCTTTTCTGCATCTATTGGGATAATCATGTGGTTCTTGTCTTTGGTTCTGTTTATATGCTGGATTACGTTTATTGATTGGGAATGTTGAACCAGCCTTGCATCCCAGGGATGAAGCCCACTTGATCATGGGGATAAGCTTTTTGATGTGCTGCTGAATCTGGTTTGCCATATTTTATTGAGGATTTTTGCATCGATGTCATCAGGGATATGGTCTAAAATTTTCTTTTTGTTGTGTCTCTGCCAGGCTTTGGTATCAGGATGATGTTGTCCTCATAAAATGAGTTAGGGAGGATTCCTTCTTTTTCAGTTGATTGGAAGAGTTTCAGAAGGAATGGTACCAGCTCCTCGTTGCACCTCTGGTAGAATTCAGCTGTGAATCCATCTGGTCCTGGACTTTCTTTGGTTGGTAGGCTATTAATTATTGCCTCAATTTCAGAGCCTGCTATTGGTCTATTCAGGGAATCAACTTCTTCCTGGTTTAGTCTTGGAAAAGTGTAAGTGTCCAGGAAATTATCCATTTCTTCTAGATTTTCTAGTTTATTTGCATAGAGGTGTTTATAGTATTCTCTGATGGTGGTTTGTATTTCTATGGGGTCTGTGGTGATATCCCCTTTATCATTTTTTATTGTGTCTATTTGATTCTTCTCTCTTTCTTTTTTATTAGCCTTGCTAGTGGTCTGTCAATTTTGTTGGTTTTTTCAAAAAAACCAACTCCTGGATTCATTGATTTTTGGAGGTTTTTTATGTCTCTATCTCCTTCAGTTCTGCTCTGATCTTAGTTATTTCTTGCCTTCTGCTAGCTTTTGAATGTGTTGCTCTTGTCTCCAGTTCTTTTAATTGTGATATAGAGTATGAATTTTAGATCTTTCCAGCTTTCTCTTGTGGGCATTTAGTGCTATACATTTCCTCTACACACTGCTTTAAACGTTTCCCAGAGATTCTGGTATGTTGTATCTTGTTCTCATGGTTTCAAAGAACATCTTATTCTGCCTCATTTCTTTATGTACCCAGTAGTCATTCAGGAGCAGGTTGTTCAGTTTCCATGTAATTGAGCGGTTTTGATTGAGTTTCTTAGTCCTGAGTTCTAGTTTGATTGCACTGTGTTCTGAGAGACAGTTTGTTATAATTTCTGTTCTTGTACATTTGCTGAGAGTGCTTTACTTCCAATTATGTGGTCATTTTGGAATAAGTGCGATGTGTGTTGAGAAGAATGTATAATCTGTTGATTTGGGGTGGAGAGTTGTATAGATGTCTCTTAGGTTCGCTTGGTGCAGAGATGAGTTCAATTCCTGGATATCCTTGTTAACTTTCTGTCTCGTTGATCTGTCTAATGTTGACAGTGGAGTGTTGAAGTCTCCCATTATTATTGTATGGGAATCTAAGTCTCTTTGTAAGTCTCTAAGGACTTGCTTTATGAATGTAGGTGCTCCTGTATTGGGTGCATGTATATTTAGGGTAGTTAGCTCTTCCTGTTGAATTGATCCCTTTACCATTATGTAATGGCCTTCTTTGTCTCTTTTGATCTTTGATGGTTTAAAGTCTATTTTATCAGAGACTAGGATTGCAACCCCTGCTTTTTTTTGTTCTCCATTTGCTTGTAGATCTTCCTCCATCCCTTTATTTTGAGCCTATGTATGTCTCTGCATGTGAGATGGGTCTCCTGAATACAGCAGACTGATGGGTCTTGACTCTTGATCCAGTTTGCCAGTCTGTGTCTTTATTGGAGCATTTAGTCCATTAACATTTAAGGTTAATATTGTTATGTGTGAACTTGATCCTGCCCTTATGATATTAACTGGTATTTTGCTCATTAGTTGATGCAGTTTCTTCCTATCCTCGATGGTCTTTACATTTTGGCATGTTTTTGCAATGGCTGGTACCGGTTGTTCCTTTCCATGTTTAGGGCTTCTTTCAGGGTCTCTTGTAAGGCAGGCCTGGTGGTGACAAATTCTCTAAGCATTTGCTTATCTGTAAAGGATTTTATTTCTCCTTCACTTATGAAACTTAGTTTGGCTGGATATGAAACTCTGGGTTTAAAATTCTTTTCTTTAAGAATGTTGAATATTGGCCCCCACTCTCTTCTGGCTTGTAGAGTTTCTGCCGAGAGGTCTGCTGTTAGTCTGATGGGCTTCCCTTTGTGGGTAACCCGACCTTTCTCTCTGGCTGCCCTTAAGACTTTTTCCTTCATTTCAACTTTGGTGAATCTGGCAATTATGTGTCTTGGGGTTGCTCTTCTCGAGGAGTATCTTTGTGGTGTTCTCTGTATTTCCTGAATTTGAATGTTGGTCTGCCCTACTAGGTTGGGGAAGTTCTCCTGGATGATATCCTGAAGAGTGTTTTCCAACTTGGTTCCATTTTCCCCCTCACTTTCAGGCACCCCAATCAGACGTAGATTTGGTCTTTTTACATAATCCCATACTTCTTGCAGGCTTTGTTCATTTCTTTTTTTCTTTTTTTCTTTGGTTTCTCTTCTCGCTTCATTTCATTCATTTGATCCTCAATCGCTGATACTCTTTCTTCCAGTTGATCGAGTCGGTTACTGAAGCTTGTGGATTTGTCACGTATTTCTCGTGTCATGGTTTTCATCTCTGTCATTTCCTTTATGACCTTCTCTGCATCAATTATTCTAGCTATCAATTCTTCCACTCTTTTTTCAAGATTTTTAGTTTCTTTGCACTGGGTACGTAATTCCTCCTTTAGCTCTGAGAAGTTTGATGGACTGAAGCCTTCTTCTCTCATCTTGTCAAAGTCATTCTCTGACCAGCTTTGATCCGTTGCTGGCGATGAGCTGCACTCCTTTGCCGGGGGTGATGCGCTCTTATTTTTTGAATTTCCAGCTTTTCTGCTCTGCTTCTTCCCCATCTTTGTGGTTTTATCTGCCTCTGGTCTTTGATGATGGTGACGTACTGATGGGGTTTTGGTATAGGTGTTCTTCCTGTTTGATAGTTTTCCTTCTAATAGTCAGGACCCTCAGCTGTAGGTCTGTTGGAGATTGCTTGAGGTCCACTCCAGACCCTGTTTGCCTGGGTATCAGCAGCAGAGGTTGCAGAAGATAGAATATTGCTGAACCGCGAGTGTACCTGTCTGATTCTTACTTTGGAAGCTTCCTCTCAGGGGTGACTCCACCCTGTGAGGTGTGGGGTGTCAGACTGCCCCTAGTGGGGGATGTCTCCCAGTTAGGCTACTCAGGGGTCAGGGACCCACTTGAGCAGGCAGTCTGTCCGTTCTCAGATCTCAACCTCCGTGTTGGGAGATCCACTGCTCTCTTCAAAGCTGTCAGAGTCATTCGGGTCTGCACAGGCCTCTGCTGCTTTCCCTGTTGTTTTTTTAGCTGCGCCCTGTCCCCAGAGGTGGAGTCTACAGAGACAGGCAGGTTTCCTTGAGCTGCTGTGAGCTCCATCCAGTTTGAGCTTCCCAGCGGCTTTGTTTACCTACTTAAGCCTCAGCAATGGCGGGCGCCCCTCCCCCAGTCTCTCTGCTGCCTTGCGGTTAGATTGCAGACTGCTGTGCTAGCAATGAGGGAGGCTCCCTGGCGTGGGACCCTCCCGGCCAGGTTTGGGTATAATCTCCTGGTGTGCCCATTTGTTTAAAGTGCAGTATTGGGGTGGGAATTACCCGATTTTCCAGGTGTTGTGTGTCTCAGTTCCCCTGGCTAGGAAAAGGGATTCCCTTCCCCCTTGCACTTTCCAGGTGAGGCAATGCCTCACCCGGCATCAGTTCTCGCTGGTTGGGCTGCAGCAGCTGACCAGCACCGATTGTCCGGCACTCCCCAGTGAGATGACCCCAGTACCTCAGTTGAAAATGCAGAAATCACCGGTCTTCTGTGTCGCTTGGGCGGGGAGTTGGAGACTGCAGCTGTTCCTATTCGGCCGTCTTGCTCCGTCCCCGAATTAATTTAATTTAATGTAGAAATTTCTTTTCTGGTTTAACATGGTTGGTCTTTCTCTCAGGATACTAGCTAGAAGCAGGTAACCAGCTGGTCTTCGTCTGCAAGGGCGGGGTGCTTGACATGAAAGATGGAAAGGTTTCTTCTCAGGTGTATTGCACAAGAATACTTTCATAACTGAGATATCCTGAGCTCACCTGGTGGCCGTAGGCTCTCCTAAGCATAGTACAGTTCACAGGAAGCTTCTAAAGAGTGTGGTCAGCAATGGCGGGTCTATGACACATTACTTTCCTTACTCCTCTTACACTACTCTCGCTTGATAGTTCTTTAAGATTTCCATTAGTTGAGTGTCATTTTCTATGATTTCTCCTAATGAGGACAGAAATTTCTTGTCCAAATTACCTGTGCTATCTCTACAAAAATTTGAAAATAGGGGAGATTCTAAAACCTTTACCAGCCATGCTTAATTTTCCAGAACATATTACATTGTTACACAGAAAGAGCTAGAAATAAAACAGATATACCATATATATCCATCTCTTTCTCTTTCTCTGTGTTTATCTATATAGATGGATATTTACAGAAATAGACCAAATGATTAATGGTTGTTACTTTGTGTGATAGAATAATATGCTTCTTTTTTCAAAAGATCTATTCGTACATTTAAATTTTCTTCCTATGATCAAGGAATGCTTTTATACTAAGTAAAAAAAAAAAAAACCACAATTTTTCTTTAATTTAAACAAATAATAGAATCACAGCATGCAATTTATCTGGGGACTGTGCATCAAATAGAGGAGCTATTTTAAACTAAGGGGATACCAAGAAATCAGCAGCTTTTGGAGATTCACTTTAAAGTGTTGCTACTCATGCTTAACAAAAATGTTTCTACCTAGCAAATTAATGTACAATGTGTATACACATTAGAAATTTATTTTGGGACAATCATAAGAAACTATATTTTATACTGCTCCTAAGTTTGCAAATTGCTTTGACATCTCATTTTATTTCATCATTCTAATGACCATATTAAAGCAAGGTCAGGTTTTATTAACCTTGTTTGGATGTGGAAAAGAGGCACAAAGCATCCCATGATATGCATTGACAGCAGCAGAGCCACAACTCTGACTGCCACACAGTTGCTTTCTCTATCTACCCAGTAGCCTTTACTTTCATGCCTTGGTAGGTTGGATAGTATCAATGAAGATGGAAAAATGATGCCAGGAACTGATGTAAGCCTCATTGCTGAGTACAGGCAACATCTCCCCTTTATTTTAGATTCATGGATCTCTTTTCATGTTTTGAAATGTGATTTTCATGGTAGTAATGTCATGCATAGTCCTCTTTTCCTAAATAGGAAGTTTATAACTTTATTCTGGATATCTTGCAAATTTTCTATTTTCTTCAGGAAAAAAAAGATTTAACTCAGAGAACCTGATGATTTTTTTTTTTTTTTTGATGACCATCATATAAGTGGAGAGTAGAATCATTTTTGGCCATGAGAAGTTCAGAACTCAATTAAGAATAATTAGGACTCAAATAAAAGTGAAAACTGGTTTAAAATGATTATACTGACAAGCTGAAAATTCAGGCAAGACTAACTTTCATATTGCTGGTGTAATTTAAATTGGCAAAATATTTTTAAAGTCTGTTTTGTAGCAACAATAACAAGAAAAAGTACTTTAGCAAATCATGCTACATATAGGTAGCATGCTACAGGGAAAGAACAGGTGTGTATTTACTTCATAGAAGTTCTGCTCGGTTATCTAGATAAGAGGAAAACATTATAAATTTTAAAATCTACTAATGCTTTTTAAAAATTTTAGCCAATAATTCCAAAACAGTTTAAAAGATGCACTAACATGTAACCATCTTATCTTTGGAAATGTAATATGTTTTCATTTTCATGATCTTTTAACAGTAGATTTGATGATGAATGAGAAACTGTCAATAGACATAGCAAGTCTAGGGGAAAGATTGTAAATATTCTATACATTGCAAAATAACTATCTTTAGTTATTGTAAACATAAGTGGATATGGGAGATGGTACACTAAGATGAATTCCACCAATTTGTTTCTTTCCATATAAACATGCTGCTTCTCATATAAAAAATAGAGACTAATTTCCCTAACCTTAAATCAGTGGCCTAACTGGCTGGTTTGGTCAATACAATGTGGTGAACACTCTGGGACTCTTAAGCCTTGTTCATAAGAGACCTTGTAACATTCTCTGTGGCCTCTTGCAGTGCTCATTTGGAGAGCTCCATCTGGGAACACAGATAGCACACTGGGAGTTGCCTAAATAACTCACAGAGGCCACGTGCAAGTGCTCAGTGGTCAGCTGCAGCTGAGCTCTCAGCCTTCAGCCACCATCATGTGAGTCAGACATTTGACACTATCAGCTGATTTGGGGAGCAGATGACTCCAGCTCCTCACGTCTCACTATCACTGCATGGACAAATTCTGAGTGAGAACTACACAAATGAACACAGTTAACCCAGAAAACAATGAAAGAGGGAGTAATCAATGGTTGCTTTTAGGATTCATTTATTATATATTAATAACTAAAAGAGTAAGGTATGAATATTAAGTAAATGATAAATTGAAAATAAAGCAAAATTCTTCAGAATAAATCAGAAAGTGTACCTGACTTTGGCTTGTGACACAAAGTGTTTAATGATTCGGGGATCAGTAACATACTCTCTGGTCCTAGTTCTTCATTTTTAAAGTGAAAGATCTGGGATGTTAGAAAAGACAGACAGTGTAACCCCAGCACTTTGGGAGCCCAAGGCAGGCGGATTATCTGTGGTTGGGAGTTCGAGACTAGCCTGAACAACATGGAGAAACCCCCTGTCTCTACTAAAATATAAAATTAGCCGGCTGTGGTGGTGCAAGCCTATAATCTCAACTACTTGGGAGGCTGAGGCAGGAGAATCATTTGAACTCAAGAGGCAGTGGTTGTGGTGAGCTGAGATTATGCCATTGCACTCTAGCCTGGGCAACAAGAGTGAAACTCCATCTCAAAAAAAATAAATAAATAAAAGACAGTTCAAACACATGTGTGGCCCTCTGATGAGTAGAATCCAACTCATTCTGCAGTGAAGGTCAATGTCAATAAGTGTTCACTGATTTGGACAAAAAGTATAGGATAGATTATCAAACATCTTGTTCCTGAGGACAGAAATGATAACCAAGAACCAACATAGGTGGACACTGAGCATGACCTACCAAAATCAACTCATTTAACTAAGTAACTGAGTATCTTTCAAGGTTGTTAGGCTAGTATATCAGAGCATATAATAGATATTGTTCATCTGTGACATTCACTTCCTTCAAAACCTTCTGGATTATAGCATAACTTCTGCATTATTACTTAAGATCTTTCCACTGGGCTGTTCTCAATGTATTACTTAAGATCTTTTCACTGGGCTGTTCTCACCAAAGAATTTCTTGAAAGTATTTTTGATCCTGTACAAATTTTATACCAATCTTAGGCTCTACTTTCATACTATTGGTTTCATCACTTTCCAGCCCTCTTGAAAAAGCCTCTCCCTTCTCTCCTTTCACTAGATTTTGGGCCTACATTTCCTTGTTTCCATTCTAGCTCTTAGCAATTGTTTATATCACTACCATTCTATTGAAATTGCATGTCCAAAGTTGTCCACAATATTTTAGTTCCTAAATCTAATTAACCTTTTATCTGTTTTCCCCTCTACTTTATCTCTGTAGCATGGAACCAGGCTGACAGTTTTCTCATTCTCCATTCTCTCCTTTATCGACTTCCATGGCACTTTCGGTTCTCTTTGTATTGCTCCTACTGCTTCTACTCTATTATCTGCTGTGCCTCCTATTGTCCTCTTAAATATAATCATGTTTACTTGGTCCCTTTTCATTCTCTTTTATTATCTTTTTCTCAATGTGATTTCTGTCTAGTTATTTACTCATTATTTTCTCTATAAGAATGGTATGGTAACTGATATCAAATTATTCCTTTGCTAATTTTTAGGCACTAAATATGTCCTGAAATTACATTTTAATCCCAAGTGTCCAGAGCCTGACTAGATGGTCTTAAAATGGGATTGTAGTCAAGAGACTTGGGGTTACCTAAATCATTTTCTATTTCAGTCATCCTTCCTCCCTGTGATTTCATGGAGGAAAGGTATATTTACATAAGAATAATGGCAAGTGAGAAACAAGGCAACACTTAATTATTGTGATCTAGGCTTGTACCCTCAGATAATGTAGGGCTTTCTGGTAAACAGGGCTTGGAGTTGATGTCCAAAAACCACTAAAACTTAACATTAATCAGTACCTTCTTTAAACAATTTGTTCTTTTCATTACAAAGAGAAAGAATAAGATAACTGTATCTACCTCAAGGAGGCAGACCCTGGCTCATTTTGTTTATTCTATTGCATAATGAAAAGAAATGCCAGAGAATTCAAGGAAGGAAGGAAAACAGAGTGTGAAGCATGTCTATGTTTATGAACATCTGATGTAGTATAACCCAATTTCTCAGTACCTAGGCAAAATCATTATTCTGGAATCTGATTTAATCAGACTAGTATTCCCTTTACCCAGAATGGGAATATGTAGAGAGTAGACAAGGGCAAAAGGTAAGACCTCCTGCTTCTAAGTCCTACTTCTCTTGGCAGGGGATACTCATGCCCACTCATCTCATTGTCACTGTAATTTTCAGTTTATGCATTGATCTCCACTCTGTACTCTGCTGTTTGCTTGCTTAATATTCTAGGACTGAAGCCCAGCTCATTCATCTGGTGGCCTAGTTCTTGCCAATTTCATCAATAAAATATTCTGGATCTTGTCTCCCGTATTTCCATCCATTCTATGGAGTCATGCCTTGATATTCCCAGATTTCAATATTGCCCAAGCTGACCACGCATAGTATATATACTACCTGCAATTTCTTGCTCTTTTAACCTTTCTGTAGAATCAGAATTTAAGCTTGCATAAAAATGTCAGTTTGGCATATTCTTTGACCCTGTGCCTTCAAATACCTGTCTATCTTTGCTGTGGATAATTCCATTTCTGAGGTGGGTTTTCAATTTGCCCTAGGGAGTGGGGTTCTGCTTCACCTCTGTAGCCATCTGTCATTGGATGCTGCACATCCAATCTTGTGTTTTTTATGATAAACTCAACATGAGTCAGTGCTGCTCTGAAGACTCCCAGAAAAGGGTTTCCACTTTAAACTGCATCAATATGCTATGCATTCAGTTTTTTGAGGTTTGGATTATTTCCCTCTCACTCCCAGTAATTTCTGCCTACAACATGAACATCCATCTTTTAGACCATTAAATATAATGAAGAATCTATTGTTTCAAGAAAGAGTTATTACAACCGAATACAGGAGGCAAAAAGACCACAATGATTGGTTATTGAAATGTGTGAGATGCAAAGACTTAGACTTCTGACACTCAGGCCTTAGGCTTTAAAGTTCACTGGAAATAATTCATTTTGAAGAAGAACTATTTATTCAAAGGCTTTTATTTTTCTGTTGATCTTGAGAAATGTTATGATCCCTTAGAGGAGACAAGGGTGCCAGAAGAACCAGGCATTTTAGAAAATCTTGTAAGAGCAGAAGTTTTGGACATACTTCCCAGCAGAATCCAGGAGAATATAATTGCTGTTTCCCCCATACCCCATTATGACATGAGGATATTAGTAGTAGAGGTGGTTATATGCATTGTCATGGCACATACAATTTCTGTGAAACTGTAATTATTATATCAGAGAGAGCTTCCCATCAAAGCACAGAAATGGATGAAAACCCTGCAAAATTATAGAGGAAGAAGAAAAAACTTTGAAAATAATCTGGAGTTCACGAATTCATCTTTCAATAACATTCGTTGTCTGCCTACTCTGTACAGATCTGAACTTTACTTCTTTTAAGTTCATTGTTTTACACTTTTATTCTTCTAAGTATCCGTTTTATTTATAGTTTAACTTGCATATAACTTTGAAGCCCATCACAAAATGACTGAAAAAGGGGGCTCAGTGTGGCAATCTGGGCAGTAGAAGAATCAATCTGTCATCTGCTACTCCAGGACTCATATGCAGCTTAAATGTTTAGTTGTTAGAAATCTTAGGTAATTTGAAGAGAATATATCATCTTTGTTGAGGATACAACTTCAAACACCAAGAAGATTTAGATTTAAATAGCCAAAGTTAACAGAATTCAAGAAACATAAATTGAAGCTATTTTAGGTATGTTAAGCATAAAGGGATTTATTACTGGGAACTGGGCCTTTAAACAATCCCTGGGAGAGTTGAAGGGCTTGGCTCTAGACAGGGTCCTGAGGAAAGCTTCTCAGAAGAGTAACTCTGAACCGTGTCTCCGGAAGAGTTATAACCTCCTTTCCATCAGAAAGATGTGAAATTTGGACCTATTACTAGAACTGTTGAGTTCAGGATCATATGCCTGTAGAAGAGAAAGAGAGATTTGGGAAGCTGCTGCTGCTGCTACCACAAATTGCCTCACCAAACCCACAGAGCTAGTACCTAGATACAACCATGCTTTTAAGCAGTAACAGAAAAATGTGTAAGAAGATGGCCCTGTTCTTATTTAGGTTTTAAAAATCTGATTCAAGTACCTCTATATGATGAAATAATTTTGCACTCAGGACCCTGATTGTAAGGACATCTGGGAAATGTAGATTTCAGACGTCTAGACACTGCAGTACAGATGGAACACCAGAAAGAGGCAAAAATGCATTATCTAGCTCCACATATACTTGTCATCACAATAGATACGCATTTAATAGTTACAGTCGTTATTATTTTGAGACAATCAAAATCATGTAGTAATATTTTGTGCTTAAATAGTACCTGTTAATGATATTTTATGTACCTATGTTTATTTATGATATTCATACTATTTATATTTTTAGTAAATCTATATTTTTTAATGTGGCCTATTAGAATAACCATATTTAACTCTAATATTAGAATTTGTACTTAATCTGTAAGTTTACAAATGGAATTTTGTTTAGTATTACTAAACGTATTTAGAGTGTTGGACCACCTAAAATAATTTTACATTCACTGTATTCATAAAGTTATTTATTGAATTTATAAGAATTATGTAGTAATATGGTAGATTTTCTATCTAATCAGACAATGAAATTTTTGAAGAAAATCAAATATATAGGATGTATAATTACGTTTTGAAATGTGAAGGTAATTAATCATTTTAAGCAGGACAAAACATTGTTCAAATTATGTACAAGCTGATTGCAATAATTGAAAATATAGTAAGATTTATAATCTAAATTTAAAAGATTAAGAAAGCACAAGGGATTTAAATTTGAATTTGAACTTTCATAATTTGCATGGTAAATCTTAAAAACAGAAATAAAAGCCCAAGCATATAAAGAAGTATTAATACCCATTTTTTACAAACTCTTCCAAAAATTAAAGAAGACAACAATTCTCAACTAGTCCTTTGAGACCATTATTGCCTAGATATCAGAAGCAGACAAAGGTATACAGTAAAAGAAAACTATAGATAAACATAGATGCAAAAATCCTCACCAAAATGCTAGAAAAGTGAATCTAGTAACATATAAAACAGATTATCCATCATCAACCAGCTGGATTATTCTCAGAAATGCAAAGTTGGCTTAATATCTGAAATCAACTAATGTAATCCACCATCTCAATAGTTAAAAAGCTAAAGTCACAACATCATTACAATAAAAGCAGAAAAAACCATTTAATCAAATCAAATTCTCTGTCATTATAAAAACCATCAACAAACTATGATTGGGGAGAACTTTCTAAACTTCACAAGGTGCATAGACAAAAACTCCATGGTTAAGCCTCTAAAATGAAGAAGAAGACAAGGATAACTGCTCTTTTCATTGTTATTTAACATTATACTGGAAATTCTAACCAAGACAAAGAGGCAAAATTAAGAAAGTTAGAAAGAAAGAGAGGAGGGAAGGGGAGGGGAGCGGAGAGAAAGGAAGGGAAAAAGGAAGGAAGAAAATGCCTCCAGATTGAAAAGGAGACAGTAAAATTATCTCTACTAGTGATATAATCTGGTATATAAAAATATCGGCTGACTGTGCCTGTAATCCCAGCACTTTGGCAGGCTGAGGCAGGTGGATCACGAGGTCAGGAGTTTGAGACCAGCCTGGCCAATATGGTGAAACCCCATCTCTACTAAAAATACAAAATTAGCCAGCTATGGTGGCTCATGCCTGTAGTCCCAGCTACTCAGGAGGCTGAGGCAGAAGAATTGCTTGAACCTGGGAGGCAGAGATTGCAGTGAGCTGAGACCGCACCACTGCACCCCAGCCTGGGCAACAGAGCAAGACTCCATCTAAAAAAAAAAAAAAATCATAAAAATCCTGGAATTGAGTTTTGATATCCTCCAGTATATCAGTAATCTTCATTTCTATCCATATTTGAATTCTGCTTCTGTTTGTTAGTTCAGCAATCTCGGTCTGGTAAAGAATCGTTGCAAAGGAAATAATACGGTTGTTTGGAGGTAAGAAGACACTCTGGCTTTTGAGTTGCCAGAGTTCTTGCTCTGATTCTTTCTTATCTTTATGGGCTGATGTTGCTTGTTCCTTCAGTCTTTGAACTTTCTGCTTATGTATCCCTGAGCCCAAAAGAAAAGTTAAAAAAATTAAAATAATAAGAAATTTACAAAAAAACTATTAAAATAATAAATGAGGTAACAATGTTTCAGGATGGAAAATCAATATAGAGAAAACAATTGTATTTCTATATATTAACAATGAACAATCTAAACTGAAAATGAAATTAAGAAAAAAATTAATTTATAATATAATTAAAAAGAAAGAACTTGGGAATTAATTTGACAAAACAAGTAGAATATTTGAATTCTGAATGCTACAATACATTATTTAAATAAATTGAAGAAGACATAAGCAAATGTTAAGATATCCCATGTTCATGAAACAGATGACTTCCTGAACTTATCTGCAGATTCAAATCAACTCCTTTAAAAATTCCCAGCTGCCCTATTTTTTTCAGAAATTGACAAACCAATCCTAAAAGTTGTGTGGAAATGCAGGGGATCTAGAATAGCAAAATCAATCTTGAAAAAGGAAACATGAATTTGGAAGACTCACGTTTCTGGATTTAAAAACATACTGCAAGCTACAGTAATCAAGACAGTGTAGTACTGGTATAAAAATAGACATATAGATCTATGGATTCCAGTAGAGACTCTGGAAGTAAAACTGCACATTAGTGACCAATTGATTTTCTACAAAAGTGTTGAGAAAATTCAATTAAAAAGATTTTTTCAACAAATGTTACTGGAAACAATGCATATCCACATGCCAAAGAAAAGAATTTGTACTCTTTGTTTGCACGATACAAAAATTAAGTCAAAATTGATTACGTATATATGGAATAGCTAAAATTATAAAGTTATTAAACAAAAACATTCGTATAAATCTTTGTGACCTTGGATTGAGCAATAATGTCTTAGAGACAACATCAAATGCACAAGTGACAAGACCTAACAAAAAAAAAATTTTTTTTTCAAAATTAAAAACTTTTGGCTGGGCGCGGTGGCTCACGTCTGTACTTCCAGCACTGTGGGAGGCCAAGGCGGGCCGATCACGAGGTCAGGAAATTGCGACCATCCTGACTAACACAGTTCTCTACTAAAAATGCAAAAAAAGTTAGCTGGGCATGGTGGCAGATGCCTGTAGTCCCAGCTACTTGGGAGGCTGAGGCAGGAGAATGGCATGAACCCGGGAGGCGGAGCTTGTAGTGAGCCGAGATTGCGCCACTGCACTCCAGCCTGGGCAACAGAGCAAGACTCCGTCTCAAAAAAAAAACAAAAACAAAAAACAAACAAACAAACAAAAAGAACAACTTTTGTGCTGCAAATGACACCATAAAAGGAAAAGACAACCCACATAATGGAATAAAGTATTTTACGAATTTTGTATCTGATACAGAATTATATATGGAATATATAAAAACATTTACAACTCAATAATATAAATTTGAATAATGTAATTTTTAAATGGACAGAAGATCTGAATAAATATATTTTTAAAGAAGATATACAAATGGTAAATAAGCACACATGAAAAGATGCTTATCATCATCCATTAGGTAAATGCAAATCAAAACCAAAAGGAGATACCAAATCACACCTATTAGGATGGCTATAATCAAAAATAAAAATAACGTTGGCAAGGATGCAGATAAATTGAAATCCTCATACATTGCTGATGGGAATGTAAAATGATGCAGTCACTTTGGAAAACAGTTTGTCATCTCCTTAAAATAATAAGCAGAGTTACTATGTGACCATGCAATTCCATTCTTAGGTGTGTACTCAAGAGGAATGATAACACATTCACACAAAATTGGATACACAGGTGTTCATAGCAGCATTATTCATAATTGCCTAAAGTGGAAATAAATAACTTGCATATCTATTAATTGATAAATGGATTAAAAATGTGGTATATCCAGAAAAAGGAATATTATTTAGTAATTTTTTAAAAAATGAAGTACGGGTACATGACACAACATGGATCAACCTTGAAAACATTCTAAGTGAAAGAAGGCAGTTAAAAAAGACCATATATATTATTATTCCATTTACATGAAATGTCCAGAATTGGCAACTATATAGAGATAGAAACTAGACTAGTGATTTACTATGGCTAAGATGGGGAGGGGCGATTAATGGTTTGAGGGAGGAGGGAATAAGAAGAATGACAAATGACTGCTAATGGGTACAGGATGTCTTTTAGGGGTAATGAAAATGTTCTAAAAATAGGTAGTGGTGATAGTTGCACAACTATGAATGTATTAAAAATTATTGAATTGTATACTTTAAATGGGAAAAATGATTCTAAACAAGTAATACTCTGAAAAGTATTTTCTGTTATCCAAAGTTTGAGGCTACCAACAAAATTTAGCAAGTGTTTCTGTTTATAAGCTTTAGAATTTTTTCTTTTTAGACTTGTCATCTTTTTGTTAATATGAATATTCTAACTTTTTAAATCAGTTTTTGTCAATGTAAAAAAGTCTGAAAATACTCTACATGCAACTAAAATGTAGTTTGTATCTTAAACACAATGGATCTTCAGAGAATGGATACTTTACAAGTGTAATTGTTTTCCTCAAAATTGTAAAGTTGACAACTGGAAAGTATAAACTCAATACAAACAAAATACTTTCTTTTTCTTTTCTTTTCTTTTTTTTTTTTTTGAGACGGAGTCTCGCTCTGTTGCCCAGGCTGGAGTGCGGGGGCCGGATCTCAGCTCACTGCAAGCTCCGCCTCCCGGGTTTACGCCATTCTCCTGCCTCAGCCTCCCGAGTTGGGACTACAGGCGCCCGCCACCTCGCCCCGCTAGTTTTTTGTATTTTTTAGTAGAGACGGGGTTTCACCGGGTTAGCCAGGATGGTCTGGATATCCTGACCTCGTGATCCACCCGTCTCGGCCTCCCAAAGTGCTGGGATTACAGGCTTGAGCCACCGCGCCCGGCCAGACAAAATACTTTCAATGGTGTATTCTTTGACAGATTTTTCACTCACTGGCATGTAACTATGTTCTATTTCTATTTTTGAATGAGCTATTTTTTTTTTTTTTTTTTGCAGAATATCATCCATTTTGTGGGATTTATTAATGTATTCATATTTACCTTTGCATCTGTTGATATCAACTCCATTCTCATTCCTAATTTTGAATACTTGTATTTTCTTTCTTTTTTTTGTTTAGCCATACCGCATGTGTACCTATATATAATTTTATGCGTGTATTTATTTATCTATAACTACCCTTTGAACTACCTATACAAAGAAGGAGATATAATTATATTAAAATGGTTCAAGATCTACATGACTTTAAAAAAAAATTAAACTTTACTGGAGTTTAACAGCAACAAAAGAAGAAATAAGTAAAACTAGGAATTGCTGAACTTCAGAAAATGGTTTGTTTACTTTGAGAAATATTTGTTCCTAAAAAATTCCCCTAGGCCAGATATAGAAAACTGGTGGCTTTGGGACCTAACACAGCATACAGATACTTTTTTGTTGTTGCTTTTTGGCCTGCATAGTGTTTTAAATTTGAATTAGTTTTCAACATTTTAAAATAAGGAGTTTTCTTATAAAAATCTGGATCCAGCAGGTACCATAATTGGAAGCTCCGGCAATGCCATCCCACAGTCCTGCATGAAAGGGGCCTGCAGGAGCTAAGGAGCGTCAGGCTCTTTAAATGGGTCCCATACTCTCCCTTTCAGCACAGCTCACAACATCTCTCTGTTTCCCCAACCCAGGCCTGGGTGTCAGTTGCTGGTTGCCATCATCTTACACATTTCTGGCTTATTGATTCAATTACTTTTAGGCTTTTGATTTTGTATTCTCAACTCTTGGCTATTCATATTATTGTATTAGTTGCCAATGACATTGACCCATCTTGTTCTTAGTATTTGTTCCTGCTGCTGTCATCTTCTGCATTCTCCTGTTATCTAAAGTCACCAAATAGCTATTATTTCTCTATCCCTTCCAGTTCTCTGCTCTGTATAGCATAAAGTTACATCAGATAATGTTAACCATTTCTCAGTGTCTTGTTAACTCATTCCCTTTAATATCCTACAGTTAACCTAGCACACCCATGTCCACTGATTCTTCTCTTACTGAAGTAGAGTTAGGGTATCTTCCACTAGAACACCCCACACTGAATAATGGTACTAAGGTAGTCCAAATACTACTTAAACTGCATGTCATCTCTATCTTTTGTCTTTGCAAATTACTACTTTCCTTTTGTTTCAGCTCAGCAATGTCTCTTTTAGGAATTATGCTCATATCTGCATTTGTATATCATGCAATTATTAACCTTATATATCATTTTCAAAGTGAATTTGAATACACGTAACAGAAAACCCGCTTCAAATTTGTTTAAAAAATAAAGAACTGTATTGCCTTATATAAAAGTACAGGGTGGGGCACATTGATTCAGTGGCCACAGTTCTATTTTTGTTGTTTTTTCGTTTCCTTAGACACATGAGTGAACACAGTCATGCTGTCAGGAAGAGGAAAAGGAAGACTGATAAATAGTAAGTATTCAGCCAATCAAATGGTTCACCACAATCAAATGGTTCAGCCACCACATGTACATACATGTCTTTCCTCCTATATGTAGATACCACACCCTCTTGGACAGAAATATCAAGTATCTCATGACCTGAAAGAGAAATGAGATCCTTGGTTAGCTAAATTGGCAGTACTTAGTTCCACTGGTAGGATGGGTCTCTGTCCATTTTCTTTCACGACCACATTGAAAATGGACATGGAAGAGAGTGTCCTTTCTAGAGATGGTGTGGCATTGTAGTCCAGTCCCAGTAGGTGCAAATCTGAGAGCCTGAAGATGGCCTGTGTTTGAGCAATTAAAGACTGTTTTGAGCCAGGCCTGGAATATCTTTGGCAGCACAGCTCCCTTAAAAAGTTAGTAGGCTTTGATCTTTTGCATGCAAAAATTAGCAAGTATGGTCTCCACAGTAGTTTATCTGGTCAAAGTCTGATTCTGATCATTTCATTTCCTTGCAACAAGCTTCTATTGGCTGTCCATTCCCTTGGACCTTGATTGGCACCTTTATCTTGACGGTTGCCTCAGAGCAATAAAAAAACAAACAAACCCTTAGGTACAAGGATACCATAACTTTCATAATTACCCCCAGATTAAATTTTATCTGCATATTCTGAATGGCATGGCTAACTATTTCCTCAGTTGGGAATGTTTAGCAGAATTTGCTTGAAAGAGGTCTGAAGAGTAGGCTCACATTGTATACTAATCTTGTCAACCTTCCATGACTCCTATTATCCTGAATTGTTAACAAAAACTTCACCTTGGGGATAAGACTTGGCATTCCTTTCCCTATCAAACTCCACATTAGTGTATTTGAAATAATTTGCTTTTCCGACCAGAGGCAGAAAAGAATGATATTTTCTTTCATTCCTTCTCTTATTTGCAGAACGTTCAATTTAAGCTAATCCAGTATGTACACTGTAGACCTCAGTGAAGGCTGGAAGACTAATCCAACACAATCTGACATCCTGATTCTTTCCAATCACCTTTGTGTTCCACCCTCTGTGAGTATATAATCATTTCCTAAGGCAGAAGAAGTGTTGTTATAAATTACTTTTTTATAACTGCATAACAAAGACCATTAGCTTCCTAGTTTAAGAGGAAGGTATCCTTTTCACTGACCTCTTTTACCTTGATTCAGCACCATACACTTGCAATCATATTTTGCACCCACTCAGAGCACAATAGCTGCAAGTAACAGAAAACCAGGTCAGGGTATCTTAAACAATAAGAAAAAAACTGAATCACATAAACTGAAGTCAGAGCTAGGGTGGGCTTCACAAAGTCACCATGATATCCTTCCTAGACTGATGCAATTCCCTGTTACCTTGTCTCTGTACATCTGAATGTGTCCCCTACGTCACTTCTCCATATAGCAGTCACAGCGATCTGTTGAAAATTAAAATTAGATTAGGTTCTTCCCTGATCAAAACACTCTACTGACTTCTCATCACAATAAGAATAAAATCCTTAATCCTTCCCGTAGCCACAGACACTGTCTGTTAGGACCCCTCTAGAGCTCTCCCTCTAGAGTTCTTGAGATACCTATGTAATAGGTGTCTAAAGCTCTCTAGTCGTATCTCGTGCTGCTGTGCTCTCACTCACTCCACACTGGCTATAGTATCCCATTTTGATGTTTCTTCATTGTGACAAGCTTGTTCCTTTCTTAGGACCTTGACATTTGCTACTTCATAGGCCCAGAATGCTCCTACATGGAGCCTTGCAGGCACCACTTACTGTATTATCAGAGTTCTCCAGAGAAACAGAACCAATATGATGTGTGTGTATATATAGAAAAAGATTTATTGTAAGTAATTGACTCGTGATTATGGAGGCTGGCAAGTCTAAAATCTGCAATATTGGCCAGCAGCCTGGAGACCCAGGACAGCCGATGGTACAGAAAAATTCTGAATGCCATCTGTTGGAGATTTCCCTTTTTGTTCTATTCAGGCTTTCAGCTGATTGGATGAGGACCACCCACATTATGGAGGCCATTCTTGTTTACTCAAAGGTCATGGATTTAAGTGTCAGTCTCATCCAAAAATATCTTTCATGTTTACACATAAAATTCACCATCACACTCACATACTCTTTCAGATCTGTGCTCATTCATGACCTTTCAGAAAGAAATTCATCAAAACCCCTATTGAAAAATTCCACTAATTTCTGTGTCTTCTATACCTTTATCATATTTTACCTCACTTCATAGCTTTTCTCAACATCCAAACTTATATTACATATTTATTTGCTGTCTACCTATTATCTACCTCCATTTCTAGAATATAGGCATTATTCTTGTTTACCACCATTTCTATAGGATACAAACAGTAATTATATAGTGGATGCTTAATAAACTTGAATCAAATGTTTATATTCACCTGGGAATCAAATGGAATCCTTCTTATCCAGAGGGAAATGGCTCAGAATAATTGAAATTACACAGAATAACTGAAATACACAGAAACAATTGAAAGATTTTTCTAAATCATATTGGCTACAGTGTGTATTTGTCTACTGTCTCTCACCCCACCCTTCTCTGCTCTGAAATACTGAGAACAGGGGTCTACAAAATGCATTCCTTAGCCTTTCTTGACAGCAGACCTCAACTCACATCCTTCCAAGAGAAGACACTCGTGGAGGGATGAGAATGTCTCAAGGGATAAGCTATTGTTCTTTTCTCTTGCTCTTCTTCTGGCAGCATTCTTAAGTGACTACATCCTTTTCACCCAACAGCAATCCAACTTCAGCTTCAATGGTACCTCTTGCATGGTTCTAGGACAAGCTACAGGCCTCCTTTGTCATGGTTTCAGCACTGTCTAAACTAGCCACTCTAGCAGGGAAGCACTGAGTGTTCTTCTGGGCTCTGATTACACCATCTTGTCACTTTCGTTTTCCAAGAATTTGATAAAGTAGCCACTTTCAGCAATTACTAGTCTCTGGTGTACTTTTTAATTTTACTTCTCTCAGACTCAATACAATGTAGCAATGCTCCTGAATTAGACCTCTAAATTACAGTCTATTGTTTTAAAACAATAAGATACTCTCATTTGTTTTTGTTTTTGTTTTGTTAATTCAATGATGTGATTCTTGGGTTAGGTAGCTTGTACAGTTTGAATATAAAGATGACCTTATTACCAGTGGAAAATGGGTTACTGCTAATCCATGACATGGCACGACATCACATTTACCAAATTAGCTGTTGTGGCTTTATTCAAAATTTATTTTCCTGTTTATTTATTTATTTGTTAGATAAGGGGTCTTGCCCTATCACTCAGTCTAGCTGATCTTAAACTCCTGGCCTCCTAGCTGGTCTTAAACTTCTGGCCCACCTCTGCCTCCTGAGTAGCTGGGTCTCTAGGAGCGAGCCACTGCATTCAGCTTATCTGTCGTTGCTTTAGATGAAAGGCCTTCTTAAGGCAAGGTTCTGTAAAATAAAGTGATCAATGAATTAAACTGCCATAGTAGTGATGACGACTACTAAAGACTGTGGGGAAAGATTTTTTTTTTTCTAATACTGCACTGGATTGCTTATAGAAACAAAATTACAAGCCTGATGCTTTAAAGTCTTAGTTCAAGGCAGGTCAGGGAACCAGGGAAATTTCACTGTGGTCTTAAAATATTCGCTCATTTATTGTAGTTTCAGGGAAGATCACAAATCCCATACCAAACCTAAACATGAAAATTCCAGAATTACAGTGTAAGTTAAATTTACTGCCTCATCATGTATCTTATGTGAAACTAAAAGCACATGATCTTGTGTACATTTTAGAGTATTAATTGAGAAAGAATGGAACTCTGGGGTTTGAAATAGGGATATTTGGGTAGACATAGGTGAATCCGATGACCTTGAACCCTCAAATCTCATTGAACTTTCTACTGCTAGCAGAAATAGTCTCCCATATTTAAGGATATTAGTCTTTTTTTAAATTTTTTTTTATTTCAAGTCCCTGCAATTACCTCCTCTAAGGAAGTTACTTTCAAGTGGATGCCTGTTCATAAGACCTATCCCCACCACGCTCCATTGCCTTCAAAGCTACAGTTTGAGTCTGATTTTAGCAAACACCTGGGGGACAAGTATAGAATCTTACCCAGGGAAATGTGACTTAAATACAAAAAGTTATACTAAGAATATTATTAGTTTTATTCACTTTAGCTTAAATTTGGAGAATATGTGTGGGAAAGATTCTAAAGATTTTGGAACAAAGAAAGATTTACAGAGATTCTATTTGCCATGTGTTATCTTGAGTAGCTAGGAATGGCTCAACTGTGGATACAACATCAGACTTTCATTAAATAATGTTGAGCATGTACAACTTCTTGGCATAAAAGTGAAGAAAAATTCTAAAGCTTTGAGAGTCAAATAACAGACTGCATTTGTTATTTGTGACTTGGTCATCCGTCACACATAACACTCTCTTCATTCAGCTATTGAGAAATTCATGAGTGAGAGAAGTATTAGAATCCTCAAAACTGTGCTGGTGTGGTGAATATGAATAAAGGTGGAAGAAGATGGCTTATGAACTGATAATCGTTGAAGCTGGAGTAATAGTGGAATAATTATGCTGTTTCTATTCTTTTATATAATTTTACAATTATCCATAAGAAAATTAAAGGAGATGAGTTTTGTGGTGGCTGTCTTTTGTTGACTGGAGATGATATTGGAAAATGCCAAGTTTGAAACAGGCTGCCTAGTTTTAGTGGAAATTATGAAATTCCTAAATAACAGAAGCTTAGTGAAAATGCTTAACTACCACAGAAAATGTGTACATGATGACCTGGTCTGTTGACGTCATCTAGATTGCAATTTCCTAGACTCTTTAGGGCTTGATCAATGGGCTCATGTATAAAGTGGCCACAGTGGCAGGCATAGAGATTCTGCAAGGGCTCAACAATACAGACTTTCTCTTATCAAAGCTATTTGACTACCACCCTTGCTGTGGGCATGCACAGGTTTAACAGCAGAGGTTCAGTTCATATCCTGATATGGCACTATTCCTTGGGGAGACCAGGCAACCACCTGGTATCAGAGTGATTGCTCTGCCATTTATTTTGGATACTTCATCTGCTTTTTCTACTTCCAATGTCTCTTCCACCACCACCGTTTTTTTATTATGAAAATAAGCCCTCACAAAGAACAGGGCTCATAGTTGCGGGCACAGGGGAAAATAGTTGTTAATTTCTCTTCCTATTTACTGTATTAGGGTAAAACAATATCATATATGATATCTAGTAAGAGCTGATACTACATGGTTTTTGGAAACACTCAAAATGTAGATTATTGTCTCTCAGCTGGTGCCAGAAGCTACCATCAGAAGGCCTTTGGCGTGTCATATTCACCATCAAGACATTTTGTACTGTATTGCTTCTAACCAAAGAACTTATTACAAAGTGAAGGAAGTGCAGCAACGGTGTCATACAATTCACTGATCTTACTACATACTTATTGACTTAGAAGCAGCTGCCTTAACAGAAACATAAAATGCCCTAATGACATACTAGATACAGTGCCAGCTGAGAGACAATAATTTACAAATGTGTTTCCATACACCATGTAGTATCAGCTTTTACTAGACATCATACATGACACTGTTTTACCCTAATACATTAAATAGGAAGAGAAGTGAACAGCTATTTTCCCCCAATGCCCACAACTGTGGGCTGTGTTTGTTGTGAGGGCTTCTCTTCATAATAAAAAATGTTTCGAATGTTGGATATAATTCTTTCATTGACATGGAAGTTGATCTGCTACATGGCCATTTTGGGGTCCTTATTTTACTGAACCAACAGAAAAATAAGGAATTACCATGATTTTTCTATGATTGATCCTGATTACCAAGGAGAAGTTAAGTTGTTGCTCTATAGTGGAGACAGAGAGAATTATATCCAGAATGAAGGAGGTTTCCTGAAGTGCTCTAATATTCAATGGGAAGAATTGTTAGAAGCTTAGACAACCCAAAGGGGCTACTCCACTAAGGACTCAGACCTTCAGCAATCAAGATTTGGCTCATTTCCATCAAGTAAGGACAATATTAACCGAGATTATGGCTGGGGGCAAAGTGTCATGGAATGGGTGGTAGATAAAGCAAGTTATTCTAATGTGAGTACTAAAGCATACCACTATATATGTGAATATGTGAACTATTTTTTTCTCTTTATCTCTTTTAATATAAGGAGTAAAGATAGTGTTTAAATTTACAATTTAATCTTTTTTTTTTTTTTTTGGACCGAATTTTGCTCTGTCACCCAGGCTGGAGTGCAGTGGTATGATCTCAGCTCACTGCAACCTCTACCTTACAGGTTCAAGCAATTCTTCTGCCTCAGCTTCCCAAATAGCTGGAACTACAGGTGTATGCTATCACACATGGTTAATTTTTGTATTTTTAATAGAAATGGCTTTCACCATATTGGCCAGGCTAGTCTCGAACTCCTGACCTCAGGTGGTCTGCCCGCCTTGGCCTCCCAAAGTTCTGGTATTACATGCATGAGCCACCACATCCGACCTACAATTTAATCTGTAATGACAGAGTATCTGGATGGACTTGTGACTTTGGATGAAAACTCATAGGTGGCATATAAGTCATAAGATTCTGCATATTCCACTTTTGGGGAGAATGTGACAGTATCTTTCATTATGTAAAGCGTAGATGTATCTCAATAAGGAGAAACATCATGTTATTGTCTTTTTAGTTGTATTAAAATTTAAGTACAGTTAAAAAGGTGTATATGGAGGCTGAGTTGCCAAAGAGTTGAAAGTGTTGATTATTTGACTACTTTGCCTCTTTTCCCACCATTCTTAATTTTGTTCATAATTCTATGATTGGGGAAGCTGGATATTAAATTTTCTAGGCTCTGTTTCCAGCTGATTTCTTAAGTTATATCCATAGGAGACACTAGGAGAAGACAGGAAGGCAGGAAGAGAGGAGACACTATTGTAGTGTGACATCTTTCTTTCTCTTTCTGGCAGCACCTCTGGATTTAGATACAGTCCTTCAAGGACCATGGTTTCCGCAATAGTACACCCTCTCCATTGTTCCGGCTCTGACTCACATGGGCTCTCCTTGATGACACTCCCAGCAGCACAGCCTTAGCACTGGCAAGACATCTCTTCTCTTATTGTTCATACCCTAGCAGCAGTAGATGTTTTCTAAAGTTGCTAATCGTTGGTTTACTTCATTTTTTTCTCCTTCACTCTCCCAACTTTTCTCTAACACCTGCATAATCAATTCCTTATATTAAATTATATGTGTTTGAACTGCCTGCTGCTGTTTACCTTTTTCTATTGGGGCTTGGACTGACATAATCATAGAACGACTGATTTATTTCCTTGCTCTACACTCATACGCAATTAAGATTGAAAGAAAAGTGGACATTTCTTCTATTAGCTCTCTTTAGAAGTTAGTTATTTTTCAGCATCCATTAAAAACTTGTCTTTGTTCCATGCTCCCAAGCTCCATAATATGTCAATATCTATATCAATATCTGTGACCATAGAATGAAATATGGCACTGAACTAAGGCCTGAATTTCTCAACCATTGCCTGTGGAAGTCCACTTAGACAAGGTCTGCTCCTGGAGCCAGAGGTGAGATTAACCTCAGGTTAAAACATGTGGGCTGCATTATGGAAAGGTGTATGGTTGTTAGAGTGGGAATAGATGGGAATAGACATTGGATAATCCATTAATAATGTGCTCTGTGAGCTCTCATTACATTATATTGCATTTATCTCGAGTTGTCAGTTTGCCTCATTAAAGTATGAGATTGTTAATTGTACAAACTGTGTCTTTAATCTAAATAATCAACATTGAGAATTGTGGCTGTCACCCAATATGCAAGTGTCAAAATTGTCTTGAATGGAGGAATGAATCAATGTGCCAGAGCTTTTGAATAAGGTTGGGTTTAACAAGATTGGGTTTGAGCCTTTAGTAAGCATGTCATGATAATACACAATGTAAATAGGCACTGGAACAATTGTGTGTGTAGAATTGGAGATCTACTAGTTCAGTGGCATTTATATTTTTTAATCAGCCAAACACTTTTTTCAAATAAAATACTACAGGAAAATGATGTGTGTGTGTGTGTGTGTGCATGTGTGCATTTGTATGTAAATAAGGACATTTCTATGTCTTTGAAATTACCTATGTAGAGTTAGGTGGCTTAAAACATTGTTTGATGGAATATATTTTTTTTCCAACTCCCTAAAGGGCTTTTGCAAAGTATATTGGTGCATGTGTTACAAGTTTAAAAAAAAAAAAGGAATTTCTTCAACCACGTCCAAGCTGAGTTAAGTGGACTCATAGAAAGGAATTGTTTCTCTTCCATCAGCAGGGAGGTATCAGAGTGCTGGGAAGAGCAGTGTGGACTGTGGAGTCAGACTGCGTAGGCTATAAACCCACCTGTACCACCTGTCAACTCTATGACCTGGTGCAATAATTATACTCAGAGCCTTAAAATTAGTGGTACTTTTCACATCAACATTTTTAAGATGAGGAATTTGAAATGCAGAGTGTTTTCATCTTAAAAATGTGGATGATATTGGTAATCTTTGGAAAACTTAATGTATAGAAACCCCTTAATATCACCAGTAACTATTCTGTAAGTAATATGTACCATTATTATATATCACCAAATCATATTTGGTAATTCAAAGTGGTAGAGGAAATACCTCTTTATTCTGGAAATCAGGGGATTCTGTCCCAACTCGTTTTCACTATGGTATTCAGGACTGTTTAGGAAGTATTTTGATTGCTAGGCACATGGTGGTTTTGTACTTCGAAGTATCTTGTGATCACAGGAGTTATATGACTAGCTTTTTCCTAATATACAAGTCACTCCAGGGCCAGATCAATTAATTTATTTCTTTCCCTGTAAAATAGTCATGAAGTAGATTCCAGATAGTGGCTATTCAGTTAGCTTGGGTCTCAGAAAGGAAATCTTGTACAAACAGAGCTATCATATAACCCTCTGAAATCTGGGTGTTATTTCTTACCTCAGCATAACCTACTCCATATGGTTAATTCAGCAATTGACTAGTTTCGTGATTATGGGAAAGAAAAACACATTGAGTCTCAGTTTTGCCATCTGAAAAATAAGGAGGCTGGATAGGAAGAAACCATCATGAAAGTCCATTTGAGTTCTAAAATTATATATTCACTGATAAGAATAAAAGTGGCAGTGAGGATACTGTGGTTTGAACATGTCCCTCGATGTTCATGTGTTACAAACTTAATCCACAATGCAACAGTGTTGAGAAGGGGGAACTTTTAATAATGGATTAATAATGGATTTTAATAATGCCATTACTGAGGGTGTGGCGAGTGGATTCATTATCAAGGAGTGGGTTCCTGAAAAAAATGAGAATTCAGCCCCCTTCCTCTCTTGTTCTCTCAATTGCTGTCTCTTGCTCTTCCACTGTAAGATAATGCAGCGAGAAGGCTCTAACCATCTGTGACCCTTCAATCTTGGACTTCCCATCTCACAGAACCATGAGCCAAATAAATTTCTTTTCTTTATAAATAACCCAGTCTCAGAGAGTTTGTTATCGAAGCAGAAAACAGATTAAGAAGAGGATCAGACATTTTTTAAATCAAGGAAGAATAGAAAAAAGCTTATTAATAAGCTGTGAGTCAAAGAACAGCAGAGTAAGGTGAAAACTAAGGTCAGCTGTTCCCAAAGCATGCTCCTTCGATTCTAGCCACAAGAGATATTTTGTGAGACAGGGTTCCTTGTTCATATAAGTGTGGGAAATGCTAAACATATTACTCTTAAATGAACTGCATGCACATTATTGTTTTCTATGTATTCACTAAAGAAAAACCTTTAAATGATTTTCACTCAGCACTTGCCAATACAATTTTATTGTGGAAATCACTTTTCAAATAACTCCACAGTGATGGATGGACTGAGCAGCTGTAATTTTTGTTTGTGCAGTATGCTTACTTTTCCATGTCCTTCCTCAACATCTTTTCAGGAATTTCTCCTCTTCCTGCATGAGGTCATAGGGGTGAACATGTGAACCAGAATGTGCTATTCCTCTGGTCACAGTAATCTGTGACACAAATGTGAACACAAGCCTCCAGCAAGTGTAATCATATCCTTTGCCATGATTAATATTTTTTATGACCCCCAGACTAGCTTAGCCTCATATACACACACCTTAGACTTCTCAGTTATGTGAGCCAAAATTTCCCTTTTGCTCAAAACTTAAATTGGACTTCAGTCATTTGCTATTGAAAGAATTAAGACTGAAACAATTCCTCCATAGAGCAGATACACAAAAAACATGCTCCAGGGTGACAACTGAGAGTAAAATGACACAATTTCAAAATGTGTTAAACAGACAGCAGCCTCAGCTTTCTCCTAAAGGGGAAGTGAATCTATTAGGGAACCTGAAGATGAGAGTGACACAATTACTATGAGAAGACAAGCATATTAAAGCTTATTATTTCTTTTTTAAAGAAAAATATTAATTGGAAATAAAAGATGATAGAAACAGATTCAAATTAGTCAAAAGACACTGAAGAATAATATTACTTTAATGCTTGATTAACTTACTCATTGATATTAGAAGTATTAATTAAAGCAAGTATACAGCTCTATGGACAACAGTGTGCTAAAACATGTCAAGTATTATTTCATTAAGTTCTCACAAGAAAGTCATAAAGATAGATAAAAATTTCCTCCATTTTGCAGGTTGGCAAACTGAGTATCATAGACATTAAAAAACTTGTCCAATGTCACAAACTAGAATATGGTACATTCTATCTATATAAGATTACAGTTAAAATGTTTCAACAAGCAAAATAAAACACAATTACACACATGGATCCTAAAACACTCATTCTGTTTACTTGAAAACATATACGTATATTCACCATTACAGTATATATATAAACAATTACCTAGGGATACAAATGATAAATATGTTTGAACAAATGAAAATGAGTAGGTGAGTGGATACATTGTGGTATATAGAGACAACTGAATATTATTCAGTGCTAAAAATAGAGCTGTCAAGCCATGAAAATACATGGTGGAATCTTACATACATATTACTAAGTGAAAGAAGCCAATCTGAAAAGGCTACATATTGTACAACTCCAACTATATGACATTCTGGAGAAGGCAAAACCATGGAGACAGGAAAAATACCAATGGTTTCCAGGGGTTAGGAGCAAGAAAGAGTAGAATAGACAGAACACAGAGTATTTTTAGTGAGTAAAACTAGTATGATACCATAGTGATGGATACATGTCATTATACTTCTTTCAAAACCCCCAAAATGTATGAAACCGAGAGTGAACTCTGATGTAAACTATGGAGTTTGGTGATAATGATGTGTCAATATAGGTTCATCAGTTGTTACAAACATGCTACTGTGGTCCAGGGGTTGATCACAGGGAGGTTGTGCCCTTGTGGGGGCTGGAGGTATATGAAAACTCTCTGTACTTCTCAATTTTTCTGTGAACCTAAAACTGCTTTAAAAAAATAAAGTCTACTAAAACAATGAAATTGCTCAGGAGGGCTTGATAGTGAAATTTCTGGAGCTGACAGACTGAATTAGGGTCCTAGTGTGTAAGACCTGATATTTAAATGTATAAGCACTACAGATAATTTTCCTTAAGATACCAGTATTGGTTTGGAGTATCCTAAAAATCTAGATGTCATTTGATTGCACATTAAATTGTATTATAATTACATATAGCATTTTCTCCATTTGAACACAATGCCATACCTTTAACCATGCTCTTTTTGTTTGTTATTTATGTTTGCATTAATTTTTAATATGAGTGAGGGAAAGAAGAAAATTGCTTGTTTTTCTGAGGGCTGTATATGTTTATGTCACTGAAATGAAGGACAACACTTAAATCAAGAAAATCAAAAACAATCAGATTCACAAGCAGACTCAAAACAAAAGAAATAAGCATTTTAAAAAATCCCCTTAGCTTAGAATGGGGACAAACAAAATGATAGCATTTTAGGATCCAATAATAACCATTATTTATAAAGCATATTTAGACTATTATCAGAGGGAAATAAGTACGGCTATAATAATATTCATTTTGGATTTTCCATAGGGTAGACAGGGTTGAGGGTTCCCCTTTATTAAAACATAAAAGAATGTTAGTAAATTCTTTGGCAGCAGGGAACAAAAATCTCAGCTGCCATTTGCCTGTTGGTGACTGAAATGCATTGCCTGAGTAATTTCTTATCACTATCTGATTGACAGACCACAATTTGATGTATTTCGAAGAATTGAGGGAGACCAAGGGTCTGAGAAACCAAAGATGGCTTTTATGCTGTTTTTTTTTTATTAACTCTAATTTAAAGCAATTGGATAGACTAAAACCTTACAAATATTTTACAAAAGACTTTTAAATGTCTCTCAATAATATTTTACAGTTTTGAAAGTCACTACGAAATAACAAACAAGGCAAATCCCATCTTGACAAGACAGCATTTGGTTTACATTTTTTTTTCTTTTTTGGTCTACATTATTTAATTGCAATTAAAACAAAAAATTATAAATGTAAGCCTAATTACAACAATACAAAAAACTATACCTGAATCCTCGGAACTTAAAGAGATGAATTTTTCTGGTCACTCTTTGGCCTGTAGTTTTTAGTTTATTCCGTCAGGCCTGACCAGAGTATGAAAAAAATCACAATAATCATTAAAAAAAAAAAAAAAAAGTCAATTCTTGCATGCATGCTCTACCTCATTTTGACTAGGACAACTTTACTCTTTCCAGATTCTTGGACCATTCAAATTCATAGGTGTTTTCTGCCTCCGGAATGATACTGTATGCAGTATCTCTTTTTGTTTAAGCACCTCGCTGGCTAACCTATCCATATCTTACCACATCAGGGACTTGTGATGCCTCTTCTAAACCTTATTCATCCTTCAAACTTCAGCTGAAGGCCTACCTCCTTCCTACATACTCCAGTCCATAGTATGCACTTTTCATTCTCCACTATTTTGGCACAAATCATTTGGCGCTCGGCACTTACTTCATGAAGCACAACGTGTGCCTTCTTTAGCGTGTTTCTCCTGTTTCTATAGGCAGTCTAAGAAAAACGCTTGGTGGTAAGAGCAGGCGGTGTCACTGTCCGTGGTCCTGAAACATGACTGCGTGCTAAGGTTCTTCTTAAGCCAATATCCGGTGATTCCTGTTCACTTTTTCCCAGAAATTTTTAAACTGGTAAAGTGGTGGGGACAAGAAAAAAGAAAGCCAAAAAGATATTGGAAGAGAAAGATAGAGGCATGGACAGAGGTATCCCTCTCCAGTCATTCCCTGGAGAGAATTAAAAATACTAAGGTTTTATGTAATTTTCAAACAATTGCAGACGCGAACTTGGGAACAAAAAGGGGGATGCAAAAATATCAATGGCTTAGCCATTGATGAAGGAGAATTTAAAAAATGCGTGCACTAAGTGACATAAAGCCATCCAAATGTCGGCATGAACACACGCACTGATGCTAGTGATCCAGGATACCAAACAGTTAGCGTGTTGTGAACGTAGCCTCTGTTGTGTCATACAAAACTTCCATAGATTTTCTTTGTTTTTCTCTCTTGATTTAAAACAAAACAAAATTGTCATTTGGCACAGTGGCAGAACAAAGATGACTGTAACTTATGTTTCTCATTTGATGTAGCTGTGTACCTTTTTCACTGTTAGCACCTCTGTAACAGTTACATTCCAGCAACATCAAGTCCTAGCTGCGGATGGCTGGCGGCGCAAACACTCCCTGCCTTAGCTATGTAAGTTCCCCAACTAGAGTATAACCTCTGAGAGGACGAACATTTTTGGATATCTCAAAATGCGTAAGTACAGTGTCTGGTACAAACTAGGGGCTCAGAAATATCCATTGAATCAAGAAAAGAATCACAATGCCTTCCAGGGAGAAAATATTCAACAAAGGCTTGTTAAATGAGCAAATATTCCATTTGTTTTAACAATTCCATCCTCTTCTAGGTTCTTTCAAAGTCCAAATCTCCCTCCCTCTCCCCTCGGGACTCCAGATCCCAACAAACCTCCCTTCCGCGGCAGTCACTACCTTTGCCGCACTCTGGCCCTGCCCTCCTCCTGCCACGTGTCGGACCCCTGCTGGGCTGGCCCTCCTTTCCTACTCTGCGACACCCCTATCCTGCCCGCTCCCGCACCCGGTCCCTCTCCCCCGGCCTCGCGGCTGCGGCGATTCAGCTCCAGGTCCCCGCCCGCAAGGTAACGCGGTTGTCATGGACACTGCACTTGCGCCCTACGGCGTTGCCCCTTCGCCGCTGTCCCCTCCCCCCACCTGCGGCGCCGAGCCGGCCGCGCCTCCAGAGCTCCGCCCCACACCGCCCCGCCCTTTCGGGCGCTCCCCAGGCCGCGCGCGCCCGCGGCCCCCCTACCCCCCCACCCCTCGATGCCAGGTGCCTTTCCAGGCGCCGCGGAACCACGGGGACCGCGGGGGCGCGCGAGCGAGCAGCGGCCGCGCATGCGCACTGGCTGCCTCCCCTAGCGGCGATCCGGGCCGCTGCCGCTCGCGCTTGGGCAGGACACGGGGCGGGCGGGGGGGAGGGGGGAGCGGCTTCGCTTCCAGCCCCGAGTGAGGCGGAGACCCGGGCGGGCGGGCAGAGCAGGCGGCACCGCACCTCGGCCAGAGGCGGCTGCAGCAGCTGCTGCCCTTGTCCCTGCCGCCGCCTCTCCAGTCCCTTCTGTGATTACCACTCCAGCTGCTGGGAACGGGCGAGAAAGAGGAGGAGGCGAGAAACTCCCACCGACCCACAGAGGTGAGTCCCGGGCAGAGCATCCTCCATCCTTGCCTGCCTCCCTCCCTCCCTACCTCCCTCCCATCCTCTCCATCCTCCCCCCTCCCGGCTCCCCAACCCTCCCTCCCTTATCCTTCCCAACATCCCTCTCTCCTCTCCCCTCCTTTCTCCCTTCCAGCCTTTCTTTCATCCCTTTCTTCCTCTCTCCCAGCCCCACTTCCTTCCCACCCTTTCTTTCTTCCCCGTCTTCCTTGCAGCCACTCGCGCTAGAGCACAGCTCTGCATCCCTTTCCTCTTGTCTCCATCTCTTTTTCCCCCTTTCTTACCTCTTCCCCGGTGGGAGGGTGGGAACATCCCTTCCCTGCTACAACTGTCCGAATTCAGGGGTTCCAGAAAATTGGGTACATATACTGAGAGACACACTCTTAAACAGCGGATGCCCTGCAGGTTCCTAAATTTTTAGGATGAAGGGTCAAGTTGGGTAGAGTACTGGGAACTGGAGGGAGAAGAGGATCGAGGAAGAATCTATGGATTTGTGCTGTATTAGGGTGGGGGTGGGGAGGGTTGTCACTTGGACATGTTGCCAACAGCCCCCATACCCCTCTTCAGCAGTTTCTTTTCTTCTTCTGGGAATTACATATTCCCAGTGTGTGTCTCACCAATTTAAAATCCAGCTTTCCCTGCTTTGATTGTCTCCGTGAGAAACCACAACGAAAGAGGAGAAGAGAGGAAAGGAACAAGAGAGAAAAAGGGGAGGGGAGAGGAAGGGAGGTGGCAGTGTAAGCTTGTGTTCTTTTCCCCTAGGCCTCTTTGGATTGTCATTTTCAAACCACCCGCCTCATATTTGGCTTGGAATTGAACCCGTGTGTCCTTGGTCCTGTCACTACCTACTTCAAAGGCAGAAACTCTCTAAACTTTAATGCCTGTGCACCACAGCATTATTTATGGAATGTTTTGCTCAGCATGCAAAATACCAAGATAGAGAGGTTTGGGAAAATAGGGAGCAGAAGGGTGGAAGAGATGTACTTTTGTTCATCATGGGTTAACTTCTCAAGTAGGATAATGGTTAGACAGTTTTGGAGAAATGAGGTTATACGCCACAGACTTGTAAATATACCATTTAGATGGCATTAGCTGCATTATAGCCTTTAAGAGACACCCTTACCCATTTTCACCCACCTCATAGGAACCCTCAAGATGTTTGAAGAGAAACATACTGTGTGATTCTGTTTGTGGCTTACACCAATGGAAAAGTTAAATTAGCTTCAGAACCATTGTTAATAATTTAAAATTGCTCTTGGTTTTACATCACTTATTTTCACAGAATGCTATAATTTACCTTGCACTCTTTAGCTTGCATTCTAACCCCTTATATTATACATATTATTGGCAATTTGGCAATTCTTTCTGTTAGCATTGCTGCTGTAAAGTTTATTTATACATGGCGGGACAGCCATGCCTCAGAATGTTTAGTATATTTATCATCTCAGAAGGGTCCAACAGTGTAAGTATAAATCAGAAATGGATATTTTGAAGCCTATATTTTGTCCTATTTATATTCTCCTAAAACGACAGACCAAAACACCTTAATATCTTTAGAATGGCTGTGTTTTGTGTTTAAAGAGTATGTGTGAGGGACCAAAATTAATGGTGGATTCATTGAAGTTGCCAGTAAGACACTATGCTGTGGAACACATTATTGATTTTTTCTTTTCATTTAAATTATTATATGACAATAGTGCAATATGCAGTTTTGCATTTTATGGGAGTGTAAAGCAGGAGTTGAGATGAAGAGAATTGCCTTCCTAAGTGATTGAGTGCTGATTTGATGAAGAGCTGATAGTTAATCACCTGAGTCAGTGCTGGGGAAGTGTGTAATATTAGGAGTGATGGACTCCTTCAACTCCCCGTGGTAGGAATGCAATTCCATTAATGGCTTGGCTGACTCTTCAACCATATACCTAAAGCTTGGTTGAATTACCAGTGTTACCAACATCCTGATGCAGATTGCAGTCAACCCTGTGTGTATTGGAATGCTTGCATTACTTAATAGTGAACTTGTAGATAGGAGTGTTTTCCTTGTTGGTGTTCCTTTCCCTAGAATACCATGAAACAAGTGAAAGACTGTCATGTTAATTATATATGAGCATAATAAGTTAGTTTTGTCCAAATTTCTTTCAAAAGACTTTTCCCCTCCCAGTATCTCTGCTATTCTTTGTGGGGCTTCAGAGTTGTGAATGAGGGGAGGTGGCAGCCCCTCTGTAGGCTTTGCTCTTTCTCTGTTGCAGTTTTTCTGCAGAGTGATGTGGGTGTATGCCCCAGTTTTTGATACTGTGCTTAGTATAGAAACAGGTACTTTTCATATGCCTCTTTTGTAAACATTAGTCCACTGAATGGAAACAAAGCATGCCAAGTTATTAAAGAACTAGAAAGCAAAATAACATTTTGTTTACAGCAAAATTTTAAGAGACGTGAGTACAATTAACAAAATGTGCATTTTAGAAGAGCAACTAGTGTCTTTGAAAAGCAGCTTGCCTCCTTGACTGTAATCCAGTTTGCAGATAAAGACTGACTTCCTCTGAAGAATTTCATTTCTAGAGGCTTCTGCCTTTAGTTGACTGGACTTTTAAAAATACATGATAGAATAAAGAGCCAATAGAACATCTTATGGACCCCTGTAAAACGTATTCTGGATATATTCTCTGTGTCTCCCTCCCTCAGAGCTCTTAATACCTGCCTAACCCTAGGCTGAGCGGTGTGAGGTATTCCAAGGAAGTAGAAAGAAGTAAAAAACACTGTCTTTGACCTCAGCTTACAGTCTAGTTGAGGAGAACAGGCATTTGCATGAGGTCCTATTTCACAGTGGCAAAGAACAAGATCTTTGGAGAGAGCTTCAGATGTCAGTACTGGCTCTAGTTCTTAGGAGTATCGTGTCCTTGTGTACAATTTAAATCTCTTTTTTTTCATCTATAAAATCAAAATTGTAGGGGACTGATACATGGACTTGCTTTAAAGGTTAAATGTATTTAGCACAGTACTTGGTACAAACAAAACATATATTAAGTAAACATTATTATAATTAGGAGAAATAGTTTAAACACATTCCAAGACCATATATGATTATGTACTAAAAAGACAGAAGCGCAAGTAAGTACTAGAGGAATTGTGAAGAAGACGGGTGTCTGTGTAGCTGGGAAAATGTTATATTCGGTAGTAGCAGTGGAGCTTGGACAGAGACTCCTATGAAGGATTTCATGCAGGGTGGGCACCACAGCTGGAACAAAAGCAGAGAGGGAGGAAAAGGCATTGTGTGTTTGAATTACATTAGGCAAACTATTTACTGGAAGATTTGGCATGCAGGTGAGGGTATTGAAAGGTAGAGTGCATACAGTCAGAGTAATTATACTATCACTGAGTTAAGACAACTTCTAGTGTGGGATCCATTTCATCACATAGAAGGTTCAGCTACCCATGGAGGTAGTTTCAGTTCTTTATCTCACCTAAATCCCCATCCCAAGACATGGAATCCATGATCGGTGTCATAGTGAGGACCCAAAATATTCTTAGGTCTTTTCTTTTAACTTCAAGGCAGAGGAAAATCTTGACCGTTACTGAACAATAAAGATTTAATATTATGGTTACTATAACTCTCCCTTGTGTTTCCTTATCCCATGAATATTCCAGAACTATATCTCGTAGTATAATAACTAAAATTATTTTATTTTGACCTATATGAAACCAGTACTTGTTAGGATAATTGTATTTCCAGGGGCTTATTTTATTTTATTTTTTTCACTTCATGGTTGACTTTTCCTAATTACAAAAGCCCCTTTTCATAGGCGTCCAAGATTATTAATAAATTCTAAATGGATGATGCTCTTTCAGTTTTGTGGCTGTGAGACTAATATGTGATAAGGATAGAGAGTCTAGCAGGGAACTTGCATGGAGCAGGTTAAATATACGCTCTGTGGGGAGTGACAGATGCTCACTGGCTACATCTGTTGGCACACCTTTGTTTTTAGTTCAGGTTCATAAACTATTTTGAAAAATTTATCCATAAAATCTTTATCCAACAGCATGAGGGATATGAATTGAATTATTTTATTCAAAAATGGATTTCCAGAAAATTTTACCCACAAGTTTGAAGTATCGGTATTTATTATGCTCATGTTTAACTCATTTTAGTAGACACAATTTCATTGTTTTCTCCAAAATAGTAAAATGTTTCTCATATATTTCTGTTTTGTAGTTCAAATAATATACAAGATTGTCCTCCTAAATATTATCTTAAGATATATTAGTCATAAACACAAATATATTTCTAAAAGCTAATGTAAATATACTTCTAAAAACTAACAGACCATAGAGTATAGTAGTTTTATTTTCTATATTGAGATCTTTCTTAATTGATGTTTTAAAAATTCAGCAGATGTAAATAAAACATTTTCGGATGTATTACTACTAGTCAGCTTTATATTATGCTACCAGAGATTTTTGACACATTTTACTTTTGACATTTTTGTTTTCCTTACAAGTGAATTTTTATCTCAGAGCTGAATTCTAACTCAACCATAAATTTGCATTATATACCTCTTTGAAATTATTACTCATAACACGTTGTACAAAACATAGTGATAGTCTAACTTTAGAGACCTTAATTTTCTAGGGCTTTACTACTGAACACTATTTTATTTTTCATTTTTATTAATAGGCCTTATCTGTGTACATAACTATTAGACTATTCCATTTCAGGTATTAGGAAAACTTGCTTTAACAGGAGTGAAAAAAGCAGGTATGTTCCCCATACATGAGGGTAGTAACCAAACAGGGAGGTGGAGTAAGGATGAGACAGAATGAATTAATTTCATTTTCTCTTTTGAGCTGAAGGATGTATAACTACCTGTTTAATTAGGGGTTTTCTATATTTTTGCTGTGACGTCTACTATAATCTATATTTTAGTTGTTTCAAAGTAAATTTTATATGTAAATTTCAATGAATAGTTTTTAAAACTAGAGCATGAATAAAAAAACTAATGTAAATCATGTTGATTTTTCAATATCTTGCTACTTGTGGACATCTGGCTATTTTGTTTGTTAGGCAGTTTTGAGGGAAGGCAGGTAATATATTTATGGGACATATTGAGATGGAGGTACATTAAATAAGATCCTAACTTGCTGCAGTGTTTCTACATTAAATGAGTGGACATGCCACAGGGCTAGAGATTACGAGTTGTATATGGTCTCAAGGGCCACAGAGCCGTAGTAGAAAATTAATAGAAAGCTTCTGAGATGTTCATATTGTGCAAATTGAGTTTATGTTGTTCGTTGTGTATCTGCAGTAAATCCAGTATCTTTTTTTATGGCCCCTTGATGTTTTGGAAGGAAAGCCAAGGACTCTTGATGGAGCTATGTCAGTTGCTCTTCCACATCCCACCCAGAAACCACACGGACTCCAGAAATCTCCAGAGGATCTGATGTTCCCATGTTTTATTTGTAAGCATTCGGTGAAAATTCAGTCTTCCCAGTTTATCTTAAATTCACAGGGCCTGAAGCAGTTGTTAAATATCATCAGTCTATCTCTCAGTGAGGAAGTAGCAATGTCCTTTAACTACTTTAGAAATAGCTAATTAATTGTACTCAATTGTTTCCAGGAAAGGGTATCCTACAATTCTTTAGAGTTTACCACTTCGTTCTGTTTCTTCAGGCATTGATAATTTCCAGAGTAATTTCACAAAATATGTTGTTGTTGTCGTTTTTCTAATGTGCAGAAGTAGCATAAAGAAGAGTATACAAGACTCAAATTTCCTGGAGAAGCCCGGGCACAGTGGCTCACACCTGTAATCCCAGCACTTTGGGAGGCTGAGGCTGGCATATCACCTGAGGCCAGGAGTTTGAGACCAGCCTGGCCAATATGATGAAACCCTGTCACTACTAAAAATACAAAAATTAGCTGGGCATGGTAACAGGCGACTGTAATCTCAGTTATTTGGGAGGCTGAGGCAGGAGAATCGCTCGAACCCAGGAGGCAGAGGCTGCAGTGAGCCGAAATGGTGCCACTGTACTTCAGCCTGGGCAACAGAATAAGACTCCGTCTCAAAAAAAAAAAAAAAAAATCTTGGGGAAACATAAATCTGTATCTAAATTCATCTCTTTACTGCACTTACGCTTTTCATGTTTTTTTTAATTATGTTACCTAGCATGAATTCATTCAACAGGTATTTTTTGAAAATACCTGCTCTGTGCAGAGCATTGAGCTAGAGATTATGATTTTATAAGCACACTGAGCCAAGGCAACTGGATTCCTGTCCAGGTTTTCAGCCAGCTAATTAATTTGTTTTGTGACTAAGTAAGCCTCAAACTCTCCAACCCTTATTTATTTTATCTGTCTTTTGAGTGACTTAGACTTACATCTAGCTATAACATTCTATAATTCTATATCTCAATTTTCCTTAAAATTTCAAGGCAAATGGTTTATTTTCATTGTGTTCCATTTGTTTTTTCTTTCTTTTGAAACATAAACTTCTGCTGCATAAGAAAAAAAAAAAACTTCACCTTCAGTGGCATATGCTTTCCCGTTCCCAATAAAATTGCAAATTTAGCTTCATGGTCTCTGGGCAAACTGAGGGACTAAGTAACCTGTCTTTTCTTATCTCTCCATCCTTCCCTCTCTTTCATTTTGAAAGTTCTTCCTACATTGAAGGTACAAGTCAGTTGCTGCCACTATTTAGGGACTCTCCCAGTGTGTGATTGGCTTGTTTTGGCCATGCCAATGTTTGTGAAAGACTATATGGCATTTATGCATTTAGAATGAAGTAATGTTTATTCAAGAAATTATATATACTTTAAGATTAATGTTTCTGCCCCAGGCATAGCAAAGCCTTGCTTATCCCCTAAATTCTATTTCAGAGGACCTGGTGGTCACCAGTCTTCCTACCAATCCAGCTCCAAATTCCCATTAAAATTCTTTTAGTAAAATTTTGGGCATATGTTTTATACAATAAAGTGTACCCATTTTAAGTGAATACTTTGTTGTTGATTGACAAACACACCTGTGTAACTGTCAGTGTGATCAAGATACAGAATATATCTGTTACCCTAAAAACTTCTCTTCTGACGAATCTGCTTTCTCTCTCTATAGATTCGTTTTTCCTATTCTAGAAATTGATATAGGTTGAATCACAGAATATGTACTCATTTTTATATTCCTTTTTTCGTTGAGTATAATGTTTATGGGATCAATCTATGATTTTGAGTATATAAACTTCTAGAAGAAAATTTAGGAGATAATCTGTGATTTTGGATTAGGCAAAGATCCCTTCGGAACCAAAAAGCACTAATCATAAAATTTAAAACAAAAGATGTATTAGACTTTATCAAAGTTGAAGAAAGAAGTTTTGCTCTTCAAAAGACAAAAGATTTGTTAGAACTACATATCTCTCTCTGGATACTTGACAAAGGACTTTATCTAGACGATGTATAGAACTCTTCCAACTCAATAAGGAGACAGGCAATCCGTCTAAAAAATGAACAAAATATGTGCAGAGATATTTCACACAAGAAAATATACAAATGTCTAACAAGCACATGAAAAGGTGTTTAACTCTATAATTCACCAAAATAATTAAATTTAAAACCACAATGTGATACCACTATCCCAACACTAAAATGACTAAATTATAAAGACTGGCAATACCAAGTTTTGGAGAGAATGTGAAGCAACTATGATACTCATACATTGCTGGTGGGAATGTAATACTTTGCGAAACAGTTTGACAGTTTCTCTTAATGTTAAAAATACTCTTACCATACAATCCAGAAATTCCACTCCCAGGTGAAATGAAAACATATATACAAGGACTTTTGCATGAAAATTAATAACAGCTTCCTCATAATAGCTTCAAACTAAAAACCACCAAAATATCTATCACATTCCTATTTGAAAGTTACTCCTTTGAGATAGAGAACAAAGCTGCTGACATATATATATATATATAGGTGTATATATATAACTTTTAAGGTGCACTATTTAATATGTTACCTGGCAGCAGAGGAAGGGGAATACATTGGAAAAGATTTCTAAAAGTGACAAGAAATGCAGAGGATGGGAGATCTGGGCTTAGTTTCTACTTTCTGCATTTCTCCTGTCTGTGCTCAGTCTGTGTGTTGACCGCTTTCTCAGCCAGTGCTTTGATCACTTTTTTAGTTCCTAGCACACCGTCATGCAGCAGCAGTGTCTCGTCCTGCAGAATGAGGAGGTATTTGCGAAAAACCCTCCTGCAGACTTCTCTCTTATGTCACTGGCCAACACTGAATCACATGAGCATTCCCAATCTAGTAAATGGCAAGGAGAATGGGTATACCATGAATGACAGGCTTAGACTAAATCAGGATTTACCGGCTGGGACTACATATGGGATTAGCATTCACTGGGTGGAGAAGGTTAGGGTATTGATGAACAGAGAAGCAATTCTTCTAATAAGGAAGGGGTAAATGATTGTTGGGTAAGTAAGCAGCAGTGTTTATTACAATTTGATATAGAGGCCTGCCTTGTTCTCAGGTTTTGGCAAGAGGTTGAAGCATAAAGCTGAGATTGTGGTCACAACTTTTTATTGTGAGAGAGTGTATGCAGAAACAGGTAATGGAGGGCAATGTAGCACAAGAAGAAGAAAATTTAGATCCTAGCCCAGAGCATGAACTGGAGAGGGAGGGAATCTGGACCCAAGGGAACAATTTAAAGTGGGCAAGCATAAAAATAGTGACAAGCAAAGACAAGCACACTGGGGCCAATGGAGTTGGGACAGGAAGTAAAAGTCAGTGCTGGCAGTAGTCTGGAATCCAGGCAGGCAAATTCGATTGCAGTTTGCCCATCTGTGAAATCAGGACCTCAGGCAAGAAGATTTTCATGTTTTGCTTGTTAAGGCAGAAGCCAAAACAGTAATTATTTTCTACTTTTTTTCCTGAGGTGTTCTCAACCACTCTAGATTCTGTCTTAAGGATAGGAGCCGCATCTTCCATTTTTCTAGTATTTTCCTGTTTCTTGGCTGGGCCCACAGTAATTCCTTCATAAATGCTTGTTGATTGAACTAAGTCTCTGAGCTCGCTCCGTCTTCAAACAGATCCTCAGATTTCTGGTCATATGTAACAGCCATTTATCAAATGCTTTCCTTCAAGTTATGGAAACCACTGTTTTGGGGGATACAGTCCTGGAGCCATACATGAGTTAAGATACAGTGCCTTGTCTCATAAGTTGACAGTCTAGTAGGGGCTATGAGTACCTGAACAGTTTAATACCAGACAGAATGATCGACTGTGTCCTGCAGTGTGGTACTGATGCCACAGTGGCGTGGGGCAAAAATCCAGGCTGACACAGAATCAGCAACTTTGCTTCAGCAATGGATGGGAATAAGATTGTGGAGTGGGGAGGTGACCTTGTATTAGTACTTTCAGATTCAGTCCTGTCTTGGTCTGAGAACTGGGACAGGGCTGGCCTGGCAGGGAGGTGGGATCAATGAGCACAGCAGTGGGAGAGGTGGAGAAATCACATTCAGGAGAACTAAAGCTGGGACACTGATAGCTACTCAGTAGGTAGCTGAAAAGTGAGACTAGAGTGAAGGGGAGAGGCTGAGAGTACAGAAATATTTTGGCATTATCTATACAGAGGTATCTCAAGAATCCAATAACAGAAGATACATTGTTTCTAAAAGAACATGTTTTGTCTTTTGCACTTACAGTAATAAATGCCCATTGTAGAACATCTAGAAAATAACAAGAAAAAGAGTCTGGAAAATAAAAATCACTGCAGTCCAACTATTCAGTGAACATTTGGTGAATTTCTCCCCCCACCATGAGTATATCTGAGTTTATCATGTAGTGAGGGTGTTTTTAAGCACAGCCAAGACAGTAGGTATATATAAATTTGTATATTATTTTCAACTAAATACATTTAAGTGTTTCCTGCCGTTATAAAAATTCTTCCTCTACATTAGTTTTTGTGTAACATTGCATTTTTTTGGAATTTAAGTATTCAATTTTTGGCTGTCTACAGAGATAAAATGTCTGGGTTGATCTGCCTTCAATATGGGCTGTGGCACGGGCAGAAGATTGATTTTGGGGGCCCCAGGAGACTGTTTCAAAGGAATAGAGGTCAAGGTTTGTGTAGCTGTGTATATACATATAATTTTTTTTCTTAAATGGTGACATGATGTTCTGTACTTTATTTTCACTTTACATGTAGTTTAGGGAGATCTCCACACTGGTACAAAAATATATACGCCATTGCTTTTATTAACTCTTGCCTATTATTTTATGGTGTGGTTGTACTATGGTTTATTTAATCCTTGTTTCCATGTACATTCAGTTTGTTTATGCTATCTATGCTATTTCAAACAGTGCTAAGGTGAACATCCTTATACAGGTTTATTTTCTACATGTACAAATGTATTTTTTAAAGGTAAACTCCTAAATGCAATTGTTGAGTCATAAGGTGTGTGAATTTTAAATTTTAATAGTGCCAAATTGCTCATCCAATTGTTAGTACCTTCCACCAACAATATGAAAGTGCATATTTCTTTACCCTTTTCCAATACATGATGATTTTAAACTTGTAAAAGTTTACCAGTGAATAGGTAAGAAGAATACTTCTTTTTTATATAAATTTGTTTCCCAGATTTCTAGAGGTTGATTATCTTTTCATTTGCTTTTTGTCTAATGGCCTAATGTTTTGTCTTTGCTGTGATGAGTGTGTTCATGTTTTCCAAGTTTTTTTTGCATGAGTTAGTTATCTTATTTTTTAATTTAAGGGCTTAATTATATTCTCTGGGTATAGATAATTTTTTTTGTTATTCCTGAATTAATGATATACTATTAAAACTACTATTATGATTTCCAGTAGGTGATGGTTTTTTTCTCCCAAAGTTTCATCTCTGTTTTTACATCTTTATTTTCAGAAGAATATGATAATCGGGTTATCAATTTTAAAACAACACTGTATTTTAGTTAGTATTATATTTAATTTAAGATAATTTTGAGGGAGAACTGACAACTCTCAATTCATAATCTTTCCATTCACATGTCTCTTTATTTATTCAAGTCTTTTTTGTGTCCTTCAGTAACATAAATAGCCTTCTTTATAGAAGGAAATATTTCTCATTTTGTGTTATTACTATCTTGTATGAGTTTTTGTTGCTGTTGGGAAAGGGATTTTATTCTTTAATATTTCCTAATAGGTTATTGCTGATGTAGAAGTTATTCTTTTTTATTTTTACATTTGGTTTTGTCTCCTGTCACCTTGCTGAAATACTTATTGGTTCAAAAAATGTGCCCTTGTCTTTTTCTTATCAATTTGTGTTACCTCTTTTATATGTTAAGATAAGAGTTCATAGTTTAAAAACACACATACACATATACACACACACACCACTTGCAAGGCTTATTTACATGAAAATGGTAAAATATAATACTCATACTTTTTATTTTAGTGTCTTATAATTTTAAATAATTTTGTTTTCTTCTACCTTTGATTAGTGTGAATTGAGGCACTCTTCAGGTTGGAAATACACTGTCTATACTGTGCTCCAAACACACCTTTTTTGCTTTTAAAATTATTCTCAATTCTCAAATTATTCTCTTTTCCGTGATAACCCAAGTATATTTATACCAATATCAGTACATTTGTGAATCTTTCCCTTTGGAGTAAGCATAGTGTGTACATGAATTTCATATACTCACTTCCAGAAATTTACTTGGCATTTTTATAGATGTTTCTCAGTATTCCATGGTGTTTTTTGTATGCCATTCAAAGGCATGGGCCATGTCTTTTCTATATCTTGGGTAGAGTTGAGTGAATAATGATCTAGTGATGGTGACAATATGTTTGATTATGCTAATGCCTGTGATAGTAAACTTTTTTATTTATCTAAGTGACTTTATTCTTTGGATATCTGATTTTTAAAATATTTTATCGTCATTTGCATATTGAAGCTGTTGTGCTAATACAAGACCTTCATTCCACATCCAGCATTATTTGTTAGAAATGTGTCCGTTTTGGTACAGTAGCCAATACAGTAGCACTAAGAAGCTTTTACAGTCTCCAGTTGCTACCCAGAATTTTACTTTTTGGCAGTAAGATCTTCTTATTCAAACTCGAGAGGAAGCTTAACTTGGGTAGTATTTTCATAATTTTTCAAATCAGGAAAATGGTTATTTTGAATGAACACCTTTCACTGATTATGCAAATTGAGAAAATAGGCTAATTGCCTTGAATTGTAATTGTTCATCTGGTCTAGTCTTTGTGCATACATATCAGTATTGATTTATCATTAATGAACCCATCAACTTAAAACCCTGTGATCCATTCTATTAGGTTGGTGCAAAAGTAATTGCTGTTTTTTCCATTAAAGGTAATGGCAAGATTGCTTTTACATTACATTATTACATTACATTATTAAAAGTAATGGCAAAAACCTCAATTACTTTCATACCAACCTAATAAGTTAGTTTAAGTAGATGATATAATTTTTATTGTTGAAAACAGGCATTTCACTTTGTAGAGTATTGACTGTGTATGTGAAAATAGTAGCAAGTGGTAAGTCATGCTTAATAGAATTGCAAGAGACTTTTATTAGTGCTGAATCACTGAATCTAGTTTAAAAATTTGGTTAGCTGTCTTTTCTTAAAGAATTATACCATAAAAATGAGTTAAAGTAATACTAAGATAAGTTTGAATAAAACTATCAGTTAACAACATGTAGCTGTTTTCTGTTCTAGTTTGCTTGAATAATTTGAGATGCTTCTGTCTATTTGATGAAATTTTCGTGATGACTGGTTGCCTTTGGAAATAATTTTTTTGTTTGCTGTTGCTGTTATGAATAGCTGACCTCTTAAATCCAGGTGTATACATTTTATTGTTGCTCATTTTATCTTACAATTGCAGAGTTGTTCTTAACCAAGGCAAGTGAATACCATATGAAATAAATACTCCTTTTTGAGTATGAATTTAAAATATTTTATATCAAACTTATAAGTGGCATTATAAAATGTTTCAACTGGTAAAATGCTAACTTTAAATAGCTTTTATTTTTATACTTTATTATAATTATAAAACAATCTATACTGTTACTATTTGTCTTTCACTCCAGAAAATGCAAATCCTTAGTGAAGATACTAAAGGCTACAAAATATCATTAAAATAATTTAAAGAAGACTTAAAATATTGAAATATATGCATGTTCACAAATGAGAAGACTTAATATTAATTAGACAAATTGATCTAGAGATTCCATGCTATTGCTGTGAAAGTCCCAGCTTCCTTTTTTCTTTTGCAGAAATTGTTATGCTCATTCTAAAACTCATTTATAAATAAGAATAGTCTAAAACAATCTTAAAAAAGATGAACAAAGTTGGAAGACACACTTAATATCAAAACTTACTGCAAAAGTGTAATAATCAAGACTAAGTGGTATTAACATAAGCATAGACATTTATTTTACTGGAATAGAATTGAGCATTTAGAAATAAACCCATATATTTATGATTAATTGATTTTTCAACAAGGGTGACAAGACAATTTAATGGGGGAAAGAATAGTTTTTTAAACAAATGGTGCTGAGACAAATGAATAAACATTTACATGAAAATGATGAATTTGTATCTTCTCCCAAATACAAAAATTAATGGTAGACTTCAGTATGCATTATAGACCTAAGTATGAGAGCTAACTGTGAAACTCTTGGAAGAAAATATAGGTGTAAATCTTAGTGACCTTGGATTAGGCACTGGTTTCTTGGATTAGGCAGTAGATTTTTAGATATGACACCCAAAGCACGAGCAGTAAAAGAAAAATAATGTAAATTGGACTTCATCAAAATTAAAAACCTTTATGCATCAAAGGACACCATCAGGAAAATGAAAAGACAGCCCACAGAACGGGAGAACATATTTACAAAACATATCAACAAGAATCTATTCTTCAAAATATATAAAGAACTATTACATGTTAATAATAAAAATAATACCTACATTTAAAAATGGACAAAGGACTAGAATAGACATTTCTCCAAAGAAGATATACAAATGGCAAATAAGCACATGAAGAGATGCTCAGCATCATCAAGTGAATGCACATCAAAACTGCAATGAAATACGAATTCACACCTACTAGACTGGTTCTAATAAAAAGGAATGTTAGGCCCGGCACGGTGGCTTACGCCTGTAATCCCAGCATTGGGAGAGTGAGGCAAGTGGACCACAAGGTCAGGAGATTGAGACCATCCTCGTCAACATGGTGAAACCCTATCTCTACCGAAATTATAAAAATTAGCTGGGTGAGGTGGCGGGTGCCTGTAATCCCAGCTACTCGGGAGTCTTGCTTGAACCCAGGAGATGGAGGCTGCAGTGAGCCAAGATGGTGCCACTGCATTCTAGCCGGGCAACAGAGAGAGACTCCATCTCAAAAAAAAAAAAAAAAAAAAAAAAAAAGGAACATTAATAACAAATGTTGCTAGGGAATGTGGGGAAATTAGAATCCTTATACGTGAAGGTGGAAATATCAGTGTAAATTTAAGGGGAAATATAAAATGGTGCAGCTAATTTGGAAAACAGTTTGGTAGTTCCTCAAAAAGTTAAATATAAAATTTCCTTATGACCCAACAATTCTATTCTTAGATATGTACTGAAGAGCAGCAAAAACATATGTCCACACCAAACTCTGTACATTTATATCCATAGCAACATTATTTATTATAGCCAAAAAGTTGAAAAATCTGATGCCTATTAATTGGAGAATGGGCACACAAAATAAGGTATATTTATACAATGGGATGATAGTGCACCATAAATAGGAAAAAGTACTGATACACGTGAAACATGGATAACCTTGAAGATATTGTGTGAAGTGAAAGAAAGCCAGGCACAAAATGTAACGTATTGTTTGACTGAATTTATATAAAATGTCCAGAATTTGCCAATCTATGTATACAAAAACTAGTGATTGTCAGGGGTTGGGAGAAAGAAGGAATGAAGAACGAATGCTAGCTAGTGGGTGCACTTTTTTTTTTTTTTTTTTATTGGAGACATGGGAGACAGGATCTCACTCTGTTGCCCAGGTTAAGTGCAGTGGTGCAATCATAGCTTACTGCAGCTTGAACTCGTAGGCACACACGATCCTCTCCCCTTGGCCTCCCCAGTAGCTGGGATTATAGGTGTGTGCCACCATGCTTGGCTGATTATTATTATTATTTTTTGTAGAGACAAGGTCTTGCTGTGTTGCCCAGACTGAGAGTTTTCCTTTTGAAATGATGCAAATTCTGGAATTAGGTAATGGTGATGGTTGCACATACTGTTTGTGCATATACTATAAAATATCCACTGAATTGTACACTTTAAAATGGTAAATATTGCATATGAATGATGCCTATAATGTAAGGCAAACAAATCCAATAATTGTGATTTGTTTTTCCATTTGGAATGTAGAAGTTACTCCTTGTCATAATATTAAATCATATATTTTCTCACTAGAGTTGAACTTAAAGCCAATTCACATTGTAGAGTAAAATTGCACTATGGTCATATCACAAAAATGAATATTTCTTTACTTTGAAAATGACATTTAATTATATTTATATCTAGCCATAATATAGCTGAAGAGGCATTTCTTAATTGCCTTTCTTAGGTAAGGTACTCTATTGGTGATACCAAGATAGGTAAGACATGGTTTCTACCCTTAGGTCATCCATTGGTATATGGTGTGAAAGTGCGACCCATGAACAAACTGAAGAATATGACATGGAGTAGAGGTATATCGGAAGTTATAGATAGCAGTGATGAAGGAGTGTTTAAAGTAAAACAGAATTAGACAAAGGTCAAGAAGATTCACATTTCAATAGGAACTTGAAGAACATGTAAAAGTTTCCTATAAAGATAAAGTAGGAAATAGCATTCCAGGTTGAGGGGAAAGCATGAAGGTAGGAATGTCAGTGTAAATTTAAGGCTCAACAGATTCTGCAGTTGCCATAGTACTTAGCGGAGGGATGAGGCATGAGGAGGTGGTAAGGAAGGAGACAACAGGACTGGTTATATAGAAGCGAGAAGACTTAGGAACCATCTAAATATGAGATTCAGAACAAAGGCAAAGACAAGGCTAACTGTGAATGTTATCACATGTCTTCTTGTGTGAAACATGATTTAGGAGTTAGCTGATGTTTACTTTTGATGATGTAAAATATGAAGAGCTTACAGGACTTCCAGATGCAAGGCTTCAATAGACATTTAGGAATAAGGTCTTGACTTCTGAGCTGTTGGTATTAAAATTAGAAATTTTAGAGTGAAACAGGAGGTGATAGTTATAGCTGTGGAAGTAGATGAAATGCCCTACAGTTGCATAAAGCATTATAAGTATGGGATCTGCATCCACAGGAATACCACTGCCTAAGTGACAAATAATGAAAAACATTTAATGGGAAAGAAAGAGAGGAATCACATGAGGGTATTTACCTCTGAAGTCAAGAAAGTAAGCAAAATGCAAAAGAAAACACACTTGGAAAAGAAAAATGTTACTTCTACTTTTAGCTTTCGGTTTGGATTTTTAGCCAGAGCATACATAAGCAAAGAGAGGCAGTTATAAGACCAAATCTTGCATCTGTTTACTGCTTCCAGCCGTAAGGTCTCTGGGTTATGACAGTCAACAAGAGAAAGGAAGGGTAAGAAATGACTCAAGCAGATAATAAAGCCTAAACCGGGACGCTCCTCGCTGGACTAGGTTTGTAGCTTCTCGGTAGCTCTAAAATTACAGCAGTTGTGCAGCCTGGTCTCAGGAGCCACTGGAGCTCTGCTGGTGATGAGAAGAGACTGTGGAAGCTGCTCAGATCAGGAGTCAAACAATGACCCATGACCACTTTGTGGTCTGCTCTGGAGGCTTTCTGTGGTGGGAGGTTAGGTTTGATTTCTCTTCATACTGATTTCTGGTATTTAAGCCAGCAGAATTTTCCTTCCAGCTACATTCTTTATCTTACTACACGAATCGATTATTGGCGTGGGTAACATTTTACAAATGAAGCTTGCTAAACTAAACTGTAACTCTTATGGGTTTAGTGGTTTGTGAAAAATATGCTTTCAGTAAAAGAACAAAAAAGCAGCATTTCTTGTTAACAGGATGCCTCACTTCTCCAGCAAAACAAAGGTATTTTACTGTTACTGTCCATACAACTAGCAGAAATAGTTTATCGATAAAAAGGAAACACATCTCTTTACTGACAAACCATTTCTAGTTTTCACACTGCACAATCTGAATAGGGAAGAGTGGAGAAGGGGGAGGCAAGTGCCTCATTGGTTGCCTTTTTTTTTTCCTTAAGGTGTGAAGGAAGAATTTCCCAAGTTTCCATTGTTTCCAGGCAGGAAAGGTGATCATCAGATGTTGTTGCACAGCTCAGGGAGGTTAAAGACTGAAGAGAGGCCACTAGAGGCCACTGTATTTGTTGAGTAAGAAGTGGATCTCACTTAATCTTTGCCAGAGTGGTTTCAGTCAAGGGGTCACCTCAGAAACCTGATAGTATTGGCCGGGCGCGGTGGCTCAAGCCTGTAATCCCAGCACTTTGGGAGGCCGAGACGGGCGGATCACGAGGTCAGGAGATCGAGACCATCCTGGCGAACACTGTGAAACCCCGTCTCTACTAAAAAATACAAAAAACTAGCCGGGCGAGGTGGCGGGCGTCTGTAGTCCCAGCTACTCGGGAGGCTGAGGCAGGAGAATGGCGTGAACCCGGGAGGCGGAGCTTGCAGTGAGCTGAGATCCGGCCACTGCACTCCAGCCCCGGCGACAGAGCAAGACTCCGTCTCAAAAAAAAAAAAAAAAAAAAAAAAAGAAACCTGATAGTATTAAAGAGTCAGTGTAACAGAGAAATTATATGTTGTATGTTTCCAAACATGTTTAGCAGACTTGGATGCTGAAAGGCAAGCGAGAGGGAAGCATAAAGAGAAGGTTTAGTTTAGTGTGCTTTGTTTTAAGTGGAGCAGTTTGAGCACAGGAGAACATTCAGCATAGGGAGTTCGTGGTGAATTAGTTTCCTAAGAGTAGGTAGACAGAAATGGGTTTTAGAATGTTAACACTTTTTAAAACTTTGTGCTTCATCTGAATACTTTATATTCTTTCTTGCCTTACTGCAAAGCCCAGATTAGAAAAAATTTGATGGAGGGGAGGAAAGAAGATGTCAATTATGTTTTGCTTTATATAGTAAATGGATTGCTAAAATCTCACTTTGTAATTATAACCACTAGAGAAGTTATGATTTAAAGAAATTATTTTGTAAGGGAAATGCCACCTCTAGTTTTTATTTATTAGTAAATAGATATGCTCATATATATATATATATACACATATATATATATAGCTTGAGGGGAAGAATAAATGACTTACATATGTTTCTTGATTTATTCTTTCATTTCTGTCATGTGCAGCGAATCAATTTGTAAGCATTAAAATGCTAGACAGTTTAAGTTCTTAATTCTTACTTTGAATAAAAGTGTTGAAAACATAGAGACTTTGTCCTCAGACATGAATAATAGACTTTGTTGCCAAACTTCAGAAATAATCAAATGCTATGGTTTGGCATTTATATACTTACTAATTAGGAAATTAAATGATATTTCCATAGCAACGGAAACAGTCTCCTTGCACACTTGTTTTATGCCTGCAATAATACACAGCAGGATGTCCAAGAACTTTCGCTTAAGGTCCAAAATAGGCAAAGTGTGTAAGCATTGACACAAAAGATGCACACAGAGATGTCATTGGATTTGTAAAGATGACATGAGTGGCTAAAGTTATGTTAGTAATTTTTTTTTTTTTTTTTGAGATGGAGTCTCACTCTGTTGCCCAGGTTGGAGTGCAATGGTGTGGTCTCGGCTCACTGCAACTTCCATCTCCCAGGTTCAAGCGATTCTTCTGCCTCTGGTTCCTGAGTCGCTGGGATTACAGGCTTACGCCCCAACCTAATTTTTGTACTTTTAGTAGAAATGGGGTTTCACCATGTTGACCAGTCTGGTCTCGAACTCCTGACCTTGTGATCTGCCCTCCTTGGCCTCCCAAAGTTCTGGGATTACAGACACGAGCCACCGCACCCAGCCATTAGTAAATATTTTTACAAATAAATCCTCCATATGAAGAATGTTATCGAGAAGACCTAAAGCGTTTTCCTGAACTCTGTCACAGATGCTGCTTTGGTAAATTGACTTCTCCAGTCTCAAGAATTCTACCATTCTATTGTGGTATGCTGGAAGATGCTGAACTGACTAATTTCTGTTCCACATTTTTTTTTTAAACAGACAGGGTTAATGGATAAAGTGATGTGGCTCTCTCAGCCCTCTTGGTGTCAGAAAATAAAGTTACAGGGATGGACTCTATCCCTAGAAAGTAATTCTGTACTACTCATTAGGAGAGTGACTTCATGAGCTGTTTAAATAAGCTCTGTGAAGACTCACCCCCGTGAATTTAGGAGGTGAAAGAGCGTATTCACTTTTTTTATTTCCTTCTAGCCTATGTCCCAAATGTATATTATAGTTATGCTATTTTGCAATAGTACTACTGTGATTGAATTAAAATTTAGAGATGGGCGTAGGTGGATTCATTGCATGTGCTTTAATACTTTAAAATTTTTCTTCCTGAATGCATTCTTCTGATTAACTAATTGATTTTTCTTCCGCCATCATTGGCTATTATTGACAAATGAACTTTCTAATCTCTCTGTTTTTCTCGCTGATGTATTTTTGAATGACATATTTTTGAACCATCCAAAAACCTTCAAGCTGCTGCTTACTTCTGTACTGTCCTCTCATCACAGAATTTAATCTGCTCTCTCAGTCTCTGTCTCTGTCTTTCTGTCTGTGTTCCTGAGTGTCATTTCTCCAGTGCTGAAACCCCTAATCTGGATGCACCTGCACCCGATTAATTTTTGAAGTTCTAATCTTCTTGCTGAAAAAGCATTCAGTGTGTTTCTCTGGCTGCCTAATTAACTCTAAGTGCCTTAGCCTACCACTCATGAGTCCTATGTTCCAGACTCAAGCTCATAGCTCCTATTCCAAAAAGACATTATCATGCCCCTCTAAGGGGACCCTCTTCCCTGACAAGTCTGAAACATTCCTCTCCAACATACCCCTGGCTCTTTTTCAAGGGCACCTTGGACTCATTTTTTGTTGTCTACCTAGGAGACCTTCTACATGTCATTTAAGTCCATCTAATATGCAGTCTCCCTCCTTGATGAATCTGTATCTGATCCCTTAAAATGCTTCCATCTTACTGTCCTCCTTACTGCTGTATACCTTTATTTGTTCCCCATTTTTGTTACACCTTTTCTTAGAGTTATTGCTGTATTTGTTGTCCTGGCTCCATACCCACTACATAACCTGCACTCTTGACTGAGAATGTCTTTAAAGCAGGGATAAGCTTTATTCATCTAAGTATACCTTACAATGTATATCACAGAATTTAGCATATGGTCTGTAAATACAAGTATTCAGTAAATGTATTCAGTTTCAATATATTAACTTTTAAAACATGAAGTGAGTGGTAGTTTATAGAAAATTTGGTATGTTTGGAAATATCAATTTTACAGTATCTAAAAGTATATTATAACATTCTTTGAGACTTAGAAAAAACACACTGAGTTCCCATGGGTTGCATTTTATCAACTAACCAGAGTATATGAAATAATATAAAATTTTGTAATTATGTTATAGATGATGAGAGACACAAGTGGCCCCTAAACTGATTGAGATCTTAATAATGGCACATGTTCCTAATGGATTCAGAGGTCTAGAGGAGCACCTTTTGTGGGATACTAGTCCTAAGCAATGCTTTATCGATCAAGTTTGGTTTACGGGTAAACTTGGGAAATGACTTGCTTTTTCTTCTAAAATAGTGTCTAAGAGTCTCTGCCATTAAACAGGCAAACAAACAAATAGCCCAAGGAGGAAACAACAAAACACAATTAAACTACACTTAAATATCGTATATCCATATATCCTACATTCATTTGACACAAAACCTCTCTACCAATCTGCCCTTTCCTGTCCGGCCTTGCTGGAATAGCAACTGGCTTCCTGCGGAATCCACCAGAGGAAATACTGATCTGAGCCTTTATAAAGCTTTTTGTCAACTATGTTTGCTGCACAAATAATATTATAACTAAGGACATTTTTCGAAAAAGAGAAATGTTATCCTTCTTGTCAAAATTGTGATGTATGTTGTTTGCATTTCTGTGTTTCTTTTCAGGCTTGTTTATATTCATTTTCAACATGATTGTAGTTATAGAATACATATGATTTTATGTCATTTAAAAAAGTCATAGTTCCCAATTGTTATCTGTATTTAGTAATTATTTTATGGCTGCATTTTATTGCGTGTTTAAACATTTTTATTATTTTTAGCTTTTATTTGTAAACAGTTTAGAAATGAACACCTTTGAGCACATTACTTTCTATTAAAAACTGAGTTTGAAGGTCCTAAGAGTATAGATACCGAGTTGAAGGCTCTAGTGATTATGGCCATATTGTTTGCTATAACGCTAGGATAAGTTTATATAGCTTCTTGCAGTGTTTAATTATATCTAGTTCCTTTTCTGTCATGCTCATAATAGGTATTCTTTTTCAATTTAATTATCTTAAAATGAAAACTTGTGAACAGTTTTTTTTCCCTGTAAGCCTCCTAGAGCAGAGGTAGATGAACATTAGTTTATTATAAAAAATGATTTATAGATAATTTTTGCTACCGTTAAGCCATGATCACCTAGATACAGATATATTTATTCTAGTATTGATAGTGTATTTTCTCGTGAGTTCCTGTTTTTCATTTTTGATATTGTGCTTGTTGTCTCCAGTTTCTGAAATACAACATCTTTCTTGACTTTGTGATAACTTCAGCTGTGTTTTATATAGCTTTCTATTTGTGTGATCATTGGCTTCCCTTTCAAATATGTCAAGTTCTGGATAAATATGTTTTCATTTCTGATTTTTGCTGTTAATATTGTTATAACCAATTAGTTGGTAAGATGGGTGATAAAAACTCCTACAAAACAAATAGAAATACACGTAACTATTTAATCTGATATTGAGTAGGGAAGGCGTTTCCAAGCATAACAAGGAAGAAATTTAAAAGTAAACAACTAATAGATTAAATATGACATAATTTCTAAAAAATTACTTTAAAAGGGGGTAAAATACACTAGCCAATCAGTTGGTAAGAAGGGCGGGAAAAAAACTCCTGCAAAACAAGTAGAAAGAAATATACATGACTATTTAATTTGATATTGATATTATGCTTTCCAAGCATAAAAAAGGAAGAAATTTTAAAGTAAACAACTAATAGATTAAGTATGACATAATTTTTAAGAAATTACTTTAAAAGGGGGTAAAATAAAGAGATAAACTGTTCATGCAGAAAATTTTAATATGCAATGGACAAAATCTTAATCTGTTTAATGGTTAATGAGCTCTTATATATAGTCAATAAAAAGCCCTAAATACTTCTTTTGGAAAAATGAATAAACTATTTTTCGATGAACATATTTTGCTTTTTTTTTTTTTTTTTTGAGACTGTCGCCTTGGCTGGAGTGCAGTGGTGCAATCTTGGCTCACTGCAACCTTCCCCTCCTGGGTTCAGGTGATTCTCCTGCCTCAGCCTCCCAGGTAGCTGGGATTATAGGTGCCCACCACCACATCCGGCTAATTTTTGTATTTTTGGTAGAGACAGGGTTTCACCATGTTGGCCAGGCTGGTCTTGAACTCCTGACCTCGTGATCCACCTGCCTCGGCCTCCCAAAGTGCCTCGCCTCCTTTTACAGGGGTGAGCCACTGTGCCTGGCCCACATTTTGCTTTTATAATCAGGAAAAATAAATTTAGAAATTATAATAAGTAGAATGTAAAACTTGGCATTTAAAACAATTATGCCCTTCAAAATCATTTATTCTTATATTTGTCGTTACTATCACGTTGGATATGTAATTACATAATCATATATATCTATCTATATCTATATATACATACATATATATCTATATATATACATATATATATATATATATATATATATATAATGTTTTTTCAGGTATGAATGCTATCAGAATTTTAGCTTTCAGGGACCGGTCAAATATGAAGGGGGAGGAAAATCAAGGTGCTTAGAAGGTATTCCCAGAAAGAATTAAAGATAATGGCAGGGAGATAGTTAAGATTTTTGTATCTTCAAGGCTCTTGCGTAGCTGCACATTGTCAGCTCTGTTGAAGAGTTGAAAAAAATGCCAGCCCAATTACCATGATTAGATCTGCCTTGCCATTAAATATCACTAATGTTTGTGAAATGTTTCAGTGGACATATACGTGAACAGCTCTCAAGCTCTTTTCTGATTTTGACATTTTTAAGTTAACTAGATGGTACTCAAGCTTCTTGAAGGGACACAATGTAGACAGGTAATTTTCAGAGGGGTCACAGCAGGGAAGATTGGGTCAAGGTAATGAGGCACTGATTGGGGTCTGCTGAAAGGGGAAGAGAAGTTGCCAAAAAGTCAGAGATATACAAAGAAAGCCATACCTAGATTCACATTGCCAGCCTCACTTTCCCAAGTGGCTAGGTTTTCTTAATTTGTCAAGAGCTGAGTCATGTAATGAGGTGAGAGCATGATCTCTCTTTGGTTGATTCTGATCATATATCTATCTCTATTAAGGTGCAAGCTGTATGGTTTGTCATAATCCAGATTGATAGGAAAAGTATAGGCACATTCAGGTTAATTCTCCAGTTGACCATCCTAGCTAATAGTGTACAGCTTCATAATGAAATGGCAAGTAACCTCCAGAGATTCAGTTACTCCAGATACCAGTAGTACAATCTTAAAATTGCAAAACTGTGGCTTAAATATTTTTTGACTAATAATATCATTATAACAAGGTCTTCTAAAGTTTCCTAAGTTAGCATATATATACCTAAATATCTCTAAATAAGTGTGTGTGTGTGTGTGTGTGTGTGTTCAGGGTGGGATACATGCATGCGTTTGCTTTGAGCTCATCCCCTACTCTACTCTCCTCACATTTCACCATGGATTCTTTTTTCTTTTCTTTTCTTTTTCTTTTTCTGTTTTTTGGGGTTTTTTTTGTTTGTTTGTTTGTTTGTTTTGAGAAGGAGTCTCGCTCTGTCACCAAGCCTGGAGTGCAGTGGCACGATCTTGGTTCACTCACTGCAACCTCTGCCTCGCGGGTTCAAGCAATTCTCCTGCCTCAGCCTCCTGAGTAGCTGGGATTACAAGTGCATGCTGCCACGCCCAGCTAACATTTTGTATTTTAGTAGAGATGGGGTTTCACTGTGTTGCCAAGGCTGGTCTCGAACTCCTGAGCTCAGGCAATCCGCCCACCTGCACCTCCCCATGGATTTTACTGTACTTACATCTGTGTCTCTTGGTTTAACTGTTTGCCTTTTGTTCTTCACTCGAGGCTCTCATGTTGCTCACCTCACTTGCCACTGTTTGCAGAATTGCTTGTTCTCTCCTCAGTGTCTCTGCCCTTTTTATTTGCATGTGGAGGGCATAAACCACCCCCCATGGAAGAACGTTCTGTTGTTGAATTGAGAAAATGACTGCTTAACTGATTGATTAGACCTGCCTGATCCACCAGTCTGCCTTGTTATGTAATGACCACCATTTCTAGAAATTAACAAGCCCTTGAATCAAATGTTCATGAGCCTACAAGCAAACGCTTCCCCCTAGATTTCTGCTACACTGGGATTTTAACATTTCTTGTCTCAGAATGCTCTGCTCATCACCAATGCCTGCACTCCTATCCTTTCATGCCCTTTCCCATGTTCTTGCATCACATTTAATTCTTTTATCCCTTTGTTCTTATGCTGCCAGTGTCTATATTTTGGGTGTTTATTTTTCTGCATTTTCCAATTATGGTGAGAGTTGTCATGTATATGACCTTAGGGAAACCCAACTTTAGGAGAGGACTGGCTTCCTTGCAGAACAGTTAAGGTATTTTCCCCTTAGGAGCCAAATCAGTCTTGATAATCAGTTTTCATTCTTGCTCAAATTCAAGGGTTTACCCAGTAGCAAAGGCTGCTTGCCGCCCACACCATATGAAAATAGAATGCAGAAACCATCAGAACCACTTTTACCTTTAGACCATAAATACCGTGTCAGTTACATTTGCATTCTAGAAAAACATAATTTTGTTTAGCACACATTTCTTGAATTGCTATGCCTTTTTTCAAGAGAAAGTTATGCATACAACTTTCCTGGATACCAGTAGCCCCTCGCGATCTATGGTTTTGGACATTTGGGTTTTATAATTTTATACCCCAAATTAAAAATCTAACATCATTTTACATATGCATGACTTACTTCAGTTTCCTTCATTTAGCAAATATGAAAATTACTGATTCTACTTTTGGAAGAAAAAATGGTGACCATGTTCATTCCAAGAGAGGGAAGATCTATTTAAACTCCATTTACTCAATGTAGAGGAGTAAGACTAGGATCACAAAAACATGTTTTAAAACAGTAAGATAGTTTGTAAAAAAACAAAGAAAAAACACAAACTCAAACTTGTTGTTTCAAATTCTGTAACCTATTAATAAATATTGTGAACATATAAGCTTCTGGAAGAATTATGCTGCAGCATTAGTAATAAAGATGATTCCTTGAAAAAAAAAAAAGCTTATCAGGGTATACTTTTAACCACAATATATCAGAACCAAGTGTCTTTGAAAAACCTTATACTGATACTGACTGTATTTTATAGACTAAAGCTATTATGATTTTTTTCTCTAATCCTTCATTTATTTACTTGTTGTTGTTGAAAACTTGAACATGCCAGCCTTGGTTATTGCAAACATGGTGTTTGGTTATCCTTAGAATTGTTGAGGAATTACTGGATTGTAATAGTGATACAAAATACTGTGGAAGCATAGAGGACAGAGAGACATGTTGGATGGGGAGAATGGGGAAAATCCAGAGATATGGCCTTGCTATCAAGCCGATTTTAAGAGTGGAAATAGCAGGTAGGGCTGGAAATGGTAACATTCTATAGGAATGGAGAGCATGACCCAAAGTAGGGGAGCTCAGAGAATATTGCTGAGAAGTGAGTAGGCATGTGTGGTTGATATTTAAATCACATGGGGTCAGAGTTTGGTCGGAAGAAGGCTGGGAACAGATTTTGTATGGTCTTAAATGCTATTCTGAGAGATTTGAGCTTTATTTCCATTCCAGGGGCAAGCTGTCTGATTAGTGTGCTCTAATGTCTGAAGCATGATATGATGACTGTGCAAACAGAAGATCATAATTGGGAAAGGTGGTGGCAGATAAATCAATTAGGAGTCTCTTACAGCAAGTCAGGTGAGGCCTTGTGAAGACCTGAACGAGGGCAGCATACTTGAGAATGGAATAACCTAGACAAGTGATCTGCTTAAATCAAAATCAAGATCAAGATCAGTAAGGATAAATCCAAGCTTTTCTTTGGTATGAAAACATCCAAATAATTGCACAGATAATGGTTAAGAAAAGACTAGCTAGGCAGACACAAGTACAGCAGACAGAGACCTGGGAGTCCAAGAGGACCATATGGTGAATGTGAGTCAGCAGTGTTGTGCTGTTATTAAAAAACAGAACCAACACTATGGGGAAATATATTAATAGGAGTGAGGCATGCAAATGGCAGGAAGTAACCTTTCTGATCTATTCATAATTGTTCAAACTTTTACTTTCCTCGTGGCTTCTATTGTCCTTCCCACATCAGGAGTGTGTTTAGAAAGTGTGAAAGGCCTTGAGAAGGCCATTGAAAATGCTGGAAGTGATAGAAGGTGATATCTGTGGTCTTGGGTCCTTTGAATAAAGTCATGAAGGCTAAATCACTGTAAACCTTATTGACTGTATGAGGCCCTTGGAAGCAGTAATGTGAATTCTAGCAGCTCAAAGAATTCAGCCATTGCATGAGTCCCTCTTTCAGATACAGTGTTACTTGTAAAGAGCTCTGATTTTATCTTTATATTGTGGTAAATAATGGGTGCCTTTATTATTGGAGAAACAGGAACAGGGAGGTTTGGAAATGCTACTTTTACCCCCAGCTGGGACTGTGTTTGCCCTCAGCTGTTGAATCCTGTGATCTCATTTTCCTTTCTGGTCACCTCAAGCCTGTCAGTGTTTGAAAGACTCTTGTGGACCAGAACTATCTGTCCTTCCACTTCCACATCAATAAATGAGGCCGACCTCATTTATTGGGGAAAATGGAAACTAGGGGGGCTCCACATTTCTAGCTTCTGCCCTTCTTTACCTGGTTAATGGCAGCATATTTAGAGCTCCTGCTTAGTGTTCCTTTTTGGGGGGTATTTCTGTGACTGCCTCACCCAGGTCTTGTTTCTTGTCATATGCATTAAGAAAATCTGGCTTTTTAATAGTATTTATTTTAACTGGCAGTTACACACTAATTTGTATATAATTCCTAAATTCCTGTCTGTCCCAGCAGACTGCAACCTTCATGAGAACAGGAACTCTTGTCTGCTTTTGCTTGCTGATGGTTCCCCAGAACCTTATGTATATATATTTTTGTATGAAAGAATGATTACACTTATATCATGAAAGGGAATGAGTAAGAGTAAAAGGATCCAAAGGGGGCAGTTTTGGGTCATTCAAAGCAGTACCACTTAGTGGTTAGGGATATGGGCTGTGTTTAGGTACAACACCTGGCTCTGCCACTTACTAGCTTGGACAAGTGACTGACCCTCACTGTGCCTTAGCTTTCTCATCTATAAAATGCACATAACAATATTACTTACCTCATAGGGTTACAGTAAGAATCAATGATTGGATATTTGCAGAGCACCTTAAACAGTGTCTGGCACAGAGTGAGTGCAACATATGCCCTTGAAATACATAGAAGAGAAGCAGAGTTTTGCCCCTCGGCTGACTCCATTTCCGTTTGGACTATCCTTCCTTTAAATCTCCCCACCCAAAAGTGTACTAATCCTCATTGTATTCTTGTAATCATTTACATTAGTGTTTGCTAAAGTGTGGCATGAATGCCACTTGCTTTATGTAGGATGACTCAGTTGTTTTAGTTGATTCACAGGGCAAGCACATTTTTAAGTCATAGTTATGTATTTATAATGAGCAGATGAAATAAGTGATTTTATTACAATGAAGGTAAATAAATATTTTTGTGGTAAATATCATGAACCAAATGTGATTCAATTTTGTAAATATTAATGAAGTCACGTATACATTTAAAAAAAGATCTTTGATTCTGTGACTTTGCTTTGTGTAATTTTTGGACACCATTTAACTCTTCAGTGATTTGTTTATTTCTGAATACTTTGAAGTGTTGATAACTTTTCCTCCTTTCTGTAAGTTTGACCAAATAAGATGCTTGAAACAACTTAACATGGTATGGAGAATTGGAAATGGGTAGCTTTTATTTAATAGCTCTCGGATTGGTGTGATTAAATGTCAAATTTTAATGTTGTGTTGATTAAATTGTTTTGATTGGTTTGCTTGTGATTTAGCGTTTTATGCCTTGTATAAAATGTCCATGAGACATGTCCTAAAGAAACATTTCTTTGTTAGGTTTTAAGTCTGCAATGTAACTGTGCTTATCTCTATGTGTGTTTTGTTAACATTTTTAACCTTGAAAGTGTAACTGTGCTTATCTCTATGTGTGTTTTGTTAACATTTTTAACCTTGAAAGTGTATGCATGTGTATAAGTATAAGCATATACTTATATATGTAAGTATATTTGTACTTACACATATATATGAGTTTGTGTATATATATATATATATATACACACACAAAATAATTTGTCAAATTCTCATTTTACAAATGTTAGAATAGAATGGAGCTGCTTTAATTTTGGAGCTCTTATATGTACACACAGATATATATATACATACACAATATTTACACATATATGTATAAATATATACATGTACTTATATACATATGTACACATATATACACACACATATATACACACTCATATACTTGGTAAAAATATGTACTAAAGGATATATTTAGCTGCAGAGTGAGATATCTGCCTTATAGTCCAAATTCTTATGGCTTAGGTGTTGATTAATAAATAGGTTAAATGGTGGGTGGTGTCTTAGCTTATTAGAACATTTAAAATTTGCATTTCCCCAATCTTCATAATTTTTTTTTTTTTTTTTTTGAGACAGAGTCTCTCTCTGTCACCAGGCTGGAGTGCAGTGGCACGATCTCTGCTCACTGTAACCTCTGCCTCCTGGGTTCAAGCAATTCTCCTGCCTCAGTTTCCTGAGTAGCTGGGACTACAGTTGTGCACCACCATGCCCAGCTAATTTTTGTATTTGTAGTAGGGACGGGGTTTCACCATGTTGTCCAGGATGGTCTCGATCTCTTGACCTCGTGATTCGCCCACCTTGGCCTCCCAAAGTTCTGGGATTACAGGCGTGAGCCACCACACCCGGCCCCAGTCTTCATAGTTTTTATTTATGGAATGTTTGACATGGTGCTTGTGATGATAATTTTTCATAATGCTAGAAAACTAATAATGCTTTCGACTGAAAGATTTCTGACCTTATAATTTCTTTTTGTTTTCTCTATAACTTTTTAAAAACTAGGCTTTATACTTCTGCAACTGAAATGTGCCAAACCTTTTAGCCTGAAAGTACTATATATTGTGTGAATGTTCTCAGCACTGCTAAACTTGCCAAGATAACCTGAAGGGTTTTGTCTGGCTGCTGCAATTTCCTGCTGCCGATATTAACCCCCATCTTTCATTCCCTAGTATGGGCTGTTTCTTCAGCCCTTCAATATGGAAAGAAAGCAATTTTGTATTACAAAATGCAGTATGTTATCTGATGTTGAAAGTAAAAGATTTATCCTAAAATAACTATTTTATGTAGGATTCTGTATGAGTTTTGCAAACTTAAGCAGCAAAATTTACCTTTCCTTTTTGAATGTAAATGACTTTTTTATTCTTATGAATTAAAAGCATTAAAATTAGGTTGCAGACATTGGAACAGAATGTCTCAATTTTTTTGTCTGTCTTGAGCTTTGGAGCAAAACTCCTAGATTTGAATCTCAGCTTCATTGCTCACTAAAACTGGGCAGGTTTAATGAGCATTCTGAGCCCTAATTTACTTATCTGTAAAATGAGATGATAATACTAACCTATAAAGGATTAAAGATAATGCACATAAAGTTATAGCATAGTACCTTAAACACTACTAGCAAATTCTTATTTTACAAATGTTAGCATAGAATGGAGCTGCTTTAATTTTGGAAATCTCACGTGCACACACACACACATTTATTTATTTTAGTAACACCATTTCACTATCTCCTGTAAACTGATTAAAAACTGTCAAAATTGAATATTTTCTTTATATATTAATGTCCTGTGTTTTTTTTCACTGTAGTGCATTTCTCTGCTTAATATGCCACTAGGAATTTGTATCAACTTATGAGAATATGGAGGGGCCTAGTAAGTTTAATGAATATCATAATAGTTTGTATGCATTTTCTGCCATTTTAAAAACAGAACTCATGTGTTTTAAAAAATTTCAAATTCATTTTCAACCATTTATAAATGCTCCGTTTTTATTTTTGGGAAATGTTTTCATAAACTTTAGCTTACGGTGTTAAGTGAATTGTCTGGAACCTGGGTGTTTTATGATGTAAAATTGACTTTTGACATTAGATCTTTGATTTATACTTTTACTATTTAATAACATGTTCATAATTTTCCATTAACACGTATTTGTAAAGTTTGGTAAAATATTTGTAAAGTTTCATTGAAACAAAACCATATGATATCCAAAAAAGACAAAGCAGTCATTATGAGTTGCATATTCTATAAAAGAGTATTAGGCTTTCATTTCACTTTGAAAGTGAAATCAAAGTATTATTTCAGTAACTAAGCATTATTGTACCTTTCTTCTTAAGAAGGTTAGTATGCAAATTTAGTGTTACCTTAATTCAAATATTTCTTGTTTTTAAAGATAGACAACTGTAGCTTGATGGTTATAAAACCAGCAGTTAGAAATACATTTTTGACTCACTTATTATTTTGATTGTTTTGACAGTTTTCAATCTGACAAGTTTTTTTTTAGTAGCTTCACTGCTTCCGTCACACCCAGTTGGACCTTGTTTAATGTGTTGGTTTTATGCTTCACTAGCAATGAACAGATCTTTTAATAGATTATATATACGAAAATATAATTTATAATGAAAATGATTTCGTAGACTATATAGTAGTGCGGAACTACCTGGAAATAAAACGTGTCCAACCTTTTTACAAAGTCCATTTTATACCTTTATCATCATATCAAAATTTCATTAACACCAATTTGGAAATATTAAAGAATAAAAAAGACTTTGTGATTTAAATTTCTTGTTATAAAATATTAAAGTAGAAAAGACAACAAATATTCTTGGACCAGGGAAGAGTTGGACAAAATCAGTCAGCAAGATCCAGGTTTGGGGACTTTTCTTGGAAATAGCGTCTCACTCTGTCAGCTGGAGTGCGGTGGCACGATCTAGGCTCTCTGAAGCCCCTGCCTCCTGGGTTCAAGCGATTCTTCTGCCCAGCCTCCCGAGTAGCTGAGACTACAGGTGTGCGCCACCACACTGGGCTAATTTTTGTATTTTTAATAGATACAAGGTTTCACTATGTTGGCCAGGCTGGTCTCAAATGCTAGACCTCAAGTGATCCACCTGGCTCGGCCTCCCAAAGTGCTGTGACTACAGGCATGAGCCACTGCACCCAGCTGGTTTGGGGAATTTTTAAATGAATAGGATGTAGTTGCAGTAAATCCGTTGAGTTATAGGTTAAGTGTAGAGAAGTCAGTCCATAATCTCTTGAGCTAAAAGACAAACTACAAAATGACTGTTTTGGCTTGGGAAGCCATGAACATGGCTTTCTTTTCTTTTGTAAGTGAAGCAATTGAAACAAACTTTTTTGGGTAAAGGGAATGGGAAGATTTCTGGGGTCTAGAAGGTAACTATACCAGTTCCTAGTCTAGGTGCCACTTCAGAGGCCTTCTGTAGCATAGAAGATAGATAAGACAAATTTGTGTGACTGATAAAGGCAGTTTTTGAAACTGAGCTTTTTTTGAAAGTGTAGGGACATAGCTATATTAGGTTTTAGAGACTTGGTAAGAATATGTCTAGCATCAGAATTTTTTCTTGGTGACACAAAGAATATTGATTTTCCATGAGACCCAAAATGAAGATGAATCCCTTCTTAAATTATAGGGGTTACTCAAGGAAAATGCTTAGTAGGTGTTTAGAGCCCAAGTGGCCTAACAAAGAAATATTGCCTTGGCCTCCCTTGCTTGAGCTCTGAGTGAATTTCCAAGCTCAGGTAGACTGACTTTGGAAGAGGAAGCAAGCAACTGTCAATCTTAAAACTCCATTCAAAGGGCGTCTAACTTGCAGAGAGAGTCCCATTCTGTGCCCAATTGGAGCATATGATAATGGTTCTGTTTTATTATAACCTGGAGGAGCAACAGTCCAGGGCTATCCAGAAAGATAAGAAAAAGGAAGAGAATGAATCTTTATTGTGTGTCTATTCTGGAATGACTGCTTTAGATACAGTGTGCCACTTAATCCTCTCAGTAATGCTAGAAGGGTGTTAATAACATCGTGTGTCCTGATGAATATTATGATGCCTTATATGCGAAACCCTTGCTGTATAAATACGAATCTCATATGTCATGTAGACTCAGGTTTTTTCCCAGTTCCAAATATCTACACAATATTTAAATTCAGCATCACATGATAGCACCATTACAGAGACAGTTGTCAGCCCCCTTACTCATTCTCACATACTTTTTTAGTAATAGAACTCCTGAATTGGACGTAGTGCAATACATGTCCTAGCCTCCCTTACAGCTACATGTGATTATTCAGAAAGTTATATCCAGTAAAGCATGAGCTGAATTTTATGTGCAACTTCTAGACCCTATGCTTAGAGAGAAGTGGCATGTCTTCACTTCTCCTTTCCCACTGCCTACCCACAGGCTCGGTTGAGTTACAGTAAGAGGACCTAGATTACAAAATGGAAGCTGTACATTGAGGATGCCAGAGTAATACCATAGATGGAGCCCATGCCTGTGATATGGAGCAGCCACATCAAATATGAACTATGTATATGCCAACTGTTACACGAGAGAAAAAGGAACTGGTTTAACTCCTTGATCTTTTGGCTTGCGTCGTAACAGGTGGCCTCGTATCCTAACTACATCAAACACTTTATAAACACACTAAAATCATAAAATGATGAAAACACATTTGTGTAGTTGGGGGATGTTGAGTTCTTTTTTTAAAAAAAAAAAAAATTCAAAGTGAGCTTATTGATCTTCACAAATGAATCCATACACCCACTAGGTGTCAATGATTTCCCAGGTTGATGACTCCCAATTTAGGCAAATCAGAAGTGGAAGTGAAGTGACTGAAAGTGAAGTAAAAGCTTACTTTTTTATGCTCCTCATATAAGTACTCAAACAGGCTTAAATTAGATACGAGCAATACTTATAATATTAATAAATAGAATAATTAATTATAAAGCACTTCATATGTGTCGGGCATTATTCTATGCTCTTTATATATTTACTCATTTAATACAACAATCATATGAAGTAAGTGCTACTATTATCCCAGTTTAGCAAAGAAGGATGTGTATAAGTCAGGCACAGAGAAGCTAAGTACCGTACCCAAGATTGCCCAACTAGTTGGGTAAGAGGTGGGGTTTGAACCTGAGCAGTCAAGCTCTAGTGGCTGTTCTTAACCATGTTTTCTTTAGGAAGATAAAAGACTAACATTAGACTTAGCCTTGTACAGTGAGTGCTTTGTTTTTTTCCTGTGAGCACACTTGCTGCAAATATTGCCAATACTGAGTGAGGCACATGCTCTCACTCAGATGGGATCTTCCTCTGAATCATCCGGTATTTTTTCTAGGTCCCAAGTTAAAGAGAATTTAGTGTCCTTAAATTCTTAGGAACTTTTAAAACCATGTCTCAGGGCAGAGCTGTAACTCCAACCTAAAACAGGCTAGAGTTCATGGGAAAGTTTTCCAGCAAGTTGTACCCAAGCATCCTTTGTAGTAGAATAAAGAAACCATCTTTTAAAAAATATTTAAAATTATATTCAAATTATTATTTCTGTAGCACTGAATAAGTTATAAACATGTAGTTTCCTTATAGTCTTTTATCTGGCAAATTACTTCTGTTTATAATCTGTAGCTGCTCTTTTAATTTTTTTAATATGCAAATATATTAAAAATAGGTACTAAGAGTAGTATAAATGTGTTGTTCTTTTATTGCTTTACATTGCCCTGCTACAAACCAAAGTGTGGTTTATAGCAGACACACATAACAGTTTAAAAACGACCAACTGGGGGGGGGCGGAGCAAGATGGTGGAATAGGAACAGCTCCAGTCTCCAACTCCCAGCGCGAGCAACACAGAAGAACGGTGATTTCTGCATTTTCTACTGAGGTACTGGGGTCATCTCACTAGGGAGTGCCGGACAATCGGTGCTGGTCAGCTGCTGCAGCCCCACCAGCGAGAGCTGAAGCAGGGCGAGGCATCGCCTCACCTGGGAAGCGCAAGGGGCAAGGGAATCCCTTTTCCTAGCCAGGGGAACTGAGACACACAACACCTCCAAAATCGGGTAACTCCCACCCCAATATTGCACTTTAAGCAAATGGGCACACCAGGAGAATATATCCCACACCTGGCCGGGAGGGTCCCACACCCACGGAGCCTCCCACATTGCTAACACAGCAGTCTGCAGCGATCCATCTGCAAGGCAGCAGTGAGGCTGGGGGAGGGGTGCCCGCCATTGCTGAGGCTTAAGTAGGTAAACAAAGCCGCTGGGAAGCTTGAACTGGGTGGAGCTCACAGCAGCTCAAGGAAACCTGCCTGTCTCTGTAGACTACACCTCTGGGGACAGGGCACAGCTGAAAAACAACAACAACAACAAAAAGGCAGCAGAACCTCTGCAGACGCAAACATCTCTGTCTGACAGCTTTGAAGAGAGCAGTGGATCTCCCAACACGGAGGTTGAGATCTGAGAACGGACAGACTGCCTGCTCAAGTGCGTCTCTGACCCCTGAGTAGCCTAACTGGGAGACATCCCCCACTAGGGGCAGTCTGACACCCCACACCTCAAAGGGTAGAGTACACCCCTGAGAGGAAGCTTCCAAAGTAAGAATCAGACAGGTACACTCGCTGTTCAGCAATATTCTATCTTCGGCAAACTCTGCTGCTGATACCCAGGCAAACAGGGTCTGGAGTGGACCTCAAGCAATCTCCAACAGACCTACAGCTGAGGGTCCTGACTGTCAGAAGGAAAACTATCAAACAGGAAGGACACCTATACCAAAACCCCATCAGTACGTCACCATCATCAAAGACCAGAGGCAGATAAAACCACAAAGATGGGGAAAAAGCAGGGCAGAAAAGCTGGAAATTCAAAAAATAAGAGCGCATCTCCCCCTGCAAAGGAGCGCAGCCCATCGCCAGCAACGGATCAAAGCTGGTCAGAGAATGACTTTGACGAGATGAGAGAAGAAGGCTTCAGTCCATCAAACTTCTCAGAGCTAAAGGAGGAATCACGTACCCAGCGCAAAGAAACTAAAAATCTTGAAAAAAGAGTGGAAGAATTGACAGCTAGACTAATTAATGCAGAGAAGATCATAAACGAAATGACAGAGATGAAAACCATGACACGAGAAATACGTGACAAATGCACAAGCTTCAGTAACCGACTCAATCAACTGGAAGAAAGAGTATCAGCGATTGAGGATCAAATGAATGAAATGAAGCGAGAAGAGAAACCAAAAGAAAAAAGAAGAAAAAGAAATGAACAAAGCCTGCAAGAAGTATGGGATTATGTAAAAAGACCAAATCTACGTCTGATTGGGGTGCCTGAAAGTGAGGGGGAAAATGGAAGCAAGTTGGAAAACACTCTTCAGGATATCATCCAGGAGAACTTCCCCAACCTAGTAGGGCAGGCCAACATTCAAATTCAGGAAGTACAGAGAACACCACAAAGATACTCCTCGAGAAGAGCAACTCCAAGACACATAATTGCCAGATTCACCAAAGTTGAAATGAAGGAAAAAATCTTAAGGGCAGCCAGAGAGAAAGGTCGGGTTACCCACAAAGGGAAGCCCATCAGACTAACAGCAGATCTCTCGGCAGAAACTCTACGAGCCAGAAGAGAGTGGGGGCCAATATTCAACATTCTTAAAGAAAAGAATTTTAAACCCAGAAATTCATGTCCAGCCAAACTAAGTTTCATAAGTGAAGGAGAAATAAAATCCTTTACAGATAAGCAAATGCTTAGAGATTTTGTCACCACCAGGCCTGCCTTACAAGAGACCCTGAAAGAAGCCCTAAACATGGAAAGGAACAACCGGTACCAGCCATTGCAAAAACATGCCAAAATGTAAAGACCATCGAGGCTAGGAAGAAACTACATCAACTAATGAGCAAAATAACCGGTTATATCATAATGGCAGGATCAAGTTCACACATAACAATATTAACCTTAAATGTAAATGGACTAAATGCTCCAATGAAAAGACACAGACTGGCAAACTGGATCAAGAGTCAAGAGCCATCAGTCTGCTGTATTCAGGAGACCCATCTCACATGCAGAGACATACATAGGCTCAAAATAAAGGGATGGAGGAAGATCTACCAAGCAAATGGAGAACAAAAAAAAGCAGGGGTTGCAATCCTAGTCTCTGATAAAACAGACTTTAAACCATCAAAGATCAAAAGAGACAAAGAAGGCCATTACATAATGGTAAAGGGATCAATTCAACAGGAAGAGCTTACTATCCTAAATATATATGCACTCAATACAGGAGCACCCAGATTCATAAAGCAAGTCCTTAGAGACTTACAAAGAGACTTAGAATCCCATACAATAATAATGGTAGATTTCAACACTCCACTGTCAACATTAGACAGATCAACGAGACAGAAAGTTAACAAGGATATCCAGGAATTGAACTCATCTCTGCACCAAGCGGACCTAATAGACATCTATAGAACTCTCCACCCCAAATCAACAGAATATACATTCTTCTCAGCACCACATCGCACTTATTCCAAAATTGACCACATAATTGAAAGTAAAGCACTCCTCAGCAAATGTACAAGAACAGAGATTATAACAAACTGTCTCTCAGACCACAGTGCAATCAAACTAGAACTCAGGACTAAGAAACTCAATCAAAACCGCTCAACTACATGGAAACTGAACAACCTGCTCCTGAATGACTACTGGGTACATAACAAAGTGAAAGCAGAAATAAAGATGTTCTTTAAAACCAATGAGAACAAAGATACAACATACCAGAATCTCTGGGACACATTTAAAGCAGTGTGTAGAGGGAAATTTATAGCACTAAATGCCCACAAGAGAAAGCAGGAAAGATCTAAAATTGACACTCTAACATCACAATTAAAAGAACTAGAGAGGCAAGAGCAAACACATTCAAAAGCTAGCAGAAGGGAAGAAATAACTAAGATCAGAGCAGAACTGAAGGAGATAGAGACACAAAAAACCCTCCAAAAAATCAATGAATCCAGGAGTTGGTTTTTTGAAAAGATCAACAAAATTAACAGACCGCTAGCAAGACTAATAAAGAAGAAAAGAGAGAGGAATCAAATAGATGCAATAAAAAATGATAAAGGGGATATCACCACAGACCCCACAGAAATACAAACTACCATCAGAGAATACTATAAACACCTCTACGCAAATCAACTAGAAAATCTAGAAGAAATGGATAATTTCCTGGACACTTACACTCTCCCAAGACTGAACCAGGAAGAAGTTGAATCCCTGAATAGACCAATAGCAGGCTCTGAAATTGAGGCAATAATTAATAGCATACCCACCAAAAAAAGTCCAGGACCAGATGGATTCACAGCTGAATTCTACAAGAGGTACAAGGAGGAGCTGGTACCATTCCTTCTGAAACTATTCCAATCAATAGAAAAAGAGGGACTCCTCCCTAACTCATTTTATGAGGCCAACATCTTCCTGATACCAAAGCCTGGCAGAGACACAACAAGAAAAGAGAATTTTAGACCAATATCCCTGATGAACATCGATGCAAAAATCCTCAATAAAATACTGGCAAACCGAATCCAGCAGCACATCAAAAAGCTTATCCACCATGATCAAGTGGGCTTCATCCCTGGGATGCAAGGCTGGTTCAACATTTGCAAATCAATAAACATAATCTGGCATATAAACAGAACCAAAGACGAGAACCACATGATTATCTCAATAGATGCAGAAAAGGCTTTTGACAAAATTCAACAGCCCTTCATGCTAAAAACGCTCAATAAATTCGGTATTGGTGGAACGTACCTCAAAATAATAAGAGCTATTTATGACAAACCCACAGCTAATATCATACTGAATGGGCAAAAACTGGAAAAATTCCCTTTGAAAACTGGCACAAGACAGGGATGCCCTCTCTCACCACTCCTATTCAACATAGTGTTGGAAGTTCTGGCTAGGGCTGTCAGCCAAGAGAAAGAAATCAAGGGTATTCAGTTAGAAAAAGAAGAAGTCAAATTGTCCCTGTTTGCAGATGACATGATTATATATTTAGAAAACCCCATTGTCTCAGCCCAACAACTCCTTAAGCTGATAAGCAACTTCAGCAAAGTCTCAGGATACAAAATTAATGTGCAAAAATCACAAGCATTCTTATACACCAGTAACAGACAAACAGTGAGCCAAATCATGAATGAACTTCCATTCACAATTGCTTCAAAGAGAATAAAATACCTAGGAATCCAACTTACAAGGGATGTGAAGGACCTCTTCAAGGAGAACTACAAACCACTGCTCAGTGAAATAAAAGAGGACAAAAACAAATGGAAGAACATACTATGCTCATGGATAGGAAGAATTAATATAGTGAAAATGGCCATACTGCCCAAGGTTATTTATAGATTCAATGCCATTGCCATCAAGCTACCAATGACTTTCTTCACAGAATTGGAAAAAACTGCTTTAAAGTTCATATGGAACCAAAAAAGAGCCCGCATTGCCAAGACAATCCTAAGTCAAAAGGACAAAGCTGGAGGCATCACTCTACCTGACTTCAAACTATACTGCAAGGCTACAGTAACCAAAACAGCATGGTACTGGTACCAAAACAGAGATATAGACCAATGGAACAGAACAGAGGCCTCAGAAATAATACCACACATCTACAACCATCTGATCTTTGACAAACCTGAGAGAAACAAGAAATGGGGAAAGGATTCCCTATTCAATAAATGGTGCTGGGAAAATTGGCTAGCCATAAGTAGAAAGCTGAAACTGGATCCTTTCCTTACTCCTTATATGAAGATTAATTCAAGGTGGATTAGAGACTTAAATGTTAGACCTAATACCATAAAAACCCTAGAAGAAAACCTAGGTAGTACTGTTCAGGACATAGGCATCGGCAAGGACTTCATGTCTAAAACACCAAAAGCAACGACAGCAAAAGCCAAAATTGACAAATGGGATCTAATTAAACTAAAGAGCTTCTACACAGCAAAAGAAACTACCACCAGAGTGAACAGGCAACCTACAGAATGGGAGAAAATTTTTGCAATCTACTCATCTGACAAAGGGCTAATATCCAGAATCTACAAAGAACTCAAACAAATATACAAGAAAAAAACAAACAACCCCATCAAAAAGTGGGCAAAGGATATGAACAGACATTTCTCCAAAGAAGACATTCATACAGCCAACAGACACATGAAAAAATGCTCATCATCACTGGCCATCAGAGAAATGCAAATCAAAACCACAATGAGATACCATCTCACACCAGTTAGAATGGCAATCATTAAAAAGTCAGGCAACAACAGGTGTTGGAGAGGATGTGGAGAAATAGGAACACTTTTACACTGTTGGTGGGATTGTAAACTAGTTCAACCATTATGGAAAACAGTATGGCGATTCCTCAAGGATCTAGAACTAGATGTACCATATGACCCAGCCATCCCACTACTGGGTATATACCCAAAGGATTATAAATTATTCTACTACAAAGACACATGTACACGTATGTTTATTGTGGCACTATTCACAATAGCAAAGACTTGGAATCAACCCAAATGTCCATCAATGACAGACTGGATTAAGAAAATGTGGCACATATACACCATGGAATACTATGCAGCCATAAAAACGGATGAGTTTGCGTCCTTTGTAGGGACATGGATGCAGCTGGAAACCATCATTCTTAGCAAACTATCACAGGAACAGAAAACCAAACACCGCATGTTCTCACTCATAGGTGGGAAATGAACAATGAGATCACTTGGACTCGGGAAGGGGAACATCACATACTGGAGCCTATCATGGGGGGGCGGAGGGGGGAGGGATTGCATTGGGAGTTCTACCTGATATAAATGATGAATTGATGGGTGCTGACGAGTTGATGGGTGCAGCACACCAACATGGCACAAGTATACATATGTAACAAACCTGCACGTTATGCACATGTATCCTAGAACTTAAAGTATAATTTAAAAAAAAAATCTAAAAAAAATAAAAAAATAAAAAAAATAAAAACTACCAACTGTCCCCAGGGGTGGAGCAATCAAGTAAGCAATGGCATATTAACTCACTGGAATACTGATTGATTGTACATTGTTGCAACTTCTGTTGCAATAACTATATACATTTTTTAGTCTTCTCAGCAACAGTTCTCCCTACAATAGCATTTTTATTTATTTTGAAGAAATTAAGGAAGCTGGGTTGTATCTCAACTTGCCTGTGTAATGATTCCTTTCCAGATTGAAGCCTTAAGCCTTGCTCAACAGTGCTTCCAGGCCAATTAATTTTTTAGAAATTTGTGGAATTTGTGAAAAGAAGAACATTTTATGTACTTGTTTACTAAAATATAATGTGCATGCATGCATGCGTGTGTGTGTGTGCATGCGTGCATTTGTCTAGGACCAGTTCTCTGGTACATAATAGGAATAATAATATTGTTTAAAACATTTCTCCACAGGTACTGTAGGGCTTCCCACCAGAATGACTCTTTGATGCAAAATAAATTTATTACTCTTTGTGAGTAATTTTCCATGTTCAGTGTATTAGCGAGTGTTTAATATGCTTCATCTGGTACCTAATAAGTTTAGATATATAAACAAAAGCTGTCCCACAATGATTACATGTTAAGAATTGCTCTCCCATATGAGAAATTGTTTGATGCTTTATGAAGTTATTTTTTTAGATGAAGACTCCTACATTGACAACATTCATATGATTGCTCTCTTTCTATTTTTTGATGCACAATAAGGTCAGAGCTCTGACTGAAGAATTTTCCACAATCAAGTCATTCATATGGCTTCTCTCCAGTAGGATTTTCTGATGTGAAGAAAAGGTGACAACTTCAACTGAAGTATTTTTTACAATCTTTATATTATTTCATCCTATTTTGAATTATCTAATGCATAATTACATGAGATCTCTGTATATAAGACTTCCTAAATTCATTATCTTCATAGGACCTCCCTCTTACGAAAGTTCTGTAATGCGTAATGAGGTGAGTGTTCTGTCCGAAAGGTTTTCCGAGTTCAGGACTGTCACTGTTTGTCTCTGGTATGATTTCATTCATGTCTAATGAAACTATCACATGGAAAATACCGAACACTTTTCCGCACTGATTACATATATACAGTTTGGCTCCAGTATGAGTTCTCTGATATAGAAAAAAAGTGATAGAACCAGCTAAAGACTTTTTCACATGCTTATGCATTATTTACCTTCGTATGGTTTCTCACCAGTGTGATTTACATGATGTTAATGTAATGAGAACTGCAGTTGAAGAATTTTGCATCTTCTTTATGTTCATAGTGTTTATCTTTTTATTTACACCCTTAGATATACCAAGGGATACACTATAAGTAAGAAACTTATTGCTATCATTGTAAGGTTTATCTTCTGTTTGAGTTCTTGCAAATTGAATCAGGTGAATGTTCCAACAAAAGGTTTGAGTACGATTGTTACTGTTACTGGCATAGTTTGCCTGATGACCACTAAACTAAATTATGTTTTAATCTTTTAATATTTGAATCATACTTAATGGAAATACTAAGTACTAGTGAGCATGAAAGATACAGTGTCCCCAGTATTTATCACTTTCACAGACTCTCCTAAGTACTTTGTTTTGTGTGAATGATTCTTATCTTAAATGTTTCTCCTCATTTTCCTGATAATTGTCCAGTTTGTCTTCACATTTCCATTTTTAATGACAAATATGAGAAATCATTCCTTTCCATTTCTTCCATTTTAATGTCATAGAATTGTTTATCTTCAGAAATGCTATTGATAGAAATTGATAATTTGATTTCCATGATAGTCACTGAATCTGGCCAGGTCTCTTGGTGAATCTGACCAAGTCTCCACCAGCTATGATTTTTCACCTTTCTCCATCTAGAGAATCACATCTGTTTGGGAAGCTGATCAAAGGAAACTAGGTTCTTATAGTACTAACGCATCACTTATTTGTATGTGGTCTGCTGAGAAGTGAATTTGGTGAAGTCTACAACCATATCCTAGAAGGCGATACATGTCTGGGACTGGACCATTAATGACTCAGCTTCCATATTCCCTTCTCTAATTTCTTGAGTAAGTGGATAATTCTGTGAATGCAACACTCTCTGTTGGGCCAGGTTCAGCTGGCCTGGCCTGCCCCACAGTGCCTGCTCCTCTTTACCTGACTTGCATGTATGATGGGCCAGCTACTGCAGCCTTCTCCATGTCACTCTGTTCATCATGTACCCAACTCCCAATCCCAGGCACTTGAGCTGACCCCTGTCTGATGCTGCCAACCCACATAGAAATGTCTTTCAAATAAAAGGCTGTTCATTTTGATGAAGTTCCGTTGCCGCTTAATGATTATGTGTCCACAGTGCATACAGTGCATACTAATACTTAAGAAACTCAGGCTTAGTTCTGATTAGCCATCCAAAAACAAATTTCTCAGAAGTCAGGTAAGGCTGAGTTCTATCTTAATTATTTCAAATTATCTCTTCATTCTTCAGTTATATCATTTTAAAATGATATAGGGATTAGAAACTTGGTTTGGCCAATAGAGTGTTTTTTCAACAAATAGAATTTAAATGTCTTTTGGTGGAGCTTTATTATATACTTTTCCTGGTTCTTATAATTTTCATGCCTCTCAGCACATGGGTTGGGGCAATATTCACACACATGGAATAAGCTTAATCCAAAGCATTGCTCTTTCTGCTTGCTCATCTGGTCCAATTAATTTACAGTCATTTACATAGTATACAAATGTGATGTTTTGCAGAACATCCAGGATGGTTTAGATCCCTTCAGAGTTCAGTATGACAAAAGACTGGAGAATTGGTGTAACCCTAGTGCCAGATTGTAGTATATACTCTTTTCTTTGTCATGTAACTATGAACTGCTACAAAACTCCTTTCCAGTATTTTGGAAATGATATATTAATTAGCTCAATGGCTAAATACATGAAGCTATATTAATTTGTCATAATAAAAAAAATACCACATCTGACACTGAAGCTGCAGTTGGGATTACTACTTGGTTGTTTGTGGAAGTTTACTGTCATCTGTCAGGATTCATCTGTTTTTTATAGTGCCAGATGGTAAATTAATTGGGGATATCATGGGAGGACCACTACCCCTGGTTTCTTTATCTGCTGTTTCTCCTGTTATATTATATTGTTTTTGATACACTATTTTAAAAGAACAAGGAGGAGGGCAATATCTGAGACTTATGCTTGACTTTAACACCAAAGAGCCAAACTGAGAGTTCTGCTATTTAAAGGTATGTTTGTTTTAATTATATAAGGGTCAGTAAAATAATCACTGGCTAGATCCTTGGACCTAGTGGACCCACTATGAGCCAGAACTGGGCTGAAACTCCATTTATTGCCTGACTGTCTTACATTCTCCAATCTAATTAGTGGTAGGGGGCAAGGGAGGGGGTACAATGATGTTTCAGTTCCCTGGATATCAATGTCAAGTGAAACTCTGTTTCTAGCAATTCTCAAAATGTCTGAATTTCCCCTTTCTGTACTGTTTGGTTATCTTTATGATCCTCAGCTGATACCCTTGAGAGTTCTGGAGCTGAAATGGTTCTTCAGAGTTACTTTTTGAGGTAAAAGGGCTAGAACTTTGGACCTTTAAATTGAACAGTAATTGGATGCTGTCTTTCCTTGGGAAGAGGCCATGACTCTGGGCAAGGCACATTTCTGCAGTCAAAGACAATTTCCAGAGGGAGACTCAGCAATGAGCCACTGGTATATGTCACTCTTAGCATGTGAGGGAATCAGTATCTTGGTACTGAAAGGAAGATGTAGGCCTCACACCACATCATCCACTCCATAACCATAGCCAAATTGCAATGGCAGATCATTATGAAATAAAAATAAAGAAATATTGTAGATGAGAAGACCAAATATGAAAATGCTCAAAGGTCACCCCAGTTGTATGACCTTTACATCTGTATTAAGCACAACACTCATTTACTCATTCTTTATTCATTCACTCAGTATCTTTTTATACCAAATACTATGCATTGTGAGCAGGGTTTGGATTCCTAGCATTGTTATGTTCCCGTAGCACTGGATAGTTCCTTTAGTCCTTACAATGTCAATAAACTGAGACGTAGACGAGAAACCTAATATACCCACAGTCCCCTAGCTGATGAATGGGAGAGTTGCAGTTGGGACTCAGGTCTGCCTCCAGGGACTGCTGTGCCCTTCCCACTACATCTAAAGACCTTTATAGGGAATATTAACCACAGGTTCATTGCCTGAGAGTGGAGGAATAGAGAATAATGGAATCTGTGATAACTTGATAAGTTAATAAGAAACATTACAATAAATAAAAATTATTACTCTAGAAAAAGAAAAATTTACAACTTGTCCATATAGCTGTGTCTGTTTTCATATTTTATACTATTTGTCACTATATATCTGCTGCAAACCAAAGACAAAGATTGAGGTGAGTCTCTATCAAATTTGGAAACTTATTTTGTCAAGGTTGAGGATGCACCCAGGAAAAAGAAACAAAACCTTAGGAACATCTGTGATTATCTGTGCTTTTTCCAAAGAGGTTTTGAGGACCTCAGTATTTAAAGGGGAAAGAGAAGGCAACAGGGGAAAGAAGAAAGGGAAAAATGGGGGAGGGTAGATAAAAGAGGCAGGTAGTTACATTCTTTTTAAGGTTTTGATTAGTATTCACTGAATCCACATTTTACATGTGAAAGGAGTGTACTCAGAGAATTGCATTTGTACATAAGATAAAGTAAATACAGAGTGGAGGAAGCAGTCAATATACATTTGTCTCAGGTGATAGCAGAAGGATAACCTCTACACCTGTCTTAGTCCCAAAACTGTGGAGATAAGCTGTTAATTTACATTGTCACAGTGAAATTCAACAGAACTCTGTTTCAGGGTGTTCCTATGAAACAACCTGTTTCAGGGTGTCCCTATGAAGCAACAGCTTGAGCTGCTACTTGGTCCCTTTTAGCCAAGGCTGAAGCTGGAGCGACCACAAAGGCATTATTTTTTGAGGCTGCATAGAGCAGTGGGGCCCAGAACCTGATCCACAAAGCTGTTTTTCCCTCCTAGGCCTCCAGGCCTGTAATGGGAGGGGCTGCCACAAAAGTCTCTGAAATTCCTTCAAGGACTTTCCCCCATTATCTTCGCTATCAACATTTGGCTCCTCTTTACAAATGCAAATTTCTGCAGCTGGCTTGAATTCCTTCTTAGAAAATGGGTTTTTCTTTTCTTCCACATGGCCAGGCTGCAAATTTTCCAAACTTTTACAACTCTGCTTCCCTTTTAAATATGAGTTCCAGTTCCCAATCATTTCTTTGCTCTTGAATGTAAGCATACACTGCTAAAAGCAGGCAGGCAACATCTTGAATATTTTGCTGCTTAGAAATTTCTTCCTCCTGATACCCTAAATCATTACTTTCAAGTTCAGATTTCCAAATACGTTCCTCCTGTCCATCTGAGACCTCATCAGCTTGTTCATCTCTGTCCATATCACTGTCAGTATTTTTGTCAAAACCATTCAACAAGTCTCTAGGAAGTTCCAAACTTGTTCACATCTTCCCATCTTCTTCTGAACCTACCAAACTGTTCCAACCTCTTCCCGTTACCTAGTTCCAAAGTTGCTTCCACATTTTCAAGTATCTTTATAGCAATGCTCCAATCCTGGTATGAATTTTCTGTATTGGTTTGTTTTTGCATTGCTATAAAGAACTACCAGAGACTGGGTAATTTATAAAGAAAAAAGGTTTAATTCATTCGCAGTTGCACAGGCTTAACATGAAGCATGGCTGGGGTGGCCTCAAGAAACTTACAATTATGATGGAAGGCAAAGGGGAAGCAGGCACATCTTATATGGCTGCAGAAGAAGGAAGAGATAGTGAAGTGCTATACACTTTTAAACAACCAGATCTTGTGAGAACTCACTCACTATCAGGAGAAAAACAGGGGGACGTCTGCCCTCTTGATCCATTCACCTGCTACCAAGCTTCTCCTCTTACCACTGAGGATTACAAATCAATATGAGGTTTGGGTAGGGACACAAATACAAACCATAAAATAAGGTAAATATCTTGGGGCTCACAAAGAATTTTCTTGTGAGCACATTTTAAGGGAGGCCACCTGGGTAGGTGTGTGGACTTCTATCTTTGCAGCTATCTACTTAGGAACAAAATAGGAGGCAGTTTTGCAATTCAGTTCTCAAGCCTGACTTTTCCATTTGGCAAAGTGAGTTTGGGTCCCAAGGTTTTTGTTTTCCTTTCACACTACAAATAGATTTAGGCTGTTGAATGGATACATTTGATCTGCTGTATCATTCTTGCATGCAATGACCTGTGAATGTAAAGCTTTGTCTCCATTTACCAAAGGTGGATGGAGAATTGCTTATCACTCATGTGCTGGCCCCTCTTATAGCCATCGATGCCTGATGGCACATAAAACTTTTTTTTTTTTTAACACAAATCTTTATTTGAATGACTCAGAATACATATTGGAACTGATATGAAAGTTTTCTACATATTGAGGTAAATGACTTTGCAACATTATTTGAAGACAATCACTCAAGATTAGTTTGTATTAATTGATCACCATATCTTCCTTAGGATTGTTTGGGAAAAGAACTATAGAAGGAGATACTGAAAATTATGAGAGGACGTATGCTATATACTATTACCATATAATTTTATACACTGTACTGTAGAGAGCGCTTACATTCGCTTAGGGGTAATTCTAAAGCTTAGCTTCCAGTGGGACTGACACATCTAATTATTAAGACAGTTTTGTCATACCCATTGCCAGGCCATAGGATATTTCAAAAAGCCCAGTGATTCTGGATCCAATGTCTGTTAGATTGCCAAGGTTCCTACAGGAATACCTCTATGAAAAGTAAAAAATAGATCATTAGGATAGAAGGCTCCAGACACCTCATACCCAACATCAAATTGTGCTAGACACTCTATTAAATTAGTCCTCTTCTCAAAACAGTTCCACAGAAATGGAGGTTATTGTCATTATTTCATAAATGAGGAGAATGGTGATACTTCCATGGTCATGGTTTTCTTATTTTTGTTTTCCTTCTTTGGAATTTATCTGTCCTATCCAAGAGGCATGAAATAGAAAATCCAAACAGAGCAAAATGGGTATTAAGCCTATTGATAGTTGGTATCAGGATATTTTAAAGGCCATTTAGAAGCCATTTAATTGTATTTGCTCATTTTCAAGATGAAAAACAAAAGAGTCCCTAGAGGCTAAAGACCATTGCCACCCACCTGGCTTAAAGTTTATTAGGAGTTAAGAGCAGATTTCACAATCAAGAGTCTAGTACTCCTTTTTGCCTTAGGGCACATTCCTTTGTGGGTCCTACTTTTTATGCAAATTGAAATGCAGGTGACATCCTTAGGCTTCCTAGGTGACAAAAAACTGTTCTATCACTTTTCCCCTTTCTTGGCAAATTTGCCCTTGCCTTTTCAAAAGCAAAATGTGAAAATTATTGAATAAGGCCATACACTGGAATGTAGTGTAGCTGAGAAAACACCCAGTAGCCCCTACCCTGAGCCTTTCCCTCAAAAGCATCCTCTTGAATGGGGAGGGAAAGGTGAGAGTGAAACTGGCCTCACATTAAGGAATAAGACAGTTTTACTTCAAAAGCTTTCATTCATGTTGTAAGTTTCAATAATTAATATGAGTTTACATACTACAAATTTAGAAGAGGCAATCATGGATCTCATTTAAGAAATTTCTTTTGTTTTAACATTTCAACTGCTCTATTTTGTTTGAATTGTGTTAGAATATATTATTTTATTCTCAAATGCTATTAAAAGATTTCATGTAAGAAACAGATTTATAGTGAACTGTATTCTGTATCATGAATAGAATTCTGACTAGAGCATTGAATTTCTTATTCTTAGTTATGTGCCATTTCCACTTGGCAACAGTATTTCACATTAGGTTTTACCAAGGTCAATGATACCATAATTACTCAAAAGATACAAGAAGTGTTCATACTTCAAACACATCTCAGTGTTACCCATTGACCTTGACTAAAGAAAAAGTTCATACAGCTCCTTATTCAACGACTGAGCTGAGTAAGTAAACAAATGTGAAAAATATAAATATTTTTGTTGGCAGCTTTGAGGATTTAATTTCTCATTGAAATATAAGAATTTTACTTGTTCGGATACCATTTTGGTTCTATAAATGGGTCCATTATAATTTTTGCAAAGGTACCTTTTTAAAATTAGATTGTTGTCAAAACACATTAACTTCAAGTTTCAAAGAGAATTCGACTATAGTTCATTTTTATTTTAATTTTCTGTTGCTTTATTTTTATGATTGAGTAATATATTCTCCTCTGTACAAATCGAAGATTCTGCTGACTCACTAATGAAACAAGTCCTAGACGTTATTTTTCTAGTAATAATGGCTTGTTAATATAATAATGATAGATTTATATTGAGCCCTCTTTATTCTCTCATTCTGTCCTGTCACCATTGGCAGGGTTTCATGCATTTGTTCAGTAACTGGAAAGGGTTAGGGATCAACCCCTAGTTGAGGATCAGAGGATTTCCTCCATGTAAATTTACCTGGTTCACAGAAGATTTTATAGCGGTGACTTAGACCTCCTTAGCAGACTGAAACATTGTACTGACCCTAGCTAGCACTTGTATTCTTGGTTCACCATGTATTTTAAAAGAGGAAGATGTAGCTCTCTTTTTCATCTAGTGCATCAACAAATGTGAGATGATGATGATGGCTTCTAGTTTTTTGAATTGAAGCCAGTCCCCTGATACATTCTTAGTTACATTGTTGTGCACGAAATGTGTGTGTTCAGAAGGTTTTAGTGCTTAAGCATGCCTCTCTGAAATGCAGCCCATAACATCCTAGCTATTTGTCAATATAAAGACAAAATTGTTAACACCTTTTGTCTTCTTATACATAAAATAGTGCCATTAAATGGAATTTAGAATCAGGGAAGCCCAGCTGTAAATACTGCCTCCCCTAATTATTTATTCTTTGAGCCTCAGTTTTTAAATTTGGAACTGGTAAAGCAGTGTTTGGAAATGTTCATTTTTATTGGAGACAGTCAATATAACATTTATTTGAATTACTAGTTTTAAAACGTAGGGAATAAATCAGAAGTACCTTTTTGAGTCACTTAATTTACCCATCTTTTTCTATCTCCTAAGTTACCTTACATGCTTGCATTTTTTCTGATTATTAAAGATCTTCAGAGAAGGAAATTCTACAGCCTTTTTGGGCAGCCTACTCTAGATCCTTACAGCATTCACTGTCAGGGAACTCTTTCTCATATCTAACCCAAATCTCTGTTGCTGGAATTTAAGCTAATTTCTTCTTTTATTGTCCCCTGTGGAAAGTAGAATAGGTCAATTTTTTTGTTGTTGTTTATTATGCTCCAAATAGCCCTCAATACATAAAATTATATTATGGCAGAGTTATCTTTATTTCATAACCTACAACTTTCACCTGTAAAGAGAGTTCAGGGCCTAAAGTGGCCCTCTTAATTCTGATGTATACATTTATTTTCTTGCTGTGTATTATATGAGTTGTACTTCATTTCAGAAATTGGAAACAGAATGTGATGGGTGAGCTCTGAATGTTAGAATTTAAGCTGGTATCCACAAGAGACATCTTGGAGGAGCTAGCAGAGCTGCCTATTTGAAAATTAAATGTAATTCACTGTTTAGATTTCTTTAGTTAAAAAAAAAAAAAAGACCTACACTTACAATTTGCCTATTTAGTTTAGTTTTAAAGTCAATGCTGTTCTAATGGTCTCATTTCCATTCTGTTACCTAAAATTTGAACTACCTATTCTCTGTATGGAAGACTTTTAGGGAATGTACTAAACCCTTGGAAAATTCTATTAACTTCTTTAGATTTGGTTGTCTTTCTTCTTTCAAAATGATGACTTGGCTTATGGTGACATAATCCGTTCGAACTGGTGTGACTCTAAAATCCATAATATAATTCATTTGTTTTCACCCTGGATTCATATATTGAAATGAATTGGCTTCTCTGCAGATGTGTCTACGTAGGATTGGCTTCCTAAAATGGTATTGACATCTGTTATTTTTGTCAGTGTACTACTGTGGTACTGAACATAATTAAATGAAAACTTTCCATTTAGTAGAATTATCTTTTTAGCTGTGCATAGGAATCTCCTGGTGAGAGTTGGGCTTGATGTTGTTTTATTTTTAAATATAATACATATTTCACAGCGTTGTACAGAATCTCCAGAGCCTTTACACACATAGAGATTTATACATATATTAAACATTCACAAAGAGACACTTCCACATTTTAGACCAGACTATGGTTATCAGCATATTCTAGTTGTGCGTAGATTTCTCTAAATAAATTTAGATAATATTCTTAGTATGTTTAGGTAGTTTCCTGGGCTAATAAAAGCTTAGTTTAAAACTAAACATGCCCATAATTCTTAATTAACTCAACACTGAACATGATATCTTTTTACAGATTGATTCTGCCATTTAGTGATGCAAAAATGACTGCATATCTCATTATTAACTATAATTTAATGAGCTATTATTTTATATCAGTAATGTCGTCTTAGTAAACTTTGGTCTGATAACACTCCTAATAGGTACCAGAATTCAGGTTTTATGAAAGTATTCATTATTTGTTGCTGTGTTTATATTCGTTAGTTTAAAGCTTTTATGATATAGAGTAGTGCTGTAAAGATTCAATGAAAGAGCCATTATGAATCCTTCCCTAAAGGGACTTGCAGTGTAATAGGGAAGATAACAAATGTAAAATATTTATTGTAATGTGGTAGAAGGTCCTCAGTTCCTTATCGAGTACTTGATACTCAGAGCACTAATTTTCTGTTTGGTCAGTCAGGATTGGCTTACTTGGGACATGAAAGATGACAAGGATTTGGACACAAGGAAATCAGATCGTGTAGGGAAAGTTTTTCTACCCCAAGAGCCTACTATGAGACCAAACTTACATGCACAAAGACTCAGAGGTTTTGTGGAAAAAGTGGAAGCTTTTTATTTTCATTGGAGCTTGGGTAACGGTGATGAATAAGAATGAAACCTGACAGTGGTGGCCTTGAGTGCCAAACTAAGAAGAAAATTAATTCCAAGTGTAGATCTTTTGGCTAGCAGGATAGAGGTATTGAATAAATGCTGGTACTCTCTCCTCCTTTCTCTCTCCTCTCTTTCTCTGTCTCCTCCCATCCCATCACTCTCTCTTCCCATCTTTAGATAGTTAACCACTCATGGATTTTATCCTCGGTTTTCATAGACTCAGCACCTATTATTGTTGGTGCTTAAAAAGTTTGATAAATGAATGATGAATAATTAAGGTTGAACTTTACTCTGTAGATAGTGGAGAGGTAGAGCGTGTTTTAGAGCGGTGATTTGAGAAGCTGAACTTTCTAAAGAATATAGCTGGCATTACTGGGTAAAAAGAAACATTGAAAAGAGCTGATGCTAGAATTAGACTGTCAGAGGGTGCTTTCCTGATATGTGCCATTGATTTTGAAATCTGGCAGTTTATGTGAATCGCTTGGGAACTTTTCAATACGGTTGAGTTCTAGGCCTTATTTTTGGAGTTTATGATTGGGTAGATGTGGGGTGGTTCCAAGGGTCTGGATTTTGATTGTGATATTTTGCCACGTCTGAGAACCACTGATGAAAGTGAGAAATAACAAGGACCCGGCCTCATTTCTGTGTGGAAATGGAGGGCAGGGGTGCACTTAAGAAATATTGCAGAGACATAGTTGAGTAAACTTGGGAATACATTTTTTCCCCATAGTAAGAAAGAATGAAAGCTGAAACCAGGCTTTCAAACCATATAACTGTGAAGATGGTGATGTCATCAGTGAAGTAGTGGTATTTCTTGGTACCTGACAAAGATGATCAGATGCACTTTGGATGGACAGAGAGTAGGTGAAAGTAGGTTGAACACTCGTAGTTCTATCCAGCAGAGAATTCTGCAGGAGCTTGGAAAAGAGGGCAGAACTGGAGATAGAGACTTCAAAGTCAATTATTACAAAGGAGGTTATAATAATAGTGGTGAAGATGATAAAATAATAGTAATTATAACAAAAAAACTACCATTTATATGCCAGGCTAGTGATAATAAATTCGTATGTAAGATGTCATATCATTTTTATAGAAACTCTGAAAAACACCCGATTTGCAGAAAAAAATTGTTGGGACTCTGAGAAGTTAGTTTGCCTGTGATCAAACAGCTATTACATATGATACGTATATTTAGTGTCTCTAGCGCCTGACTCACTACTCCAAGAAAGCTTTTGTGCATTAGAGACAGAACAGTGAAGAAATATCAGCTACATTTTTTTTTTTTTTTGACAATCTTACTTAAAAGAGAAAATGACAACTTGGAGCTAGTGGCTTTTTAAACAGTATTAAATTCTTCAGAGAAGAAAATTAGTATCAGAACTTGGGAAAATCTACTGGCTTTGGTCATTAGGAGGTCGTTAACAATCTTGGAGGTTAGAATTAAGTGAAATGGAGATGGAAAAAGATGAATTACAAGGCATCAGAAGTTTGTCTTCAGAGACCAGGAGAGGTTGTGTGTAGCAGCTCTATTAGGTTGGTGGTCATGGAAAGAACAGAGGTGGCTGTGTTTGAATGTTCATGGTGAAAATGTCCACACACTTAGAATATGGAAATAGCCTTGGGAGAATCTGGTTGTTAGACAACTTTAAAAGTGTCATTGAAATTGGCTTTAATTCAGGTTGCTGGCTTCTAAGGATAGGAAAAACAATAGGAGTAGATGGCAGAAGTGGAGGTTGGATGGATAATGATGTGTCTCTCTATTATATGCTATGGCCCTTAGGAAGCAAAAACAGATGAATATCTTTTCCTAGAAAAAGCAGATTTCTTAAGCCTCTAAATTTCAGAGAAAAGAGTGTGAATATGGTAGGAAGAGCATATGAAATACCAAATGATCTAAAGAGCCACAGAAGCTGAGTTGTGAATATATCCTGGAAGCGCCTTAAATCAAAGGAAATATTCACCATCAGCTGTTGACTCAACCTCAGAGATTGTCCATTTATGAAGAAGCATCCCAGATTTCACCTAGTGTTAATAGTTCCTTAGATTTTTGTTCCAAATTGTATCATTTTAATAATACTTTTACATTTTTATTGAAATATAATTAACATACCATAAAATTCACCCTTTTAAAGTGTACAATATAGTGGTTTCTAGAATATTTGCAAGGTTGTGGAACTATCACCACTATCTAATTCCAGAATATTTTCCTTACCCCCAAAAGAAACCCCATACATATTAGCAATCATTCTCCAATTTTGTCGTCTCTAGGCTTACTGTCTGCACAGTGTTTCCATGGATTTGCCTACTGTGGACATTTTATGCAGACTGGATTATATAATATGTGACCTTTGTGCCTGGCTTCTTTTCTTTGGCATACTATTTTCGAGACTTATCAATATTGTAGCATTTATCAATATTTCATTTCTTTTTATGGCTGAATAATATGCTATTTTATGCATATACCACATTCTGTTTATCCATTCATCCCTTGATGGGCATTTGGGTGTTTCTACTTTTTGTCAATCATGAATAATGCTACCATGAGCATTAGTACACCAGTTTTTTTTTTTTTATGAACATATGTTTTCATTTGTCTTGGGTATAGTTCACCAAGGAGTGGAATTGTTTAGTTGCATGGTAACCCTATGTTTAATTTTTTGAGCAACTGCCAAATTATTTTCTAATACTAATGCACCATTTTTCTTTCCCTCCAGCAGTATGAAGATTCCAGTTTCTCCACATCTTTGCTAATTCTTTTTTTTTTTTTTTTTTTTTTTATCTTTGTGATTATAGCCATGGTAGTGAGTGTGAAGTGGTATCTTCTTGTGGAGATACCACATCTCTAATGAGTTTTGAGATGTGCATTTTTCTGATGATGACTCATGATGTTGAGCATCTTTTCATGTACTTGGTGGCCCTCATATAGCTTCTTTGGAGAAATATCTATTCAAATCCTTTGCCCATCTTGAGATATTTGTATTTGTCTTTTTATTATTGAGTTATATTAATTCTTTATATATTCTGGATATTAGATTCTTATTAGATATATGATTTGAAAAAATTTTCTTCCATTCTGTGAATTGTCTTTTCACTTTTTTGATGGCGTGCTTTGAAGCAAATGTTTTTCATTTTGAGGAAGTCAAATGTATTTGTTTTTATTTTGGTTTCTTGCTCTTCTGGAGTCATAGCTAAGAAATAATTGCCTAATCCGAAAGCACACGTATTTATACCTGTATTTTCTTCTGAGAGTTTTATAGTTTTTACTTCTATATTTATAGATTTTTGATTCATTTTTAGTTTATTTTCATATATGGTAGGCATCCAACTATATTATTTTGTATGTGGATAGCCACTTGTTTCAACACTATTTATCTTCAAAGATCCATTGATAGAAATGTAAGGGTTATTTGGGGAATCTCATTTATATTCTATTAATCAAAATGTCTGTGTGTCTATCCTTATATCCTTATTAGACTGTTTTGATTACAGTAGCTTTGTGGTAAATTTTGAAATAATATTACTGTTTTGTTATTAACTACTATAATATTTATGGTTGCCATTTTAAGGTTTGTGTTTTTTAAATAATATAGTTAGGTAAATTTATTTGTTCATTTATGTTCTTAATCATCTTGACTGAAATTTTACTTGATAAGGCTTTTCAGCCTCTAATTTCTCTGAATGGAGACAGAGGAAAAGTGTCTGGCTGCCTACAATCTGTTTGAACATAAATTGACGACTGAGATTATACAAATTGTAGAAAAAATAAAACATTACCCAGCATTTCATGTCTACAATTTGAATATTACTGCTGCTAATTATACTATAAAAGTTATTTTAACTTTAACATTTATAGAAACACGTGTGTAGCATGAAAAGAAATGCTTTGGGTGTATGTTGTATTTCTAGCCACACACACTCATGCAATTACGCAAATGTGAAACTTGCTCTGTTGAACAGCATGATATCACTTTACTTTTTATTAATTTGAAAGAATACATCTAGATAAATTGGAGTTAGATGTTAAAAAAAGCTGAATGTTGTTGCTAAACTTGCATGCGTGTGTGTGTGTCCGTGTGTGTGTCTGTGTGTGACAGAGATAAAGCGAGAGAAAAGAATACTAACGAAACTTCTTTTCTAATATATTCCTCTTTTCTAAGATAGGAATGTGAATATAAAATATGCAAACAATATATGCACTGTCATAACGAAGAAGGTGTGTATCCATGGTGTTATGATAGCTAAAGTATAAACCTAGCTGACATGATCCGATATGCGATTCATCATGTTTTACAGACAATGTTTTGTTAGGCATTTGGAAAAAGGAAAACACCTAATAATAAAGATGTATATATATATATTCCTTCATTCTCTCAAAACTATTTTCTCTTTGATGTGCATATGATACATTTATAAATACATATACTTACATGGAAAAACTGTATTTATTATTCTCGTATAATTTATGATGGGATTCAGGGTTTTTTGGTCTGGATAGACATCCACTGATCTCTAGGTAATAACATGCCCTTTGTCTCCTTAGGACAAAAATTGACTTTTCAAAGACAAAAGTTGTGTTTTATATGTTATAATCAGGACAATACACTATAGTTAGTTGTTTCTCTTTCAGGTTCACTGTATAGGGAAAGGCGTATTAACACTACTTAGATTGCATCTCTTTCTCTCAACATCATTGCTGGTCTCTAATGGGCTGCCGTCTTCACATACAGGAGTTTGGGTGGGGCAGGGTTCATATTTGGTCAAAATCATCTTATTTTACTCATGTGGAAAATAGACATGTAAAATTTTATGTGAATTATGCAAATATTATTTTCATGTATAATTTATGAATGTTTTGAAAATCATCTGCAAAGTGTAGAAAATGTTTTGAATTACATACTGTTCTTTAAGCTAACTTATAATTATGTTATGTGGAACTTACCAAGTATACTAGTGCAGCATGTATTTCGTTTTCATTAATTTGGAAAAAACATACTTTGCTACATTGTACATTTGTCATTCAAGGTCATTATAACAAATGCCATTAAAGGCTAGATTGCCTTGTATGTTAATGGTCCCAGGTTACATTGTCTGTTGGCACAGGGCCTGGTCATTGCTCTTTTCCATCTTCATAACGTAGACCATCTCCAGGATGCATTCCTGGAGCCCAGTCTGACCTGCCAATGGAGATGGCACAAGAAGCATTCCTTTTCTACCATCCCAGTTTGGCTGTGCCACGTGTGGGTTTGTGTATCACCTGCTTTCACCATTACCAAAATAGGAATGCAGCCGCCTTTGTTATAGAGAGGTGATAAAAACCGGTTGCTGAGCTGATATTGTAAAGAATATCCTATTAAATTTCATTGTATTGTTTTTATTGTATACTTTTAAAGATTTTAAAAATATATTATTTTAAAAATTAATTTTTTAAATATAAAATTTAAATATTATTTTAAAAAATATTATATATTTTTGAAATAAATGTCAATGGGAAACTCAGGTTCTAACTCTGTGCTATTTAATATTCCATGATATAACTGCATGCTAGTGGAACACTGTCTCTAAAAGGTGAACTAATAATAGTCACTCTTTATTGATATATTTTAACAGAGGTTCCTTAGGAGACAGAATATTTTAAGCTGGTAGTGGTGAAGACGATTGAATTTTCTTTTAAAATGGAGTGGCTTTCACATTCTTAGCTTATTTTAGAAATCCTACTCTTGGGATCATGCACATTTGCATTGAATTCCATGACATAAAAAGGAAGTTAATTCACACCTTTCTCACTAGTCTAGTTTATAACACCTTGGTAGCACACATTAAAAGTTTTAAATCGGTGAACTCACATTTTTTTCTCAAGCGTGCCTAAAGTTGGTTTATTATGTGGCAAAGAGTAGAAAGAATACATATCATACTTTGCTTTTTCTGAAGTTATGCCGTATGCTGAAGTTATTTTCTTCTTCCTCTTTTGCTCTGGGATTCAGGCTTCATGCTAGTGCTGTTAATAGCTGTTAGCATATAGGGCCTTCAGTCCTTTCATGTATTTATTTCCATTATTTTAATTAAGCACTATCTTATTTACTTGCTGTCTGTTTATTTTCTGCCTCTCTCATGGAATAGTAAACTCCATAAGGGTATGGACTTGTAGTAATCATAAGGGGTATAGCAGCACATACTAAAATGTAAATCTTTATTTTTGGGCAGTTGGGGAGAGCAAGGATTTAAGTGAGGGAATGACTTGATTGGATTTACATTTTAATTTTGGAAATGATCTTGATGGTCTGGTTGGTGGTGGTGGTGTTGTAGGACCTTCTTCTTAGTTCAGCTAAAAGCTGGGTTGTCACACGATCATGAAATATTTGGCTTGCAGACACTTTGAAGGGTGAGAAAAATGGAATTTATTGGGTGAAAAGGAAAAAAAAAAAAAGGAAACAAGGACTCTCAGCAAAGCCAGAGTCCTCCTAGCTGGTTTCCCACCTCTCAGGTTGAATCTCAGGTACTACCCAGGAAGAGGAGGGGCCAGACTCCTCCCCACTGCAAATGGATGAACTTCCTGAGACTCTACCCCAGTGCACACTCCTCTCAGTGTGCGGGTCAGGCAGAAGTTCTCCCGGGACCCCTTTATACTTGGCTGTCTCAGTGGGAGCATGTCTGGGCAAGAAGAAGACTTAGAAAGTTGATGCGATAAGAGATGATGGCCTGATTTAAGATATTGGTGGTAGGTTAGAAACTCACAGAAGTATTTAAGCAATTATTCAGGAGGTAGATAGAACCCTTGAAGCTTGGTGTTTCACTCATGTTAGTGGTGAGTGAAAAGAAGAGTCAAGGTTATTCTCAGGCTTTGTGCAATTGTTGAAGTCATACAGGAGGAGAAATGGTTATTTTGTATAGTAAACAAGTAACTCAGTTACACATTTGTTTCATGTGAGGTTCTTGAAAGCTTTCAAGAAGAAACATCCAGGAGGTTGTTGGAGATAGGAATCTAGAGCTCAGTGGAGAGATCTCTGCTGTGTTTAGGTTTATTAATGCATAAATGGTTATTGAAAACATAATACAATAGATTTTCCAGGAAAAATATAGACAGAATAGGGGATTAAGACTAGAGCCCTGAGGATCTATAACATATATAGAATAGGCAGATGAAACAGAGCCCAAAAAGACAAAATGAAGGAGTAGCCATAAAGATATGCAGTGAACCAGGCGAGTAGGGTGCCCTGAGAACGTTTCCAGAAGTCTGTGGGCAATGGTGCCAGATAATATAGAAGAAGCAAGTAAGAGAAGAACTAAAAGATATCTATTAAACACTTATTAAAACAACAGTTGTCTAGGGTCTATTATGTGAATGTGGTGTTCAAACAGTTCCATAATGCGCGCTACCAGCTTTCGAAGTATTTCATCAAAAACAGTTACCACCATTAATTCTTGATAACCTAATCCAGATTGTGCCTTCTGACCTTTTCCAACTTTGAAAGTTTAAAGCTACAAAGAAATATCTTTCCTGTGTTGCAGGAGCAAAATAAATAAAGGAAGCTTTTCTTTATTTAGATCCAAATGCATAATTTATAGAGAAAACTCTTTGTTATGAAAAATGATTTCATTAAGAGAAAAATGGGAATTTTCTTAATGTTGCCACACAAAGTGGCTCTCAGCTATTATTTTCAGGGAAGTCAAATCTATTCCATATTGAAATTGTATATTGATATGCAGATACCCAAAAGATGAAATGCTGACACACTCAGTTGGTTTCTTTCATTTTATTTTCTTGTTATTGGCTCTGCACCTAGGGAGGCAGATAGTCATATGAGATAGTTATGATTATTTGAATGAAAGAAAATACAATAAATTTTTAAAATGATGAAAAAATATAACTGGAAAAACTCTAGGAAAAAATGAAAATCCAATTATAGTATTATTTTCTTATCTTTTTTGGATACTCAGTTTCAATTTTTATGTGACCAGTGTGATAATATGAAATACCTTTTGAGTTATACTCTTTTGAAATTGAAACCTACTTTAACTTCTTGTTGCTAGAATTCCTTCTATATTTACAATTCTCATTAACAGTATATATTAAAACAGATATGGCATCTTTATGATGTAATCAATTAGACTCATGATAAAATATCAAATATTCAATGCTGACAAGAATGTAAATGAAAACAAGATACTAGACTCAACAAATACACATTTGGGTAAACATATAGAGAAAGCATAACGCATTCAATAAAATAGATACTTTAAAAACTGCCACTGGGAAAGTAAATGATTCTCTTGGTAGAAGGGAACATTAAGTTAGAAGAAAGAAATGTATTTGACTTAAATACCTTAACAAAGAACTCAAAGAACTTTGTGATTGCATGAGGGCAATTTAATGAAGTCCTGTGGCTCCTTTGTTGTTGTTTTGAAGTTGTTATCATTTGTAATGTGATCTCTTTGCCTAATGGATTTGATCTCTTCTTTTCTTCAAAAGATGGAATTTTCCTTGATTTTTAAAATAAACCTTAAACTGGCACTTTTAGCTATTTGTAATGTATTTTATCTGTTTCCACATTCACTAGATATGTGACTTAATAAGACTAATGCTGAGTAGTCTGTTTAACTTCACCTGAGTAAGACTTTGAGATTCACATTTTATAGTATTGTTCCACAAGGAAGACGCCTCTACCTAGAATACCGCTCCCTTATTTTTCTTTCATATTTCTGCCCAAAAATGTAAGGGCCAACTCAACTGTTGTTGTTCTTGTATAGCCTTCACCTCTCATCCCAGTCAAAATGAGTTACACCTTCCTCTTTATTCTGGTTTGATGACTCTTCCTCCCCATACAAGTAGAAGCAGCAATGTTAGATGAGTTCCCTGGAGTTGCAACCTGAGATTGGTGGGCATTGCTCGTGTTGAGACCACAGAAGGTAGAGCCAAGGGATGTATTCCACAATACAGCATAGTGGGAAAGAGCCAAAATCAGATAATGAATCATCAACCTGAATGGTTAAGCTTTCAGGGACCATCCAAATTGGAGGCTCCAATCAGGAACAAATGGTTTGAAATTGAGGGAGAAAGATGGTACCTGAAGACAAATTACTGAGCCAGAGGAGACTGGACTATTTTTAGAGAATACCTGCAGACTTGGCAGGGCAGAAGGTAGACATTGAAGACCTTGACCACAGGAGGACACCGAATCTTTGTTTAATTCATCATATAACATTACAGTATTTCACCATGGATAGTAGGTTGGTAAATTTGTCTCACCTGGTATATTGCCAATGTCTTCAAAGTCATGTTTTCAGTGTTCTCTTCTTTGTATCTATTCCCCAATTAGTATAATGTCTGGCACATCGTAAGTGCTAAATAAATATTATTTCAGAGTTATTCTTAATTATGTAAATTTATAGCTAAGTCTTATTCTGAACTGTACTTTCCTGTACATGCCCCCAATGAAGTTTAGTCATAATTTCCCATTTTTTCCAATTTATAAAAGTACCTTCAGACTGGGCATGGTGGCTCACACCTGTAATCCCAGCACTTTGGGAGGCCCAGGTGGGCGGATCACCTGACATCAGGTGTTCAAGCCTGGCCAACATGGTGAAATCCCATCTCTACTAAAAATGCAAAAGTTAGCCAGTGGTGGTGGCATGTGCGTAATCCCAGCTACTCAAGAGGCTGAGGTGGGAAATTGAACCTGGGAGACAGAGATTGCAGTGAGCCAAGATCGCGCCACTGCACTCCAGCCTGGGTGACAGAGTAAGACTCACTCTCAAAAAAAGGGAAGGGAAGGGAAGGGGAGGGAAGCGAAGAGAAGAGAAAGGAGGGGGAAGGAACCTTCAGGTCGATAATTAAATAATTCATGATGAAATAAAAAATAATATTTCATTATTGAGTAAATATTGAACCCATTTTGTATTTAAATATCACACAGGGCCAGGCACGGTGGCTCACACCTGTAATCCCAGCACTTTGGGAGGCTGAGATGGGTGGATCACCCGAGCTCAGGAGTTCGAGACCAACCTGGGCAACATGGCAAAATCCTATCTCTACGAAAAAAAAAAAAAAAAAATTAGCTGGGCATGATGGCATGTAGCCATAGTCCCAGCCACTCAGGAGACTGATACAGGAGGACTGCTTGAACCCAGGAAGTAAAGGTTGCAGTGAGGTGAGATCATGCCCCTGCACTCCAGCCTGAGTTACAGAGCAAGACCCTGTCTCAAAAACATAAAAAAAGACATAATATTAACTTTTCTATTTTTATATGAAGAAGTCTATTTAATCATTCATTGATTTATTTATTTTTTTTAAATCACTTCTTACTGTGTCTTGAGAATTTTACAGAAAACACTGTTATTGCTTCTTTCACCAGCCAGAAGAGAAAGCATGATTGTGTTAGGTAACGTGACAGGTGAATGCACAGTGAATGAAAGGAGTCCTTGTGGGAGTAGCTGTTCTCTCAGGGAGAGGTTAAGGAGTCCATTTTAGCTAAGTAGAAAAATGAACAGGGTCTGCTGGGGAGTCTTGAGGTACGAATGCACACGGCTATAAGGGAAATGGTTCAGTAGCTGAATGTCCTGAGGATTGAGAAAAGATGGAAGGCAGTAAATGCAGAGAGGACACAGGTCAGGAAGGCATGCAATACTAAACAGTTTGAGTTTTATTCTTTGCCTTGAGAAACACTGAAGGATATATGAAGGGATTCAGGTACATTTCTTTTATTCTTCGCTGCTTTACCTTCTACTTAATTTTTGATTTCCAACTCACAATTGCTAGTAGGATCTGTCAGGTCTTACCACATTAAACCACTCAGCAGCAATGTAGGACTTGATACCAGTGCCACAAATGTAACTACCAAAGTCACTTAAGTGTGGCATTTGCACTGGAAACTCTGTTTCCCCATTTAATAACTCCTTTGGCATATTTGAATTCAGTGTGAGATTTAAAACATATGTAGGTTCAGGCTTTAGTTTTTTAAGTAAGGTAAATATAAAATATTACAAATACTTTTATGCCAGATCTCTTTGGGAAGTGAATGTATTGATATTTATTGTGGAGATACCTCAGCCATACATTCTAAAAACTAAATTAACACAGCTAAACTAAAATGTGACTGGTCTATCATGACTAGTTTATTTGCAATAGTGTCCTCCTGAATGCAGTAAATAGAAATAATTATGAACAGTCCTCATAGTGCAACAGCATTACCTTACAATATTTAGAGAATTTATTCTATATCTTGAATCCTTAATGTCTTAAACCAGAACTTCAATGTGGTGAATAAATGTGTATCGACATGCATCAATTATATTGCAATTATGGTAGATGGATTTCTAAGTAACCCCAAAGAGATGGATTTCTAAGTTACCCAGCGTAATATATTATTTCTTGAAAAGCTTTCAGGACTATAACTTCATCACTGTCTGCAGTGGACCAGGTCAGGGTTTTATTCCTCTTGCCGCCAGTTTTCTTTCTGATAATATAGCTAGTTTCTCTTATGTATCTTTTGGGAAAGCTCTTAAAATCACAATCTCAGGTGTTTAGCAGGTACCCAGAAATGATTTTTTTCTTTAAACATTTCTGGGATATACGATGAAATATTCTTGATGGACCCCTGGTAAATGTGGAAAAGAATTTCTTACAAATGATTGTTGTTTACAAATTGTTGCCATCTGATTTAGATAATGGAATTAAGAACCTGTACATGACATTTGCTGATGGTAACCTATCAGCATAGGAGATTATGACAGTACTTGTGTGTCACACTGGGAATAATTGACACTAGGTTTAGAATTCAGAGCACTTTTATAAAGAGGAAAAAAGATGAGAAACTATGACTACATTTTATTGGGGGTATTCAGAAAAGTATACTTTAGAATAACATTTGGCTATAAATTTACAAAATGAGGATAACCCACTCTTGTTTACTAAATTAAAAAAAGAAAACAGATTCAGAGATCATTGCAGAGTAAAACTGAGCATGGATTAGTCAGCTCTTTTCTTTTGCCTGAAATATGTAGATTTAATGCCATACAGAGTTACAAATAAAATGAAACAATATACTCCTGCCCTCAGGAGACTACAGCAGAGAAAATACAAATATAAAACATCCCAACTCCAAAGTATGTATATTGTTCATATTCATATGCCAAAGTGATATGCTTGCTATTGAGTTCTGTGTCTGTGTGGGTTCTTGAAAAGACCAAATGTTGGCAATATTTTATATCTGCAGTGATAACAACCCAGTTTGTTTTCTGAACTCTCTGTTTGATGTATAGCCTAGAAAAAGGTGGTTCACTAAATCATTAGAAGCACTGATTCTAGAGGATTATGTATCATAGTATGCTACTTGATTTTGTGGCTTAAATTATTTCAACATGGTAAAAGGAAATGGACCAGTTTTCCATTTCTCATTTGGAATGGTCAGTAACAGGTGTCTTACCCTGGAAATTGTATCTATCATTCTTGTAGTCACCCACACTTTCATGCTTGACTCCCCACCATCCCAACCATCTGTCACAATGAATTATAATTTCAGAACACTAAAGGGACTATAGTTAATTGTCGTCTGAGATATGAATTCCCTTTAAATGATCCTGATAAATATCCAGAGTGTGTTCCCAATACCTAGAATGACAGGGAGCATCCTAAGTCCTTTCAAATCTTGCTTCCTGGCTATTTCCTTTGTTCCTTTCTTTTTGTCCTTTCAGCTTTTAACCTGATATTGATAATTATCATGCCTGGATGTCTGCATATAGCTTCCTAACTGATCTTTCTTCTCCATTTTTCCCCCTAGAATATCTTTGACACCATACTTTAACTAAAATTCCTAAAGCACTTTGGTCATATTGCTACCTTAACCAGAAACCTTCAATAATTCCCCATAGCCTGCAGGATAAAGTCAGAACTCATTAACTTGAACTAATCTGGTCCCAACATGTTTAACTTCACCTTTTTAGCTTCCTCAGCCATTTACTTGGCCTTAGTTGATCTACTCACTTATATTGAAATTATATTGTTTTTTCTTGTTCAATGCTTTTGGAGATGCTATTTCCCTTACCTTTCCCTCTTTCACTATGACCACCTTCTTATTTTAGTACTGCCTGTACTTTAAGACCCTAGTCAGTCCTTCTTTTTGGTAACTCCCTGCACCACTGCCAATACTGTGATATCTTTGTTTTCTGAGCTCCTGGGGTGCCCATTTTCGGCCTCATTGATTTGGTGCTTAATCATGAGCTAAATTGTGACAGTTTTCATATTGTTTTATTGAACTATAGTTTATCTTTTGAATTGATGTTTAATTTTTCACACTTTTTAACTTGGCTGTCTTCCAGTAATTTTATGAGATGGCATGATAAAGCAGGTGGTTTTCAAATAGTACTCAACCAAACTTGAGTGATTTCTGTATGTCTTACTGGGGAAGGGAAAGGGAGTGGACTGAGACTTGTGGTCTCCACCAGCTTCAAGCAGAACATCTCTGCTTTGATTGTCATTTTATACTGAACTTCTGCATTTGATTCTTTTTGAGAAAAAAAATGTTAGACTAATGTTCGAAAACTGTAGATGTGGAGGAGAAGAACCGGAACTTGGAATAAAGATACTTGGGTTTTTATTTCTGATTCTGCTCCTTGCTACCCTGGGCTTCAGTTTCCTCATTTAAAAAAATTATAAGCCAAGTGCAGTGACTCATGCCTGTAATCCCAGCACTCTGGGAGGCTGAGGCGGGCAGATCGCTTGAGGTCAGGAGTTCGAGAGCAGCCTGGCAAACATGGCAAAATCCTCTCTCTACTAAAAATACAAAAATAAGCCATGCGTGGTGGCACATGCCTGTCTTCCCAGCTACTCAGGAGGCTGAGGCACTAGAATCGCTTGAACCCAAGAGGTGGAGGTTGCAGTGAACCGAGATCATGCTGCTGCATTCCAGCCTGGCTGATACAGTGAAACTTTGTTTAAAAAAAACAAAAAATTATAAGGCCAGTGTATATGATCTTACATTCCTTTTATTGTAAAAGTCTGTGATGATCAGAAAATTAGGTTTATTAAAATAAAGTGACATTTATTTTTAATTTTAAATTTCTTTTTTCTGAAAAGGGTATGTTTACTTAGGAAGTTCTATTACCAAGTGGTTTGCAGTTTTTAGTTGCTGCCATGGTCAGAACGTTTCACTTATGGCACATTAATTATATGATAATTAAATATGAAAAAGTCAAATTACATTTCACTTTTGTCTTGATCAAAACGCTCTATATGGCATTTGCTTGCCTCTGGTTCCTCCATACCACTTATGAGCTCTTTGTTAGTGTCAGACTGGAAATCTTTATTTTTTAAAACATGAAGAATTTTAAAACAAAATTACTGTTGGATGTTCAAGTAATAAAAACCGTGAGGGCTAAATCTGTGTAAACCAAGAGAATGCTATTCCTTACAATGAACTTTTTTTCTCAATATCCTTTTCAAAGTGGGAAGTCTCCATGGCGATAGGCAACAAGTGTCACTGCCAACGCTGACAGCACATATCTTACTGGTCAGTTTTATTTGTTCCTAGCCTCACACCCAAATGCAATTGAAGATAGCTCCTGTATTGTCACTACAGGAGAATTTTGTTTGAAAAGTAGACTAACTTAAAGCCTAAAATATACCTAGTCTGAAGTCTGCAAGTTACAATTTGACTCAAACGGGAGCCATAGTGAAACAGATGAACACCTGAAATTCAGCAGACATTAGCACCATGCTGGTGTTCAGCAGGTTTCAGCTGCAAACCAAATCTACTGATGAGGGGCTCACATTTCCAATAAATTAAACATAGAACCACTGTTTTTTAAATTCCTGTTTTACACTTTTATTTTAGAAAACTAAACAGAAAACCATAAAAACACAAGAAGATAATAAATATTCTGTCTGTAACTATATAAGCTGCTTCAGATTGTCTTAAATAATAGTATCTTCATTTCATGGAAATTAAGGGGATGTTTTCCATGTTGATAGCACTTGTGAATTGGTGGTATAAGGCCTACTCCTCTAGGTTCTGGCATTTATTACAGAAATAATCCACCAGAAATTTTTGGATGTCTTAAGAGCAGTGTGGATTCTTTCTAAATTCCAAGAAATAGTCTTTATTGATCAACACTTGCACATTCCTCTCAAGCAAAATTGTCTTGTTCAAGAAGGGAATTATGGAGACATTGCTGAAAACCCAGTCATTGAAAATGGTTTTTAAAATGTTCAGAGATTCTGTAAAGTGATTCAGTCAGTCAGTCTTCTATAAGCATCTGGTCAAATTCACTAGCAGAAACAAGGAAAAGTATTGATGTTTCACTGCGGAAGCAAAACATTCAATCCAGTGTTTCCTTTTAGATCTTTGATCAGCTACATCAAACATTTTGAAAGGAACATTTTCTTTTTCTTTTCTTCTTTTAACGTTTATTTTAGGTTTGGGGTACATGTGCAGGTTTGTTCGGTAAGTAAATTACGTGTCATGGGGGTGTGGTGTACAGATAATTTCATCACCCGTAATAAACATAGTACTCCAAAGGTAGTTTTACAGTCCTCATCCTCTCCCACCCTCCACCCTCAAGTAGGCCCCTGTATCTGTTGTTCTTTTCTTTGTGTCCATGTGTATTCAATGTTTAACTACCACTTTTAAGTGAGCACATGTGGTATTTGGTTTTCTGTTCCTGTGTTAGCTTGCTTAGGGTAATGACCTCCAGCTCAATCCATGTTGCTGCAGAGGACATGATCTCCTTCATTTTTATGGCTGTGAGGTATTACGTGGTAGTTACGTACCACAATTTCTTTATCCAGTCTGTCGTTGGTGGGCGTTTAGTTCAATTCCATGTCTTTGCTTTCGTGAATAGGGCTGCAATGAACAGACATGTGCATGTATCTTTATAGTAGAAGGATTGATATCCCTTTAGGTGTATATCTAAAATGAGATTGCTGGGTAAAATGGTTATTCTGTTTTAAGTTATGTGAGAAATTGCTACACTGCTTTCCAAAATGGCTAAACTAATTTACATTCCCACCAGCTGTGTGTAAATGTTCCCTTTTCTTTGTAATCTCACCATCATTTATTTTCTGACTTTGTAATAATAGCCGTTCTGACTAGTGTGAGATGGTATCTTGTTGTGGTTCTGATTTCCAGTTTTCGAATGATTAGTGAGGTTGAAAATTTTTTCATATGCTTGTTGGATGTGTGTATGTCTTCTTTTGAAAAGCGTTGGTTCATGTCCTCTGCCCACTTTTTGATGAAGTCATTTTTGCTTGTTTATTTCTTTAAATTTGAAAGAAACATTTTCAGTTTCAATGTTGTATGTGAATGCTCTTGGTGGGCTTCTGGCAAGCAGAATCTTGTGATGGAATGTAATCTGGATCTCCAAGTTTATCCATTATAATGAAATATTTTTACACGTTCACCCAGTCAAAATAGCCACACTGGTTATAGGGATTCTGCATGTCTGTGTCTGCCCAATAACATTATCATAGCAGAAAGATGTTATAAACAAAATAAAACAACTTTGAGGTTCCACCATTTCCTGGTTCCTTGTGCCTCCTTGGGTGACAGGACGTCAAATGCCATCATATTGTCTCCACTGAGTTGTTTTGAATGCCCTCCTCAAGGAATATGAAATTTCCTTTTTTTCCTCTACTGGCATCCTCATACTTTTGATCATGTTGCTGTAGAGAGTAGAGTAAAATTCCTCAAGTGTGCACAGGTCAAAGTCCTGCCAGTGGATGATCCACAGCAGCTTCAGGAAGGTGGAATTTCTGCTGTCTCTATGCCCGTAGCAGGATCTTCACAAGCTGCTTGATGTAGGCCTGTCTTTTCCCAGGACAGACACTTGTCCATTACCTTGGACTTGCTGCTGCACATCTCAGTACTCATCACAATGCAGCTAAGTGCATGCAAAGTGTAGACAGCAATAGCAGGAAGCCCTGATGATTTACTTTTTATTCCAAGCAATGTTAACCAATGGAAAGAGCCTGCTTGGATTGAAGTACAAGAGTATCTGTTGTCGAGAAATTGATCTGGACTTAAATGCTGGCTCTACAAATGAGGAAGCCTGGCCAAGTTACTTAACCTTATTGAACTTCAATTTCCTCATTTGCAAAAGACAGATAATCTTAACTATCTCTCAGGACTGCTGTGAACACCAAATGAGAATATTAGTCTAAAGTGGTTAGCCCAGTGACTGGCACTTAGATATCTGAACTATTTCTCCACCTTTTGTTCTCTGTAATTACTCATTTCTTTTTTTTTTTGGACTTATTAATGAATGATTTTGGACTTTTTTCAAAAAATCAGACACTTAAAGGATGAAAGTTTGTCACCATTCAGGCTCTGAAAGCATTTCTAAATGATATTCCAAATTTAGTGGTGGCAATTTCAGTGGAATAGATTACAAATAAATACACATTTAGATGTCTAGCTCTGTTTGCTTTGTTAAAAATCAATCAGATTGACGTGAGAGAAGGGAGAAGAATTTTACAAAAAGGGTTAAAGGAGAGTTTATGGGAATGGAAATTTCACTTTTTTTAATGTCTTGTTTTGAGTGGTAATTGTATCACTGTATATAGCTTTCAAAACTCAATAAACTAAACATCTATACTTTTTAATTTTATCTTACCTGTAGCTCAGTTTTTTTACAGTTCCCATGTTGCTTAAAATATTATTCAAGAAAGTTATACTCTCTTTATCACTTTGATTCTGTAAGGACTTCATAACAAGAATCTCATCAATTTGTTAGTTGAGGCTTATATATTAAAGTGCTGCTTGTAAGACCAGGTATTACTATGCCAAATTAAATTTATGGGGTGTGTGGGGTGTGTATGCTTATTGTTCGATGATATCACTCAATTTTAGTGTTTGCTTTTCCCTTATGCTAGAACCTAAAACTTCACTCTACATTGGCCCCCTTGTCAAATACTTAGGACAATTGTTTCTTCAGTTTAAATAAAAAGTCTTATACATTTACAATTTATTTTAAAATAAATTATGGTTTTTCATCCATAAGTGAAGAAGGCCAGGGATTGTTCTCTGCCATGGAATGACTTTATTATGTATCATTTGAGAAAGAAAGACCTGCTAAAAACTATTAGAGCATAACATCCAGTTTAACATAAACATATTTTACTTAAGTTAGTGAAAATGTGAGGATAGAAGTTTGCAGCCATGTTCTTCTTGTGGGTTTTTATTTTTTTTATTATTTATGTTCTAGGGTACATGTGCACAACGTGCAGGTTTGTTACATATGTATACATGTGCCATGTTGGTGTGCTGCACCCATTAACTCATCATTTACATTAGGTATATCTCCTAATGCTATCCCTCCCCCCTCCTCCCACCCGACAACGGGCCCGGTGTGTGATGTTTCCCTTCCTGTGTCCAAGTGATCTCATTATTCAGTTCCCACCCATGAGTGAGAACATGAGGTGTTTGGTTTTCTGTTCTTGTGATAGTTTGCTGAGAATGATGGTTTCCAGCTGCATCCATGTCCCTACAAAATACATGAAGTCATCCATTTTTATGACTGCATAGTATTCCATGGAGTATACGTGCCACATTTTCTTAATCCAGTCTGTCATTGATGGACATTTGGGTTGGTTCCAAGTCTTTGCTGTTGTGAATAGTGCTGCAGTAAACATACGTGTGCATGTGTCTTTATAGCAGCATGATTTATAATCCTTTGGGTATATACCCAGTAAAGGGATGACTGGGTCAAATGGTATTTCTAGTTCTAGATCCTTGAGGAATCACCACACTGTCTTCCACAATGTTTGAACTAGTTTACAGTCCCACCAACAGTGTAAAAGTGTTCCTATTTCTGCACATCCTCTCCAGTACCTGTTGTTTCCTAACTTCTTAATCATCTCCGTTCTAATTGGTGTGAGATGGTATCTCATTGTGGTTTTGATTTGCATTTCTCTGATGGCTAGTGATGATGAGCATTTTTTCATGTGTCTATTGGCTGCATAAATTTAGGCTTCTTTTGAGAAGTGTCTGTTCATATCCTTTGCCCACTTTTTGACGGGGTTGTTTTTTTCTTGTAAATTTGTTTGAGTTCTTTGTGGGTTCTGGATATTAGTCCTTTGTCAGATGAGTAGATTGCAAAAGTTTTCTCCCATTCTGTAGGTTGCCTGTTCAGTCTGTGGGTTTTATGTCTTAAGTTTTCTTTAAGCTTTTAACAGTTCATTATTTTCTCTTTGATCTATCTAGCAGTTGAATCAAAGTTCGTTAAAATTTTCATGTGAGAACCATAGTTCACTTGCTTGAGTCATGTGTTTTAGATAGTATTAGGATACTATGTTCATCTGAAAAGTTCTTATAACTGGACTCTAAGAAATATATATTCCTGGTATGATTGTTGTTTACTACCCCCAAGTAGTTTCAAAATGTTTAATGCCTTCTTCATTCTGTGAATAAATGATATATGTTGTTTTATTTTATTTTTCCAGGTAAGCATTTTAAATATTATATCAGTTGCATCAAAATATATTTAGAAATTTAAGAATATAAGTTTACTCGAGTTTCATGAGATAATGATTTATATCAAAGACATGGTTTTCATTTTGAAATGTTATTTTGGGTCACTTTACAGTGATATGACAAGTTACGAGCAAATAATGATGTCTACCTTTTGATGCTTGAAGGAAGCTATTACAAATTATTTCAGGCTTCAAAAATTGCACAAAAAGAATAAAGTAAATGGTATAATATTTTTATCGTTGGGAAAGTTACCTCTATCCATTCTAAGTTTTTTTTGTAGATAGTCTAATTATCTTAAAATGTTAGTTACTTTGGTGCATTAAAATAACATTGACTTTTCCCCCCCATGATTTTGAAACCTTACTAAGTCAGGTGTATAAAAGTAAGTGATATTTTAAGGTGTTGTCAACTCAATAATGCTGTCTCTTTGCATGTGTTTGTGAAACAGTTTTCTTCTTGAAATCCCTTGCAACTGAATACATTTGCTGTTCTAAAAATGAGAAAATCTGAGTCTAATTCATTCCCTGGGTTTAGGAAGAAGTTGATTATGTGTCCTTTTATTCTGATACCTTACTGAAAATAATAACTTTTTATAAATTCATCTGATAACTGAAAAGTATTCAAATAGATTATTTAAAAAAAGCTCATGCATGCTAATGTTGGTTGTCACTGCCTTCAATAAGGAATAGTCATTGAGGTGCAAAAAGTTACTGATTCTTATGTGGAATAGTGGGCACAGACAGTCCAATATTTGAATGAAAATTGTAAATGAATGAAAGATATTATAACACTTCATAGCAACATCTAACTGAGTCTGTAACTAGAAGTACATATTTGATTACTTATTTTGCTCTGTAAATGTCCTGTTTAGATATTTTGTGTATTTGTTTCCTGTTAGTTAATAGGTCTTTTTTTTAATATGTAGAATTTCATTATATTTTCAAGGTAATATTCCTTTGTCTGTTACATAAGGTTCAAATATTTCCTCCCAGAGAATAACCTGCCATTTTTTCTTTAATGGTATCTTCAGACACTAATACTTTCACAATAGTGAATTAATAATCATTTTAACTTACATTTTGTGGGTTTCTTTTTCAGGCAAAGGCTGTCTTGTTTAGGAATAGTTTATAATCTTAAAGAAAGGAAACTATTCTATATTCTCCTCAAAGTTTAAATTTTTCATTACATGTAAGTCTATGATTTATATAGAATTTTTTTGTGTGTGTATGGGTGAAGTAGGGATCTGATTTTTTGTTGTTTGGGTAGCCAGTTGTCTCAGTAGCATTTGAAGACTCTTTTCTCCCAGCTTATTTGCCTTGTACTCTCTGCCTTACATTGCTTTCTATATAGCACAGGCCTGTTCCTGGACTCTCTATTCTGTTTCCGTGGCCTGTTTGCAGTCTCCGAGTCACTAAAGTTTGTCTTAATTGCTATAGCTTTATATTTAACTTTAATATTTAGCTGGGTAAGTTTTGAATATTATCTTCTTCCTTCCCTGTAGTCTTTTTGTGTCTTAAATGTGGAGCCTCTAAATAGTATGTATCTGTTTGTTTAAAAAAACATCCTGGCATTCTCTGCTTTGTAACTATTGTTTTAGTCTACTTACATCATTTTGTTTGGCATTCCTGTCATATTTGACATTACTACTAATAACTTAGGTTGTTCATCCTTCCTTCCTCCCTCCCTTCCTCCTTTTTTCCTTCCTTGTTTCTCTTTTCTTTCCTGTTCTTCCTTCTTTCTCTTCCTTTCCTTCCTCCCTGTATTCCTTTTTTCTTTCTTTGTCTTTCCTTCCTTCCTTTCCTTCTTTCTTTTTTTTCCTTAATTTCCTTCCTTCCTCTCTCCTTCCTCCTTCCTTCCTTCCTTCCTTCCTTCCTCCCTCCCTCTTCCCTCTCCTTCCTTCCTCCCTGCCTCCCCTCCCCTCCTCCCTCTCTCCCTCCCTTCTTCCTTCCTTCCTCCCTCCCTCCCTTCCTTCCTCCCTCCCTCCCTTTCTCCCTCCCTTCCTTCCTCCCTGCCCTTCCTTCCTTCCTCCCTCCCCTCCCCTCCTCCCTCCTCTCCCCTCCCCTCCCTCCCTCCCTCCCACCCACCTTTCCTTCCTTCCTTCCTTCCCCTGCTACTTATTTTCTTCCTAGAATTCTAATCATTTTTTTTTTTGTCTGCTACCTGGATCTCCCTTGTGGCCCTAGAGTGAGGTTCGCCATTTTTTCAAGATCTTATGAAAGATTTAATTTGGTGTTTAAAGGGGCTTACAGGTACAATTAGACACCTGAACTTCTCTATCGGTGGGACAGTTTAATATAATCTTTCCTTACCCTCCCTTTATCATTCAAATTAAATATTTTAATATTAAGCTTTTAAAATATAAATGTATTTACTTGGGGTGCAGGACAATATGGTGTAACCTCCAAATCTTTGGCTGCTTTTAAGCACAAGTGAAGGATTTTTATTTTGTTTTGTTTTGTTTTATTTTATTTTATTTTTTTGAGATGCAGTTCATTATTGTTGCCCAGGCTGGAGTGCCATGGTGCAATCTCGGCTCACTGCAATCTCCTCTTCCTGGGTTCAAGCAATTCTCCTGCCTCAGCCTCAAGAGTAGCTGGGATTACAGGCACGCACCACCACACCCGGCTAATTTTGTGTTTTAAGTAGAGACGGGGTTTCTCCATGTTGGTCAGGCTGGTCTTGAACTCCTGACCTCAGGTGATCCACCTGCCTTGGCCTTTCAAAGTGCTGGGATTACAGGTGTGAGCCACCACACCTGGCCTCAAGTGAAGGACATTTCTTCTGAACAAAGTTGCCATAAGCTTGGAGACAATCTGACACTGAAATGAAAATTTAATGGCAAATGTTCTTCTCTTGGATGTTACCACAGACCTTTTCACTGTTTCAGGAAATTCAGGTAGGGTCTGAGCTGGTCCTATGGTCAAGAGGTGTCCATTGTAGCAACCCCATCTCTTGATTAGATATTGGAAAGCCATGTTTTTTAGGATCTGTTTCTTGATCTCAATGTTGGAGAAACTTTCTCCAGATGGAAGATTATCCTGCATTATCTGTGTGGGCCCAATCTAATCATGAGTCCTGACAAGCAGAGAACCTTTCCTTATTGTGGTCAGAAGGCGAAGTAATTACAGAAGAAGGATCACAAAGATCCGACGTGAAAAGTACTCCACCCACTGCTATTGGCTTTGATTTGGAAAAGGGCTGTGAGCCAAGAAATGTAGTGGTGGAAGCTGGAATGACCCTCAGCTGATAGCCAGCAAGAAAATGCAAATAGTCCTACAACCTCAAGGAACTGAATTCAGCCAACATCTCCAATGAGCAAGAAAATGGATTTTTCCCTAGAGCCTCTAGGAAAAAATGAAATTTGTAATTTTAGCCTGGTAGGACCCATGTTGGACTTCTTTTAACCTAGAGAACTGTAAAGTAACAAATTTGTGTTGCTTAACTTCTTCCTTTTGTGGTAATTTGTTGTGGTCACAGTATAAAACCAATACCGAATATAATTATTTTTCCTTTTAAGTAGTCATAGAGACAAAGGAGAAATATAAGGAAATGTATGAAGACAAGTGATCCTAAGTAAAACTTTTTTCTTATATGAAGAAGACCAAAGCTCTGGTTGATCTTTGTAATCTGAGCTCAGTAATTGTTTTCCTAGAGTAGTATTTCCTGATGAATGGATAATGGTGACAAATTGCTACTGGTATATATGCATGAGAAAAAAAATCGGAAACCTCAATTCAAGTCAAAATTCATTTATAGCTTTGTATTTTAATGTGGAGTACTTGATTTTACCACCATGTTTCCTTTTCTGTCAAAAAAGGAGCTATATTTAACCTGTTTCTCCAAGGAATTTTAGTTGGTTACCTTCTTAATAGCTACTCTGAAAAGCAAAATGCTATTAGGATTCCCTTACGTTATTGCCAAGATGAATGTATCATGGCTGACCTTTCATTTGGAAATTAAGTCCCTTGGTAATCTTGTTAAACATTCCCCTTGGAGCATGTCACTCAGAGAAGGATCATATATATGGTCCTGTGGTTATTCTTAACATTATGCTGGTGAAGATAAGTTTATGAAAACTTATTTTAGTTTCGACTGGGTGTGGTGGCTCTTGCCTGTAATCCCAGCATTTTGGGAGGCCAAGGCAGGTGGACTGCTTGAGGTCAGGAGTTTGAGACCAGCCTGGCGAACATGGTGAAGCCCCATCTCTACCAAAATACAGAAATTAGCTGGGCATGCTGGTGGATGCCTGTAATCCCAGCTACTAGGAAAGTTGAGGCAGGAGAATTGCTTGAACCCCGGAGGCAGAGGTTGCAGTGAACCAAGATGGTACCACTGTACTCCAACCTGGACAACAGAGGAAGACTCTATCTCAAAATAAAAAAGTAACATATTAGTTTCTGCTTATGACTTTGATTTTGCTGGATTTTACAATGTATAATTTTTTCCAAGGAGAAAAAAGGAGAAAAATGAAAGTCCATAGGTTGACTATTATTTTGCCTTTTCCCATTTTTTCACTTAATAGTGATTAGCCATTTCTGTACAAAACATCTTAATATTCATAAGCCTGTTCACGACAGTATGCCTCCTCATTATCAGCAATAGAAAAAGAAGGCCTAGAGAAAAATGGATTGAAGGTATGCATACAAAACTGAAAGGGAATGAGTGGAGTAATCACATTTATTATTATGACTAAATCATTCTTCTGGCAAAAAGAAACAAAGTATTTCAAATAAATTTTTAAAATTCTAAATGTTATACTAACTTTCACATTTTATTTCTTTCCTAATCTAACTCATTCTGTTATGATTTGGGGAAGGTAGCCAATATGGTGCCTTTACTTTGGTGTGCAAATACAGTACTGAAATATGTATAAGAATGAAGAAATATAGCTGTAGGTATTAACTTGATAATCAGCATGAGAGATAATATACACAGACTGTAAGAAAACCATGTGGTCCAGATATATAATTTAAAAGGTGGTATTGGAGTGGTTAAGAGTGTGAGTCTTGTGCCAGCCTGCCTCATACTGGCTACTTGATTTGGGGGAATTTTTTAAACTTAGTAGAGTGTCTCCATTTTTTATGTGTAAAATGGGCATTATAATTGTACTTACTTTCTATCATTGTCATAAGAATTAAATGCGTTAACATGTAAAAACTAAGAATATTTCCAGGCGCAAGGCAAATACTCAGTAAACATTGACTATTATTTTAAATTTTAATTTTAAATAGGTTCAAACATACACAAAAGTAGAGAGTTGCTTATATCAGTATCTGGATCCTTCTTAATAATTACCTACCATATACATATCATATAGATGCTAGAACTACACAAACTTTCCCATGTTTTAGATGTCTCTCTTTTTTCTCTTACCTTTTTCTGAATATTTTAAAGCTCTCATTTTATCTCTGCATGCTCAAATATGCATCTCTTAAAAATATGGAATATGGGCTTAAGAAAACCTTGATGCCATTTTCCCACCTGACAAAATGAAAAGTAATTTCTCCCTGGTATCTAATACTTAAATCACAATTAGATTTTTTTTCTAATTTGTTTTAATATATATATATATATATATATATATATATTTTGTAGCCGTTGGTTGGAATCAGAATCCATACAAGTTCCACATATTGCATGTGCCATATCTTCTAGGTTTTTCTGCTTTCCTCCCTCTTTTCAATGCCAGGTTTGTTGAGGTATAATTAACATTCAGTAAAATGTTTTTCTTTTAGATACACAGTTCTGTGGATTTTGACAAATGCATGCAATCAATGTAACCACTAGCGTAATGAGGAAATTTTCTCATGCTTTTTAAAGTTCATCCTTTCCCCCCTCACCTTAGTTCCTTGCAGCCACAAATCTGTTTTTCTGACCCTGTAGCTTTGTGTGTCTCTTCCAGAATATGACAAAAATGGAGTCATGTAATGTGTTGTCTTTTGAGTCTAGCTTCTTTCACTGAGCATATTTTTGAATTCACCATGTTGTTGTATATTAGTAGCTTGTTTCCTTTTCATGGCTTAGCATTATTCTACCACATGGATGTTGCCACAGTTTATTTATTTAGTCATCAGTTGAACATTTGGTCTGTTTTGTCATTCGGCTTGTTTTGTGTGATTATAAATAAATCTGATATATATCACACACACACACACACGTTTTTGTGTGGATATATATCTCATTTCTTTTTTTTTTTTTGAGATGGAGTCTGGTTCTGTCGCCCAGGCTGGAGTGCAGTGGCCGGATCTCAGCTCACTGCAAGCTCCGCCTCCTGGGCTTACGCCATTCTCCTGCCTCAGCCTCCCGAGTAGCTGGGACTACAGGCCCCCGCCACCTCGCCCAGCTAGTTTTTTGTATTTTTTAGTAGAGACGGGGTTTCACCGTGTTAGCCAGGATGGTCTCGATCTCCTGACCTCGTGATGCGCCCGTCTCGGCCTCCCAAAGTGCTGCGATTACAGGCTTAAGCCACCGTACCCGGCCTATATCTCATTTCTTTTGGGTAAATGCCTAGGCGTATTGACCTATGTTTACTAGCTTATGTGTTTACTGTATGTTTAGCCTTATGCAAAACCACCAAACTGTTTTCCAGAGTGGCTATGTCATTTTGCATCTCCAAAGCCATATATGATCATTTCAATTGCTCCCATCTTTGCCAGTACTTGTTATTTTCAGTAACTTAAAAATGATTATTTAACCATTTTAATAGGTATGGAGTGGTATCTCATAGTTTAATTTGCATTTCCTAATTACTAACGACTTACAGAATCTTGTAGTGTCCTTGGTTATCGTAGACCTTTGGTCAAAACTAGTCCTTCTCCAACACATTTGTTTTTCCATTACATTGACTGATTGAGGAGACTGAAATGGATGTCCTATTTTTTTCTTCATTGTTTTCTTTAACCTGATCCTTGAGCATTCATTATTCCCGTAAATTGGAAATAAGCTTATAACACTTGGTTATATTTCAAGTTTGTTTGTTTTGAGGAAATACTTCATAGGCTATTTATTTCACATTACATCACTTTTAGGAGGCACGAATGTCTGATTGACATTGCGTTCAGATGCTACCTCCATCGTAAAGTTGCCCGTCAATTCTTTATCTAATGGCTTTATCTAGTTACTGTTTCCTAAATTGATTATTTCATTGGGTACTACAAAATAGTGATGCATTCTAATTTTACTGTTCCTCTGGATTTATCAGTTGGATTTCTTCTATAAAGGAAGACTTTGTCTCATCTACTAACACTACCTGTTTATCTTGTAGTTCATATAAAAAAGTTTATATAGAAAAATTAGAATTGCTAATTTCTAGGGGATGGTTTCCTAGAAGTATCCAGTCATAATTAATGGGTAATTGTGATGATGATTTTTCTTGTTGTCTTTTTCTTTTAGTGTCATTATGAATTCCTGGGTTTTTAATATATTCAGTGTGTTTCAATCAATGTTAGTGATTCTCGATATTCAAATTTAGGATATAATGAGATATAAAAGAAAAGTGTAGAAGCAAGTAGTTTTTTTTTTTCTTTTCTTTCTATTTTTGATGGAGTCTTGTTCTTGTCGCCCAGGCTGGAGTGCAATGGCACGATTTTGGCTCACTGCAGTCTCCGCCTCCTGGGTTCAAGAGATTCTCCTTCCTCAGCCTCCCGAGTAGCTGGGATTACAGGCACACACCACCACGTCCAGCTAATTTTTATATTTTTAGTAGAGATGGGGTTTCACCATGTTGGCCAGGCTGCTCTCGAACTCCTGACCTTAGGGGATCCACCCACCTCAGCCTCCCAAAGTGCTGGGATTACAGGCATGAGCCACCGTGCCCAGCACAAGTAGATTTTCATATGCACTTGAAACCAGTTTCTTTTCTGCCTCTATGTATGTACCAGTCTCACACAGATACCCAGAACAATTTTTTAAAAGCTCATAGTATTTTATGGGGTTTATATGAATTAATGATTTGGGGAAAAGTGTTCCTACTTGAGAACACGTACTTTTTCCTATCTTTTTGAGTCTTTGGATCTTTCTCTGGTGTTCAAATATCTTTCTCTTTCACATTTCTATATACATAGTTTATATTTTTTGGTTGCTGCTATAAGTCAGGTCTTTTGGTTAATTACATATACATTTGAAAATGTGTATCTTTTAGATGTATTTTCATCTATATGTATAAAATTTTTCTGTATGTCAATGTTTACATTTTCTATATTGCTTTTATCTCAATGTTTGCAGTAGTTTTTCAATTGTTTTTCTTGGTTATTCAGACATTTATTTACAATTAGGGATAATTCTGCCTTTTCTTTTCTAATTGTCCTGTCTCTAATTGCTTTGCCTTGTTTAACTGTATTGGATAACACTTCCAAGACAATATTAAATAAGTAGTACTGATAATCATGGATGTAGTTTTCCTATTTCTGAGTTTACTTTGTAGTATTTCTGGAATAAAATTTGGCTATTGTTATATATTTGGCTTTTATTCTTATAATATTGTTATTATAATATGTAAAAATGGAAACATAAGATTGGTTTAATATATGGTACTCTGTCTCAGAGCTGACCAGGAACATAAAATGGCTTTTTACATTAGAAAGTTTATCAGTGATGAGATTTTTACTTTTTAAATTCCTGGTAATGAATGCGTTTGCACAGGATGTGCCCTTGTCTACCCTGGCCTGCACTCCGTGCTGGCTTCCTCTGTTCCAGTCCCTCCCTCCTTCCCCCAGACAACATGGCCAACATCCCTTAGGAGCAATTTTCTCCTCCTGCCTCTGGTCTGCATTGCGGGTCCCTTCGGTCTCCATGTGCTGCCCGCTTTCCAAGAGTGCTAGCTCATCCCTGGGTGCTGTTTCCCGCGTGTGAGCTCAGCATTGTGTGCTCTTGGCACTCATTCAGGCTGGTCACTCTGAGTCACAACTATGCTTGGAGAAGGAGTGGGAAGGGCAAGTGTTCCTGGTAGATGAGCCTAAAAAAGACTCAGAAAATTGTGTATTTAAGGGCATTTGTGACCTAAAACTCTGTGAAGAACAAAAGTGTCGATGTTAGTCTGAAACCAACCCATGGAGGGAAATGGAACCTCTGAAGGGGTTATTGGCCTCTGTGGCATCCTGTGCTCCTCCTTCCTCTCTGCTCTCTGCACCGGATGCTGAGCACTCGCAGGCCTCTGCACATCACTGGCTTCTCCGCTTCTCTGTTGTGTAGTACATCTTCAAGTACTATCAAACTGTCAAGAGTGTTGCATTCTTTTGATTACTTTCTGTCAAGAGTGTCACCTCCTAAAACTCTGCCCTCCCTTCTTATTTATTACTGTGAGCTCCGTCAGCCTTGTGGTTAGATGTGTGATATTTGGAGTCTGACTTGCTGCTGCTTATTTCTCCACTCGGCCTCTGGCAAGTTCCCTATTCTTTAAATGCATGCCAGTGTTTTATGCCCTATTTTCCTTGCTCATAGTTTTTCTTTTCTACAAAGCCTTCCTCTTTTAGGTGTTTTAGTTTTTTTTTTTTTTTTTAGCACTTTTTCTTTTTCTGTTATGGTTCTGTTTTAAGTTTGAATTTTATTTTTAAACCATTCACATCATGGTATCCATTACATCTGGTCTCAGCTTCTTCTCTTTTGGAAAGATTTGAATTTTTTTTTAATTTAATGTTTAAAATTTTATTTCAACAGTTTTTGGGAGACAGGTTGTTTTTGTTACATGAACAAGTTCTTTAGTGGTGATTTCTGAGATGTTGGTACACACATCACCTGAGCAGTGTACACTGTACCACATATGTAGTCTTCTATCCCTTACCCTTCCTTCCGAGTCCTCAGAGTTCATCTTCTCATTCTTATGCCTTTGCATCCTCCTAGCTTAGCTTGCAATTATGAGTGAGAACATATGATATTTGGTTTTCCATTGCTGCGTTACTTCACTTAAAATAATGGCCTTCAACTCTATCCGAGTTGCTTCAAAGGCCATTATTTCATTCCATTTTACAGCTGAGTAGTATTTCATGATGTATATATACAACAGTTTCTTTATCCACTCATTGTTTGATAGGCATTTAAGTAGGTTCCATATTTTTGCAATTGTGAATCTTGCTGCTATAAACATGCATGATCATGTGTCTTTTTTGTGTAATGACTTACTTTTCTCTGGGTAGATACCCAGTAATGGGATGGCTGGATGGAATGGTAGTTCTATTTTTAGTCATTTAAGGAATCTTCACACTGTTTTTCAAAGTGATTGTACCATATTTGAATTAATTTAAGAGGAAAGCTGAAAGAAACCTTGGGCCTCATTTTACAGATGAGGAAGCTAAGGGACCAGAAAGTTACGTAACATGCCTAAGGCAGAGGCAGATTCATGCCCAGCCCTCTGGCTTCAAAGCATGTGCCCTTAATCACTGTGCTGAATGCTGCCCATGCACACTTTCTTTCTTTTCATTTCTTCCTTGTCTTCCTCATCCCTTTCCTGGCCTCTTTCTGTTTCTCACTTCTTTCTCTCTTTTCCTCTTTTCTCCTTCATTCCATGGCACTGATGTCCACTCTTCTAGTCACTGACACACAGGTACGTAAAACCATCATTTGCCATGCCCTGGTCTTCATTTTATGAGGTCCTTTGCCAAGTTTTGCTCTCTACATCATGGCTCAAAAGTCACTCAGGGTGAAGCTGCTAGGAATGGAAGTCCAGCCCAAGAATAGCAATTTTTTCTAAGGGCAGTTCCTCAGTATCGCCTGGGTTTCCTCTCTAAATCCAGCTGAAACTATTCATCTTTCTCCTCTTACGCTCCCTGACAATGCCATTGCAGGGCCCATTTCTCAAGGAATAAACTCAATAAACACAAAAATGATATGCTCACAATCTGGCCCAGCTCAGATCTGTGGTCTTAATTTATTTTTTAGTCTTGATTTAAGATCGTTTATCTTTTGATTCCTAGATCCATGATTGATGGATGCCCTTCAAAGTAAATAAAGTGATGTCTTAAAAGCACATTATAGTAGGCTTACCGACTTGCCAGAGAACTTTTTACAGAAAGAAGGGCAGGAAGATTGTTTCAGGCCATTCTAAGATGGACATATTCACACATTTACTGCCAAGATCCTGGGGGTATGGAGGAAATGTGTTTACTGAGTTGTAAGGGTCTTGAGTATATCTGATATCTTCCCACATAGATTTAGTGAACAAAGACTCTGAAGTTCCTTCATTGTTGTATTAATTTTTGAGAGTCATTAGTACCTCTGAACGCCATTTACATTTGTAAGACAATATTTCACTTGGACAAAGCTTCAGTATCTTGTTCATCATCTTTTACAATATTACTTCATACCATGAAATTACTCTAAGAACAGTTATTTGTTGTAATAATCTTTAGCTTTTGGTTGAGCTTTCTGGATAAACATATATTTACATTTATTTTAGCATTGCTATATGTACTAGTATCATGAAAATATCTCGAGTTCCTATCAGTCTCAAATTTCTTGTAAGTAAATGATATCTTTGAAGTTGATAATCCATCCCAGAAATTAATTAAACCGTAGTATCTTATAAAATGGAAACAGTAAGTTTTCTGGTAAAGTATATGGATTTTTTTGCAATAAATAATTGTATAGAAAATACACTGAGAATAAAAGCCAGAATAATCACTGAGGAGGAAGAAGGATGGGAAGCAACATCCATTCGAAAAAGTTTAGAGTTTCCTATATTTATAGAACACTTTTCTCAAAACTTGAAGCCTCTTGGTGTAGGCATAGAGTTAAGATTGACACACCGAATACTGGGAAACAAGTAATCTAGGATAAGTGTCATATAGAAAGTACAGAGAATAACAGATATAGTCAAGTGGAAGTAAGACCTTTTAGCCTTTGGCAATTCGGGTAAATTAATGAAGTGATCATAAATTGAGACTAGCAACAGTACTCCTCTCATAAGGTATTTGGAGGACTAACTGGGTAAAGTGCCTAGCACTTACTGAGTGCTCAATACATGTTTTCAGTGGGAATAACTGAAGGGTAATGGTGTGAAATAGTCCTAGTTCTGTGTTATTAGCTGTACACTTTCAACTGTTAGCTGGGAGGAATGACATTCTGTCCTGAAATGGAGCAATCTGAGCAGAATACATGCCTGAATAGAAGGCCATTACCCTTTTCTTCTAAATTGATCTAAGGCCGTGCCACCAGCTGGCCAAGGCAGTCCACCAGAAGTGGTTTTCGGGGTCCATGCCACTGCTTGGAAAGATGATTAGAAGGCCGGAGTTCTGTATGATAAAATAGATGTCTATAATTTTAGCCTGAAGAAATTATTTATTTATTTTTTATCTTAAAAGAAACAGTTGCTCAGTTTTCTTCATTACAATACCCACTGGCTTATAAATTTTCTAAATCTTACCTTTGTATACTTAATAAAATGTTTTAACTTGTCTCCACTATTGTCCTTTTTTTTTTCTTTAAAAATTCGTTAGCCTCCATTGCCATTTAGAAGGGAAGACATACATTATTGGGAAGATCTGTTTAAGACTTTCCCCAGACTAGACTTAGCTAAAAACATGAGAAGTTGGAAAGTATACTTAATATGATAAAGAAGAAAGTGAAATATATGTTAGACAGCACTGTTGTTGATTAAGGAGAGAATGACGTATGGCCTGAATCATAGTTGCTTTCCTGCGGCATTTTCCAGATCTTTTTGTTTTTTCCCCCGAGACACCAATTTACTCCGAAGAGCATCAGGAAGGAGTGGAAACTAACAAATGACTATTGAAGACTTAAACCAAATTGATGAAGTTTACTATCGCACTGAGCTACAGGTGTCTTCTAACTTCTCTCTAGGAATTAGATGACTGATCTCGACAAGCACAAAAATGTTCAGCCTAAAAATTTAGTTAAAAAGCAAGGCTTGGAGCTCCCTCTTCTAGGTATAAGCAGTCAAAGTCAATGATTTTACTAATGATGACACTTTGTTTTCTCTAATTGTTACTAGGATGTCTGAGGGGTTAACGTTTCACATGGTTTTTCCAGGGGTTATTATCTGTTACCAGATCATGCGTTTCAGTTTTTCTTTTAAGTTTAACCTCAAGGGAATAAAAACATTTCTTTAAATCCCAGTGAAAACCATTTTCTTTTGTCGTGCCTGCTGTGACTGCTCCTCTGAGGAGGTGGGTGAGCTTTTTCTTTAGCAACTTTGCTGAAACATGTATACTTAACCATGCTCTGCTGCTGGTCCATATTTTGCAAACATATATGTGGAAAGACTTTTTTCTTGTTCCTATGTTTTTTGTAATACTTTTCAGGGAATGAAACAGTTGTTATATTTTAAACAATTCTTCAGATATTGTTCTTATTTATTCAAATATGACGAAAATCTCTTGCAGTTTAGCTTATAGAATATCTTCAGATAGTCAGGAGCCTTGTGATACTTTCTAAGTGATGGGGAGATGATTATGATGAAGAATTGATATGGAGAACTTTGCTTGCTGAAGGAATGACAGGGTGACAAAATATCTTTCCTTTATTCTCATCTGTCATTTTCTCAATTTTATACATTTCCATAAATATATATACTCATATTTTGAAACTTATGCTTTCATCCTTTATTAAAAAAAAATCAGATTTGCTGTGTTAGGGCACAACCTTTTCTATGGCTGACAAAGTCCAGTTTATATGAAATATTGGCCCTTTTCCTTTTTTTTCATGTTACAGGATAACTAGAGCTGCAATAAACGTTGCTGTCCTGCAATACCAGTAGTTTGCTTTTCCAAAACTTATCTGATGAGAAAAAGCTCTGTGTTTTATTTGAAAAACAAATGGAAAATGAGATATTACCAAAACCTTTTAACATAGAAGAATAACTGCTTTAATTGTGTTTTCTTTTCAGATGAAAACAGCCCTTACTGAATAATCAGTTTTACCATTTTGTTTTGTTCTAAGCACAAGGACTGAATGGCAGTGAGGTGTTGTTTTTCTCTCTCCCTCCTTCTGTCTTCTCCTATAATGTATTTTATATAATACTTTAGGAGACATGGGAGATAGCTTTATGTTGGTGTATGAATTCAAATGTCCAGGCTAAGAAATTGGATGAAAGTTAAACAACAAGGTTTTGCTATTTATAAGAAGCAAATTACTATAAATCTCTACCATCAATAAATGTGGTAATTTGAATTTTCCCTGTGAAATTCTAATTTTAATGACTTCATATTGGGTAATTTAACCATTCTCATTTGTGTCAGAATATTATTTAGGAAAGGCTGTATCAAAAGATCATTTATATGAAAATGGGTTGTGAAGACTGTATTTATAAATGTTATCCTGTGGCATTTTAAACCATGACCTTGAAGACCGTATTAAGACAAGTAATATGATAGAATGCTCCCGACATTAATGCGTTATCACTCCTAATGACTTGGTTAACCATAACATAGACTCATTCATGAAGACTAACCCTGAGGGGGAAAAACAGCAGAATCTGTCATAAGATTCATGTTTAATTCTTTAACCTTCACATCTTTACTTTGCTTTGTTTATGGAAATATCCCAGTTATGTATTTCTTATATGGAGTCCCTTCACATCCAAATCCTAGAAAGAGCTCTGCTGCTGACTGGTGCTCAGTTTCCATCTTACTTTTAGTTTCGCTAATCTTTCTGAGCCCAGAAGACCAGCAGTTCTGAGGGGATATTGGTCTCTTTTAAAGTCTTAGAGAGAGAAAGAGAAAGAGAGAGAGAGAAATGGGGGTGTTGCTTTCTGAAATCTAATCTGTGTCTTACATATGAGAAGAACGTTAATACATATGTTCTCTTTTTATTTTTATTTTTATTTTTTTGGTCCTGTCTGCACCTTATTTGTTCTTTTGGAAGCTGTTTTATTTTATTGGTTGTTTCTTTTGAAAAAAAATTATTTTTTCTGAAATCAACTTCTTTGTCTTTTTACTTTCATTTAATTTTTTTCTCCCAAAGGATGCTTATTTGAGATGATTTCCATATTTCTCCTCTAGATTAAAAAATTCAGTTATTTATCTTTCTGTTTTCCTCTTACGTGGTCTCACTCACACTTTTCTGACTACTTTGAAAGAGTGTGAAAAGTTGAATTATTTCTTTTTTTTTCGTTTTGAGATGGAGTTTTGCTCTTGTTGCCCAGACTGGAGTGCGTTGGCACAATCTTGGCTCACTGCAACCTCTGCCTGCCAGGTTCAGGCGATTCTCCTGTCTCCGCCTCTCGAGTAGCTGGGATTACAGGTGCCGCCACCATGCCCAGCTACTTTTTTTTTCTATTTTTAGTAGAGATGGGGTTTCACCATGTTAACCAGGCTGATCTCGAACTCTTGACCTCAGGTGATCCACCCACCTTGGCCTCCCAAAGTGCTGGAATTACATGCATGAGCCACCATGCTTGGCTGGTAAATTACATTTTGTAGTGATGCCAGATGAACACCTGATCATGTGGGAAAATTTCTTCATTTTCTATAGTGAAATTATTCTGAGATTCTTTTTGTTTTTTTAACTTGTTGAATTTGTTCTTATCTTCTCCATGTTCAGCATCATAATACAACATCACACACATACCCCACACAAACTCTTGCCTTTGTAAGTAAAAAACCTAGCTTGTGATATGTAATGCTATATTAATTTTTGTATGCATCCAGTGAAAAAAGTTTATAATCCATGTAGCAAAAACATATTTTCTACAGGGCCCAATGCTCTGCTGGCCCCTAGGAGATAATCATTGATTGCCACATGATATGCATATGATCTGACTCTGTATCTGGCTAATTTTTCTGCCTTGGTCAAGTCCTTTCTGGGACTTCTTTCTGACTTGCAAGAGGAACTGACACCTCAGTAATTTTTTTCTAGGGAGCATCTCAGAGGTAAATTCAGTGATGTATGCAGCCTACCAAGTATTTGTTTAATACCCAACAATCCTCAGAACTATGTGGGGTATGGAGAAGCCAAGCTATGCATAGTTTTCTGTCTATAAGGGAGATTAACGTCCATCTGTGGGCAAAGGAAGTAAATGCAGGAATAGTTTGACAAAATGGAATTATATATATATTTTTTACTTTTGTGTAAAATCCTACTGGAACATTCTAATTCCAGCTCCATCTCTGTCTGCGAGAACTCTCTCAAATTCATTTTCTTCCTTATCCTGCCTGGACATCATAGTTGAATGACTCTAATGAATACTCATTGGCACTTCAATTCCATCGTCAGCTTTTTCGGCATAATTCACTTTGATGTTCCTCAACCATAGGATAATACAGCCTTTGCTTGACCTTCTCCTGAGCCTGGGATACATTGCTACAGTTGAAGAAAATTATGGACACAGTTGGGATACTGTTGTAGAGCATAATGGAACAGTCCTCAGTTAATATGTAACTCTTAACACTAGATTTTTCTAACCTTCACATTTCTGATGTAGTATCTTGCTCTGACCACAGCCTTCTTTGTTTCCACTTCGTCTAGTTTGTCTTCATTCCCATTTCTCCAGCTTTTTTCCCTCAAGAGAAGCAACCTGCCTTCCAGTCTGCCTCTAGGCTATTAATTCCTCCCACCATGTCATCCTGTTCTTGGTTTCTCTGCTGTCCTTCTCTATTTGACTCTCTCTCTTGCAGTGTGGCTGAACTGCTGACTCGGCATCTTTCTTGTGTCGATCACTCCTTTACAGGAAAATTCCAATACTTGCTATTACTTCCTTTACCTTCTTCTTCCTGTACCTATGGGATGAACACTTCCTAAAAAACGATCATCCAGTCATACACATTGGCATCATTGCTAACACATGGTCTTCAGTTGCATCTGAGCCCCAGTGCTGCCTTTCTTTCACTTTATTTTTTTTTTTTTTTTGAGATGGAGTCTTGCTCTTTCATCCAGGCTGGAGTGCAATGGCTCGATCTCAGCTCACTGCCACCTCGGCCTCCCAGGTTCAAGCAATTCCCACCTCAGCCTCCCAAATAGCTGGGATTATAGGCGACCACCACCACGCCTGGCTAATTTCTGTATTTTTAGCAAAGATGAGGTTTCACTCTGTTGGCCAGGCTGGTCTTGAACTCCTGAACTCAAGTGATCCGCCACCTCAGCCTCCCAAAGTGCTGGGATTACAGGCATGAGCCACCGCACCTCGCCTCTTTAAATTCTTTTTTGTTGTTATATGCTCAGTCATTTCCTAGGATTTTTTTTCTAAACCCCACTACTGATTGCCACTCGATCCCTTCCTGCTTAGAGCAACTGTACAGCACAGAGCTTACCAGAAGACACTCACCATTCCAGACTGTGTTCAAGCCTTTGCTCTGCAGCCTATTTTATGATCCTAGGTGATTTAACTTCTCTTTGTTATTATTTCTTCATCTGTGAAAGGAAAATAATAATGACATCTACCTTGTAGAGTAATTGTGAAGATTACATGAGTTAATATTTCTTAAAAGCAGTTAAAATAGCACTTGGCACATAGTAGGAACTTTGTAAGTATCAGTCATTACTGCCTATTTTGTAATTGAACATTGAGTTTGTTAGACCTCATATCGCTCTGTTTTGATCCTTCATATCTGTAATTTTGTCAATAACACAGTCTTATTGTATTTCCTCTATTCTCAGAAATGATACATTAAAAGGGCATTTCTCTTCATGTTTCTTTTTGCCTCTAGCCCACTTTCATGTTTATCTCTCTTTTATATATATATATTTAATCTTTTCCTTGAAGTGAAATCTATAGCCTGAGCCCACAAGCATACTAAAGTTTCTTCCATTCTAAAAGGTATGTCATCATTGTCATTATTATTATCTACATCATTATCAGAAACAACAAAAGAAGGAAAAATAATATTCCTCTGATATTTCCTCATATGCTTTCTCAGGTCCTTTCTTCTTTTTTTCTCTTATATAGATTTTTTTTTTGAAAGATTGGGTTTCCCCCAAAGTGCACTACCTTCTGGCTATAATTGCTGATATTGATCAAGGAACCTAATGATTAGATGATTGTGACATTCAAGGATTTGCTTTCTCTCTTTAGTCCACTTGGACTCTCTTGTGGATTTCACACTGTTAGCCAGTTTCAACTGTCATAACATAAGCACTTGTGGTCAGCCATCCCACTCTCACCTGGTTCTGCACTCAGCTCTGACTTTCCTTGTCTTTTTTCGTAGGTCTTTATTCTGTTTCCTAAATATATGCTTTCCCCCAGGTCCCATTTTTCACCGTGATCCTTGTTCTACGTATGTTCCTGGGGTAATTTAATCTATTCCCATGATTTATCTTCTATATTTACTGTATGTGCCAGTGACTCACAAATCTCTATTTCTAGCCCAGAACTCTCTCCTGAGCCTTCAGACCACTTTCCAAATATTTCCTAGATGTGAACACCCATAGGCATCCCAAATTCAGTACATCTAAAATTAAATTCATTATGCTCCCAATTGTCATATTTCTTCTGTATTTGTATCTTAGTGGATGCCTGAACTACCAACCCAAATAGCCCAGGGCGAAAACCAGGTAGTTAGAGTTCTTCCTCTCCATTCCATTCAGCATACAAGCCCCTGATATCACTGTGCTTAAAATTATATCTCACATCTGTTTGTTCCTTAGTCTTAACTCTCGCTACCTTAATTTAGACCTTCGTTTTCCTTTATGTGAGCTATTACAAGAATCTCTGAATGGTTTTTTTTCCTTAATGTCACCTACTACTTAATCTATACTGTATAGTTGACAATTATCAACTAGAACATTAAACTAATCATGTGCTGTTTTGCTTAAACTTTTTAGATGGTTTCCAGTTGCCTTCATTTTATAATCCAACTCTTAGGCAGTATTCTTCATCAGCCAGACTCAGTGCTTGTCAGAATCCCTCTGGGAGCATATGACACAGATCTATTCCCCCATGTGATACTCTTCTCTTTAATGCCTATATCTATTTTCATCCTCTGGAAAACTTTTATTTCTTCTTCCAGACCTGGCCCAATTGCTTTATCTTGGGGAAGCTTTTCACAATCATTCATGAATTTCAAACATTTATTTACTCTAACTTTCAAAGTGTTTTTTAGATGGCAGTTATCACATCGGCCTTGAGCTATTTGAATTCCCAGATGGCTCTGTGCATTCCTATATTCCCAGCACTCAGGACACTGCCTGGAACTTAGCAGGTGCTTAATGAATGTTTGAATGAAATTTAAACTAAGTATTTTAGAAAGTTACAGGAGATAGTTTGTCTCAGTGGAGATCAGAGTGAAGGTAGGGAAAATGGGGAGAAGAGAAGGGTATCAAAGGAAGAAAGAAGACTGTAGGAAGCCCAAGTGTTGTATGTAAGTTCCCCATGAAGAGAAAAGGAAGAAACCATGAAGAAATATATCTTGTGTGTATGAGAGTATTGGGGAATTGCACTATAAAAGGAAAAAAGAATATAAACAAAGCTCTGGCAACTAGTGCACCCAAGGAATGACCTGACAGCAATGACGGTGGAAGGAAAAGGGCAACCCTGTGAGAAAGAAAAGCCTGAGCAGCTCAGGTTGTCAGAGAGCATCTGCAAAAGAAAGGCGACACCTTTCTGCAAAAGAAAGGCGAGAACTTTCTTCGCAACTGCTTTACATGTTTCTGCTAAGTAATGATGCTACAAAGCCACACATTTTTCCATTTCCCTATAAAACTCCTTCATAGAGGCGAGAACTTTCTTCGCAACTGCTTTACATGTTTCTGCTAAGTAATGATGCTGCAAAGCCACACATTTTCCCATTTCTCTCTAAAACTCCTTCAAAGAGCACTGAACCCAAGCTGCATTCTCTATAATTTGCCCTTAGCTGTATGGAAAACATCTTTGACCTACAGGTAGTATCCTATGCAGAAACCTTCCAGTGCTCTGCTATTCTCCATGGCTTTTCTTGCAGAAAATAAATGAAGTGATGTTCTGTAGAATATTGACCATTATTCCTGTTCCTGAAGGGTACTGGGGAAGATAAGTCCAGGACAGTCATGAGAATCAGTCTTCTCAGTGTTTGTAAAGTAGGGTGGACATATCCACCTTGCATAGAGCTGCAGAGAACTTGCACTGTTTATGCCAATGTGGCCTCATATATAGGTCAGTTTGAAACAGTATTAAATATTCACAAAATAAACTATCTACACACATGCACATGCCTTTTGTGTGTGAACAACTGAAAATTCTCTGTTTGTTTTTGCCTTAGAAATATTAGCTGTCCCCTTAGAGAGTCTCACAGATGGAAAATATGCAACAGTGGGAACTCTCGTCATGATAGAACTGAAAGGAGGACCCAGTGGCCTTAGATCTCTTCCATTGCAAGGTCCTATAAAATAGTTTTAAATTTATAAACTTTTTTTTTAGAGCAGTTTTAGATGCACAGAGAAAGTGAGCAGAAATTACGGAGAGTTACCAAATATCTCATCGCCACATGTGCACAGCCTCCCCAACAAGACCCAGTATTATAGTGGTACGTTTGTTACAACTGAGGAACCTATGCTGACACCTTATTATCATCTAAGATACATAGTTTACATTAGGGTTCACTCTTGATGGTGTGTATTCTGTGTATTTGGAGAAATGTATACTAACGTGTCTGCCATTGATATCTTACAGAATAGTTTCACTGCCTTAAAAATCCTTTAAAAATCCTTTGTGCTCCACCTGTTCATACCTCCCACCCCCTTAACCTCAAGCACTGACCACTATCTTTTTACTCTGTTGGCACATAGTTAGAATCATATGGCATGCCATACAGTTAAACTTCAGAACTTATAGTTAGAATCATACAGTATGTAGCCCTTTCATATTGGCTTCTTAGTAATATGCATTTAAGTTTCCTCTATGTCTTTTCGTGGCTTAATGGCACATTTCTTTTCAGTGCTGAATAATATTCCATTGTCTGGATATACTAATTTATCCACTCACATAACAAAGGACATCTTGGTTACATCCAAGCTTTGACAATTACAAATAAAGCTGCTATAAGCATTCATATGCAGGTTTTTGTGTGAACACATGATTTCATTTCATTTGAGTAAACACCAAAGAGCATGATGGCTGGATTGTGTGGTAAGAGGATGTTTAGTGTTGTAAGAAACTACCAAATTGTCTTCCAAAGTAGCTGTACGATTTTGCATTTCCACCAGCAATGAATGAGAGTTGTTGTTGCTCTACATCCTCGCCAGCATTTGGTGCTGTCAGTGTTTTGGGTTTTGGCCATTCTAATAAATGTGTAGTGCCCTCTTGTTGCTTTAATTTGCAATTCCCTGATGACATACGATGTGGAGCATCTTTTCATAGGCTTATTTGTCATCTGTATATCTAATTTGGTGAGGTATCTTTTAAGGTCTTTGGCCAATTTTTAAACTAGGTTATCCATTTTCTTGTTGAGTTTTAATAATTCTTTGTGTATTTTGGATAACAGTTCTTTATCAGATGTATCTTTTGCATATATTTTCTCCCAGTGTGTGTATTGTCTTCTTATTCTCTTGACATTATCTTTCTTGGAACAGACATTTTAAATTTTAATAAGTCTAGTTTATCAATTATTTCTTTCATGGATCATGCCTTTGATGTATCTAAAATAACATTGTCATACTCAAGGTCATCTAGGCATTCTCCTATATTATCTTTTAGAAGTTTTATAGTTTTGCATTTTATGTTTAGATCTGTGATCCATTTTGATTTGATTTTTATGAAAGTGTAAGGTCTATATCTAGATCTTTTTAAAAATGTGAATATCCAGTTTTTCCAGCACCACTTTTTGAAAAGAGTATCTTTGCTCCATTCTATTGCCTTCTCTCTTTTGTGAGAGGTCAGTTCACTGTATTTATGTGGGCCTATTTCTGGGATCTCTGTTCTGTTCCATTCATCTATTTGTCTCTTCTTTTACTAATACCACACTGTCTTCATTACTGTAGATTTACAGTAAATCTTGAAGTTGGGTAGTGTCAATTCTCTGACTTCATTCTTCTCCTTCAATAATGAGTTGGCTCTTCTGGATCTAAAATGTTTTCTAACACTGTATTATGATAATGAGAAAAACAAACCTATAAGTATTAAGGATATAAACAGAGAAATGTGAATAAATATTTAGTCTGGTGCTCTATGGATATTATACCATTGAACATAAAAATAAATCTCATGGATATTTTTATGAATATGTAATGCACGGAACTAAATTTATTTTATTATAGATTACCCAAAGATTCTCTGTGGCCTATTAATTTTATGATACTTAATATGAGATTTTTCCTGCAATAAGACTGTTTGGATACTATTGCTAAATAGAATTATGTATTTGAACTGAATGTCTTTCTTCAGCATTCTTTAATAAAATTGGAGTAATATCTTGTCAGAAAAATGGGAATGAAAACTGTATCTGTAATTTTAGGACATTTGGAGTAATGTCTTAGGACACAAAAACTCAGTTTAGAAAAATCTGAGAATTTTTAAGTAGGATATTTCAAAAACATTTTAAAAATTTCTTTAGTCACATTTTTTCTGATACCGAGGGAAAGTTTCTTTGTCATTCTTACTTTGACTTCTTGAAACAGCATCCTATTTAGAACCATACTGACCAGGACTAGTGAAGATATATTGATTGAATTCCTAACCATATCTTGTGAAGAACAACAGACGAATTTAGGTGTAGAGAAGAAAAGGCTTGAGGGAATGGAACAGAGAGATTGCAGAAACAGGTCTAAATTTCTCCACATACCTGAAGAGTCATTTTGTTAAAGACAGATTAGGCTAATTTTCTGTTACTTTCAGAATGCAAATTAAGGGCTAATTATGCATAAAATTTCCTACGCATAGGAAGAGAATTGTAGCAGTAAGATCTGCACCCTAAATTGAATTACACCAAGAGATAGTGAGCTCCTTGCCCCTTAAGTTATTTTATTTTATTTTTGAGACTGTGTCTTCCTCTGTTACCCAGGCTGCAGTGCAGGGGCATGATCTCGGCACAATGCAACCTCTACCTCCTGGGTTCAAGCGATTCTTGTGCCTCAACCTTCCCAGTAGCTGGGATTACAGGTGTGTGCCACCACACCTGGCTAATTTTTTTCTATTTCTAGTAGAGACGGGTTTTTGGCATGTTGACTAGGCTCGTCTCAAACTCCTGGACTCAAGCAATCCACCCGCCTTAGCCTCCCAACACTTTGTTGGCCTCCCCACTCCCAAAGTGTTGGGAGGCCAAGGCAGGTGGAGTGCCATGAGTCACTGCACCTGGCCACCCCTTGGTTGTTAAAAGCAGATCGGTGACCTGATGTATGGAATGGATTCATACATTTGGTGAAAGCTTCACTATATGGAATTATAAATGTATAAATTATGTTCCACCTCACTATTGAACACATAGAAAATATAAATAACAATGAAATATCTTTTTTTACTTTTCAGTTGAGAAAAATTAAAATATATGTGTATGTGTCTTAGTTTGGGGTCCTATAACAGAATACCATCAACTGGGAAGTTTAAACAGACATTTATTTCTCACAGTTATGGAGGCCGTTAAGGCCAAGACGAAGGCACCAGCAAATCCTACAGCTGGTGAAGGCACTCTTTCTAGTTTATATATGGTCATCTTCTCTTTGTATCCCCATGCAACAGGGAGCAGAGAGATCATCTCTTCTCTGGTGTTTCTTATAAGGGTGCTAATCCCATTCATGAGGGCTCTATCCTTATGATCTAATTGTTTCCCAAAGGCTCCACCTCCTAATACCATCACATTGTGGGCTAGGATTTCAACATATAAATTTTAGGGAGACACAGACATTCAGTCCATAACAGTGTATACGTGTATACGCACACATACATACATGTGCACACACTTCTCCAATGTTAAGGAGGATGAAGAGAAAGAATAGTTCACATTGCAGATAGAAATATGAATTTATCAATTCTCATGGGAAGAAATTTGTCAAAAGCCTTAAAATGTGCGTTTCCAGGAGATACATTCTTATTTATAAGACTACTGTTTGATGTTGGCTTAACAGAAACATAACCCGAGATGAGCACTTCACCTGCATGTCACTTACTAAGCAATTGTTCTTTGGATGACTGGTAAGGAAATGGGAAAAGTAGGATAGTTAAGATCATGTGACCTCAGACCATGTCCCTTAGGAGAGTAGCTTGAGGAGCTATAGTATGTACATACCCCTCAAAATTGTCCTGATTTGAGTCAGGGAGCTGGACTTTCATACTCTGTAGTTGGCACTGGTTAAGGGGTGAGGTCATGTGTGGGCTTGGAATCTCCATAGCCTGAGAGAGAGTCCACCAAAGAAGGGTTGTGGATATCAACTGTTAGAAGCAAAAGCTCTATGAAGTCACAAAATTGGAGAAAGAATATCTGGTTGGAACAACAGTATTTACTAGTACAAATATTCACTACATGATAAACATCACATTGCTTAAGAAAGCAAACATGTTAAGCATAGCACTGGTAAAATACAGACTTTCCAGCTATGAAGTTGTGTGACACAGAAGACTTCCACAGGAATTAAGCTGTCAGATAATGACTACTATGCATATTACAATTACAACTGAAAATACCCTGTAAGTATAGATAGATACACAGATGCTCCCTGATCTGTGTCCCTACCATAAGTTGAAAATACCACGTTGAAGATGCATTTAATAACTAACCTACTGAACATCACATCTTAGTGTAGCTTACCTTAAACATGCTCAGAACGGTTGTGTTAGCCTACAATTGGGCAAAACCATCTAACACAAAGCCTGTTTTTAAAATACAGTGTTGAATATCACATGTAATTTTTGAATACTATACTGAAAGTGAAAAACAGAATGGTTCTATGCGTATTTGTGATATAGTGTCTAATGAATGTGTATCACTTTTGCACCATATTAAACTTGAAAGATCATACGTTGAACCATCATAAGCCAGAGACCATCTAAAGTTATAGGTACAGAAAATGGAAAGATATAATGACCAAACTGGATTTATCTCGGGAATATGAGGTTGGTTTGGTTTTAGAAATGGTTTTTAACATAATTCATCATATTAAAATATTGTTTGAAACAACATGATCGTCTTGTTAACTGCCCATGTAAAGTACTTGATAAGTATACCCATTCATGATTTTTTAAAAACTCCAAAACAATAGGTATCACAAGGAATTGACTAAACATTTACAGCAAACAAATACAGTTATAAAGGCAAGGAGTATTTTCTTTAAAATCAGGAGAAAATGATACCCATTATCAACTTACTGTACTCACCACTGTACTTGATATTCTGGACATGATAGTGATACATGGAAAAGTATAAGAATTAGAAGCAAAAAATCAAAACTGTTACCAGTATTAAATGATACCAGTGTTCTTAAAATTGTTTAAAGTACAAACAAGATAGTAGAGCTAATATAATAAAAGAGAAAGGTTTCTGGATACTGGACCAACATATAAAACACAACAGCACTCCTCTGTACTTGAAACAAAGAATCAAAGACTGTAAACCTCTGAATAGAGCTAGCAAAAGTTTTGTTAGACCTTCATGAAAAAATTGTGAAACCTTATTGAGAGACATAAAGTAAGAGCTAAATAAATAAGCAATTTATAAAATGTTCGGGATGAGAGAAATCAATACAGTAAAGATGTCAGTTCCCCAAAGATGAATCCATAAATTCAATGGTGTTTCAGTAAAAAGAGGAACACATTTTTCATAGACTATGGTAAGACAAATACGAAGTTCACATATTAGTCAAAATTCTCAAAGATAGTCAAAATATACTTTTCTAAAAATATACTTCAAAAAGCCAACTTTTTCTGGTAGAGCTTTAAAACCATAGTAGTTAAAACAAAGGGATATTCATGCAGGGAAAGTCAAATACACCAAAGGAGCAAAACAGCAGATAAATGAACCCACATATAAATGAGTGCATCACATGCATGGGGAAAAAAAAGATAGAAGAGTTACTGAGTAAATGATGCTGGAACTTTCAACTGTCCTTAAAAAAAAAATGACATTAGATCTGTGCCTCATACCACATATTAAAAATTAATTACAGATGAATTAGAAACCCAATTTAAAAAATTGTAACATTTTAGAGAACACTTAGAAGATAATCCTTAAGATCCTGAATTAGAGAAGGATTTCATGCACACAACATACACACTTAGACTATAAAGGGGAAAATGGTGTATTCAATTATTTTCAAAATTAAAGCTTTGGAATGACAAAACTTACAATCCAAAAACTAAGTGTTAGAGAAGATCGTTGAAAAACTTATTTCCTAATGGACTTTCATTCATCTTATATGAAGAATTCCATAGTAATAATAGAAGCAATCTCATAATTTAAAAATGGGCAAAAGCTCTGAATACCCAGAACAGGCAACTGTCCTAAGAAATAAAAACCCCAATACATATTAAACAAACTGATAATTAGAGCATCACACGTATCATAAGACTGATAGTGTAGGTAAATTTTAAGAACAACTGCCTGAAATTGTTGGTGGCAATACAACTTGTATTGAAAGACATAAAGTAAGAGCTAAATAAGGTGAAAATCATGTGACCTCAGGCCATGTCCCTTAGGAGAGTAGTTTGAGGAGCTATAGTATATACATACCACACAAGGTTGTCCTGATTTGAGCCAGGGATCTGGGCTTTCTTACTCTGCAACTGGCATTGGTTAAAGGGTAAGGTCATGTTGGGCATGGAAGTTCCACAGCCGGAGAGAGAGTCCACCAAAGAAGGGTTGGAGGACCCTGACTTGGGGGACAGCAGTGAAATAGGATGAAGATATATGAATCCTATGATCCTAAAATTCTCTTCCTAGTGAAATACACTAGGGGCAGGAACCAGCTAGATATATAGTGATATTGATTGCAGTGGAATTTGTAATAGTGTAAACAAAACATATTCTCAGTGTGTGTTTCTGTGTGTCTGTGTGTCATTATTCAGTGGAAATTACCACTTCTGAATGTGTATCACTTTTGCATCATCTTAAAGTTGAAAGATTGTAAGTTGAAAGTCAATTATGGAGTAAGGGAGGTGGGAGGACGGCATGAGGCCAGATTTAACCCTGCCTGAAGATATATGAAACAATGGTTTTTAAGGCAATAGCCACTAGGCTTCAATGTACAGTGATCTTTGAAAGATGAGCCATCATACTGCCCCAGCATACTAGACTGAGGGAGTTTTCGGGGAACACCAGGGGAAATGCATTCCAGTCAGATCCTGGTGAATTCCCTGAGTTGAGGAACTGAGTTGCAGTTGAGAGAATCTGAAGTGTCTAGACTTTCAGAACAGAATAATGAAGAGGAGAGAGCTGTACAGAGAGAGAATTCTGGAGATCTTCAGCAAGTTCTCCTTTTGTAATGAGCTGAGTACTGATCAGTGCATACATGTGAGGAAGAGACCTAAGGCTGGGGAAAGAGCCACGCAAAAGGATTAGAAGGGAATGTGCTGAGTATTCACGTACATTTGGGTATAACAAATTTTTTTTTTTTTTTTGAGATGGAGTTTTGCTGTTGTCGCCCAGGCTGGAGTACAATGGCGCAATCTCGGCTCACTGCAACCTCCGCCTCCCAGGTTCAAGCCACTCTGCTGCCTCAGCTCCTGAGTAGCTGGTACTACAGGCGTGTGTCACCACACTCAGCTAATTTTGTATTTTTAGTAGTGACGGGGTTTCTCCACGTTAGTCAGGCTGGTCTCAAACTCCTGACCTCAGGTGATCCGCCCGCCTCGGCTTCTCAAAGTGCTGGGATTAGAGGCATGAGCCACCGCGCCTGGCTGGGTATAACAAATATTTACACCAGCAAGACTGGAAAATCTCATGAATTATGAGGTGCTGGAGATACGATGAGAATCTTACCTTAGTACTGGGGAATGATTAGCCCCAGAATGATTACCAGTTTTGTCCTGCCTGACAAATTGTAGCAAGACTCAAAAGTATGAAGCTGTTTCAAGTAACTTAACTGTGTCCCAGAACAAAGCTTATGAGTATTTATAGAAATACCAAAATAACCAGAACCTAACAAGCAGAATACACAGTATCTGGCATCCAATCACAAATTACCAGGTAAGCAAAGAAGCAGGAAAGTATGACTCATAATGATGATACAAATCAATCAATCAAAACTAATTTTAGAATGGACACAAATGTTAAAATTAGCAGACAAGACGTTAAGTAGCTTTATGACTGTATTCTAGATGTTTTAATAAGTCAAATAGAGCCATAGAAGAAATTTAAAAGACTCAAACTAATTCGTAGAGATGGAAACTACCATGTCTGGTGTGAAAAATACACTGGATGGGACCAGTGGTAGTTTCACCATGATAGGAGAAATTAGTGAACTTCAAGACATAGCAATAAAAACATCATGATGGAGCAGAAAAAAATCCAAACCTTTGAAAAGAGCTTCATTGAGCTGTGGGACAATGTCAACTAGCATAAAAAAAATTTGAAGAAATAATAGCCAGAAATCTCTGAATTTGATGAAGACCATAAAACCAGAAATCCAAGAAGTGAAACAAACTAAGTATAAGAAACGTAAAGAAAATTCCACCAAAGGATATATTATAATCTTATAGTTCAAGACCAAGGATAACCAGAATAGAAGCTGTCAGAGGGGAAAAATACATTGTGTGCAGTGTAAAAAAGATATGGAAACAGTATATTTCCCATTTAAAGCAATATAAGGCCAGGCATGGTGGCTTATGTCTGTAATCACAGCACTTTGGGAGGCTGTGGTCGGAGGATGGCTTGAGGCCAGGAGTTTGTGAGCAGCTTGGGCAACATAGTAAGACACCATCTCTACAACTAATAATAATAATAATAATAATAATAATAAACTAGCTGTGTGTGGTGGTACATGCCTGTACTCTGAGCTGCTCAGAAGGCTGAGGCAGGAGGATAGCTGGATCCCATTTCAAGGCTGCAATGAGCTATGTTCACACCACTGCACTCTAGCCTGGGTGACAAGGTGAAACTGTCTCAATAAATAAATAAAAATAAAATAATACAAGAGAGAAATCAGTGGAATTACATTTTTAAAATGCTGAAAGAAAAATAAATCAATGTAAACATTTATACTCAACAACAACAAAAAAATTAAAATGAAGGAAACATAAAGCATTTTTCCAGACATACAAAAGGTGAAAAAAATCAATAGCACCTTGCCCATTACAAAAAGAGTATTCAAATATATATTTTACCATGAAGAAAAATGACATTGGGTAGAAATATGCATCAACATATGTGAACGAAGGGCAAAGAAAATGGTAGCTGTAAGAGTAAATAAGAGTAAATACATATGTAAGACTTTTATCAAGTCTCTTGAAAATACTGAATTTCTTTGTTTGTTTGTTTGTTTGTTTGTTTTGAGACAGAGTCTCACTCTGTCACCCAGGTTGGAGTGAAGTGGTGCCGTCTCGGCTCACTGCAAGCTCCACCTCCCGGGTTCACGCCATTCTCTTGCCTCAGCCTCCTGAGTAACTGGGACTACAGGCGCCTGCCAGCATGCCTGGCTAATTTTTTGTAATTTTGGTAGAGATGGGGTTTCACCTTGTTAGCCAGGATGGTCTTGATCTCCTGACATCGTGATCCTTCCACCTTGGCCTCCCAAAGTGCTGGGATTACAGGTGTGAGCCACCGCGCCTGGCCAGTATTGAGTGTTTAAACAAAAATAATAACATTATGGTATAGAGTTTATTAAATATATAAAAGCAAAATGTGTGCCAGTTCAATAAGTCTATAAGAATAGAAATGTCAGTGCCCTATTGTAAGATTCCTGTCTCACAAAGTGGTATAGTAACACTCGAAAGTGTAGTGTGATAAGGTTAAAAACATACTATAAATTTGAAAGTAGTTGTTAAAATGATGAACTAACAAGGCTAATAAGCCAAGAAAGAAAATAAAATTCAATTTAAAAAGTATTTAATTCAAAAGAAGGCAGAAAAAGAGTTTTCAAGAGAACAAAGAATAGATGGACCGAAGTAAAAACAAATAACAAGATGATAGACTTAAATTTAATCGTGTCAATGATTACACTGAACATAACTGGTTTAAAACAATCCAGTTAAAGAGAAGAGTATCAGATTATATATAAAGGCAAAACCAAACTGTATATTGTATAAGAAACACAATTTAAACATAGAAATAGGTAAAATAATGGAAAAAATATACACCATGATAACACCAAAGGAAAACTGGAATGACCATATGAATATTGGAAAAAGTAGATTTCAGAGGCGGTATTATTACTAGGGATAAAGAAGTTCATTTCATAATGATATAGGGATCAGAAGAACATTTTACATATGCACCTCATAAAAAAGTATTCGAATATGTGGCACATAAACTGATGGAACTGCAAGGAGAAACAGAAAAATTTACATTATAATCAGAAATCTTAGTGCTTCATTGGATGGAGCAAGTAGACAGCAAATCAGCGAGAACATAGAAGACTTGAACAATGCCATCAGCCAACTGGACCTAATCAGTGCTTAGGTCCAGTTGGCTGGACACTCCACTCAATAACTGCAGAATATATACATTTTTCCAAATGCAAACAGTTAATTTTCCAAGATAGACCATATTGTAGTAAATAAATTTCAATAAAATAAAAATAATTTAAGGTATAAATTGGTAAGTTGATTATTAAGTATATTCTCAGACAACAATGGAAATAAATTAGAAATCAATAACAAATCTGGGAAATTCCCTAAATATTTGGGTACCAAATAATATATTTGTAAATATCCATGTGCCAAAGAACAACTATAAAAGGAAATTATAAAATGTTTTAAGTTGAATGAAAATTAAAACACAAGATATGCACATTTCTGGGATGCCTCTAAAATTGCACTTAGAAGGACAACTCAGCACCCAATACATGCAAGGAAAAAAAATCTCAAATTAATTGATTCAGTTTCACCTAAATAATATAGAAAAAGACAGGCAAATTAAACTAAATGTAAACAAAAGAAGTGCAAAAATGATCAAAGTGGAAATCAGGTAGAAAAGAAAAACAGCAGAGAAAATCAGTGAAATAAAGGCAGGTTATTTTATTAAATTTGATAAATTTAGTAAGTCTCTAGCCAGACTTGGTGGAGGGAGCAAAAAATAGAAAGATTCGAATTAGCAGCAGTAGGCATGAGAGTGGTTTCATCATGAATAGGTCTTCAGGTATGAAAAGGATAATAGAATATTTTGAAAAATTATATGCCAGTAAGTTGGACAACTTAGGTGGAATGTGAAAATTCTTTCGACGTCACAAATTACCAAAGCTTACTCAAGAAGAATCGATAAGTGAATAACTCTCTATCTCTTAAAAAACTAATTTATAGTTAGAAATCTTCCTACAAAGAAAACTTTATGTGATGTGGCTTTATCATTGACATTGCCCAAGCATGTAGAGATGAAGTGATACCAGTTCTGTACAATTATCTTACAGAATTGAAGAGAAGGTAGTAATTTTTATCTCGTTCCATATGGCCAGCGTTAACCTGATACCAAATTTTAGGGTGAAAATACCAAAAGGAAATACAAAACATAGCAGTATTCTTCATGAACATACATGCAAAATGCTAAACCAAGTGTACCAGATTGAATCCAACAATATATAAAAATGTGACTATATCATGACTAAGTGAGATTTATTTCAGGAATGCAAAGGTGCTTTGCTATTTAGAAACCAATTAGTATAATCATTATATTAAAAATGATTAAAGTGAAACTACGTGATCACCTTAATGGAACAGCAAAAAGCATTTGAAAACTCACATTCATTCATTATAAAATTCTCAGCCCATTAGAAACAGAGGGAACTTCTTCACCCAGTAAAGAACATCTCCATAAATCCTTCATCAAATATAAACTTAAGAGACAGATGAGTATATTTTCCTTTAGATCAGGGACAAAATGGGGATGTCCACTCTCATTGCTTTTATTCAATATTGTTCTGGAGGACCTAGCCGGTATAATTAGGGAGGAAGAACATATGTAGATTGGAAAGCATACTAATTTGGAGAAAATGTGGTTGTCTATGAAAAAAATCTGGTGAGATCAAGGAAAAAGTACTAGAATAATTGACTTTTGCGAAGTTGTAGTATACAGAAGAAATAAAAAATTGATATTTAAAAATTACTATTATTTATAATAGCGTCAAAACACACGATTTACTTAGAGGTAAATCTGACAAAAGAAGTGCATAATCTATACACCAAAAATTGTACAATATTGCTGAACAAAAGCAAAGATCTAAGTAAACAGAAATAAACTCTGTTTATAGATATAAAAACTCAGTATTATTAAGGTGTTAATTCTCCTAGAATTAAGGCTGTCAGATAAAATATAGGACAGCCAGTAATTTTTAAATTTTATGTTAAAAACTAATTTTTAGCATAAGTATATCCATCCTATGGTTTTATATGCTGTATCTGTTCACCCTACTTCAAATTGATTATATGCAATCTCAATCAAAATTCCAGTAATATTTTTGACAAAAATTGACAAGCTCATTCTATAATTTACATGGAAATTCCAAGGATCCAGGAAAGCAAAAATAACTTCGGAAAGGTATAAGTATGTTGGAGGACTAACAGTATGTGATTCAAGACTTACTATAAAGGTACAGTAATTTTGCCAATGTGGTGTTGACATCAAGCTAGACAAATAGACCATAAGGAAATAGAAAGTCCAGGAATAGACCAGCATGCATATGGATAACTAATCTTTGAGAAATGTGCAAAGGTAGTTCTTCGCAGGATGCATACATAGTCTTTGCCACAAATGGTGCTGGAACAGTTGTATATCCATATGCCAAAAAAATGATCTTCAATCCATAACTTACATCATATAACAAAATTAAATAAAAATGGAATGGATTCTGACTATAAAATCGAAAACTCTAAAACTTCTAGAAGGAGACATAGGAGAAAATGTTTATGACTTTAGATACCCTGCAAAAGCATAATCCATGAAACAAATCAATAAAATGAGCCTCATCAGAAGTAACATCTTTAATTTTTTTGAAGGACATGGTTATGAGAAGGAAAAGATCAGCCATAGACGGGAAGAACATCTTTGCAAAGTATATATCTGATAAAGAACTTATGTCCAGAATGTATAAGGAACTCTTAAAATCAGTAAGAAAACAAAATAATGTAACATTTGGACAAATAATTTAAATAGCATTTATCAAAGAAGATATAAGTATGGCAAATAAGCACATGAAAATAATTTCAGCATCATTGGTCACTAAGGATATATAAATTAGAACCTTAATGTGATACACACTATTCACACAATTAAAATTAAACTGATTCAACTCCAAGCTTTTGTGAGATATGGAGAATTGTTTCTCTCCTACTCCCCTTTCCCACACTGGTGGGAAAAGATAATGGTAAAAATACTTTGAAAAACAGTTTTCCACTTCCATAAAAAGTTAAATATACACCTACCATATGTCTGTACAAAGAGTTGCAGATGAATGTTTATAGCTGCTTTATTTATAATAGCCAAAAAGTGGAAACAATTCTAATGTTCATCAACAAATGAATATATAATGCATGTCACAAATGCTACTCAGCAATGAAAAGAATGAATTACTGATACACACTAATGACCTGCATGACCTCAAGATGATTATGCAGAGTGAAAGAAGGCAGATGAAAAGAATGCAAATTTATACTATAGGATTCCATTCATATAAAACTCTGGAAAATGTAAAGTAACTTTTGACAGAAAATGCATCAGTGATTTCCTGTGAAGAAGGGATGTGATGGAGAGAGGAGGGAGGGAGGAAATCATAAAGGAGCACAAGGAAACCTTTGAGGGTAATGTCCATTATCTTCTTTGCGGTTTTTCTGGTTTCTCATATTCCACAAATTATCAAACTGTACACCTTAAATGTGTTCTTTTGTAATGGAATAAAGTTGTTAAAAATAAAACAACATGCAAGTTGGTGAGTACAATATAATCTTGAAGAACCAATAACACTAGCACACAAAACAATGGAATGGATCTGTAGGTATCCAACACTGATAAATCTCAAAATGGTAATAATCACTGCAAATGAATATATGTAGTAAACCATCTGTACAAAAGTTTATGTGGAGGTTTCAGAAAAACAAAACAGTAGTATGTATGCCTAATGAATATATAAGCGTTGATTAAATGCTGGAACTCATTTACTCTAAAACACGGGATTGATACCCACCAGGTGAACGTAGCAGTTACTCTTGGGAAGGAGGAAGAAAAATGGGATAAAACTTGAGTTGTTTCTGAAATATTTTTTCTTTAAAACGTTTAAAATAAATTTGGCACACTTAATATCTGCTTAATCTTGAGGGCAGGAATATAGTTGGGCTTCTATTATGTTAACTTCCATACTTTTCTGTTTCACACATTTCACTTTTAGTAGTCATCCAGCCCTACAAGGAAGCCAACCTACCTGTGCAAGGAAGATCCTCTGTTCAGAGCTTTTGTACAATGAAAAAGAGAGACACAGTTCCTGCCTTCAAGGGGTCTCCCGACTAGGCACGAGGAATGCATTAAATACATAATTAAATAGCTCTTCAGTTAAATTCATGAAAAGTGCTTCTACAGTGAAAGTATCCTGAAAACATATTGCTGCTCTTAAGTCTGAGGATCAGGAAGGGCTTTTGTGAAAAGGAATGTTTACGGTGAGCCACTGCGGAGGAGTTTATTGGGCAATGTAGTTCTGAGGCAGGGATGTTTGAAGAGGAAATTGCAATGCGTGTTCTGTTTGCCTAGCTTTCCTGCAGCTAGTCTCTTTTTTAGTCATCTGATTTACTGCAGTATGAGAAGCATAAACCTTGATATGATTAAAAAATGAATTTTACTTTTTTGCATTGAATTATACAAAGTCAGTGATATAAATAAACCACGCTTTGACTTGGTTAATACAGATGTTGTCATTATGAGTTAAATGAATGGATCAACCATCAGTATGCTGTCACAGAAGGGCTGTTTTAAATGTCACTTCTCTGTTACCTTTCTCCCATCTAGCAGATCTCCCATATACACCAAAGTTTAACGAGGTTGCTAGAACCCTGCAGAATCTGCTAAGTTTTCACCTACTGTGCACTAAATGTTATTCTAGAATGTTTTACGCTCAGCACATTTTCCACTATGCCAATGTTGTGAGCTTAGCAACTGTTTGATTATTTCAAAAACACGTTTATGGGTTAGTAGCCAGCCCTGGTAGAACAAATGAATCCTGAGTGCAATATTCTGTATGTCAGAAGCTGGCCAAATGGTTGATTTGCCCCAGTGTTCTTTTTGAATGATCCGTATCAGACAGAGGTGTATAAGGTAGCAAATGTTTCATATTTGCTTTACTGTCAACTAAGGGGAAGCCATTTGAATTTTAATAAATGCTGACCTCAAATATTTTTGAACAACAGTTTCTAAATCAAAATCCCTGGCTTTGTTTTTGCTGGAGATTTGAATGTTTTATTGTTAGGTAGACTGTTTTCATAACAAACCAACATATGAGCACCTGCCTTGTAGAATCCTCCCTCGTTGTTACAGAGGCAATCTACATTTTCTAGCCCCAATGAGTCACTATTAGAATACGACGCCATGCACTCTTAAAACATTGTTTCTTTGGCCTGAGTGAGGATTTTACATTGAATTTCAATTTATATTTGTTTTGGAAAAAAAATCAGATGATTGTAGAATGAGCTCTGTTGCTAATGACTTAAGACTTGGTGGGGATGAAAGCATAGAAAGAAAGCATTTGTTATGACTTGATTTTTACAACATAATTTATCCCTAATAACAATAGAAAAAATTATCTAGTAATGCAAAGAATAAATCAAAGTTGAAAAATACTAAGAAAACCTGACATTGCTTACCTGTGTTAACTGTTACCGAAGAAAATCATACAATTTTTAAAATTACATTTGCTGTGAAGTATTTAAAAAGAAGCCTGACATCTAGGATTCATAAAATTAAAAATTTAAACTTCTTGTTTGGAGAAGTTAATTGTCATATTCTTGTTAAGGATTTTGAATATGACGTATTTCTATTTATATGCTTTGTGCAGTATTATTTTCATAAATTTGTAAGCATGGTAAAAGGATTTAAAATAGTCACATTTAAGAAGCATTCTTCTGTTAAAATTAAGAAATTTCATCGGATTACAATGATATTTGTTAGTAATTAAAGGATGTTTCCAATCAATTTGGCATTATTTTGCATACTTAGACCGCCATGATATATTAATAGTATTCTCCTCCCTTAGGAGTTGGCTTCAGTAGATTTCTTCACAAATACTTTCAGTAAGCAATTTTGGTAATGCTTGACTTGGCCACCCAATTTTGCTGAGATGAAAACATCACCATTAGTATGTTTACACTGTTTAATGTTCAGAGCAAAAAAACCACAATGTTTGTTTACATACATGCTGAGTCATCTCCCCTTCTGAAATTAAAATGTGTAGTCAGGCTTCAACCTCGGGAAGTCATATCAGACTCACAGATTTTCTGGGATAAGTTCAGTACCATGCTGTTTTCAGTTAGATGATTTCCAGTTTTCTTAATGTGGATGTATTCTTTGTTTGGAATGTCATACTTTTTTTTTTTCTTGAACTAGGAAGAGACAACTACAAGTTTTAAACAGACTTCTGCTACTTGTCATCAAGAACCTGTAATCCTAAAGTAAAATAATAATAATAATAATAAAATAGGAAATATTGAATCAGATCTATGATGCTTAAAACAGACTTCCTGTGTTTGTTTCTCTTTCAGATAATGAATTCTGTGCTTGCCTTTTTTCTTCAAATACTTTAGATAATTGAAGACCAAATGATAGAGAAGGATTATGACTATCAACAATAACAAAAATAATAACATAACTAACATTTGTTAAGGATGTAGTATGTATCATATTCTTTTTCAACAATTTTTAATATTTTAAAAATATTTTTAGAGACAGAGTCTTTTGCTGTGTTGCCCAGAAAGTCTCCAACTCCTGATCTCAAGTGATCCTCCTGCTTTGGCCTCCCAAAGTGCTGGATTACAGGCATGCGCCACTGTACCAAGCTACATATTCTTTTATAAGCAATATGCATGGATTGTCTAATTTAGTCTCCACACCAATCTCATGGTGCCAATGTTGTTGTTTTAACTGTTTTATAGTTGAGCAATGAAATACAGTCAGGTTAAATAACTTGCCGTAGGTCAGTGAGCTAGCATGCACAAGGTCTGGATTCAGTCAAGAACAGGCAGTCTGATTCCACAGCCTGTGCTCCTTATAGTAGGCTCTGCTGCTGCTAATCAGATATAGCTCTAGCATTTATCAAATTGAGATATTCTTTTGTAAATATACTGATCTTCATCAAATTTACATTTTATTGTAAATTTGAGACTAATTGTGGATATAGCACAATAAAACATGAACTCAACATTAAAAGCAGTTTTCTCTACTCCTCTTTAATGTGTTATATCATTTATTTCTGGTTAGTCACAATATAAGGATACCCTGATGTTAAAAAATAAGCAAATAACTAGGAATCTCAGAGATATTTTTGTGTTTGTGAATTCTCCTGATGAGAAACCACTTTGGATTATGTTACACATAATCATTTTTCTGACATGTCATCAAAAGTCCTGATATAAAAATCTTGTTTCAATACCTGCAGTAATTTTTCCTAGGAAATAGTTATAACCAGGGAAAGATCCAGGTTTTGTGGGACCGGGAAAAACACTCAATTTGGGACCATCTTTAAGAAAAATGGTAAGACTTGTGAAAATGAAATAGGTAGAAATGTGAATATTTATTTAGAATGAGACCAAGTCACACCAAAATATAAATTTTAAAATGCTCAAGTACCACAGTGTCAAAATGTCACATAATTCAGAAAATAAAATAATATTCTTATTAACTACCTAGCAACACAGTTATGCTTTTTCCCAATATTTTTGGAGAGATAGTCTTTGATTATCTCTTCATATGCAAAATGTTTTTATATTTTCTGTAGAAAAAATAGAATGACAATTCAGTCTTTCCTGTAGTGTGGTTGATTGAAATGTATACATGTGCATTTGATGATTACCAGTTTAGGAAAATACCTTTTAGCTTTACAACTGATCATTGATAATGTATATGAATTTATGAGATTGCTTTCAAATTTGGACAAACCTCTATCATAAAGTTTCTCTCATGTATGAGCTGGTAGATTTCAGGGAATTTCACGGTTTTCTGAGCAGTGACTCGCCCTAAATACTCTGAACTTATGAGACTCATTAACCAGTGTGTGGTTGACAAGAGAGCATGTTTAATATTTTTCATAATATTTGTTGATACGAAAGTGTTGTGTAAAATCAGCAAGAAATTTGAGGTTCTTTTCAGCATGTCTATATATAGTCCTCTTCTTTAATTGGATTACCAAGTAACTAAAGTGCCTATTAATTATTTTTATTTGAAAAATATTTTTATCTGAATAAATTCAGCTTTTAGTGTGATCTGAAAACAAATTTGGTATAATTTATTTCTAAATGTCAGAATAATTTCTTTTAATTTAATTTCATTATTCATATTTATGACATTTAATATCTGTTAAATTTTTTCCTGAAATTTTAGTTTTCTGAAAAAGATGCATTTAACTATGACTAAAAAAGTTAGCCTTTCTACACAAACAAATTAAGAATTTATAATAGCTGTGTTGCTTTAACTGGAATATTCTAAAATTTCATTTACAGTGGAATATTTGAGCTTTATTAAGTATTTTGTTTCTATCAAAAAGATAATAAAAATACAGTTCATTTTAAATTATACTTGCTGTGTTAAAGAGTATATTCCTGATAGGAGGGAACTGGTTTGACGAGAGGGTCAATGAAAACTACATCTCTGCACAGTTTTGTGCGTCTAGTATTTGAAGTAGTTGAAGGAATTTTCTTCAGGCTAAGTTCTCGCTCTCGAACTTTGTTTTTCCCTCTATACACATGCTTCTGTGAGGCATATTCATATTACTATGAGACCTCTGGCTATGTGCCTTCTTGTCACAGCACTGATGAGTTCACTAAGTGGATGGGAGGAGAATTCCTGGGAACGATTTCCACAGTATGAAGTGTGTGTTTGTATATGCATGTTGGGGAGAGTTGTATAACAGTAACTCAGTGATACATGCAGGTGACTTGTAAATCATGTAAAAATAATCTGTAGCACCCAAACTAAATGTTTCCTCAAGTCAGCTTCCCCATAGCTGCATGCCTTGCCATGCCTGTGTTATGAGGAGCAGTGTGACAGAGAAGAACAGAGCTGAATGGAAGGAGACATGTTTTCTGTGGCTCCTTTCATGCAACACCAGCATTAAGAAGTTGCAGGAGAGATCTTGTCTCTCTCAAAGCCAAAAGTATTTACTATCTGGCCCTTTGCAGAACAAGTTGGGTGGTATCTGCTCTATGCATGATTAAAAGCATGAATTAAAAGTAATAAGATAGGTCCAAATTATTGGCTTGTAAGTGTATCTTTGATATATTGTTAGATTTTTTATAAAGTAGCAAAACAATATGCATAGTATGAACTTTTAGGGACACCTTCCAATCCTAAAATCATTATGCATATTGTACTCTATAGAGACCTAAGTTAGGAAGGATGTAAAACAGAATGCTAACAGTCACTATTTACGGTAGAGAAATTCAAAGAATGTTAGTCTTGTTTATTCACTTTTTAGTTTTTGAGCTGATCACAGCAAACATATTATTATTAAAATGTAAAACTAAGTGTTTAATAAATATAAACAAGAACAGTACTGCAAAGAAGCTAGAAATTACCATTGTAAAAAGCACAGCTACCCTCCTCTTTCGTCAATCCACCCGTCACCTTCCAATTCACCTACTCATGCCTGCCTTCATCTCATTGCTTCTTACATCTCAACCTTTCCTCTTGGTTTACTTTTCTTCTTGTTTAGTAGATATTTCAGTGAAAACACTTTATGTTTATATGTTTCTGAAAAGACTTTCTGTTCGCGCTTACTGTTGGGTGAGAATTTAACTTACTAATAGAATTTTAGGTTAATGGTTATTTCCCCTACACAATTTGCAACAATTAATCTTTGTCTTTTGGCGTTTGTCATTTTTCCTTCTTTCTTCTCACCAATAGTATTTAATATTTCTTTCCTTCCTTCCTTCCTTCCTTCCTTCCTTCCTTCCTTCCTTCCTCCCTCCCTCCCTCCCTCCCTCCCTCCCTCCTTCCTTCCTTCCTTCCTTCCTTCCTTCCTTCCTTCCGACGCAGTGTTGCTCTGTTGTCCAGGCTGGAGTGCAGTGGTGCAATCTCGGCTCACTACAACCTCCGCCCCCCAGGTTCAAGCCATTTTCCTGCCTCAGCATGCACCACCATGCTTGGCTAATTTTTTTGTATTTTTGATAGAGACTGGGTTTCGCCATATTGGCTAGGCTGGTCTCGATCTCCTGACCTTGTGATCTGCCCACCTCGGCCTCCCAAAGTGCTGGGATTACAGGTGTGAGCCATCGCACTCAGCCCTAATATTTTCTTTTATCTATGATATTTTGCATTTTCCCCATCCTCTGCCTAGGGGTGAAAGTATTTTCAGTTCTCAAATTTTCTGTTAATTCAGTAAATTTTTCAGCCATTTCCTCTTCAGGAAATACCTTACCAATATCTTTTTCTGCTTTAGTTTTTGGAATTCTTGTTAGCTACTTAATTTACTGTCTTTTAAATTCTCTTATTTCCCATGGATTGATCTTTCTATGTTATTTCTTGGATCAGTTTCACCATATCTTCTTTTCAATTCACTAACTTTCTCTCCGGTTTGTTATTTATCCAGTCTACTTTGTTAGTGATTACATTTTCATTTTCAGATGTCTGTGTGATTCTGTTTAATATGCAGCTGTATCTGATTCATATTCACCATTTTGTTACATAACTCATTAGTTTTGCTTTATGAATATTATTTTTTCATATTTCTGAAGATTTTAGAAGATTTCAAACACATACTGTATAAGCTCAGTTTTGTTTACAAATAAGAGAACCTGACCAATAGTGATAAAATCGTAAGGCTTTTCTTGTTCATTACTGAGAAGTCTGGAGGGAAGCAGACCAGATTTGAGATTCCCTGAGACCATCAGGTGCCCAGCCTCCTCTTGTCCTTTCTCTCTCTACTTGACAGTGTTGGTGATTTTTCCTCTTATGGGTTATAAAATGCCTGTCTCAGTTCTTCCCCTGTCCTCGTATGAGAGTTGGGTTCAAAGCAGTAAGGATACTGTCAAAAACGATTTTGTCTCGGCAACCAGAGAGGAAAACCTCCAATTAGGCTCCAGTAAATCCTCCCTCATATCTCTTTGATCAGAGAGCTGAGTCATGGACACCCCCTTCCCCCCCACCAACAGACATGCTCCTGGATCAATGATTGGCAAGCAGGAATGGGTTAGGTAATCCAGCGTTAAGCCGTGTGCCAAGGCTGGGCACCCAGTGCCCAGTGGAGCATGAAGGAAGGGGTGACGCCCTTTGGACAGCAACCAACAAAGTCTGCCATGTCCTTATTTTAAAATGTTTTTCAGAAGATTGTATTTCATATGAATTTCCTTGGAGGTGAATTTTCCCAGTGAACTTTGAATTGTTTTGTTTGCAATTTTATGTTTCTTTTCTTTTCCTTTTCCATCCTGTTTCTTTTTCTTGCAAGTGCTTCTCTTTCCATAATGGTTATTGTGTTGGTTCCTTCTGGCCCCATGTTCAGAAGCAGCTCTTAGATTGCTAGTTTGAGGTTACTTTTGATGTATTAGAGTTTAATGTTTTTAATGGGAGGTTTAGTTCACTGATGAGAAAAAATATAAAATGCCTGAGATAAGCCTCTTAAGCTCTGGAAACAGGGTATGCTTTTAAGAGATTTTGAATTTACATTCTGTAACTTAAGTCCCTCAGTGGGTTCCCCAACTCCCATTCTTGTTTTTCTTCTCCAAATCCCATTCTGTAACTTAAGTCCCTCAGTGGATTATACAACTACTATTCTTGTTTTTCTTCTCCACGTCCTAGAACATCTATCTATATTCACTTTGTAATTCTGGAATCCAAAAACTCTGATCAGAAAATTAAGTTCTTGAGAGAAAATGGAATAGGAGTACATGTAAGGCCCCATCTCCATGTTAGATACTATAGAAGTTTCCAAGTGCCTCAGTCATGGGCCAGGCTATTGGAGAGAAGGGATATGTGCATAAATATATGTGTATGAGCACCCAATTAAAAGCAGTGGCCAGGCTGGATGTGGTGGCTCACACCTGTAACCCCAGCACTTTGGGAGGCCGAGGCGGGTGGATCATTTGAGGTCAGGAGTTCTAGACTACCCTGGCCAATATAGTGAAAACCTGTCTCTCCAAAAAATACAAAAATTGGCTGGGCATGGTGGCAGGCGCCTGTAATCCCAGCTACTTGGGAGGCTGAGGCAAGGAAATCACTTCAACCTGGGAGACGGAGGTTGCATTGAGCCAAGATTGCACCACTGCACTCCAGCCTGGGCGATGGAGCAAGACTCCGTCTGAAACAAACAAGCAAAAGCAGTGGCCACCATACAGTATCCGTTTTGAGAAGAATGAGCATATTCTACCCTTATGTGGTGATAGGGAAAGACTGAGAAAGAAGAAGGGCACTGCAGTGGCCAGGTCCTCCACCAAGAGTGATAATTGAGTATTAGCTCCAGCTGTCCAAGCTGGCACCTCCAACAGTAACATTAACATGACATCCGGTTACACTGCCTTAATAATTCTCGAAGAATCAATTGTTTAACCTTGGCTTCAGTGGGCCCTGCTGACATTATTTATTGTATATTTCTAATATTATTACTTTGCTATTTTTCAAACGGTGATTTTTTTACTTTATACCTTGAGTTGTTTTGACACAGGATTTTAGTCTCAAGATTTTAAAATGCGTTTTTTGAAGCTCCTTAATATTGTGGGTGAATGGTTGTCATTAAGAAAGTGTTTGAATATAGCATCATATTTCAATACGTGTGTCATGAAAAATACCTCTGCTGCCATCACCACTCCACTCATATTAAATGGCTCAGACAGATTTTGCATCTCATAATCTCACTGACTTAAAAGGAGATGCATCTCATATGATAGCCAGAAAATTTACACAGCAATATTACACTTAAATCCAGACATTAACATTTTCCCCATTGCAGATAGGCGGTCTCCTTACAAAGAAAAAAAACTAAGATTTTCTTCCTTTTATTTTCTTTTTTTCTTGCTGACTCACTTGATTTTCAGATTTTCATACCTTTTTTCCTGTTTAAATTACAACAATCTACAATCAATAATGTGCATGAGATGCTAAACTATGTGACTTTTTCTTATTAAGCAAACAAAAAATATATTAGTGTGATAGATTCTGAGGTGACTTTGTCATGGTCTGAGGCTGTAGCCACAGCAGAAAAATATTTGTGGCCAAGAGCTGCAGAAAATCTATTTATGTCAGTATGTGGCTTAAAATTCTTTAGTAACTGCCCATCACCCAAGAATAATTTCTAAACTTCTCATCACAGTTTAGGAAGCCCATTCACTAGCCCCCACCAGCTCTCCAACTGCCCTTCCCTGTTCGCATGTGGGTCCCATTTCTGAAGTCCTTCGCATGCTCAAATGCTGTGCTCAGTGCTGCTTCTATATTTTTTTAGTGTTCTTTGCTCTCTGGAACCTCCTTGTCCTGCTCATTTTTAGTCTGGGAAATTCCTACATTCCTTTCAGGATAGTGAAATGTTGCCTTAATATGTGAAATCCTTCACACTCCACTCTCTCCACTCATACACTTATGTGCCTTTCACCCGCCATGGAACATAACTTACTTAGGGCTAAAGACCTAGGCCTTGTTCACATCAGTGCCTGATGTCTCCCTAACAGGGTACCTGAGTAGACAGACATACCCACTAAATAGTAAATGGGACAGAAATAGACTGATTTGTAAGGACCCTGAGTCAGGACTCATGCTGTAGCAAAGGGCTGGCTAAGGGAGGTTCTGTTGACCCTCAAGAAAACTAGGGTAAACCAGTGCCAAAATCAGTTTGATGTAATCTGAAGGTTAGAGTCTATGGTTTTGGTGTGCATAGGCAGCCATAGACATGCATAATAGAGGCAGACACTCTTATGGGGGCAAGTTGAGGGCATCATGGTGGGAGCCAGACTGGGACAATATAAAAATCCCAGTTATAAAAAGCTGAGTAGAGCGTTAAAAATTAACCTTTGTGCAAATGACATTGTGCAGCAGCAAGCAGGTCAGTTGATCAGCAGTGGATGACAAATCACTAGTCTGCAGGCTTTGCAGGAGTATATCTGGAAAGCCCCCTCCCTATAACCTACTTTTGTTAAATTGATGATAGTACCCATCACAGTGGTGACCCTCATTGACTGTCTTAAGTTTTTATATGTTTGGGTAAAAATGCTACTGTAATGTCTCCCTGTGGGATGATGAATGGATTTCAGGAAAGAGTAGTTTCACCCCATTTTCATAAAACTGTTATGCTTTAGACATGTATGTATGCAAGTTAGTCTACACAGATATTTTTCTGTGCTCTCTTGGCTGAGAGGACCTAGAAGCAATGAGCACATCTAGCATCTAGAACTTGATTTCTAATACCATTCTCCAATAAAAGGAACCAGGCTCCTTGGAGAAATGGCTTATTCTCCATTATTGTCCATGAGTTTGAGCTAGCAATACACATCATGAACCTAGAACATCTTGTTCTGCCAGAAAGTAAGGAAATAATCAAACACAATGATGGGGACACATGTCAAAGGGACACAATTAAAAAGTGACCATTGAAAAATCTCCCTATGGTGAAGCTAGGACAATTTGAGCAATACAATACAGTAGTATTGGATGATAGCCCCAAGTATGAAATGAACATCTGTCAGTCCATACTAATAAAAATACGTGATTGAATAAATAAATGGGGGAGAGCAGACAAATTTCCCATGCAGAGTAATTTCAAATTATTTATGTAGCATAACTCTCCATTCCTTAAGCACATTGCGAGTACCTCTAAAAAGTGCAGTATGGAAGTGGGGAATAAGCTTATAGTGGAGAAGCCTGCCGAACACTATCTCAGCCAGGTGATCAAATTTAACACCAGTAGTGATGAACCATCTGGACAGTTTATGTGATGATGAGAATGGCACTTTACATCCATGGTCTTCTTCTTGGAAACCCATAACCCCAAAATAATCATGAGAAAAATCTTACATGAGTAGCATTTTACAAAATACCTGACCAGTATTTCTCAAAACTGTCCAGGTCATCATAAATAAAGTCTGAGAAACTGTAGCAGCCTTCAGAAACCTGAGGAGACATGAAGACTAAATGTAATGTGTTATCTTGGATGAGATCCTGAACTAAAAAAGGACATTAGGCAAAAACTGAGGAAATCTGAATAAAAGTACATACTTTAGTTTAACCAACAAACAAAAATGGCTCCTTAAGGATGGCAAAGTCTTTTTCAATCTTTCTGATCCTCACCAAAGTCCAATTTGAATTTGAAGACTGGCTCTACATCAGTCTTTAAGAAATGATTAGTGAACCAGTGTCCAGAACTTCTTCCATTTTCCTAAATTTCCTGAATTGTTTTGTTTTTAAAATCCCCCTCTATATTTCTTCCTTTTATATGGTGCTGAAAATTTTCAGTCCTTTTAAGCTTGATGCATTAAAGTCTGAAACAATGAACAGATAAGGAACTTAACTTCTTGGAATAAAGTAGCAGTGCTTTAAAGAAAGAGGAAGAATTTATGTGATGATCCTTTAAATTGTGATGAAAATATGGGTGTTTGAGAAATGACATTTTTAACATTCCTCTTAGCAAAAAAACTGTTCACCCAAATAACAATGATAAGAAAACATTATTTTTCAATTGGTATATTAGGTTAGGGAAAATTAAATGCTTAATAACCCCACCTCACACCACTTCAGTTTATTTCAACACAGGCAGAGTTCAACACAGGCCCTTCTATTTGGATATTCATGAGGGTGACTCAGAGACCTAGACATTCTCTATCTCATGGCTTAGCCATTCCCTCTTGCCTTGGAGTTTTTCCTGCCCAGCCTTCTAGATGCAGATAGCAGCAGGATGGAGTGAAGTTGAGAGGAGGACCGTAATGGAGATTTTTAATGGCCGAGTCTGTAGGGGATATTTCACTCCTACTCCCACGTATATATAAAACTGAAATATAGTACTTTGAATAACAGAAGGAAACTAATTTTTAAGGAAGTATTATCCTTTCTTAGAATAGCATCTGTTTTTAACTGCTTACAAGTTCTATAACTCACCAACAGATGACTAAGAGCTAGGACTGACACTGAAGTTCAATAAATAACACAAAATTATCTTAATAGGTTTTTATTGTTTTGAAATAAATAAGCCTTTTAAGAGGTGATTGTAGGAGATAGATGTCCATGAATCATAGTCTATCAGCATTTTTTGTTGTTGTTACAATGAAAAGCCTTTGGTTGTTTTAGAGATAATAATGGCATGTTAGCTGTTCTCTATAAAGAGGATGTTTTGAACCTTGTATATGTTATTTGCCATTTTCTGATGGTAGGAAGAAATTTGTGCTCATCGTTTTGGTGCAGTTGTGACTACTGCATTTTCTGGGAGGTTTGCCAGGGTTATTCATATAGACTTGAGCATATATACCTACAAAGGCAAGTAGCCCACGTACAATTTTAACCAGTCACTTTGGAGAGGAAACAGCCACACTAATCAGCTATTTGTGATCTAGACTCTTGTAAGAGTCTCTCCCACCTCACTCCATCTATTTCTTCCCGTCTAACTAAATGGTAATATCATTCTGAAATGACATGAGCCTGCAATTTGCATGAATTTGATACAGAAAGTCTTATAATCATCACATGGATCATAGTTCAATTTTATATATGTGCTTTCCTGATTCCATATGAAGATTGGGAAAATTACTCAAATTGTTAGAATATAGACCTGTAATCTCAAGTAATTGATGTCCCCTATTTTAGGAAAGCATACAACAAAATTCGGATGCATGTGTATAGTCTATAAATATTATTTTTAGGTGAGAAGTTGAATTTTTCATGATTGTAAATGGAAGAAAAAGAAAATCAGCTTAGGCCAAAAAATACATAAAATGGCTTGAAGATTGATTTCACCACATTTTTACTTTGTTTCAAATGTTATAATAAAATTATTAGAGCTTTGCCACTGAACCAATCTGTTTTAGACTCATACTGAGTAGTAGCTCTGTAACTTGACTTAAATCATTTGTGGAAGAATTCTTGAGTCATATGGAAGACATCTCTCTCTCTCTCTTCCCCGTACAGTCTCCCTCTTTCCCCCATACCCCCTTTCCCCTTGCCCACCTCTCTTTCCCTCCCTTGCTTCTATACTTTCCTTCTACTACTTTGCAGGGGAACTTCCCCATTTTCTTTTTCATAGCAAATATGAGATAAACTCTAGGCAAATCCAGTTTAAAAAAAGAAAAGATTATCCCTGATTTCTGAGGGAGGATAGACAGTTTTAAAGAGAAACAAGAAAGAGATTGGGGATTCAGCTGGATATGAAAATAGCTATATTCATTAAGAAGAGCAATGCAAACAGCTGCAAATTTGGATAATAAGCAAGGGAAGATATTTGAATTTCATTAGGCTTTTTTTTTTTCTCTGCAGTTAGCAAATATCTCACCTTCTAAAATTACTTCAATTGTGATTCACCCACAATAAGCATATAATTAAAATTGAAGAATGTTTACCAGGTGAGGGAAGTTGATGAAAGGAGCCTGGAGAAAGGTTTGGAAAATGTGCAAAGAAGGGCAATTCAGGAAGCACTCTGTAATTTGGAAGATATTTTAGGAAAGGTAATGCCGGGGAGGATTGCAATCAAATAGATGTTTCTGGTTCGAGACTGGCCTGTAGAAGCTAAGTCACCAGCATCTTTTTGGTGGTGGAAGTGAATTAATTAGTTAATTCAATCAATATTGATTGAAATTCTAATGTGCTTTGACTTCTGCATCAGATTCTGTGAGAATAATTGAGGGGAATACCGTTTCTATAATCATAAAGCTTACACTCTAGAAAGGGAGATAGAAATAAAACATAACTCAGATCAGTTCTGGTGAGAAGTGTAGAGTACTGTGAGCAGAACTGTGTGGGTATGTGTGATGTAGGGGAAGGGATTTCTGCCCCAGTCTGGGCATGGGCTCAGCAATATATCTCTTGTTCTTGTCTCTGGAGCCAGGTATGCAAATAATTATGGCAGAGCATACTTTTTGCTCTTAATGGCAATTCGTGATACTGCATTGAGAGCATAGTAGGAGTCTTCATTTCATTACACATGTGTCACGGAAGGCACACAAAAGACATAGAAACCCAAGTCCAGAAGGATTGGCATGAGTGTGCAAATTGATGTATTTGGGGAGATATTCCATAATTTTTTGAATAAAGTCTCAAAAGATAGGAAAGAACTTTAAGTACTTCAGTGTTACTGGATCCAGATATTGGTGAAGGGATATTATAAAATGAGATACACAGGAGAAAAGAGGGGCTGATTAAGAAGAACACATTTTATCATGAGTTACAGACTCAGTTTTTGATGAGTTAATGGTGATATGATAATTGCTATAATTGAGAAATGGAAGATTATGGCTCTTAATAGTTTAAAATGAGGTACTTACATGTCTCTACAAAAAGTATAGATGTTTGAGAGTGTAGAGTCATATTAGGGGGCTGGGAAATCAATATTCTGAAGTCCAGTGAACAGTGGTAGAATATGATAGAAAAGGGCATCTGAAAAAGTAGACATTATGAAACTTTTGTTTCGATTTCATAGCTACATGTTTGTATGCCTGGGTGCAGATAAAACGTGGAAACTGTATTTCTTATTGTGGGTTGGAGTTAAAGAAGCCTGAAAGTTGCTGTGGTGGAAGTATCCAGTTTCTCAGGTGTGTTTTCATGCTGAGGAAAGGGGCCTGGAGAAGCAGCAAAAAGATCAGGAACTGGACAGACTCGAGGCTCTTGCTCCTGAGCCTAAAGAACGAATCATCTGCATCAGGTCCCAGTGTCAACAAGAGTGAAAACACTTTGCCTTTGGACCCAAGGTGACAACAATCATAAACCCACCAGTTACCTCCTTGGTGTTGTGATACAGATAAATTGAGAATAACGTTTAGCTCAAGGGAGGTATTTGCCCCTTGTAAATAGTTGATGAGTTAAATATCCAGCTACAGAAACATCTCTTTGGGCCTCTGGCAGGGTTTAGAGATTTCTGGGCTTCTTGGAGCAGGTCTGTATTTTTTCTGGCCCAGCTTGGGGGAGTGAGGGAATGGGTGGTTGTAGGTGTGTGTTAGGAGGGACATTTGACCATTTTCTACTTCCTCTATTTTGATTAAATGGTGGGAAAACAAATCTCCTGTGGGAGCTACATCATCTTTTATGTCTGCTAACCGGAAGTTGAAGCCCAGGAATCAGTTCTTCAAGCAGCATTTTAATAGAACACAGCAAGTGGTCTTCTGAGATGACCCTGATATCAATTGTGATACAATGTGCTCTGTTCTTAGATACAGAAGGCACAACCAGGGAGCAGTGGTCCCAGAAGAGAGGCTTCAGGCAAGTCTTTTCAGGACAAGGGATGTGTGATTTTGATGTTAAACCCTAATTACAGGTTAGCCAGGAAATGGGACCACCGGGTGGGGAAGTGAGAGGGGTATGTTTTTGAGAAAAATAACCAAATTTGTACCATTAGCCTGAACTTTCACTATTCCCTTCACCAAGCTCTGATGGTAAAGCCTTCCCGAATTTCTTGAGCTTGCTCTGTGCAAATTTTACCAATCCTGTGCATATGTAGTTCTTTTTCTCAAAAACACACTAGGAATGGTAAGATGGTTCGAGTGTGTGCGTGTGCATGTGTGTGTGAGCATGTGTGTGTGTCGAGTCCAGAAGACATGAGAAAGGTGTGGGAAATGAATATGAATCTGGAAAGCTAAGCAGGGCTGACTGAACAGCTTTGTGTGATTGGAGGAACTAATGAAGGATTTTAGGTAGGGAGACAACATGCATTATATTTTAGAATGGATGCTGTGGACCTGGTGTGGTGGGTTATCTTGGAGGGGTCTGAGATGAGGGCAGGGAGATTGGAATACAGAGACTAATAAAATAAAAAATTTTTGCATAAGCTTATGGAAATATATCAATAACATTTAAAATATTTAATAATCTTTGCTGAGGTCCTGAGCATCAGTGGTGACTCTGATAAAGATGTATGATTATATTCAGGTTTTCTAAGATTGCCTGTCCCTAGGTCTCACTTCCTAAATGACTGCTTCTCTTCAAGACAGCTTCTGAAGCCAAAAGCTTTATGGGCGATAGCTCTGGGAATGCATTTTAGCGTTATCATCTTGTGAGATCACCACCCAAACATAAAGGCAAGTGCTACAGACTTGCCTCTAAAGATGTAGATGGTTTTGCCACCAAATAAAGAATGTGTTGTGTCAAAGAACCAGGTTTCTTCCAACTCTAAAAGCCTATGCTTCTTCAGTTATTTCTATTTTGCTGTAAACCATAAAACAAGTTAGAGTATGAATCCAGGGAGTGAGGAAGCTCCCAGAGCTGTTTGAAATGTGCCATGGAGGGGTTGGCATCCATGTTCTCAGAACCACTTTAAGGGAAGTTTGTGGGATGATTGTCATCCTGTAAATACCCAGCACAGTGCTGCCTGCTGCCTGCTGCCTCCCCCTCATAGCAGATTTCCTGTCCTGCGTGACAGATCCGGTAGAACACATGAAGTGCAACTTCACTATTTTGGGCCCCATTATAACTAACTGAAAATACAACACAAATTCAATTCTGTCTTGATAAACATATGGTCTATCTCCCGTGTAATATCATGATGCGTCTCTATTAAATCTTGCTTTCTGTTGTTGACATTAAAATGGAATTCTACTATAGTGTACTTTTACAGTTGATCTTTTGTGCTTCAAATGATTTAGAAATTTTTTGCATCAGTAAATCCTGGTTCCAAAATATTCAATTCATGATTTATTCTTGGAGCCTATTGTTAATTTATTTAGTGTTTGACTACACATTATGAAAGTGTTAACATTATTTGTTCAAGGTTTTTGATATTTGATGCCTTAAAATATACTTTTCAAAACAGACATTTTATTTAATGAGGGGAAATATATTTTTCTTTGAATAACCTTGACACTGTGCCAGCTCGTAAGTGTTGTAATGTGGAATGATGAATTCTTTGCGTATATATTATTTGAATATATATTTTTATAGTGTACACATAAGTATTGATAGTCCATTTATTTTAAAAAGCATGTTTATGATTTTTAAATCATTCTTGAGAAAGAGTTGTGGAAATTAGTATTTTGACCTAGGTTTTTCCTATTCCACAAAACATATTTTTTAAACACTCACATTAAAAAATTGGTGAGGTTGGCTGGGTAGGGTGAATCACATCTATAATCCCAGCACTTTGGGAGACTGAGGCAGGCAGATCACTTGAGGTCAGTAGTTCCAGACCATTCTGGCCAATATGATGAAATCCCATCTCTACTAACAATACAAAAAATTAGCCAGGCGTGGTGGCAGGCACCTGTAATTCCAGCTGCTCAGGAGGCTGAGGCAGGAGAATCGCCTGAACCTGGGAGGTGGAAGTTGCAGTGAACCAAGATAGAGCCACTGCACTCCAGCCTGGGCAACAGAATGAGACTCTGTCTCAAAAAAAAAAAAAAAAAGTGAATTTGCTTCAAAATCTGGTTGTCAGTTGTAGAACAATGACATTTTTTCTTTATAAAAATCTTATAGGATAGGTAAGTATTTATGCTTTTAAAGAATTAATAACATTTAAGTGTGTAGTCCTAACTGAATTATTTTTTGCTCTATAGAAGCAGCTCAGATAATTCCTGCTGATTTCTAATTTCAACCATAAATATCACTTAATTTATTGTTAAAGTGATTTTCCTTAATGGAATTTTTCTCCCATAACTTTAAGACATCCTCTGACTTGCAATTTCTTTATTAATTTTATTTTCTTAAGGTCACATTATTCCTAGCCTTTCAGATTTTTTCATGATCTGTGACTCTTGTTTCCTGGGCAGGAGCTTTGTCCTCTTTCCTTTTTCTTCCCCACTCTTTGCAGCTCTGACACTTTAGTTAATTTTTCAGAAACCTTAACAACTCTGCCTTTGGAGTGGCACTGTGCACTGTGGAGGACAAAATAAAAATTGATGTAAGCCGATTAATCATTTAGCTCTACTGCTGAAAACTCCACATTTGTTTCCTCTTGTAGCAAGAATAAAGTCTATGTCTTTCCTAGGACTTTTGAGACCTCTTGTCTCCTTCCCTGCTTTCCACTTCCATCCCTTCCCTTTGTTGCTTCCACTATACCAGCCATATTGGTCCTCGTGTGGTTTCCCAAATATTGTGAGAATCATTTGTCTCAAAGTTTTTATCAGCAAGATAAATTGCTGGGAGTTTAATTTGTAAGTTAAAAGATACAAAAATGAATGTTTTAATGGTTAACATAAAATTGCCTTTGAAGGTACCAACTTACCTTCAAAGCACCTGTTTATAAAGAATATAAAGAAGAATAAGGAGTACTTGTTTCCCAAACCTGTAATGATGCTCTTTCAGGCTTTTTGATGTTGGCCACATATTGGCCATCTTCTTTTTAACATAAGTAGGACCTAGCTTTGAGTGGATTAATTATTTTTAAAGTTCTGAGCAGTTAAACCTTTGCCATCATGGTCCCAAGCACTACTCTCTAGAGGTGGTGCTGGTTCTGGCGATGAGTAGGCTCAGGATGTGGTTATGGGAATGTGTGGCTGAGGTTGAGTAAAGGAAGAGTCAGACAGGTTGGGGGGTCAGATGTTCAGACACAGGGATGCTGAGATCTTCAGGAATAACACTAGAAGTGGGTGGGGTAAGGAAGAACGGAAGCCAGGTGCTACAGGCATTTATGATCTCAGTGTCTTGATAGATGGTAGAGGGAGGAAAAGATGCTGAAGGGAAGCTTGGTGAGCAGCTGTCTGTATGGGTGTATTAATCACTTTTTAAAATTTTCTGAATTTTGTGATATCTTGGCGTCTTTGTGCCTTGCTGAACCTGGAGAGACTGTCCCTCCAGAGCTAGCAGATTCCCAAATGTATCAAACAACTTGCCTGGGAGCACACTTTTCACTTGCAAACCAACAAATCCAAAGCCCACATCCTAGTCACAGCAGCCAGCTCCTTTCTCTTACTCTCTCACACCCTAAGCCAATATTTCCCCTGCCCTGTGTCATCCCAGGGCTAGGTATCAGACAACCAAGGATCACCTCTACAGCTCAGAACATGCTGAAAGTATTCAGATTGTCCAGTCTTAACCTTGCTCACACTTGCCTAACCTGCTTTATTCATTCCTTCCTGCCCTACCACAGTACAGACCCTGGGACCTGCTCTCCCCTTGCCACCTCCTTCACTCACCCAGGTGCTTCCTCAAGTGGCACTGTAAGGCATGGCATAGTGTGCCTCCTCCTGTTGGGGACTGTAAGTAACAAACTTTCTAACTGTGAGTCATAGAACTTCTTTTAATGACATTGACGTCTTTGTGTTGTTACTCAGTCACCTCTATGAATTAAATTCCAAGAACATTTAAAACAGTGGGAGACTATCAGAGAATTGGGCAGGAAAATTAAATATTAATAGTCTATCATGAAGCTGTATTTTTATACAGAAACACACATTGACATTGAAATCTGATTTACGTAAAAGAGACCAAAACAAAAAACAAAACAAACAAGCCAAAAAACCAGGTTTTTAAAACAATGTGTACACTGGTCCCAATTATAAAGAAAAACTTTCAGTATACATAGTGTAAGACACAGAAACAAATAGTCCAACATAAGATACCCAAAGTGCTAAGAGCAGAATTTGGGATAACTTTGTTTATTTGTGTTTTAAAATTATCTTCCAAGTATTGTGAATTATTTTGTGTAATTCCAAGTCTTGCTGTAACATGGTGTCATTTATGTATCTTTTGCTCCTTTGGGCATTAGAACCTTGATTGTGATGGTGACGTAGGAGCCGTCAATTCCACACACACACATTAAACAATGCTATATGGGTGGGCCTACAATTTATTTCTACAACCAACATAGAATTTTTTTTGGAAATGGCTGAGTTTGTGCTCTAAACTGAGAATAATGTACATTTTATTGTATGCATGCATAAAGTATGAAAAATTTGTATGATATTTAGATAACAATTTCCACTTCTTCCTCACTGAAAGCTGGTTGAAACCCTTCATTGTGAATTCTGTCTTCCTGAGTCCTTTTTTCATCAATCACAGAATCCTGTTTTATGTGCCCCATGGCAGATTTTTTTTTTTCTGTTGCATTTATTTTATCAGGTCCTAGAGTTTCTCAAGTATATTTGCTCAGGATTTTCTCTAAGCAGAGTCATTTTGGAGGCTTTCCTTTCCTCTGTGTGCTGTGTTCATAATGTTGAATGCCTTATGTGGTAACTCCTGATTTTGCTTTTATCTGTCTGTTGAATCAAATAGTTGTCTACTTGAGTTTGTAGTCCTGTATGTAATCTCTCTGCCAGAGATTTGCTCTGTAGAATCAGTGCTCTCTGTATACCCAACTGAGGAATATTTTACACTCATTTCATATGTGAGGATCATTCATACTTGGGGCCCACGCTGAAAGATTTTTGACACTGCCCAGTGTCAACAAACCACTACCTGTCTCCCACATGGCAGTACCTTAGTATTTATTGTTTGCTGAATAGCCAGGGGGTTGTTACATACTCAATGTCATATGTATATGTAACATACACATTTTAGATGGAGGAGTTGGGGGAATGTCTTTCTTGAATGTTTAGGGGAATTTTAGGTGGTTTTGTTCTATACATGTACACGAAATGCTAGCTCTCAGTATACAAAAAAGGATTGAATAAACTGGAATAGTATTTGCAACACGAAGTTCAGAGCACCCAAATGCTTTCGTCTTATCACCATGTATACTTTCTAAAGCAGAAAAAATAAATAGTTAAAATCTGAAAAGCTGAAGTGCCATTTGATTATTTTCTAAAGGACTAAACCGCTTGCCCCTTCACCTCGTTGTCTTACTGAAGCATTCCTTGCCCTGGCTTTCGTGGTTATTAGTATTGCAAGCTCTGTATGAAAATAACAATTCTAGGTGAATTATGACTTTTTGGACTTATGGTTTATTCCACTGAGGATAGACTTGTTTTATATTTCTTAAACTGAAGGCAATTCACCTATTTTAAAATCCCTATAATTTTCATATATTTTAGCAGACTCAGACTATATATTTAAGGGTATATATTTCTTGATTGTGAAACAGTCGCAGTGGTTTTAAATGCATATCTTTTGTCTTTCTTTCAAATCCAAATCCCATAGTGAGGCAAATTTAGTCCATTCCAATAAAATATTTTAAAGTCTTTTTATTAAAGAAGAAATTAGAATAATTATCATTATTTATAAATACTGCTTAACATAAAAAGAACTCCAAAGAAATTATAATAACTCTGTAAAACTGAAAGTAAAAAGCACTTAAAAATTCATGAGTATAAAATAAAATATTTCTTGATAAAAATTGTGTGCATAAACAACTTGTATTTTAGAAAAGAACTTGGAATATTCAGTTTGTCTAAACCCCTAACCGGAAAATTTTAATGAAAAAAAAAAATCCTCTAAAGTAACAATAAATATATTTTTTCTGTTTATCAACAAATGGCTAATGAGGATCAATATGTTTGTATAGTTCAATGCTTCTAGATTGCCATTTACCTATGCTAATAAATCTACCAGACCTACATTTGCCATGGTAGTAGGTATAATATAAAAAGGAATTCGTGTGGCCCAAGGCCCAAGTTATGCTATGGGTTATTGTTTGATTATGAGTAGTATTTCTCAGTAGGATCACTATTGGTATTTTGAGTGAGAATGTTCATTGTTATGTGGGACTTGAACATTAAACAACGCTGGCCTTTTAATTACTTCACAATGATTGGGACATCCAAAATGGCCCCTGGAAAATATTATGTGAGTAATACAGCCCCTACCTGAAATCCACTGATTCAGAATAGGAACCAGCAAAATGTTTCTGTAGAGGTGGATAATAAATATTCATATGTGTGGGCCATGTAGTCTCTGTCTCAATTACTCAACTCGGCTATTTTGGTGAAAAAGCAACTAGAGTATAGATGACATGAAAAAGAGTAACTGTCTTCCAATACAGACTTTATTTACAAAAGCAAGTGCTGGGCAGATTTGCACTGTGGGCTGTAGTTTGCCAATCCCTTCATAAGTTCCACAAGTCCATCAATCTGAACACAAAGAATGTTATTTGAAAAACAATCAGTAGTATTATGTGAGTTGGGAGGGTTTGGGGCTGCAAATAATATGAAATCATATTTGCTGTTTCTAAAGATAGGGTGGTTTCAGTCTTGGTTAATTTAATGTGTGATTGTTATAAGAGACATAAACGCTTTCCATCCTTCTACTCTGTCATTCTCACTTATTGTCATTATCTCCCCTCATAGTCTCAGATAGATGGAACAGTGTCATGCCTACTTACAACAGTGCACAGGGGAGAAGGACATGTCCATATATTCCAGGAAAACCTTTCCCAGAAGTCCCCAGCTGAGTTGCTGTCACATCTTTTTTGGCTGCATCTCCAAATGTGAATTAAAAAAAATGGAAAAAGGAAAAGATCCCATATATTTTACATAGGATAATTATGATTCTCCTCCTTAGCCTAGAGAGACAGATTCAGCCTTAACCCATACCTGTAGATGACCAATATTTGAATGAGCTGTGATTACATGGGTAAGAAAGAGCAGGGGGCTTTGAGAGGTGAGTGAAGAAGGATGTCTATGAGATGCATTGTTTTCCATGTTAACTAAATTACACTCAAATGTAATTCTGTCTTAGATGGTATTTGAGTCCATTTGTTTCCCTCTGTTTCCCACGTAGTCCAAGGGAACATTTCATTCCACCTATCTTTGGTCAGAGGAGAGGGAGGAGTGTAGACCAACATTCTACCCACTGATGACAGGCCATCCGTCTCTATTGTTGAAGAACCATCACAGAGCCTATGCTCACCTTCTGCGAGGTCAGTAAAACCAGTATATGAAAGAGTGTTTGAACTTACTTAACAAACATCACTTAGCAGTCCTTAAGGAACCTCTCAAATAAACCCCAGCTAATTATACATAGTTAGTATAGAATCTGGTTGATATTATAAGAGTTGAAAATAATTTGCTGAAAAGCATTTTCGCTGAAATGATATAATCATTTTAGTGCTAAAGGGAATACAGAAGACCGATGGATTCTTTTAAGCACGTAAAGTTGCTGCCCTACAGTTTCAGATGGAGCAGGTGATTTGTCAAGAGAATAATTTTGGTGACTGGGAGATACAGATATAACTAGAAGCTGGTTTTCCCACTTTGTTTTGCTGTCTTCCCTGAATTACATCATGGTATTCCTGCAGCAAAATGCCTGCAAGAGACCTTATGCTTATCAGTAGGGATGGCTCTGACTCAGGTTCTGATTTTTTTCCTGGAGCTATTCCTGAATGTTGAGCTCTTTAAGCTGTCAGTACTAGGGTTGAACAGATACCTTTAGATGCAGCTGTATTTATTGTAGTGACTTTGGAGAATGATACTGTACTATTTTGTGGATAGGTTTGTTCAGGAGACCTCATTTTGCATCTCCCTCATATAGTTCATTCAGTTTGGAAGGGGCTGCTCCCTTAATGCCCGTCATTTACTTATGTGTTTATTAAAACATATCAAATTCACTGTTCCATCCTCAAGGATCTAAGTATTGTAGTGTGAAAGAGAATGAGCCAAATGATTAAAATAGAGTGAGATTTATGGCACAATTGAGGGAAACATTGTGTCCTGTAAGATCGAGGGTGACACTGAAAAGGTCAAGAAGTGACGCCTGAGTTGAGTCTCAAAGCATAACCAAAGTGAGTCAAGTAAGGAAAACAGAGATGAAGCAGGCCTATGGAAGGAATGACACAAGAAAAGGCTTAGAGGAATGGGAGAATATGGGATGTTTGGAGAACAGCTGGCAGTTCACTAGGTCTAGAGTTCATAAAGATTTAAGATGCACAATTGGCAAATACTGAGTAATGGGACTGTACTGGGGTACAGTTAATATATTTAGAACTTTATTTTTCGGCAGTGGAAGTCATCAGAGGCTATTCAATGGGACAGTGACATGATGTCATTCATATTTGCAAAAACCATTATGGCTGTGGGATAAAGAAGGGATTAGAGGGAGTAAGACTGAAGGCAACATGACCAGTCAAGAGGCTGTTTCAATAATCTAAAAAAGAAATGCCAAGAGCCTTGATTAAGGCAGCAGTGGCGGAGAGAGAAAGAAGAGATGGTTGTGAATCAGGTGCTGATAGAATTTATTAGGCTTGAACTTTTTATTGTAGGAGGTAAGAGAAAGGAAAGGAATTCGAGACCATCCTGACTAACACAGTGAAAAAATACAAAAAAATTAGCCGGGCTTGGTGGCGGGCTCTTGTAGTCCCAGCTACTTGGGAGGCTGAGGCAGGGGAATTGTGTGAACCCGGGAGGCAGAGCTTGCAGTGAGCCGAGATCGCGCCACTGCACTCCAGCCTGGGCGACAGAGCTAGAATCCTTCACAGAAAAAAAATAAAAATAAAAAATAAATGACTACTGCATTTCTGACGGGGCTTGATACATGATAGTTCTTGATAGTTCTTCTTCCTCTTCTTTTTTTTTTTTTTTTTTTTTTGAGATGGAGTTTCACTCTTGTCGCCCAGGCTGGAGTGTAGTGGCAGGATCTCGCCTTACTGCAACCTCCACCTCCCAGGTTCAAGCAATTTTCCTACCTCACCCTCCCGAGTAGCTGGATTACAGGCGCCCGCCACTGCACCCAGCTAATTTTTGTATTTTTAATAGAGACGGGGTTTCAACATGTTGGCCAAGCTGGTTGGTCTCAAGCTCCTGACCTCAGGTGATCTGCCTGCCTTGGCCTCCCCAAGTGCTGGGATTACAGGCGTGAGCCACCGTACCGGGCCGATATATAGTAGTACTATTCATTGACATATGACCACAGGAGTTGGACCAACGTTGTAGAAAGATGAGTTCACTTTTAAGCCTGTTCATTTTGAAGTGCTTGGAAACCTAGTAACTCATTGTATATAGGAGGCTGGAACCCAGGAAGGAGCGCTGAGCTAAAGAAATCGATGTGGGAGTTTTCAGCATAAAGTAAGACACTGACATAAATGAGACCACACGGGCACTAGAGCAGAGAGAGAGGAGACACAGTGATGAGTTCAAAGCAGAAACATGAAGGGCATGGGTCTAGAAGAAGAGGGTACAAAGAAGACTAAGAATAAGATGTTAAGAGGGTACAAGACCAGGAGAGTGTGGTATTCTTGAAACAAAAGAAACAACAACATTGCCACATATTTCTATGTGATCAAATAAGATAAGATTTTAAAAGAGGACCCTGGGTGTTTTGGGATGATATACTTATTGATTTTTATTTAGATAAGGAATGTGTGATCATTATGTAACTAGAATATATATATCAATGTATAAGGTGAGAAATATATAATTTTGAATAATTTTGAATAATTTAAGAATAACCCTAAATCCTACCACCCAGCATAACTACTGTTAAAATTTTGATGTGTATTTTTCCAGACTTTTTCTATATGCAAATATATTCTCTATATCCAGATATGTCTATATATAACAAAATGAGTTCATACTATAAAAATATTGGATGCTGCATAAATTTCCTTGTCATTCTTCCCCGAGACCAAGATGATCTTCTCCACACCTTTCTAATTTTAGTATATAAGCTGGGAAATCACATGATGTCCATTGAATTAAGTAACTAGAAGATCATTTGTAATTTTGCAAGGCTAATTTCAGTGGAATGGCGAGGGCAGAAGCCAGATTGTTGTGGGATGGGGAATGAGTAGGTAGTGAGGAAGTGGAACAGGCATTATAGACTACACTTTCAAGAAGCTAGGCCGTGAAGGAGAAGGGAAGTATGGAATGTCAAGTGAGGAGTAGGATGGTGAAGGATATATATATTTTTTATTTTGTATTTTACTTTTTTAATTGGACAATACTTTCTACTGCCTGGAAAGAGCCAGAAAAGGGGTGAAATTGAGGATACAGAAGAGAGAGTACAACTGATGGAATGAGGCCTTAGTCAGGAGGCAGGAAGGGATGGGATGCTGGAAAGAAGAACCAAGCCCCATCTTCTAATAAGACAATTGGGAAGGAGATAAGGTTAGAAACAGATGGTTTCATACATTTGTAGATGTGTCACCTGATGTGATTCTGGTCACCTTAGAATGACTATGGCTGATGCCCACAGGTGTTGAGCTATTTGATGCTTTTTTGAACTTGCAGGAAACAAATACCTTCCATAGTGGATTAGATCCATTATCTGTTCACTTTTATCTTCAGAGTGTTAACAAGAGATGCATGTTAGAAAGGTCTAGTCTTCTCTCACAAACTGATAGGTCAAAAATGGTCCCTAAACACTCAGTTACCTTAAACAATACATTAAAGATTTATTATCCACATATCTCTGTGAAGTTTCTTAAAGCTGTGTATTTTCTTAGCCTGTTCTGCCCCGCAAGACTTACCACCCATGAAATAACATATTGAACACATTACAGAAAGTTGAATTGTATCTTGGAAAAAATCAGATTTGGAGCAAACTTTGGTTGAATTCCATTAACCTTAGAAAAGCAAGCTTTAGTTCTCTTGTGGGTAAAACTGGGATACCATCAGTATTGACCTGACAGCAGTGTGAAGATAGTGTAAGGTAACATAGGTCAAGTGCCTGAACAGTAACTGCTCAGACAGCGCCCTCAGTATGTGTTAGTGCCTTCCTCCATGACTGTCTTATACACATGTTCTCACTCTCAGTGATTGACCAAGGACTCCCATTCACTCCAGCATACTGGGACTTGATGATAGCAACATGAAACTATTGATAATTATAATAAACTTTGGCCAATGGCCTGTAGTGTTCAGTGAAATCGATGTTGTTGTGAAATGTAAATATCATGAAATTAATGGAAAGGATTATACTATCTTGAGATGTACAAAATTAACAGGGTCTCATTTGCATTTCCTAAAGCCATGGTAGATTCATATTTTATATTTAAAAAAGCATATTACCTGAGGTACTTTTTGGCTCATAAATACAAAATTAAATCCCACAGATGACCAGAAGGAAAGCTAGGTTATTGTTTCTCTTTTTTACATATGATTTTCTGTATTGAAAGCTTAATAAGATGATTTACTAAGGAATATATATGCTGAACACAACTTGTGCTGAAATATCAATCCTCACTGTGAAAGACTTCTAAGCAAATATAATTGCTGTAATGTGTTATGACCTTTCGAGACTCATAATTCAATTGAAAGGGGCAAGGCTAACACAATGCAGGAGAATTATTTCCCATTTACTGTAGCTGCCACTGGACGCAACCTAGTACCTGTTTACTTTAGATCCAGTGAATCAGCCAGTCTATGACATAGGAAACTGCATGAGGCAGGTCTATTAGGCTTAAATAATTTTCCTATGAGTTTCTGCTACTTAATTCCTTTTTAACACACCAGTACGTGTGGATTTAACTTCGACTTTAAAATAAAATATAATAATTCACTAGAGCTTGCTTTGAAAATTCAAGTCCTTAGGTACTAATTAAGTGTCTTTATAACCACTTAACTGTTGAAAATAGCTCTTAAATATCTGCATTTCTTTCTTTATATCATGATTACTTTGTCTTCTTAACTCTCCATCCTAGAGTTACTTGGATGCCTTTTCATAGTCTTGGTTAATTTGTTTCCTGCATTTTTTCTGGCAGCAATTCAAAAGATCATTGATTATTTCCCCTTTACTGTGTTGCACAAACTACTTAATATGGCTCCATCAAGACATTCAAAATTTGGAGCTGCCACTGGGTACCTCTCTACTGCCTGATCTAAATGCCAAGTTGAAATGAACTGATTTAATGATCCCAGAGATGCCCATCCCCGGCAGAGATCACTCTCTGAGGGCTCCCCTCTTGGTGAATGGGCACTGCTTTTACAATCTGATGAGTCAGAACAAAGCTCATCTCTCCAATCAATATTAAGCATGTCTAATTCACTTTAATGTTTTCCACATCACCTAACTGGAGCTTGCACACAGTGCGTAGTTAGTATATAGGCATTGAATGAATGATGGGTGGATAACTGAATGAAGGAAGAGACAGAAAACTTTTATTTAATAATGCATTATGATGGATTGCACTTTTCTGCTAGAATATCAAAGGCTTTCACAGAAATAATTGAGAAGCATTAGACTCTTGCATTAAAAGTAAAATGTATTTATATAAATTATTTAAAGACACTAAATTTGAGTTTCTAATGCATTTTGGACATAAGTCCTCATTAAAAGCTTTTTTTTTTCTTTTTAAATTTGTTGTCTAACTTTTAAGTAAAGATATCTTAATATGAAAATTACTTTAAAAAATTAACTTTTGTACGACTTGGTTATACTTTGAGGGTTTTCAAGGTTTTCAACGCCTTGTTGAATGGGATTCAAATTATGTTGTGGTAACTATTGTAGGAAATTTGGGTTGGGATCAAAAGGATTAGTTTTAGTATAACTCAAATGACTCTAGTAACAAAATAAAAGCTACATTTTAAAAAGAGAATATCGAAGGCATTCTGAAGGAGAAAACTTACTTTTTTCCCCAGGTCTGTAGCAACTAAAGTGGTGCATTCAGTAAAAAATCTCTTTTCTGCATCAGAACATTTGCATTTTAGTTTAACTACAATTGTGTGTGTGTGTGTGTGTGGAAAGGGAGAGAGAGAGAGAGAGAGAGAAACTTGAATTTGGCAAAGAATGAAACCCATGAGTACTCATAGCATTTTGAGTAATGCCCAACACTGCTAATCATTGTGAAAGCGAAGAGTCTCTATTCCTGAATGCATTAGAAACTTAACTTGAGGAAATCAAATAGATAACAGCACAGGCAACTTGTATTCGAATCATGTATTATATGGTAGTCATTCTAAATGCTAGTGGAATTCAGAAAAAAGAAAAGTCACTAGGGCTTGTGTAAACAGGGAGACTTCGTAAAGAGGTTGGGACCTGAGAGGACCTTGAAGACAAAATGGAATTTAAGTCAAAGAGAAGGAAAACTTCCTAGGAGGCATTGTGGGCTACTATACTTTGCCCAAAGTTACTCATGTGGAAATCAGAACTGAATCAAATATCACTAGTCTCAAAGTTACTTTTTCCTGAACAAAAATGTGGCACAATTTAACACATTAAATAAACGAGTATCCTCTTCTAATATGTACCATACATTTTTCTGAAATACATAAACAAAAGTAAACCTGAAATATAAATTATGTTCTCTAAATAATACCAAAATGTCATGTGTTTTCAGGGTCTGGGGAAGTACTGAACAAAGAATATGTCTAAAAATATATCTGAAAGATATTTTAAAAGCTATTATTATCTAGGAAATAGCCCCACAATTGAAAAGATAAAGAATTGATAATTGAAAAGTACAGATAAATATTTGGATATGTTGTAAGTTCACATTTAATCTACAGTTATGAAGGGCATAACTCTCTACTCTATCCTACAGATGACAGAAAATAAATGAAAAACTGAATTTATGTCATAATGAGTTTATAACCTGGTGGGTTATGTCAAACTAATGTCAATTTCTTAATGAGCCAGTTAAGAAAAATGTTAAGATCTTCTGTTACTGACTGTAAATACAGGGATTATGAAGAAGGTGCAGGTTGAAGATGTCAGTATTTGGATATTGGAGGATGAGAAGGAAGGTGCCCTAGGTAGAAACTTTAGGAAGAGGCATAAACCATGTGTTGTAATGTAACCTGATCAGAGCAGAATACTTTTGTTAAAGAGATAAGATCCAATAGAGCAGGATCAGAAAATGGAATATCTGCCTGGTTACAAAGAGGAACTGGGGCTTGTTGGAAAAGCGAATTAAGCGGTTGTTTGGTTTTCTAGAAAAGCAATGTTTAGGATAATTAGTTTGGGCTAAATTATACAGTGAGACTAAAGGAAGGCAGTTTGATAGCTATTTTGCTATAATCTAAATATGAAATAAGATTCTGATGAAGATTTGAGATATGTAGTTAATGCATATGAAATTCTAATTTATAGGCAGAAGAACAAAGAATAAATTAATTGCCAAAGAAGCTATGTTCCTATCAAATAATTTAGTTACTTTTGGACTATAAAGATAATTCCTCAAGATACGTTACCTGGAATACTAACAGTTCTGATTTTCAGTTGTTGGAATCTACTGTCCAAATATGAATTGTGGTGTTGCTGAAGGATAATAAGCAAGTTGAAAAATGTTAACCTTTAGTTAAGAAATTTCATTTAGACAACTTGAGTCCTTGATGGGACACTGGACACCTCGCATGGCATATAGAGTAAGTCCTACTTACCTGGATATCACATAGGTTCACACTGAAGTGGAAAACAACCCATAATTTAGGAGTAGACTGAGTCTGTGTATGTTTCCAAAATGAATTAAAATGATAAGACTATGAATGCAGTGAAAAGCAAGGAAATGAATTTGACAGATACTAAATTTTATTTTCAATTTCAAATTACTGACTTTCTATTAGCATACTCCAGGAGTGGTGAATTTCTATAAAATTGGCACATAGTATTCAATTTTATGAGTGTGCTATTGTAAGTATAAAAACCCATTTCAGTGAGATATAGACATGGTTATTTCTTTTTAATCAGCAAACTCTAGGCCATATATTGTTAGTCTCAACTTACCACCTTGAAGGACTTGAGGCTTTGGAGCTTTCTTCGTTTATATATTTTTGGTAACATTTTGTTTATTTGGGTAGAAGAAAAAGGAGATTCTGAAAAGGATATGCATTTATGCTTTGACATTGATTATTATTACAGTAATATTTTCAAATTATTAGAATGATATTTTTGTTCATCAGCATTTGAGTGTTTTGTTAAAATGTATGGGTTTACCAAGAATAGAGGTCTTGCAAATATTGTAATATTTGAGGAAAGTGCTGAACTACACTTTAGCAATAGCAGATACCCGCACCCCACCCTGCCTTTGCAAAAACTACTTAGACATTGCATATCGCTTCAATTTTGAATCAAAGGGGTGACAGATCCTGTAATTACAGCAGCAGCTTGCATCTTGGGTCACTTCTCAGTTCACTGAGCCAGAGCTTTGAATGGTTATTATGTAAAGAATAGTGATGGGTGATATACTACCTCGTCATAGTCAAAGTTAGGGGAAATGAGCTTGAATTGAGCAGAGTTAATGGAAGAAGATACGATGCACGCTTTCCCATAGTTTGGCCACCAGAGCAGGCAATTTTCATACACATGGTAGCACCAGGAAGAGTGACAAATGCCATTCTCCACCCCCCCTCCATTTGGACATGGTATTGTCATGGCAGAGTGTATTCTCATGGGAGCCAGGATGCCTTTTACTTTCTAGAGATATGTAGATAATAAACAAAAGATTTCCCTGTTTTTCATTCCTTAACTTCTGCTCCTATCTTCACATACACATACACACAGATACTCTCTTCAGCTCCAGAATAGCCCCTCTTACAATAGAGTATCCACATCCTAGAGGTACTTTAAAAAAATAATTAACAGGCCGGGCCTGGTGTCTATGCCTGTAATCCCAGCACTTTGAGAGGCCGAAGCGGGCACATCACGAGGTCAAGAGATTGAGACCATGCTGGCCAACACAGTGAAACCCTGCCTCTACTAAAAATAAAAAAAAAAAATTAGCTGGGCGTGGTGGTGCACACCTGTAGTCCCAGCTACTTGGGAGGCTGAGGCAGGAGAATAGCTTGAACTGGGGAGGCGGAGGTTGCAGTGAGCCTAGATCGCATCACTTCACTCCAGCCTGGCGACAGAGCAAGGCTCCATCTCAAAAAAATATCAACAGAAAATTAGAACCACTGTCATAGTTCAGATAACATATATGGAAGTTGGAAGACTTAGTTTTATGGTCCCCAAATAAAGAGATGTTGTTCTTACTGGTCATCTGGTCTGAGCAGAGATATATCATATCTTCCTGATAACTACTTCCCCACTGGCATGTGTGGTGATGGTTCCTGATTACAGCAGTAGTTCTTAAAGCGTCATTCCTGAACCAGCAGCAGCAGCATCCTCTGGAAACTTGTCAGAAATGAAAATTCTCCAACCCACCCCAGACCTAATGAATCAGAAACTCTTGGGGTGGGTCCCAGAAGTTGTGTGTTAGCATGGCCTCTAGGTGATTGCCATGGACACACAAATCTGAGAACTATTTGTATTTGTTTCCTATTGCTGCAGTAAAAAAGTTACCACAAACTTAGTATGTTTAACTTGATAAACATCAAGTAACCTGGTAACTTGATAGGGCTGTGTTCCTTACTGGAGGCTCTGGGGAAGAATTCATTTCTCATCTCATTTAGGTTGGTGACTGAATTCGGTTCCACGTGATTGTGGAACTGAGACCCCCATTTCTTTGCTGACTTTCAGTCAGAACTCATTCAGCTCCCAGAGGCCACCCATATTCTTTTCTATACTTTTTATGTGGTCCCTCTAGCAACTAGGTTAAGTTTTTCTCAATTCAAATCCCTCTGCCTTTTCCCTTAGCCCTACCCAGCCTACATCCTTTTCTGCTGTATCTCTATCATGTTCTCTTCCACTGATAGCCAGGAGAATGATCTGATTTTTTGTTTTTTGAGATGGAGTTTCACCCTGTCACCCAGGCTGGAGTGCAATGGCATGATTTTGGCTCACTGCAACCTCCGCCTACTGGGTTCAAACAATTCTCCTGCCTCAGCCTCCCGAGTAGCTGGGGTTACAGGTGGCCACCACCACACCTGGCTAATTTTTTTGTATCTTTAGTAGAGATGGGGTTTCAACATGTTGGCCAGGCTGGTCTTGAACTCCTGACCTCGTGATCCTCCCACCTCAGTCTTCCAAAGTGCTGGGATTACAGGCGTGAGCCACCATGCCCGGCCAAAAGATCCGCTTTTTGAGGGCTCGTGTGATTACATTGGTTCTACCCAGATACTTTGGGATAATTTCCCTATTTTAAAGGGTACTGATTGGTAACCTTAATCACATCTGTAAAATCCCCTTGATCATGTAATATAAGATATTTACAAGCATAACACAAGGGCGCTGAGGTCACTGGGCCAAAATTTTGTCTACTTTGTATTACACCTCACAAGTTCCTTCTCTTGACTTTACCAGGCCCCTGTGTTGCTCATTAGCTGACCCAGCTTTACAGCCAGCATCCTACTCTCACCACGTAAGACCAATGGCAACTTGGGGAAACTGACCTCTAGACCTGCTCTGTCTCACCAGGAAAAGCAGCCACATTGCCCATGAGCCCCATGCATGTATTAGAACACCTGCTGTTGGTGTCTCCCTCATCTAGTCTAACATTCTTTATCTCTCTCTCTTGCCTCTTCTCTCACTCTCCAGAAATGGCTGGCTCCTCATTTTTTAAAATTTGTGTCCTTACCTCTATTTCCTCCCATGATTGAGAAGCTCCATGGTGTAACTAAGCCTTGGGATTTTTCTCTAGAAGCAGTACGCCAGAGTGGTTTTGAGCATAAACTCTGAAGTCAAGACAATTTAGGTTCAAGTGTTTTTTTTTTTTTTTTTGAGGTGAGTTGAGGTTTTACTCTAACACCCAGACTGGAGTGCAATGGCATGATCTCGGCTCACTGCAGCCCCTGCCTCCTGGGCTCAGGCCATCTTCCCACTTCAGCCTCTGGAGTAGGTAGGACTACAGGTGCACGCCACTACGCCCGGCTGATTTTTGTATTGTTTTTTTGTAGAGATGGGGTTTCCTCATTGTTGCCCAGACTAGTCTCAAACATCTGGACTCAAGCAATCTTCCCACCTCAGCCTCCCAAAGAACTGGGATTACAGACATGAGCAATCGCACCCAGCCAAGTTCAAGTTTTATGACCATGAGCAACTTTCTTAACTGTTTTATACTGTAGTTCCCTCATTGATAAATGGGAGATAATAGTAAAAGCTCATTAGCCCATATTATTTTACTCATGGAAAAAGCAATTTAATGTACAGGAGACTCGGTACTAATAATACCTGCCAACTACCCTAAATAGGGGAGAAATTTAAAGAAATAAATATAAAAAAGGCAGAAAAAAAAAGCAATTCAGGGTTTTCAGACTTAATTCTTGAAATGCTGAGGAAATTTAGAAAATTCACCTTATCTCATCTCTCTCCCTTTCTCAGTAAATCTGTTTTTTCAGGCATCTTGTCTTGTGAGATTTTCCAGTGGCATCCCTACCCCTGTTGGTGTCTTGAGAGTTAGGATGATACTCATGTAGACAACATTGCAAAGAAGAAAAACCATCACTTTTGCATGTGCAATTATTTCACTGATTTGCAGAACAAATCTTTTAATAATATAATGCTATCACCATCCTTGTTTTACAAACAATGAAACTGAAGCTTTGGTAATGTAACTGACTCAACATCATACATGCAGAGGCAGGTGAATTATCTCCACAGCTCTCTGATAATGACAGGCATTATTAGTCGTCAACTTCTGAAATTGTATCAACTAAAGCTAGCCTATCATATAATAAAGCTTCGTGGAGTTTGATGGCAGTAGTGCTCAGTATTGGTGAAGAAAAAAAAAATCATGAGGAGAATCTGAAGCTGGAGCTTCGTGGAGAGAAAGCAGGTTTGGGTGGTCCCTCCAGCAACTGGAAAGCATCCTGGACTATCGCGATGTGAAACAACAGTAGAAAGAATGGAGATAACTTAGAAAGGTGAGGCAGAGAATTCCAAAGACATTTTCTGGGAAGGTTTGAAAAAGGGAATTTCTGCAGTGAATGATGCATTGCATTAACATATCTGGCTTTTCAAGGCATTCCTTGGGGTATGGGAACTCGAGTCCGTTTCTACTTATCAGGACACTGTCCAAGGAAACAAGCCCCTTAATCCTTGGTTGCTTCATAGAGGAGCTCGTTTTACTTTGACTTTTCTTTTCTGTCAGGTTTTGTATTTTCTATTATGAGTGACAAATGGCTGCTAGCATCCTGGCCTGTGCCTCTTTCTTACCACCATAGAAAGAATATGAAATTATCTAAAGTATTACCAGGTGGGCTATATTATTACCTTACATGGATACACAATTTAAAACTTTTCTTTCTGTCTTTTTTATTTTATTTATTTATTTATTTTGGAGAAAAGATCTCATTCTGTTGCTCAGGCTGGAGTGCAGTGGCACAATCATGACTCACTGAAGCCTCAACCTCCCTGGGCTCAGGTGATCCTCCCACCTCAGCCTCCTGAGTAGCTGGGACTACAATATTACGCCACCAAGCCCACTTAATTTTTGTATTTTTCGTAGATATTGGGTCTCACTATGTTGTCCAGGCTGGTCTCAAACTTCTGGGCTAAAGCAGTCCACTCACTGCGGCCTCCCAGAGTGCTGAGATTACAGGCATGAGCCACTGTGCCCAGCTAAAACTTTTCATGAAGAAACTCTTCTCAGAAATTAAAATTCTGGGAGCTTTCTCAAAGGTTTGTAACACTGTGCTGTATGGAAGAAGATAATCTTGTTGTCTTTTGTTATTTACAATCTTGTTTTTCACTCTTTGACTGTATCCAGTCTGTATTCTCTCTACCAAAGGTAAGTAAAATATGATTTTTTACTTTGAATTCAAATCAGTGAGAAGAAATTTATTTGCTTTGTGTAAATTTCCTTTTGTGGGCAAACAGACTGTATTAATTGCACAGATGGAATTGAGACTATATATCATTTTATCCTCAGAAAGATGAAGGGCTCGTGAGACTGCACACTTGATTTGTTCTCGTTTTCACGTTTGTGTCAATTTGGTTGCTCCACACAAAGGAGTGCAAATCTGGATCTCTATTTTAATGAGTGTTTACCTGTTACTTCAGAGATAAAGAATTGCAAAAAAAAGGAAATTTAAATTTGGGAAAATAATGACAACATAACAATAATAACAAATATTCCAGAAATGTTAGCATGCTTTCTATCCATTAACTTATTTAATCCTCACAATAAGCCTATAAAATCCTTATTATCCTGATTTTTCATTTGAGGAAACTGGAACTCAGAAAGGGCAGGCAATTGGACAACATCACAGAGTTGATAAATTGCAGGGCTTCAATTTAAACAAAAGTCTATTTGATACCATTGTGTTAGCTATTGCTGATTAATAGTTAATGGCAAAATCTCAATGGCATGCAATATACAACAGCAGGCATTTACTTCTTGGTCATGTGTTGATGGCTTGGTTGGGAGTTGGCTGACTAGGCTTCCCTTAGCTGTGCTTGGCTCCAGCGCCAGCTCGGATTCAGGTGTGCTCCATGTGTCTTTCTTTCTTTTTGGACCAGTAGATTATATTTGACTCTTATGGCAGAAGGCAGTAGCACAGAAGAGAAGCCCAACTAAGTAAGCACATTCCAAATGTCTACTCACATCTTATTTCTTAACATTCCTTTAGCCAGAGCCCAATAGCAATGGAACAGGGAAATATTCTCTTCTCATGGAGGTGAGGATGGAGAGGAAATGACTATTTGCTGAAAAATCCTCCAATCTACCTCAAACGCCTATGCATTTTTCTCTGTCCTTCCTAATTCATAAATATTGAATATACAGGTGGGATGACATTCTCAGTTAGGAGTCACCTTATTGTGTGTGCTTGTCAGAGGGGCCACATACCAAGTCATCAATTCCTATTTTCTGACTACCATTGCCTCCCTTTTTGCTCTAGAGATGCTTGACTCATTTTGCCTTCTCTGCCCTAATTTGTTCATAATTTAACACTGGAGGCAAAGATCATGAATGAGTGAATCTAGAAGATTATGGTTATGATTACTATCTTGGAATAGAATCTTTTTTTTCTGTTTTCGTGCAATTCCAATTGGCCAAGGCTTTTGTAAGGAAACTGTTGCTACTAAAAGGTCTAACACAGACAGCAGAAAGCAATCAAATGTTTTGAAAGTAGCAGGACATAGCAGGACAAGAACACATTTTCTAGAAACAGCAAACTGTAAAGATGATACCAGCTGAAGTATCACAGGCAGGGGAGCTTCTTACCTTGTGCTCAATAGCTGATATGAAGCTAAAATGCCCCTTTGAGGCAACTCAAGGGGAATCTTACATATCAACATCGTGGTTTAGAGGTGGGGATTTTGCAGTCCCCACCACTACTCCTTTTGTTTGTTGCTAATGTGGTTAGTAAACCAAACAGTGAAAAGATTATGGGGTAGAGACAGAATTCCTGGTTTTAGTCTCAGCTGTATCAGAAACAGCATGGCTGGAAAACAGCATTTAAAGTTTCTATGACTTATTTTTCCACTTCAACAAATTAGCACCGTGTAACCTTTTCTTTGCTATTGAATTTTACCTTTGTCACAAGAAATGACTGAAAAGATTGATCCTCAAAGGAATAAATTAATTTGAGTGATTTGTCTGGGCACTATTATTCTTTTATTTTTAGATTTATAAGGGCTCTGTGACCTTCAGGACTGAAGGCCGTAATTAACTCTTGCTTCCTGGCTCATAGTTGGCTTGAGATCGTTGTTTGAGGAGTATCCCTCACTTCTGCTTAATGCAAGCTAGATTCACGTCTCTGTTGTGATTTCCCCAACATTTTTGTGTCATGTTTTTAAAGTTACATAATGGAACAGCTGTAATTTTATGTGCCTTCCTTGATCTATCAGCATATGTCTACAAGTGTGTTCATGTTATGGAAATTCTCTATGCAGTCTTACCCAGTACCTGTCACTATCATGTTACAATGATTTCACGACTGAGTATCCAGCTTTCCTACAGAACTTCCTTGTTCATCATCGTTATTATGCCACTTGTGATTCCATCAGAGTTTGAAAAAGGTTCTCAGGGAACTTCTCCAGAAACTTGCAATAGCTGTATCATAAGTACTGGACTAAGATCATGTAGGTAGTTCTGGCTTCAGTAGGGATGAAGATATCCCAGTGTCTGCAGGAAGCATCTGGCATCTTTATCCTTCTATGGCATGAGAAGGTGTGTTGCCCAGACGCAGAATTCTGTATATGACAGAGCTGCTTTGTGGCAGCTGGTAGTGTGAATGGAAAGTGTGTAAAGTGTTTTTAGATTTTTGGAGGACAGGCAGCATGTCGGTGCCAACTATTGTTGTGATGTAGAAACCCAAATCTAAATCGGTCTGTATGGTTGGATTGCTGTGCTTAGTTTATTTAAAACATGGCATTTGGAGAGAGTTAAAATACCAGCACACTGTGTCTTTGCCTCTTCTTCTTTTTTTTTTTTTTAAAGCAAATTGGTTGGGTCTATTTGCAAAAGCCTTAGCTGTAGGAGAGCCAGTAAAGAGGCACATTTCTACTAGTGCTATTGTGATAGACCTTCTTTGTTGTGTTAATTCTAGTAGAAATAATCATCTATATTGGTTTATAAGGATGGAATTGAATGGGGACATTGGTTCAGAATAAAAGAACAGACATGGACATTTTGATTTATGTTGGTATTAAGACAAATGATTCAGATTCAGTTTGTACAATCTAAGGTTGCTTGTCCAGTAGTTAGATGTCAGAATGTATTTAGCAATTTCTTGATGAAAGAAACACACACTTGATAGAATGTATAATTTTTTTTGGGGGGGATGGTCTAGAACTGTAATTTTTTGCTTGTTATGTGGAGACTGCTATCTGCATGTCAGTGGTTCTTAGGTAAGAGAGGATTGCTTTAGAGTGAAATAAATAACCTTATCAGTCACTGATTTTATGGGACAAGAATGTAAATGTAGTGAGTAATCAGAGAGCATGTAAATAGTAGCAGATAATTTTTAGAACCATTGACACTTAGTTTGCAAGATGTCTTTCTTATTTAAGAGACTGAAACTCTTGCCCCAAGGAGTATGATATTCTCAGGGGTCAGTTATGATGTGAAGAAAAAAGTAGACTTTTGTTTTAAAGGGGTTCTTACATCTGGTAATCATTGATGGATTTACTTTGCTTCCTGCTATCCTTTGTTGTTCTCTCCAGACTGACACCGATGCCCCTTCCTCACCTCTCCCATAGTCCTCTCTGTGTTTCTTAATCACAACATGTGTCACAGTGAGACCTAATTGTTCCCATATTTGGCGGTCTCTAACTTTAAACCTTTAGCTACTTGAGGGCAAGACCAAAATCTTTTGCAGCATATAGCAGATGAGTATGCATGCTCACTGTTGAGTAAATGACATATTTCAGTGGCTATTGGGTCCCAGAAGCAGGCCTAAAATACACCAGTATGCTGAGGAGACCTCAGTTTTTAATCTGATTCCAAAATTGCCACCTCACAGTGTACTGGTCTGGTTTTCCCATCTCTAATTTGACCAGGTTGGACCAGAGAGGCTATCTTCCAGTATGTTCTAAGTTTCAGTGATTTACTCGTTTTGAATTACCAAAGTTACAATTTATTTCCAAGATCATTATTTCTAACTGATAGCATGTGTTCCCACAGGGAGCATGACTTCGGCAACTTCACCTATCATTCTGAAATGGGACCCCAAAAGTTTGGAAATCCGGACACTGACAGTGGAAAGGCTGTTGGAGCCACTTGTTTCACAGGTAAGGGATGTTTTGAAACCACTTTGTTATATGTGTGTTTCTATTGTGATTATATCCTGACTCTTAAAAGAACTTAGACATCCTTAAAAGAGAATAAATCATGCCATAATTCCAATTACTGAATATATATTACTGCCTGAACTATGGGCAATCTCATTGCCCTATAACATTTGAAGTGGCTTTTAAAAACTATTCGTATGATTTTTGAAATTAAGTTGATGAGATAATTGAAGAGGGGTCTTTGGTGAAGGGGGCCCTCATTTATGGTAATGGATTCAAAGTCTAAATAAACCATTCCTCCTGCACTTTCAGATGCTAATGCACCGTTAGGAAAAACTGTGTTGACTATACAACAGCAATCTATATTTATTGAATTACTTTTCTTTCAGTTTACAAAGCAGAATTCATCCTCTCGGAGTGATGAGATGTTCCATTTTTGTGTTGTCACAGTTGTCACATTTCCACAAGATAACTGTCAACAGAAAAATATCATCAGGATTTTTAAGTGTTATAAGTTAATTTTTAGTGTCTTATTAAGCATACTCTTTGCTATTTTAACTCTGAGATTCCTGGTATGTGAATATTTTTACCCAAATTATAATAGTTAGAGGCATTTGTATTGTTCTGTGGCTGCTATAACAAATTCCCATCTACTTAGTGGCTTGAAGCAGCACAAATTTATTATTCTAGAGGTCAATTGTCCTAGTCAAGGTATTGGTTGGGTTACATTCCTTCTGGAACCTCTAGAAGAAAATCTATTTTCTTGCTTTTCCCAGCTTCTAGAAACTATGTCACTTCTTTGACCCCTTTCTGTATATTCAAAGCCAGCAATGTAGCATCTTCAAATTTCTCTTGCACTCTGACCTTTGCTTCTGTCCTTGCATCCCATCTCTGAAAATGGTCTCTCCTACTTCCTTCCTTTAAGGACCCTTTTGATTATGTTTGGTCCACACAAATACTCCAGAAAAATCCTCCCATCTCAAGATCCTTAACTCAATCACATCCAAAAAGGTTCCTATTGCCATTTAAGGTAACATATTTACAGTTTTCGGGGATTAGGATGGAGTTACTTTGAGGACCGTGATTCAATCTGCCATAGTTTGCCCTCTGGCTCCCAAAGATTGAGATCCTTCCTTCATGCAAAACACATTTCACCACATTCTCAGGTCTCCAAAAGTCTCAGTCAATCATAGCATCAACTCAAGTTCAAAATGTCATCTAAATTTAATCAGCTTAAAGTCCCAAATCTCATTATCCAAATTATTTAAATTAGGTATGGCTAAGGATCTGTTTATAATCTGTCCTTGAGCAGAGTTCCTCTCCATCTGTGGAGCTGTGAAACTACAAAACAAATTATATGTTCCCAAATGCAATGGAGGAACAGGCATAGGATAACAGTTACAGACATTCCTACATAAAAAGGGATAAAGTGAAAGGAAAAAGGAGTTACCAGTCTCAAGAAATGTAGAAACCTACATGGGAAAATTCCATTAGATTTCAAGGCCTGTGAATAATCCTCTGTGGCTTGAATCTGCTCTCTGGGCCTAGTCCAGAATTATTTCTTCATTTTCATGAAGGGTTGCACATATTTTCAACCAGGTATTCTTGTCAGCCATCTCCTACCTGTAAAATTTTGAGTGTCTGTCAGCCTTCTTGCATTTCATCCCTTTTCTGCCTATTTCAGTCCAAGCTGATGGTGTTACCACCGTTGTAGGATTCTCAAGAACATTGTGATTTTCCTGTGTACATATCTAGGATTCACTCCATTAGAAAAACAGGCTCCTCTACAGATCTTTCTTGGATAATTTCAACTCCATTTTTGGCCTCTGTTGAAGTGGCTGAGGGGATCCGTGAACACATGCCTAATCACTTCAAAGAGCCCTGCTTTCACTCAGACCTTTTAATCCTTATAAGTATCTAGCAAAATGTTATCCAGACATAAAATTGGCTTTCTCTCCAAGTATGCTTTCTTGAAAACACATCTCCTAATTTTAGCCTTTTGAAGTCTTCATAGGTTAACAATTTTCCCAATCATCAAGTCCTGGTCTCTTTTGACTTAATTGTTATTCCCTTTATTCATCTTTTTCCTCTCACATTTCACTATAAACAGCAAGAAGAAACCAGGCCACTCTTTCAACACTTTGCTTAGAAATCTCCTCAGCTAAATATGTAACTTCATCACTTGTAATTCTGACTTCCACATAATTGTAGGAATCAGAGCAGCTGAACTTTCTGCCACTATAAAACAAAGATTCTTTTTCTCCAATTTCCAATAACATGTTTCCCATTTCCTTCTGAGGTCTCACCAGCATCTCCTTTAATGTCCACATTTTTACCAACAGTCTATTTATGGCAACTTAGATATTCCCCAAGAAGTTAAAGGTTTTCTCTACCATGCTCCTCACTTCCTCCTGAGTCTGCACCAGCAGAGCCTTTAACCAAGTCTTTATTTTTAATAACAGTCTGTTCAAGGAGATCTATAATTTTTGTATTATGCTTCTCAAAATTCTTCCAGCCTCTTCTCATTATCAATTCCAAAGCCACTGTCTACATTTTTAGGTATTTGTTACTAGCAGTGCCCCACTTCCAAGTACCAACATCTGTGTTAGTTTCCAACTGCTGCTATAACAAATTTTCACAAATGTATTAGCTTAATATAAAACACATTTATTTTGTAGTCCTGGGGGTGAGAAGTTCTAAGACCAGTGTGGCTCTAGGGAAAGCATCTAGTTCCTTGCCTGTTTCAGCATCTGCAGTCCACCTGCATTCCTAGTTTGCATCACCTTCTTCCATTTTAGAGCCAGCAGCACAATGCTCCAAATCTCTCTGATTTCAGCTTAAACTGTTATATTTCCTTCATTGAATCTTAACTCTACTGCTTCTCTCTTATGAAGACCCTTGTTATTACATTGGGCTCACTTATATATTCCAGGATAATCTTTCCATCTTGACATCCTTAACCTAGTAAGCACATCTCAAAGTCCCTTTTGCCATTTCAGGTAACACATTCGCAAATTCCAGGGATTAGAATGTGGACCTCTTTGTATGTAATTGGAGAACATTTTATGAGATTCATGCATATTTTTCATTCAGTCATGACTCTTGTTAATCTTCTATAAAAATTTTTGTAAGAAAAACCTAATATTGATATGCTCACCTAATACTCATAGGAAATATGTTGGCCACCTACTCAGACTGTACCCTGTGGCCTAGGGTTGATCCATGAATTTTTAATGGTCTGCAGTAAGAACAAAATTGAGGATAAACACTTGAAATTTTTATAGGAATTTGACAGAGTAATTTTTTGTCTGCTGAACCTAAATATAAAATATGTATTTATAACTGTATATGTTTAATTTTTAAAATTATTCATTATGTTGCGTTTTATAAAATATTGGTCTGTGAGATATTGGAATAATAAAAATGTAGCCTTTCATCATAGATAGCTTGAGAAAGACTGGCTTAGGAGATATGTTGGAGTCACAACAATCTGGTCCAAAAGATAACTTCTGCCAGATCAGTTAAAAAGTGAGTTAACTTTTCCGAGCCTTGGAGTTTACACTTCAGAGTACCTATAAGTATATTTAATCCTTATCATACAGATTAAATGAAAGAAAATATTAGAATACAGCACCTGGTATAAAACAAACGTTGAGTAAATGTAGCTTCTATTGTTCCTACTTGATGGCTATATATTCAGGCTCATGCTAGTCATAAACCTAATACTGTATAATTTATGAGAAGGATAGCATGGGCTAGCACAATATTACACTTATATAGCCTTATGTATTAAAATTTATATACTTATATTTTACCCTTGAGTTTAGCTTATCTAAATAATAGCACATCTAAGATGATAATTAAAAATCATTTTTGACTGGGAGTGGTGGCTCATGCCTATAATCCCAGCACTTTGGGAGGCTGAGTGAAGAAGATCCTTTGAAGTAAGGAGTTTGAGATTAGCCTGGTGAACATGGCAAAACCCAGTCTCTACTAAAATTACAAAAATTAGCCAGGCACGGTGGTGCATGCCTGTAAGCACAGCTGCTCAGGAGGCTGAGGCAGGAGAATCACTTGAACCCAGGAGGCAGAGGTTGCAGTGAGCTGAGATCATGCCACTTCAGCCTGGGCGACAGAGCGAGACTCCATCTCAAAAAAAAAAAAAAAAAGTCTTTTTTGTGTATCTTTTAGTCCAATTATCTAAAGTCCTTCTGTTGCAGACAAAAACAATGCATTAAAATATTTTCTCAAATTAAGAACAGTGAACTGACTAATTTATATTTGTTCACATAATACAGTAGAATGCTTAAAACTTCTCTTCAATTTCATGCAGAGATTTGGCACTGTAAGTAGTCTTAACATCCTTCCAGTCTCCTATCTATGTGCTTTATATTTCCTCCTAGTATTCTATACTGATTTAAAAAAATTAAATATGTGAATTTTAAGATGGGATTTTCCATATGATATTACTTCCCTACAATACATGGCTGTATTATCAATACTAACCAATTCTTCCCTTGGAATTAAACCTTCATGATAGCACTGATGTGACTGTTGACCCTTAAAGGACTTATGAATAAGAAAGAAGAGATAAGGAAATATTAGCTATAAACTTCATACTCAACATTTAAAGCAAACTGTGGAACAGTGAGAGGGAACCAAACCAAGGCCCCTCTTGTATCAAACACATACACAACTTTATGAATTGAACAAAATTCATAGCAATATGCAATGATACAGTATGTCCGTCGCTCTCCCACAGTTTCTAATAAGGATGGATAAGGGATGAAGTGAAAAACAGAAGTTATGGGGTTCTGAGTAAAATTCTCTCACTGTCATGAGAAAAATGACATTAGGAATTTACTGTTGATGAGTATTTAAAGTATCCCACAAAACCTTACCTTATATCAGTAATGATATATATGAGTCCTATACACTTATTTTATAATGTTGAAATGGCAAGATTCATTTTGGAGAAACTACATTATTCAAATTATGAAACTGCTAATGAGAAGGGATTCATTTTAGGAAGTTTAGTCTTTGAAAGTGTCTGAACTGTTTGTAAATTCAAAAAAGGAAGGCGTTTCAATAGGTCACATTCTGTATTAAGAAACTTTATTAGAAAACTAACACAATTTATTAGGCAACTTTATTACAAAACTAAAAAAAAATTATTAGGACATTAAGAAACACTCTTAGATAACTCTTAGAACCAAAGGGAAATTACAAACGATATATGAGTTAATGGAAAATAAGATCCCTTCCTAACAAAATAGACATATCCAGTAAAAGCTATGATCAGTATAGAATTTTAGCTTTAGAGAGCTTTGAAGAAAGAAAACAGATAAAAAATAAACTGTGAATCTTAAGGAATTAGAAAAAGAGCATCAAAAGAAACTAGGAAAACAGAATTTAGTAACAATGAAAACTGGAATTGCTAGAATAGAATGCAAATGTAAAAATGATTAAATAAATGCAAAATTGGATTATTCTTTGAAATGGCCAACATAAACCTCTTGAGGCACAAATTATGGAAAATATATAAAGAAAGAATATATAAAATTATAAATGAGAAGCAGAAGTAACTCCAGAAGCAAGAAAGGTTAAAAGAAATTTAGTAGAATATTAGGTGTGGCTCTGCACTGATGAAGCATGAACATCTAAAGGAAGGGAATGAGTTCCTATAAAAAAATAAATTACTAAAATATTTTCAAGAGAAAGTAAAAAACTGTAATATGCCATTTAAATACTAGAGCTGTTTAAAGATCAGTTATCAAAAAAGCACCAGAGCAGATGGATGTATAGTTGAATATTACGATGCTTGTAGCACTGATATTCCAATGTTCTTTAAACGATTCCAACCATAGAAAAATATAGAGAACTTTAATCATTTTTTAGAGAATAATAATTTTAACTTTAAAAATTTAAGTCACATTCTAAAACTTTTTAAAGAAAAGGACAATGATGATTCTATCTCATTTGAAAATTTAAATGCACAAAAGAACCCTACATGAGCTATTAGTAAATAGCACCCAGCAGTATATGAAAAGATCAGCATATGTGTGAAAAAATAGGATTTTTAAAGAATATATTGGTAGACTATATTTAGAAAACAAATAAAAATACTTTAGTATATCAGTAGATTATATCATTATATACTAAAAAGATATTTAATATAATTTTGCAGTTATTTCTAATAAAAATTCCAAGACTAGGATCAGTCTTTTAAAATAAAGGAATGTACCATGTAAATTTTGGAAACGGACTAATAAAGCCCTCTGGGATATAATTTTTATATCATTACAAGTAACATGAAAATGAGGTTAGGTTGCTAGATATAAGATAAATATACAAAAAATAATTTTGTATCTATTCAAAGGGAAAGAATTCGAAACAAAGATATTTCTTTATAATTGAAAAATTATAAGGTCAATTTTTTTTCTGTATGAAGTACACATTAATGTTTTAATTTCATTTGCAATTTTGTAATTTATTATATCATTGGAGCAGAGATTGTGGATGTATAGGCTTTAGAGTCAGAGAGACTCAATTGTGAATCCTGTATTCATGGTGGTAGCTTCAGGAGATTACTTAATCGTTCCTTAAATGTAAAATATAGATAATAATAATTTCTACATCATGACAGTATTGAAAGGATAAGTGAGATGGTTTAAAAGGACTAGAAATGCCTAGAGCTATGCTTATAGTATTACAGGCTTGCTTTCAGAACCGTTTGCTTTACCATTTAATGGTAATAGCTTTCACTTAATAAGACATAGGTGTCATATCTAATACAGGGATTCCTTTGGACACTTTTTAGAAAAAATATTTTAATGGAGATTTATGAAAACATTGATTTGCTTATTGCATTAACAAAATATAATTAAAACAGAAACTTCTGAAGTTATTGAGAATTCAACCTTTACCTTTCAGGGCACTAATGAAGCACTGGCCATCAAAATGAGACAGAATAGAATTTGCTGAAATTTGGAAATAGAAGATGAGCCTGAAACTTAATAAATAACACTAAACATCTGATAAAAGAATATCATTAATGTTTAATGAGCTGTTCTAAAGTAGCCAGACAGGGAAGGGACCTCCTGAGGAGAGGAGCTCTCTTTAATCATTTCCAATATTACTTTGAGTAATGTTCGTGGGGCCCTGTGACATGAGGCTCTGGTGAATTTTATAGTTGGACCATTTTAAATTTTACTCCAAAAGTTAATTATCTCAAGCTAAATAATTTGCACTTTATATATTTTAAAAACATTTTAAAATTTAAAATTTCAATTTTACAGTTTTAAAAAGTAATCAGTTTTCTCCCTCTTTATATATAATTTATTATACCAGTAGTAAATTTTTTGTGACTCACAACAGTAGTTCATTACTTTGGTGCAATTAAAATCAGGGAAACAGGAGGTTTAGATTTAAAATTAGAAGATTTAGAGCTGAAAGTGATTCCAGAAATAAATGAACACTTAGAAGCAAAGTAACTTCTGAGAGTTGATCCAGTGCCTTTTTTTTTTTTTTTTTTGGCTACACCATACACTTTCTTACAGAATTTAAAAAATATAGTATTTTATGCAAGAATTCACTGAAATAATCAAAATATAAAGTGAGGCATCGTTATACTCATTTTTCCATCTATCCAGAGAATATAATTATTGAGAATCACCTTAATTCATAGTTTATTCATGACATTGAGAAATGAATACATTTGGGTTGTTTGTACGGTGACACTACAGTGTTACCATAAGTTGTACATGCATTTTTGTCAAAGAATTGAAACTGCATGAAAGATAAATGATGTGCTAAAAGTGAATGATGTGAACTCCATTAAGACTGTTTGATCTTTGATTCACTTCACGTGTAGTATGATTAACCCATTTCCAAGTATATTTCCCCATGTTTATTTATTTACCTTCATTTTCATACTTGTTTCCATTTTCATTTTTGGAGGATATGTTTCTTGCCTTGAAAAGTATTTCAGTTTATCTGTCTTTAAAAGAAGATTTTGGGGCTGGGAGCAGTGACTCATGCCTGTAATCCCAACATTTTGGAAGGCCAAGGCAAGAGCATCACTTGAGGCCAGGAGTTCGAGACCAACCTGGGAAAAACAGCGAGACCAGTCTCTACTAAAAGTTTTTAAATAAAAGTTATCCAGGTATGGTGGCACATGCCAGCTGTTCTGGAGGCTGAGACAAGAGAATTGCTTCAGCCCAGGAGTTCCAGGTTACAGTAAGCTATGATGATGCCAGTGCACTCCAACCTGAGAAACAGCATGAGACCCCCATCTCTAAAAAGAATAATAATAAAGAAAACTTGAGGGTGAATGAAGTACCTAAAGTATCATAAGTTTATTGAAAAATGCTAAATCTCTGTATCTTTCCTTCTCAAATAAATACATATGTATGTATACATACATACATATTACATACAAATAGTATGTGTATATACACACAAGTAGTATGTATGTATAGACATAGCATGTTTACAAATACAAATGCTATGTATATATAGTATATATTTGTATATATGTATGTATGCATACTATATAATGTATATGTGTATACCCAAAGTGTTTAATATATTGGAAGCATTTCTTTGAATTGAAGTCCTCTGGTAATTTGTTTGGTAGTTAGTGTGTTTTCCACTTCTGAAATAGGAGTTTAATTAACCAGTGTGTAGTCTGGAATTAGATTAATTTCTGTTTTGGGATTATGCTCAATATTTTAATGTCTGCCACCAGATGGGAGTGATACTCTTTCTGTTATATGGCCAGCTGTGTTGGCCATGTTTTGAAACTTGAGTAATGTACAGAACCCTTTTAAAATAAGGAAAAAAGGAAAAAGAAGCCCCAAATTCCAAAGTGCGCTTAAACTAGTATAAACATGGAATTATGTAATGCATGTATGTTTATCCATAAAGAAATTTACAAAATAAGTACAAAAAATACAAAAACAAAGCAATTAAAATCAACATCGACTTGATGGATGATATTGTTTTGCTGAAATTAAATCACTGTGTATGATGTAAATGTTGGTGGTGACTGCCCTAGCTCCCTGTCTTTTGTGTTTGGTGAACACACACCACCCTGTGCCATGTGATAAGTCACTTCTTTCCTCACCTTTAGAACCACCTACTGCAAATCACAGCTATTTAGTGCACCATGGTATCATTGCACTCTGTTTAACATAAATATTTTCACAGTTAACATGTGGCATCTGCCCTTGTTCCCTTCTTATTAGCCTAGGGAAATGAAAGTTAAGTAGCAAAACTTGTGATAGCTTTAGAATACAAGCTAACTATATTAACATTGATAAAACTACCCCATCTTCCATCAAAATACTTACTTTCAATAATTTCTAGTATAAACACAGTGATTATTTTATGAATGTTAATAAAAGAAATGCCATTTAGTAGAAGATAAAAGAGGAGTCTGTGAAATGACTGTGTTCAATGTACTATTCAACTGATTAAATCCTATTTTTAATTTAAAAAGACATTCTTGGGGTTTCCCCCACAAGATACTAAGGCCCAGTACACCAATCCTGGTTTCTCTTATTTCACTTACAAGTTATATATAGGTTGGGGCTCACCCATAGGGGTGATCTAAGATGCTGGACTAGATTTTCAAAACTACTTTCATTAGAATCTTTGCTTTGCACGCTTATTACTGCTGTGGTCTTAGGAGGAGCTCCTCTCAATGAGTCTGCAACTGACCACAGATAATCCCTGAAGAGAAAAAGGGGAGAAGTGCTAATGTTTCTTGAGTAGGTACTAAATGCCTGGTGCTGACCTAGGTATTTCCAGTACTTCTTGTGTCAACTTGGTAAGGTCAATATTGTTTTATTTTTCTTACAGATTAAAAAAAAGATAGATCACATAATTAATGGTCTAAGGTTAGTTAGACTGAGTAGATCTGAAGTTCCTAAGGAAAATGTGGGCTGAAAATACTGAAATGGTAAGTTGGGAGTACATTAACCATGGAGAATGTGAAGGGTAAAAGGGAAGAGAGTAAGGAAATAAATAGGTGAGAAGGGAAGAACTACCAACAGTAAACAGACAAAGGAAAGGAAACAAACAGAAGATGAAACAGATTTTTAGAGTGAGGATTTAGTACCTTTTCTTGTTTGTATCACCTAATCTTTGTCCAAATCTGCTGTTTGCTGATATGCACACAATGCCTAAACAAATTCCCTGACAGTCAAATGAATAAATTAAACTAAAAAGCCATTTTTTCCTATTAAATGGTTAATGCATATGAATATGCACTCTTCCTTTTATTCTGTTTTGCAATAAAATCAAACCTTAAAAGTATTTTCCATTTCAGTGAATACTTAGCAAATACTTTCCATGGGAAAAAATGGATTTTAAAACTATATTTAAAATGCAAGTAATGTCAGAGAAAAATGATGATATCTTTATGTGCTTGAAATGGGACAATTAGTGAAATCTTATGCATGCTAATTTAAAAAATTCAAGGGAAAGATTTGGGGAGGTTAGCTAACAAAATTGCTTTTAACTATTTTGGACAATGTAGAAACACTATCTGAACTGGAGACCATAAAATCCATTACTTCAAGCAGGAAAATGCCTACAAAGTGACAGAACTGAATTTACTAAGGAAGCTCTCAACTAGCAAACTAATTAAAGCTTGTCAGAGATCTGAGATAAAGGATTGGGGCATGTCAACACACCTGCTTTTCTGTTTCTTGTCATCCAATTGAAAGTAGGAAAGGTAAGCCCTATTTTCACATAACTGAAGAGGGAAGGCCAGCACAAGCAATAAAAAAATCTAACCGGTGATTTTTCTTTCATTCTGAAAACAAAAATCTTAAGTCTTTCTTGTAAAATGGATATCTTTACTTTGGTGTAACCATCTGATGGGATTTATTTCCTCCCCCACTAGCTTCCTTCTCTTTGCTTTACTGTTTCCTGGCCTAGCCTTTAAATGTTCATGCTGTTCAGGCCTTAGACTTGGTTGGTACTCCTCCTTTCTTTCTTCTGCATTTTCTCCCCAGGTGATGCTACCCATCCCTATGGCTTTTAGTATCTTCGATATGCTGACAGCACTCAAATTTATATCTTCAGCCCACACTTTTTTGCTGAGCCCTACTCACACACCCAAGAATTCTCATTTGTTCCTCTTTGCTCAGATCTGCCACCTTCCAACTCTGGGGCTAAAGTCCTAGTTCCAAACACAAGTCCTCTCTCATCATGATCAGTACAGTCACCAAATTATCCACCAATCCCATTCTTACTTACTACCTATACATTCTCTATTCAGCAACCAGAGTGATCATTGAAAACAATGTATAATTTGATCATGTCATTCTCTTGCTTAAGAATCTGCAAAGGATTTTCATTGCATTTGAGGATGAAATTAACACTCCTAACCATGTCCTGATTTGTACCTTGCTGTAATCATCCAGTGCTGGTGGCCCTTCAATTGCAGTGCTCAAGCCTCACAGCCCCTCTTTCAGTTTCTTGGACATACTGAGTTCTCTCTGGCCTCAGGGTCTTTGTGCATGCTGTTTTCTCTGCATGGGCGGATTCTGCCCTTCTACTGCTATGACTGGCTCCCTTACATCTTTCAGCTACCATGTATCAGCTACCATGTATCATTCTCCTGACCTCATAGAGACCTTTTCTGACCACTCTTTTTTTAAAAAGTACATGACTCCTGCCCCACCTTTTGAAATTCTCTGTTTCTTTCAGAACACTTGTTACCATTTGTAATTGTATTAATGTGTATTTGTGTGTGTGGATTTTCTCTGACTCCTCCACGAAGCAAGAAGCCTCGTGTGGATAGAAATGATGCCAATCTGATTCATACGTTTATCTCCACTACCTTTGATACAGAAAGTGTTTGATAAATATTTGTTGAATGATTAAATAAACCATTCTCTTTCAAAAAATGCAACTTGTGTATTTTCTTTTTGTCTGCCTCGTTCTTCTAAAATTAGCTAATAGTAAAAAGTAATTGTATGTTGCAGTATTTTTTTTTTTTTTTTTGAGACAGAGTCTCCCTCTGTCTCCCAGGCTGCAGTGCAGTGGCGGGATCTCAGCTCACTGCAAGCTCTGCCTCCCAGGTTTACGACATTCTCCTGCCTCAGCCTCCTGAGTAGCTGGGACTACAGACACCCGCCACCTTGCCCGGCTAGTTTTTGTATTTTTTAGTAGAGACGGAGTTTCACCAGGTTAGGCAGGATGGTCTCGATCTCCTGATCTCGTGATCCACCCGTCTCGGCCTCCCAAAGTGCTGGGATTACAGGCTTGAGCCACCGCGCCCGGCCAACAGTATTTGTTTTATGAAGATGTTGACAATCAACAACTGTTTATTGTGCATTTTAAAAGATAAATATATTTATTAGCTTTTAAAAAGTGTGTATGAATGTTTTAATATTCAGTGACCTAACTAAGCAATGAAATGTGTTTTGTATGTTGAATATTTTATCTTCATAATAAAAGGCATAGTATAAATATATTTCTTATATATTGCATATGCATATGTCCACATAGACAAAATTAATGAGTCTTTTCACATTGTCTACAATCTCTATATTTTCCTTAAAAATTAGTTTTGCTTGATCTCTTGTTGAATGAAACCTTCATTTTTATTTATTACTGTTCAAAGGCATTTATGAACTTTAAATATGATGTTGGACAAAATTATCGTCATTAAAGTTTCTCAACCATTATGAACTTTCTGTTATTCCAACTGGCACTGGAATACAGGGACAATATATATTCATTATCACTTTTGTGCCACTTAGTTCATTAGTTAAATAAATCTTCCCTTGACTACCTCTTGACCATGGTGTCCAGATTTAACAAATACAAATTCAAGACCTGCAGGTAAATTTGAATGTCAGATAAATAATAAACCATGTGTATAAATATTCTATGTAATATTTGAAACGTACTTAAATGAAAATAAATGTTATTGTAGTTTCATTAGTTTCATCTCTGAAACCATACATTGCTAATTTCTAAATTCCGGAAAATTCACATTCTTCTTTAAGACTTTTCCTCATTTGTCTTCCTTTTTGTTTCCTTTCTTGTCACTCCTGCTTTGATTTCCACTCTCGATCCAGAAAAAACTTCTTTCAACCTCTAAAACTCTGGGTCTTTCATTTCATAAGTGTATGAAAATTTCCTCCTCTTTCATTTCCTTTGTGTTGGCCAGCACCTATGCATCCTTTCGTTCTTATCTTAGATGCTGCCTTCTGATTTTTTGACACCGACACAACTGGGCGTGGTCTCTGCTATGCTCTCAGACCTTGTGCATGTTCCCTGCTATCTCACAGAGTTTTGATTCCTGATTTGAAATGTGCATGTGTGTGCGTGTTTTAGTATGCATGCATACTTGTATGTGTTACGTTTATTTCCCGTAAGACCATAAACTTTCTGAATATCTCTGCCTCGGAATGGCATATGATAGTAATTTAGTAAATTTCTGTTGAATGACTAGAAGAATGATTTCTTTGCTAACACATGAAAGTGCCCTCCTCTGAGAAGTGGGACTGTCTCTTGTTTCCCATTCTATCTGTCTTCACTAAGGCAAGACACCAAGTAGAGCTAAGACACAGTTCTGGAGCAATAGAAAATTATACTACCTTTAAAAAATATTTTTAAACATTAATGGGCTCAGCAGAATGTCATTTTAACTGTTCAGTCTTTTTATTAGTAATTTTGTGCTTTATAATTTTAAGAGTATTGATTATCTTGAATAATATTGCCATATTATTATCTGGGCCTAGAAAAAGGAAAGAGTAGAAAACACACTTTATTTTTTATTTTTAGAATCTCCTGGAACACGTTAGTTAAATATAAACTACTTGAATATGATGTTATTACCAAATGTAGCTGTTATTGTAAATGTACTATGGAGCCCTGTGGTAATGGCTCAAATGATAATTTCATTCTAAACTGCAGTTTTCAATGGTTTATTTAACACGAACTCCCAGTTTACACTGTTGACTGAAACTTCTCAAGCTTCTTTTTATCCCCAGGGGGAATTTTATAAAGAGATGAGACAAAAATCTCTTTTGTGGACTTATTCAAGCATGTTAAAAATGATTTTCCTTTAACTATTAAAAATTTCAGGATATTTTGGTGAATTTTGCATTTTTTAAAAATGGTTTCCAGGCCGGGTGCGGTGGCTCAAGCCTGTAATCCTAGTACTTTGGGAGGCTGAGACAGGCGGATCGCGAGGTCAGGAAATCGAGACCATCCTGGCTAACACGGTGAAACCCCATCTCTACTCAAAACTACAAAAAAAACTAGCCGGGCGAGGTGGCGGCGCCTGTAGTCCCAGCTACCTGGGAGGCTGAGGCGGGAGAATGGCGTGAACCCGGGAGGCGGAGCTTGCAGTGAGCACTCCAGCCTGAGTGACAGAGCGAGACTCCGTCTCAAAAAAGAAAAAAAAAAAAAAAAATGGTTTCCAAACTTTATTCTTCACATGGGCTTCTTTCCCAGAAAAAAAAAAAAACAGGCTCTGTAATTTAATAAACTTTCAAAAACGTAAAATCATTAAACATTATAGAAAATTAATGTTTTATTTGTAGAAAATGATTTCTTAGTGTGGCTCCTATCAGACCACTTTGGTAGAATAATATTAAAGTTGCCAAATTTATTTTCTTTTGTGAACTTCTTTGCATTAATAGATTATCAGTTTATTAATAGCAGAATTTGTGGTCGACTTTGATGTCATGGGACTCTTTTTAGTATTTTCATGTGCATTTTTGTCTTTGTTCTATTCATTATTCGCTTTTTACTATTCTTTTAGATATCCATAAACCACAGTCATCTGTTTATTGTAGTTTGTGTGTGCTTTCTGGAATTGTCATAATTATTCACAATCTCATAGATTTTTTAACCACACAAATATGGATGGTGCTTGATAAGTGCTGACATAGGAGATTTTCAGATGTTACTTCAAATTATTTTTGCATTGAGACTGAGCTAGGTTGTAAAGTGGTTAATGAATGTATATGCTAAGATCTGGCTGGAAAATTGATAACTTCAGGAGTAAGAAATACTTGATAATAGAATAAGAAACTTAGTGGCTTACATAAGAGGGGTTTGTTTTGCTCACTTTAACTTAGGTCGGTTGAACATCTGAGCAGAGTCACGTCTCCAGTTTGCCTGTCTTCTCCTGGAGACAGAATGGCCACCTCTCAAGCATGGTGTCCTCTTACAGAAACCTCCAGAGATAGCAGAAAGGGCCAAGGCCTTGGCTTCTAAGTCTCCTTTTTTTTAAAAATCAGGAAGGCACCTCAAGAAGGAGTCTGAAAGAAGAAGCAAAAACACTTAAAGATCAACAAGGTCACTCTTGCATTTCTTTGCCATGCAAACCCTAAAGCTGGGTTCTTCAAATATAAATTAAATCACTCAAATGACTAGAACTAACTTTGGCTAAATTTAATACCTGAAATTTCTTTTAAAGATAAACTAACCATGTCTTCTATATCTGATTTACAATAGAGCAGCTCAAAATGTAGTAACTGGTGGCAGCCTTCATGTTGGAGAGTAGTCCCTCTTGGGCCGTCATGAAGGTTAAGTTTTTGTGTGCTTGCAGGAGATCATTAAAGCAAGAGCAATCAGTGTTTTCTTTTGTTTTTGGTTGGTTGTTTGGTTTTCTGGTGTGTCTTTGTTTTCATATTCAGAGAGATATATAGATCTGTATTTCAAATGAATATCCAATAGGTTGCTTTTACCTGGAGGGTTCTTTTTTGCTCTTTAGCATGTATTTGGAGTTCTTTTGAATAAACGGTTCTCCAGTTTAAACTCATTGGGAGTTTACTGAATTGTCTTTAAGTAAATAAAAATCTATATTTTTATACCTAACACAATCTGGTAGGAATGGGTTAAGTCCAAAACCTTTATAATGGGAAGGCATACAAAAGGTAAGTCCTCAAAATAGAATTATAGTTCATCATTCATGTCATATTATTCTGTAACATGAAAATGAATTATATCTTTGTATGCTAATAGCAGGTTCTTTTATTACTAGCTATTCATGTAGAAGCATAATCAATCCTAGCATACTGAGTGGTTACTAGATATTGAGTTATTTCCAGAAGACATTTATTAATGCATTCAGGTTTGCACAGCAAATTAAGTACATCTGTGAAAACTATAGAAAGGGGTGATTAAACTTTAATGCATGGTGTGTAGTATTTTAATTAATCATACATTATTCTGAAATCCTATACCAACTAAAATTCATAATAGTAAAAACTTGAACATCTTTCTCTTTTCTGTCATTTTGGAAAATCATGGGATTTCTTTCCCTCATTTATTTCTAGCCAGGTGGATTTTTTGTGATTTAAGATATTTAAATGAATGTATAAGTTAATTCATTTCCCTCACATCTTTTAAAAATCTGTTAGTTTTTTGAACACTCACTACCTTTGGTATTTCTACATCTACGTCAGTGAATAATAGTATTAGGTTTCTCATTAATGTTCAGCATGGCTTTAAATCCAGGTTGTAGGGAATAAGAACCACTTCCTTGAATATTCCTTTCTTTTCTCAAGATAGTATTCTACTTACTTTTCTCATAAAGAAATGCACCTCTGGGACACAGTGAGTCATTATTTATGTAACTCTTTCCACAGTTTCACCTTCTATTAAAAAAAAGCTTAAACTTTTGATATTAAAAATAACACAGTGTCACCAAGTTAAGCGAGCAAACAATACCTGCTGTTTTGGAATGCAGATGCAGCCACAGTCTGTAAATTGCGGGTTTATTTTTAGAACATAAGACATAGCAGTGTGGTTGCTATGCTGTTTTCAATTTGTAAATACTCTGTATTGTGTGATCATTTAAACCAAAAGTTTCCAGTGAAGTGGAGGAACCCATTCCTTATTCTAACCACAAGGATCATCACATGCAGCTTGGGAAAAAGGTGGATGTAGTTTTTGCAAGTCCCACCTTCAACCACTGTGTGCTAATCCCAGCAGGCTGGGTGAGGTGTGTAGATGGTATCTCACGTGGAGATCTTGCAGGTTAAACCTTGAGATCTACTGACAGATATTGATTCCAGTTGGAAGCATTAGTACACTTTGAAATATTTAATAATTTAAACCTTTTTTAGATATGCCCCACTGGGGACTAACTTTAAGGGCAATGAAACCAGTATGATAGTAATTCTTAAGATTTTTAAGTGAAGAAAAGCAGGAGAAATGTTGGTAACAGGATGAGTCAAATATCTGCTAGTTGAAACCACCAGATGCAAATGTTTTAAGTTTCTTCCCACTGCTACTTTCCACTCTGACATAGCTTGTTGAAAGAAAATAAAATTTGATCACGCGGGCTAGTCCGGTCTTCTAAAGTTACGAGACCTCTGGGGTGTCGATTTTTCGGGTTGGAAACCTCTGTGGCCGCAGTACCTTTGCCCGAGTTCTTGTCCTGCATCCAGGAAGAATGAGGTGTGCAGACACTTGAAGGGTGAAGAAGGGGTTTATTTAGTGTTAGACAAACGCAGAGGAGTGGGCAGCTCCGCTCTGTAGGCAGGTTGTCCAGGCGAGTGTTCAGCTCTTTGCAGAGAGGAGGCCCTGGAGAGAGTGGCTACTCTTTGCAGGCAAGTCATTTGGATGTCTCTGCAGGTCTCTGAAGCTCTCAGCAGAGAAGGTAGATCCTCTCTGCAGCAGGTCGTCTCTGCAGCTCTCAGCGGGGTGGGTACTCCTCTCTGCAGCTGGTCAAGGATGATCCTGTCATCTCTCTGCCCTCTTTGTCCTCTGGCTGTCCACTGCCTGTTCTGGCTGAGCCCAGGGCTTTTATGGACCTCAGAGGGGAGGAAGTGCATGCCCGTTGGTCCATGGGTGGACTGGAAGAGGCACCAGGAGTCTCCACTCCTGTCAGCAGAACTGGCAGCCTAGCCCCCAGGCATTCCCTGGTCTGTGGGTGGGGCCTTACTGGGGACCCCAACGCCACTCCAAGATCAGAGCAGAAGCTGGGAGGAGAGAGGCCAGGCAGTGGAAGCAAACACCCCTGAGCCTGCAGGGACAGGGTTGGGGGCGTATTTCCTGGGGCCCCTGAGGGTGCAGGCTGCAGAGATGCCCTAGTCCTGTGCCTGGGAGGGCAGCCACAGCTGCATCTGGGAGCTCCCGCCCTGCCAACTTGGAAGAGGCAAGGCCCCCATTTGTCCCGGCTCCTGCTTCCTTCCTGGAGTGGGAGGCCCAGGTCTGCAGCCAGCTGTCCAGTGGCTGTGGCTGCAGCTGCACATGGAAGGGCAGATCCTACCCATTCTTCCCTCCCTACAAGAGCACAGGGAGGCTCCGATCCACAGCTACAGTTTGGGGAGCTGTAGCCCCGCCCTCCTGGGTGGGGCTCCTGCCTGCTCAGTGGAACAAAAGACCTGGATCTGCAGTTGCGATTTGGGTGGCTGAAGCGGCACAGGAGCTCCCTTCCGTGCTCAGAAGACTGGCTCCATGGAGTGTGCAGACCCAGGGTGCTTCCCTGCTGCAGCCAGCATGATGGCAGCAGCCACTGCCATCATTAACAGGCTGAAATAAATTAATTAATAAATATAATAATAATTGTGGTTTACCAGTTTGGATGCCTGATTTCTCCTACTTTTGAGTTCTTTAGTGGATTTTCTTCTATATCTCCATAATCTTAATGTTTTAAAAACCCTAATACTTAGTTTTTGGCAAAAACCAGTATATCAACACAGTGGTTCTGGACAATTTGAGTTTGGTTCATTGAAGTTGAGTTTTGTGATTAATGCTTTTGGCTCCGGGTCACGTGTTTGACTCTATCATGTTCTGTTTGCTTACATTTTGGAGGTTTATTTAGATTTCAAGATATTTCATTTTGGTTTACTGCCTTGCTTTGTAGTTCGTGTTTCCTTTTCTACCCTCAAAATTAAGACTGTAAAGAAGTTTTCTCACAAGTCATGGACCGATATTTTAAAAATCATCTCAATAAATAAAAGGCTGAGAATTGGAATATGTGTAAGGTGAAATCTCTGTTCCTCACACCTCTAAGAAGCAAGAATGCGACTGTTAACTGCCTACAGCACAGACAGGAACAGTGAATGCACAGGGCTGTCATGAGCACATGAATGAGATTGGCACTTCGAGAGAAGCAGGCCTGTGCACTGGATCCTTGGGAAAAGGATGTCCTTGCCTGGCTGATGACCTCTTCTTACACTATATCTACTGTGTTAAAATGTTACATGGAGAAAGAAATGCCACTGTAAGCCAAGGCTGGATCAAAGGGCGAGCATTTTGACTAGCTGCTGCTCATCGCTCAGATAAGTGATCGCATTAGAGCACAGAATGGATGCTTTCATGCTAGTACCATCTTCAAGTTCTTGAGTACTTTTTCCCCAATACGCTCTGCCTCTGAAGCCTGCCTATGCACTTGTATATTTTGAAAAACGTCTAAAAAGATGGCAAGAAGCTCTTACCGGTAAAGCACATAGTTTTGACCTAGATATTTTCGTATGAGGAGGAAAAAAAGAGAAGGCAGAATTCAGAAGAAAGCAGGGAATCAAGACTAAGGCTTGAACATGTATCTTGTGAAAAGGAATGGATTTCTCAGTTTTTTAAGTGCCAGACGAAACAGTGAGAAACAAATGACATAATGCCTGGGAACCTCTTACTGCTTGGCACATAGTAAATGCTTAATGCATTTTTGCTGCTGTTAGGTGAAGAAAGGGCACTTGATTTCTAGTATAAATTTAGGGTAAATGATATCTGAAGGCAATATGAGAGTCACCAAGTTTTTGAGATCTTGTTCTGGATTACTGTTTGTTTAGTCGCTAAGAGATGGAACTTCACATGGCATGTGGATTACCTGTGTCATAGGTGATTCTATCAGCTAAAGCTAAAATGCTTTCTTTTGTGTAGGCAGATTAATAATATCTGCATGTATAGTGGAACATACATGCAGAAGGCTGGAAAATTAATTTACAGCTCAAATGAGCAAATTCAATTTTCTTTACATACACACTTTATAACCTGAACAAATAACTATTTTCTTATTTTATTTTATTTTATTTTTATTTTTAGGCTATGTTTCATCCTGGTCAAAAATACCTATTTTCTATAACAAAAAGTTCTTTTAAAAATATATTTTTCAAGTCAATAGACATCAAAAGCCTTGAAGCCAAGATGACATTACTTGATGGTTAACAAAATCCCTGGCCCCTGAATTGGGTTCTTGAAGTATGTAGTTATTTTCAGCCATTATTTAATACATCTGTTAGCCATGGCATCATGAAAAGTTAACAAAAAATATATTTCTCTGGAAACAAACCAAACTAGAATTTTAGAAATTACTCATTCGTGATCATTAACAATAATCATGAACATTAAAGCAAATTTAATCAAGTTAAATAGAACATGAATAGAAAAGTCCAGTTATTCCCTTTTTTTGTAATCAGTTCTAAGAAAACTGCCACTTTCATGAAATACCATGAAAAAAGAAAAGAAAAATTTCATAATGGAAAGTGAACTTTAAAAAAGTCAACATTGCAATTATCCTGTGCCTTTTAATATTTTCATCGTATATTTTAATCACATAAGTTAATGTATGTTTTTTAAAAGCTGAAAATAAAAAAAACTTAGAAAACAAAAAATAGGATAACTACCTGAAACATAGATTTTTCCTAATATTTTCCAATGCAACATTTTCTTTCTTTTCTTCTTCTTTTTTTTTTTTTTTTCTTTCTTTTTTTGAGATGGAGTTTTGCTCTTATTGCCCAGGCTGGAATGAAATGACACAATCTCGGCTCCCTGCAACCTCCGCCTCCCAGGTTCAAGTGATTCTCCTGCCTCAGCCTCCTGAGTAGCTGGGATTACAGGCGCCCGCCACCATGCCCAGCTAATTTTTGTATTTTTATTTTTTTAATTTTTTATTTTTTTATTTTTTATTTTATTATTATTATTTTTTGAGACGGAGTCTCGCTCTGTCGCCCAGGCTGGAGTGCTGTGGCCGGATCTCAGCTCACTGCAAGCTCCGCCTCCCGGGTTCACGCCATTCTCCTGCCTCAGCCTCCCGAGTAGCGGGGACTACAGGCGCCCGCCACCTCGCCCGGCTAGTTTTTTGTATTTTTTAGTAGAGACGGGGTTTCACCGTGTTAGCCAGAATGGTCTCGATCTCCTGACCTCGTGATCCGCCCGTCTCGGCCTCCCAAAGTGCTGGGATTACAGGCTTGAGCCACCGCGCCCGGCTAATTTTTGTATTTTTAGTAGAGACAGGGTTTCACCATGTTGGCCAGGCTGATCTCCAAATCCTGACCTCAGGTAATCTGCCTACCTTGGCCTCCCAAAGTGCTGGGATTACAAGTGTGAGCCACAGTGCCCGGCCTCTATGCAACATTTTCAACATGATTGAGGTTAAAAAAAAAAAAAAAAGTTTACACTGTGACTATTTGCCAGTGACATTAAATATTCTTCTGTGTGAATTTTCAGTTTGAATGTTATTATATTGGGTTAGTTTCTAAAGACTTTTTAAACTGGGTTTTTATTGATTGAATATTTAGTTTTGCTCTATTACAAAATTTTGTACAGTTAACATATTTTTGTGTGTGCCATGATTGGTTGACTTTATAGAGCAAAGTTATACCTCATGTGGATTCCTTAAAAACTTTTAGGTCTTTCCAGGGGGCGGGGTTGAAAACACTGATATAAATAAATTTTAAAGTAAATGGTTAGCTTTATCTTTTTAAAAATATAAACTTGAATTTCCACATATTGGGATTAAAGTACAAAAGTAAAGTATAGCTTTATAGGAGATCAGGTTAAATTTACTATGCTGAATATAAAAGGCGGCAAGAGAGAACATCTAATCATTCTGTTCCTTAAAAAATTGACCTTGACTAGAAATAACTGTTTTGTTTGTCTTTCTCTGTGAATACAAAATAAGGAAACATTTTTTTCAATTACCTCTTTCAGCATTTTTTGGCAGTTTTGTGATTTTGTAAATAAATGAATGACCATTTGCCTTTCTCAAAAAACACTCTTGTTTTATCTTAGTATTTTTTTCCTAGTAGAGAGAGAAAGAGAGAGTGAGAGTGTGTGTGTGTGTGTGTGTGTGTGTGGTTCTAGCATTTCTTTTGAGTGTTTGATTACTTCTATGATCCTTTTTGTGTGTAATTGCAATTACTTTCCTTCTTTAATGTCTGCTTTCCTTAGTCTCTGTCTCTGCTCTGTGTTTTATTTCCTAATAAGCCACAGTCAATCTTCATGCTCACGTTTTCTCCTTCTGAATATATTCTTTCCTGTGACCCCAGACACTAATTATTGAACTTCAAACTGTTTATTGAACTTCAAACATGCATAGTAGATCTGTGTTGGAAGCTGTGAGGCATTGGTTCTTAAACTTTAATATGTAGAAGAATCACTCTGGGAGCTTATTTAAATGCAGGTTCCAGGTCACTGTTTACTGAATTTCTGATTCAGTAGGTCTGGGGTGAAACTTGGCAATCTGTGTTTTAAAAAATTGCTCTGGACAATCTGAGACATGCGGTTCCTGAATCACACTGTCAAATAGTATATTTAAATAAATATGACCCCTAGACTTCCATGAGGTTGTTAGAATGTCAATAGCCCTATTTTAGAGAAAGCTTCTTAAAGCAAGAAGATATTGAGCTGAGTCTTGAGGGTAGAATTTTATTCTTTTGAGAGAAAGTCACAGTTAATTTTAAGGATAAACAGACTGTGTTACAGAACCCCCTCATCTTCCATCTTTGCTGACTGGAGCCACCTATGTAACTTTGTTTGTATTCCACCAACTGACTTTGTTTTCTATTGTCTAGCCCAGGAATGTAACAGTTTTCAAATAATTCACAGGATAGAAAAAATATGTAAGAAATTTATAAATGGCATGACCCCATCACTAAATCATCATAAAAATGAGAATACCCTATTAGATAATAGGGAACTTAGATAAATAGGGAACTTTAAAAAGTTATCTCATGATAAGATCTCTAGTAAATAAAAATATCTAGTTCTCTAGTAAATAGATTTCCTATTTAAGCGAACAGATGAAAGATATAAGAGGGAAATGGCTAAGGAGAAACAGCTTAAAGGCAGTGAATGCCACCAAAAAATACCTGTTATGTACACTAAGCGATTTTCACTTGATACTTTTTATTATTGGCAACCAAAACTGAAATTCAGAAACAATCCCCATTCTCCAAAAGTGCTTGGTTCTGAGAGTTATTTTCCAAGGTTTCTATATTTTATTGTCAGTTGAGTTTATGCCCATCTAAAATGAACACAGGACATATTTATCAATTGCATTTTGCTTATGCTCTTTTCAATAATTTCTAGTTGTTAACAGAACATACTAACATTGGCTTTCTCATTTTTAAGTATCTCGTATGGGACAGTAGTTGTTATGTTTAAAAAATAAGAGGCTGAGATATTATCAGTGAATGTTTTTCAGTTATATATCTTTTTGATCAGCTACAATAATGATCACCTATTCCATGATATAAAATGTGGGAATATAATAAATGTCATTAATTATCCAAACTGAATTGATTTCTTTACAATTTACTTTTAACTGAAGAACAATGGGAGAATTAGATGCCTAATGCTTGAATAGAAGCCATTGTAATAATGGAGAGAATTGGAGGTATATAATTGGTATTGATTCGAATTGTACAAAACCCATATCACCTAATTTTATGGCGGTGGACGATGCCTATTTCCTCTTAAAATATTAATAGACTTGGGATTCTGGTAAAGAGGGTAGAGAAGGCATTTAGGTAAATTGAAATAAGGCACTTAGTCTTCTAAGAAAGATGTATGCTGGGCATGGCTCAGAAACAGTTTTGGGGGCTTGGGAATTATACGGCTGTTCTGTAACTTATGGAAAACCAAATATACCTCTTTATCTGATTGCTGAAACATGTGCATAGAATGCAGTTTTAACTACATAAAATTTTATTTTCTAATTATTTTTAAGCATTTGGTATTTCTTTATCAAAATACTCAGTTGCATTATGTAAAACAAGGTACTTTTGGGGATCCATGGATAAAGAAACTGAATGGAGACTTGGATGTCTGTCTGTCTCATTGTGTGATCTTTAGGGCCTAGACCAATGCTTGGCATGTAGTAGTTACTGAATAAGAATTTCCAGAATTAATGCATGAATATGTTTCTGACCCTGTTACCTTTACAAGGATATAAAAAAAGTAAGTTCTTCTTTCTTAAATTTAACTTCTATTTTAAGCCCTTATTCCTTTAGGCAAGATAAAACATGTTCCTAATCAATTTCAGGTACATCTTAGGTCCCATTGGAGTTACAGCCAAGTACTCAGGAGTTGGTGGAGTGTCAAGGTATTGGGTCAGCTGTCTCACCCTCGGGGTCATCTGTAGGTGAGGGCATCCTGAGAGATGCCTGTTGACCCAGCTGGTCCCAGCTCTTGGTGCGTGCAGGTCTGTGCTGAGTTGGTCCCTGGGCTTTCATATTACAATGGCTGACTGAGCACAGGCTATAGCCTCCCTCTCTTGGAAGCCTGGGAATGATAGAGAAGATATTTTAAAACATAAATGTCTATATAGCTGAGTTCAAATATTGGAAACTTTTAGTGGATCAAGAACTGTAAATAATCCTCAAAGGATAGGACTGGATTGAAGAAGGGAACAACAGCTCAGGCCCTCTGTGAGTGCCCACAGCGTTAGACCTAAGCCAGGCCAATGAGGGGCTGACTTCTGGGAGCAGCAGCCGGGTCACATACCAGCTGTCACATCCCTGCCTGGACTCGGACGCTCACCGTGGTTTTCTGTGTCCAGTTGAGAGCAGCAAGTGTGGGAGCTTGGTTTCAGGGGTCTAGGGTGGTACCCAGGGTGAGACTCATGGAGCACATGTGTATCCACAGCCTGGAGGAATACGGTATGCCCATTTCCATGCCTAGGTGATTGGCTCTGGAAGTGATCGTCAACAGCAACACCCTACCACTGTCCTTGAATACTCTGTCCAGATGCCCCCTATGGCCTCTGCCTGACTAGTGGATGGCACAAATAGAAACAGCAGACAGTCCAAAAGGGCATTTCAACTATAAATAAGAGCACACCATCAAGACTCCACAAACATTTGAGGAAAGTGTACATTGTAAAGGAAACTATACTCACAGCCACCCTGGAATGGAAAGGATTCATTCTGAGATGTGAGAAATTGTGAAAAGCTTTATAAATACATCAGCTATCTGGATAAATTTCTTCTCAGGAGTCTTTCTTTTTCCCTAGAACTTTGCTTAAAAAGAGGTACAGGTTCCCTCCACCTTTTGTGGGAAGTGCTATTCCCCTCTCATCCTCAAAGACTTAGAGTGACTCTCCATCAGATGTGCCCAGGTCTGAGGTTTACACTTGTTTTCGAGGTACAGTTATTCATACTGTCTCTTTTGACAATAAATGATATGGTTATTCTACTCAAAGATTATCTGAGAGACAGGGACAAGTTCCTGGGATGCTTTTCTCAGAGTCCTGTGATGGCTGCACACCACTGTTTCCCCTTCAAAGTCCCTGCCTTCCTTCAGGCTACAGAGTCCTGTGTGGCGGAGGGTTGGGGATGGGGAGACTAGTTTTTCTTCCTCAAGGAATCTGCCAAGCCTCTTGCCTGTCCACTGAGTCCCTTCTTTGGGCTCTTTCTTCTCTCTATTTTCTGCTAAAGTTGTCCTAATCTTAAACAACAAATCTAGAATGGCATAGGTGGACCAAATGGGGGAGAAACAATAGGTAAAAGGTGGAGTAGTAATAGGAAACACGCACACACGTTAATATTTTAAACATAGTTACATGACAGCGCACTTAGTATCCATATGGCCTTTGGGAAAATCACTTACTTTAAGCATTTGTGCTGTAATCTGAAAAGTGCCAGAATTCTAAGATTTCGCTGAATTCTCATGATAAAATCATCAAGCTTAGAGTTTAAAGGAACTTTGGAGATGAATTAGCTCAACCTTCCACCCCCTATAGGCCTTCTTTCCAAATATCTTTGCCATGTGATTATCCAGCCACTGAAAGGAAATGTTAAGGAATGAAGTAAAAAGAGGAGATAAGAATAACAATAACTTGTAAAAAGTAAATTTAAAAGGTGTGTTGGATGGAAAAGAATTCAGAAGACACTAAATACTGTGGAAAAATGACAACGTGCCACTAAGTAACCACATTGTGTGGACATGTATAACATGGGCATCCTGTCCTCCGGAAAGACCTTTAAGATGTTTTGCAACTCATTGAGGAATAGATGAAGTTAAACAAAACAAAACAAAAATTTGACCTAGTACTTGGCTCATAGTAAGTTCGCAGTAAATAACAGTTGCTTTTTATTTGTTGCTATGGTCATGATGGTGGTGGTGATTCTTTAAGGTCTGGAAAGTACACTGTCTACAGAAAGCAAATTATATACAGAAGGCGGAGAGTAGTTACTTCCAGATTCGACTACTTTGTGCTTTCCCATAGATTGCCTGATTATGAGGCAACAGTTCCCAGCTGATCAACTCCTAATTTTAATGCTCCAATTTCAAGCATCATCACACTTTAAGGTAGAAGGTCTCTATCCCCAGACCGGGCGTGGTAGCTCACTCCTGTAATCCTTGCACTTTGGGAGCCCACGGTAGACAGATCACTTGAGCTCAGGAGTTCGAGTGCAGCCTGGGCAACATGGCGAAACCCTGTCTCTACAAAAAAAAATCCCAAAGTTACTTGGGTGTGGTGATGTAGTTCCATGTACTTGGGAGGCTGAGGTGGGAGGATCACTTGAGCCTAGAAGGTGGAGGTTGCAGTTAGCCAAGATCATACCACTGCACTCCAGCCCGAGTAACAGAGCAATAGCCTGTCTCAAACAAAAAAAAAAAGAAAAAGTCTCTATCCCCATAGTTTCTTCCTTTGACCCCAGTGGTAGCCTGTGTCCCTGTATGAGTTCCAGGAAGCTAGTCTCCTGTTTTCATTTTGCCCCAGCTGCAGATCCCTCCCTGCCTGACTGGGCCTATATTAAGAGGTCATTGACCTTTACCTCCTGGGTCCTTTGCATCTTTCAAGACAGAATTGTGGCCTCAGTGATCTGGGAGTCTCGTTGAATAGCATTCTCCAAATTAGGCTCAGAGAAAAGTTTATATTTTTCTTAGGCCTTTGGGCATTTTTGAAAAGACTCACTTGCTTCTCTTCTGTACTGTAAATGCAATTTACAGCTCTTTAAAATCTACAGCGTCTTCTGCAATACTTTCTGCATCTATAGTGGAATGTTTCTGCCACCACTGCCTTCACTGGCTCTCCCTCCACTGTTCACATTTATGGGTTTTTTTTTTTTTTTTTAGCTCAGTTATATTTATCTCTATATAACAATGTGTACCTGTATGATCTACTTTACAGAAAACTAAGATAAGGAAATGCATACATATAAAATAAATAATTTAGGAAGGATTACTAACATTGTAAAACTGTTTTTTGCTTCCTAGAGCATTCACTGTAATTTAGTTTTAAGAGTGGGTTTTCCTGGTGTATCTAAAATATAGTTTAACTTTCTTTAAATTATTTGTTTTACACCTAGAGAATAATGTATCAGATGAATATAAAGAATTTGTTTTTCAGATGAGCACATATTCCCTAGGTCACAACCTACTGGGAGATATAACTAGAGGTGTGTTAATTATAAAGGCCCCCTTGGTGGGTGGGTTGGCATCCCTCCTTGTTCCTCACTCCACTGCCTGTTAGCCTCACCATGTCCCCAAGCCCTTTTTTTCCTCTTGGCAGATCCCAGGTGGCTCACACCTTCACCATGGCGGTCAAGACTTCCTGCTCTGGAGTCTCTGCCCTGTTCCCATTGCAGCCGTCCTGCCCCTCAGCATGCAGCTGCAAACCACCCCTTGCTGGAGCCCCTTTCCCATCTCTGTGGTCCTGGCCTTCTGTTTCTGCTCTGTGGCTGCTGACACCATCCAGGGGAGTTAGGGTGAAGGTGTGTTGCGTTAATGTCTTCTGATGTTCCTAGTATTTTAACTCTTTCAATGTCCTGCAGCCTCTGATTCCTACATCACTGTAGGCTTGCAAAACCTCTCTTTGGAGGAAGACAGGAGGAACCAGTGAGTATTTAACTCTCTTCTCATTCTGGGTGAGGTCTCTGTGACATAGTGTGAATAGAAGCCTCCTGGGTCTTCTCGCCGATCCCCTATTGGAACACAGAGACAGTCTCCATGGCATCTCATCCCTAGGCCCACTTGGTAGTTTCTGCACCAGATTAGGCTCTTTCTACACTAAATGTTACAACTTGGGGATTCCTCCAGGTATCATCTCAGGAACTGGAAATGTTTTGCAACAAATTGAGAAAGGGGGATGAGCAGCAAGAGAGGAAGAGAAAGCAATGCTAAAATATTCCTGTTTTGGAAATTTTTGTTTTTTTCTTATTTTTGGACTGACCCTTATTGTCACTCAGTGGCCACTTTTACCATGAATGTTTTGGTTTTGGTGTTGTTTTAAATGAGGCAGCAAATAAAACAGAAAGTCTTGGGATTTAGAGATTTATCTTCCCTTAGGATATCCCTCCTTCATGAATATTTATACTATAGATCCAGCTAATTCTTTCAAACTGAAAAGGTGGGTTACTTGAATGTTATTTTTAGTTTGAGGCCAGTCAACAAAGGACATTTTCTACTGTAGATGCTCCTGCTCTGCTAGGGACCTCCCAGGAGGGGAGGGGACCGTCCTACTGATGTACCTGCATTTCTTATCTCTTTTCTCACATTGAAAGGAGTTCACAGAGGTGTAAAAAATGTGTAATAGACAAGAAAACATTGAGTGTATATGTAAAATGAAGCCTTTTCCTTGAATGTACCACACTGAGATAGACCCTAAGCTGCTGGGAGTCAGGACCTTCTCATTGGAGCCTCTTGAATTTTTGTAGTACCAGAAACACTGCTAGGCCTCATGGAGGCCATTGATTTAGAATTTCATCAATTATGTACTATTGATTCAAAGAGTTCCAGGGACTCTTAGTCTTAGGGCATTCTTGATCTAAATGCTTTCTCTAAAACTGCTTTCAGTAATGTGAAAAGTCAACCTAAATGTGAAGTGTTACTGCTGCTCCTGCTAGTGCCAGGGGGTCCCTGTAAAACTCTGAAAAGAGGTAAACTGGCTTTTTCATCAGAGCAAAGCTTTGCTTCTGTATCACACACATCCTCTGTCCAGAATGACTGCTGCAGTGTGGAACTGGGACCTTAGCCACCGTGGAACTTCAGGACAGCAACAGAAGACTGAAGGAACCATAGAAGTTTTTGTTTTGTTTTGTTTTGTTTTGTTTAAAAAAAGAAAAAGCAAAATTACTTGGGTGGCTGGTGCACACCTGTGGTCCTAGCTACTCAGGAGGCTGAGGTGGGAGGATTAGTTGAGTCTGGGAGATTGAGGCTGCAGTGAGTTGAGATCATGCCATTGTACTCCAGCCTGGGTGACAGAGTGAGATCCAGTCTCTCACACACACACACACACAAAGCAGGTTTCACTTTCATATCATTCATCACCTTTAACACTTTTCTACTAATTTTTTAGATGGCACTATTTTTCTCCTGTCTCCTGATCCAATAGACAGTATTTGGAGGCATTTCTTTTGAAAGATTTTCCTACTTTTGAATAACCTTCTTTTCTGTTACTAGATGGCCTTCCAGTGAGACCACATCAGAACAGCTGTTGAGTAGACAGCTTTTGGCCTCACACTGACCTGTTTTCAGATCTACTTCCAGGCCCTAGACTTCTACACCAGTTATGTAATCTTTCTCTCTTCTCTTTCCTGTAATGTGGGAATGGTGGTAGTAATAGTATATACACTATTGGGCTTTACAAGAGTTAAATGAGACAAGCACAAAGAACATGGCTATTTGATCATTATCCACAAGTGTTATTAGTGCATTCTTAGCAGAATGGAATATGGAACTAGCCCATGTAGACAAGTGAGCCTCACACATGCATCAAAATCCTTTGCCCAAATTTCTTGTTATTTCAAATGAAAGCATCTCTTAAGACATAATTACATGGTTCTGTACCTTCATTTTCTACTTAACTTCATTAATATAGATATGGTTTGCATGAAAATGAGCAACTTATTATGTACAAGTAACGTGGAATATACTTGGGAAAAATTAACTGCTTTGGAGGGGAAAAGGCATGGGCTGTAGCAATACTGTGAGAAAATTCTTTAAATCTCCCTCAGTGGATTAAACAAAGTATCTTTGAGGTTTGTCAGAAAATCTTTGTTAGTGAGAAATTACACTTTAAATTTTATTCTTCTTCCTAGGAAGTGTCATTACCATTCAGATTAATACATTCAAATGAGCAGAAATGTTTGAGGGAGGACTGGATTTGTCTGGATTAACATCTACTTTCTGTTTCTTGTGTGAAACAATCTTTAAAACTTTTTAGGCTAAATATTTATACATACGAATTTGCTTGAAAAATCCAAATCTGGCCGGGCGCGGTGGTTCACGCCTGTAATCCCAACACTGTGGGACGCGGAAGCGGGCGGATCATGAGGTCAGGAGATTGAGAGCATCCTGGCTAACACGGTGAAACCCCGTCTCTACTAAAAATACAAAAAAAAAATATATTAGCCGGGTGAGGTGGCGGGCATCTGTAGTCCCAGCTACTGAGGAGGCTGAGGCAGGAGAATGGCGTGAACCCGGGAGGCGGAGCTTGCAGTGAGCCGAGATCGCGCCACTGCACTCCAGCCTGGGCGACAGAGCAAGACTCTGTATCAAAAAAAAAAAAAAAAAAAAAAAAATCTGAATTTATATTGGCTTGGATTGAAGTAATATGGTTACATTCTTTTGGCAAGACTTAAGATACATAGCCTGAACAAAAGGCCCCGTAGCTTTCACAGTTTCAAATGTGCTCAAAAAACCCCATAGCATAAATAAAACATTTTAGAATGTTCTAACAATCTAGAATTATAAATGAGTTGTGAAATATAAGGGGGAAAATTTATATACAAATGCAGCCTTGAACCTTCCTGAACTTACCCAGAGATGAGTTAAAAAATTTTAAATGGAGCTTATTACATTTGTACTTTGGTGTACATTTTTATTTTCAGTGTAAGTAAAGTAGATATGTATATGTGCTTTGTGATTTTTGATTTTTCATTTACCTCTCTGTAAATTGTCATAACTGCCTGTGGATTTGTACCTAAGCTTTATATTAAATAAAAAAAAAACAAATTTTGAGTTCACTGGCAAGAGGAATATTACTTTTCCTCCTTGCAAAAATACAAATAAATACAAAATATTTGGTTTTCAGAAGAAGTTGTAAGAATAGTATAAATGGCATTTATTAAAACATGAATATTAGACCAAAGTCTATACATACAGGTTGGTGATTTTTGAAATGACTTGATTGGTTCTTTACAATTCAGTGATTGTGTCAGTACTTAACTTTATTTTGGTGGGAAATCTGTGTTCCTGAAACTAAGAACCCTCTGTGGGAGTAAGACTTTTGGAGTCTACCTCTCTGCCTGCTTAATACTGGGCCTATCCCCTACCCCTACGTGCCAGGTAACTGGTACTAGAGGTTGATGGGCCCCACTTTGAGAAACAACTTCAAAGATTAGATCCACTCATCTTAGGGTCTTTCTTGAATGCTCCATGGTTTTCCATCTCCTAGAATGTGTTTATTTTCATTACAGTTCTAGGACTTAAACATACAGAAATAATAACAATGCACAGTACTTTTTTCTGCCTCAATTTCCCTAAATAAGTCAGTCTTTGGAAGTCAAAGGTAAAGTAATTTGAGATACCAGCTTGACATAAGCATCAAAACACCTACTGGCCTCTTTTGTTTAGAAGTGTTGTTTCTGTTGACTATGACTGTTCTCCAGCCATCATTCAGGGAAGAGTATGTGATGTGTTTTCTATATTTATTATGCTTAGAAGATCATTAGCACATATTAGCCACAAGGAAGCACTCTTTTAAATAGTTAAGTGTCTGCACTCACCAGAGACTCTACTCTGCCAGGTTAGCTCCCTTTGTTCACCTCTGTCATTGTCAGTTTTTTGAAGTTGAACTTCACACAGTCTGGAGAGAGTTCCCACAAGTTGCAGGAGCTGCAGATGCTGGGGGAAAGATACTGAAAACACAGATGCATGTAGGCAAAGGCAACCGCTATGGAGTGATGGGAGAACCGGGCTCAGGATTTAAAAAGCACTTGGAGTTTTTGTGTTCCCTGTCACACAACTTGAAGCCCTACTTTTATTAAGTGGAAAATAGCAGGTTACCACAGAGACATGGGATCTGCTGTCACTGAAGGAGAGACTTGTTCATAGCACTGTGCCCTATTGCTAATCTTCCTACTCCATGCCACTCCAGGAGAGGGGGCAGTCTGAACCCAGGGTGTAGCCATCCAGATGAGGCTCAAAGCTGGACAGGATGTGGTGAAAAAATGGAGCATTAAATTTCTTATGCAACCCACTAATGGATCATGACCTATAGTTTGAAAATCTGTAGTTTATTGCTAATATATTTAGTTAAATAAGAATAACATGAATCAAAACTGATGATAAGCATCTACTGGATTGTGTTTAAACAATTTTCAAACATAATGTATGTAAAGTGCTTAGCAAATACTCTGGCACACACTATGAAGTCATTTATTATTGGCTGTTATGTTCAAAATATAAATCAAGACTGTTATTTTCATGAAGGATTCCAATACTTCACTGTATTATTTGAAAACCAAACCAAAATAAAAATGACAATAGCAACACCTGTAACATGTAGAATAATTGTTTTGGAGACTGCGTAGGGGAGTTTGATCCACTGTTCATTGATTAGTATGTACTTCTTTATTTGCCTTGAAATGAATATACACATTTCCTCTTGTTTATTTATGTCAATAGATGAGATTGAAGATTTGTCCAAATTTCCTTTAAATGATTAACTTTCTTTCTCACTACTGTGCTGACCTCTTTCCTATCCCTTCTTCTGGCCTCTGTGAGCTCAGCCCTCTTTCCCAGTTCGTCATGAGCTGGGACATTCTGACATCTATACTGACAGGGGAAAGAGTGCACCTGCTTCATAAGAGAGGATTAATTTCTTTCTTTGGCTCCCAGTTTTCAACCTTAGAGTGTTTGTATTTTTCTTATACTTTGACCTATGGAATATTATTAATAGATTTCCTGATATTAAATATTCTTTTACTCTGTAATTAAATATATTTTTGCTAATTTATTTCTTTAAAATATGACTTAATTTCTTGTGCCGGCATACATTTGGAACATTTGAAATTATATTCATAAAGTAGATTAGCATATAATTTCAGATTCCTGGATTCATTCACTTATTAATTTATGTATCATTAAACAAATATGAATCATGCCTGGCTTTATGGAATTTATAGTCCAGTAGTAGATATATGTAAGTATCCTTGAAGAAGTGACATCCAAATTGACCTCTGTGTTAATTAGAATGGGGCACTGTAACACAGAGATCTGATTATCTTAACTGACTCAAACGAGAGATAGAAGTTTCTTTTACTCCTACACAGCAGTCTGAAGTGAAGCATATAGACCTAGTGGGGTAGTTACACCAACCTCAATATGCGGCCCCCAGGGTTAGCTCCATTCCTCTCCCTTCCCAGACCAGCCATCAAGAAGATGTACACAGAGTCTAGGACAAGTGTCCTTATGGAGATAACCTGAAAGTTGTACACAAGTCTTCTGCTCACATCCCACATCCACACTTAGTTGCAAGGGAGGCTGGCAAATATAGTCTGTATTGGGCAGCCAGGTAATTGGTGAAACTAGGGGTACCACAAGGAAGAAGGAAGACTGGTGAAGGAGAGCAATTAGCATTCTCTGCCTAATATCTAAAAGAGTAAATAGGAACTAATCAGGGGAAGGGTATAGGGAGTAAGAAAGACTATTCTATCCACCTTGCAGTTCCAAAGAGGATACTGAGAAGCAAATGGGCAATTTTGTAATGCAGTGTTGGAAATGCAATGAAAAGGTATGTGCAGTGTACTGACCGCCGAGGGGCAAATGTGAGGGGTACCTAACCCAAGCCTGGAAGGCAAGATGAGAGAAACTTTCCTATCTAGGCTGAAGTCTGAAGAATGAAGTCAATCACCCAGTGGTTGTTGGAGGGCAAAGAAGCATGAAATTTGAAGGCCCTGACATAAGGCTGAGCATAGAGTGATTAAGAAACGTAAAAAATTTAATTTGGCTGGTAGACACATTGCAGGGAAAGTCATGACAAGAAATGAGGCTCTGAGAGGTTAGCTAGAGGAAGATCATGCTTTACTCAAAGCTAAGGAGATTGGACTTTATTCTAAAAGTAAGAAGGATTTGTTCAAGGGTTCAACTCAGGAGAAGGATGGATACTATTTATTATACAAACCCAGTCTGAGTTATAGCTGCCACACTAATTACTGTGGCCAAAGGAGGAAGGAACAAAATATGAAAACTTCCTGCTCAACCCTCTAAAATGAAGCTAATATAAAAGCTTACTGTACACCTCAGTGTGGTTTTCATACAAACTATTTAGGTACAAAATACTTCATTTATTTAGTGATAATTGAATTTCTACTCTATTTCATACTCATTGATTGAACTAGATAATGTGTATGCCCTGAGAAACAAACAAAAAATCATTCTACAATGACACAAAATAGAGCCTTATAAATATATTTATCAACAGAATGAGAAAGAGAAGTAATAAATAAGGAAAAAAGTACAGTAGCCATTAAACAAACAAATGATGGAAGACATTAATCTGGATATTATGGTAACATCTAAATATTGGATAAAGGAAGATATGCTGTATGATTATTATTATTACTATTTATTCTTGCTTATTTTTTTAAAATTACACTTTAAGTTCTAGGGTACATGTGCACAATGTACAGGTTTGTTACATGTGTATGCATGTGCCATGTTGGTATGCTACACCCATTAACTCGTCATTTACCTTAGGTATATCTCCTAATGCTATCCCTCCCTCTTCCCCAACCCCACAACAGGCCACAGTGTGTGATGTTCCCCACCCTGTGTCCAACTGTTCTCATTGTTCAATTCCCACCTGTGAGTGAGAACATGTGGTGTTTGGTTTTTTTGTCCTTGAGATAGTTTGCTGAGAATGATGATTTCCAGCTTCATCCATGTCCCTACAAAGGACATTAACTCATCCTTTTTTATGGCTGCATAGTATTTCATGATGTATATGTGCCATATTTTCTTACTCCAATGTATCATTGATGGACATTTGGGTTGGTTCTGAGTCTTTGCTATTGTGAATAGTGCCACAATAAACATACATGTGCATGTGTCTTTTTACCAGCATGATCTATGATCCATTGGGTATGTACCCAGTAATGGGATGGCTGGGTCAAATGGTATTTCTACTTCTAGATCCTTGAGGAATTACCATACTGTCTTTGTCAATGGTTGAACTAGTGTACAGTCCCACCAACAGTGCAAAAGTGTTCCCATTTCTCCACATCCTCTCCAGCACCTGTTTCCTGACTTTTTAATGATTGCCATTCTAACTGGTGTGAGATGGTATCTCATTGTGGTTTTGATTTGCATTTCTCTGATGGCAAGTGATGATGAGCATTTTTTCATGTGCCTGTTGGCTGCATATATGTCTTCTTTTGAGAAGTGTCTCTTCATGTCCTTTGCCCATTTTTGATGAGGTTGTTTGATTTTTTCTTGTAAATTTGTTTGAGTTCTTTGTAGGATCTGGATATTAGTCCTTTGTCAGATGGGTAGATTGCAAACATTTTCTCCCATTCTGTAGGTTGCCTGTTCACTCTGGTGGTAGTTTCGTTTGCTGTGGAGAAGCTCTTTAGTTTGATTAGATCCCATTTGTCAATTTTTGCTTTTGTTGCCATTGCTTTTGGTGGTTTAGACATGAAGTCCTTGCCCATGCCTATGTCCTGAATGGTATTGCCTAGGTTTTCTTCTAGGGTTTTTATGATTTTAGGTCTAACATTTAAGTCTTTAATCCATCTTGAATTAATTTTTGTATAAGATATAAGGAAGGGATCTAGTTTCAGCTTTCTACATTGGCTAGCCAGTTTTCCCAGCACCATTTATTAAATAGGGAATCCTTTCCCCATTTGTTTATGTCAGGTTTGTCAAAGATCAGATGGTTGTAGATGTGTGGTTTTATTTCTGAGGGCTCTGTTCTGTTCCAGTGGTCTATATCTCTGTTTTGTTACCAGTACCATGCTGTTCTGGTTACTGTAGCCTTGTAGTATAGTTTGAAGTCAGGTAGCTTGATGCCTCCAGCTTTGTTCTTTTGGCTTAGGATTGTCTTGGCAATGTGGGGTCTTTTTTGGTTCCATATGAACTTTAAAGTAGTGTTTTCCAGTTCTGTGAAGAAAGTCATTGGTAGCTTGATGGGGATGGCATTGAATCTATAAATTACATTGGGTAGTATGGCCATTTTCACGATATTGATTCTTCCTATCCATGAGCATGGAATGTTCTTTCATTTGTTTGTGTCCTCTTTTATTTCACTGAGCAGTGGTTTGTAATTCTCCTTGAAGAGGTCCTCTGCATCCCTTGTAAGTTAGATTCCTAGATATGTTATTCTCTTTGAAGCAGTTGTGAATGGGAATTCACTCATGATTTGGCCCTCTGTTTGTCTGTTGTTGGTGTATAGGAATGCTTGTGATTTTTGCACATTGATTTTGTATCCTGAGACTTTGCTGAAGTTACTTATCAGCTTAAGGAGATTTTGGGCTGAGACAATGGGGTTTTCTAAATATACAATCATGTCATCTGCAAATAGGGACGATTTGACTTCCTCTTTTCCTAAATGGAATACCCTTTATTTCTTTCTCCTGCCTGATGCCCTGGCCGAAACTTCCAACACTGTGTTGAATAGGAGTGGTGAGAGAGGGCATCTCTGTCTTGTGCCAGTTTTCAAAGGGAATGCTTTCAGTTTTTGCCCATATACTATGATATTGACTGTGGGTTTGTCATAAATAGATCTTATTATTTTGAGATACATCCCATCAATACCTAATTTGTTGAGAGATTTTAGCAAGAAGGGCTGTTGAATTTTGTCGAAGGCCTTTTCTGCATCTATTGAGGTAATCATGTAGTTTTTGTCTGTGGTTCTGTTTATACGATGCATTGCGTTTATTGATTTGCGTATGTGGAACCAGCCTTGGATCCCAGGGATGAAGCCCACTTGATCATGGTGAGTAAGCTTTTTGATGTGCTGCTGGATTTGGTTTGCCAGTATTTTATCAAGGATTTTTGTATCGATGTTCATCAGGGATATTGGTGTAAAATTCTTTTTTTGTTGTTGTATCTCTGCCAGGCTTTGGTATCAGGATGATGTTGGTCTCATAAAATGAGTTAGGGAGGATTCCCTCTTTTTCTGTTGATTGGAATAGTTTCAGAAGGCATGATACCAGCTCCTCCTTGTACCTCTGGTAGAATTCTGCTTTGAATTGTCTGGTCCTGGACATTTTTTGGTTGGTATGTTATCAATTATTGCCTCAATTTCAGAGCCGGTTATTGGTCTATTCAGGGATTCAACTTCTTCCTGGTTTAGTCTTGGGAGGGTGTATGTGTCCAGGAATTCTAGATTTTCTAGTTTATTTGAATAGAGGTGTTTATAGTATTCTCTGATGGTAGTTTGTATCTCTGTGGGAGCATGGTGGTCATATCTCCTTTATCATTTTTTATTGCATCTATTTGATTCTTCTCTCTTTTCTTCTTTATTAGTCTTGCTAGTGGTCTATCAATTTTGTTGATCTTTTCAAAAAACCGGCTCCTGGATTCAGTGATTTTTTTGAAGGGTATCTCCTTCAGTTCTGCTCCGATCTTAGCTATTTCTTGCCTTCTGCTAGCTTTTGAATGTGTTTGCTCTTGCTTCTCTAGTGCTTTTAATTGTGATGTTAGGGTGTGCATTTTAGATCTTTCCTGCTTTCTCTTGTGGGCATTTAGTGCTATAAATTTCCCTCTACACACTGCTTTAAATGTGTCCCAGAGATTCTGGTATATTGTATCTTTGTTATCACTGGTTTCAAAGAACATCTTTATTTCTGCCTTCATTTTGTTATGTACCCAGTAGTCATTCAGTAGCAAGTTGTTCAGTTTTCATGTGGTTGAGTGGCTTTGAGTGAGTTTCTTAATCCTGAGTTCTAGTTTGATTGCACTGTGATCTGAGAGACAGTTTGTTATAATTTCTATTCTTTTACATTTGCTGAGGAGTGCTTTACTTCCAACCATGTGGTCAATTTTGGAATAAGTGCGATGTGGTGCTGAGAAGAATGTATATTCTATTGATTTGGGGTGGAGAGTTCTGTAGATGTCTGTTTGGTCTGCTTGGTGCAGAGCTGAGTTAATTCCTGGATATCCTTGTTAACTTTCTGTCTCGTGGATCTGTCTAATGTTGACAGTGAGGTGTTAAAGTCTCCCAATTGGCTCAAGCCTGTAATCCCAGCACTTTGGGAGGCCGAGACGGGCGGATCACGAGGTCAGGAGATCGAGACCATCCTGGCTAACACGGTGAAACCCCGTCTCTACTAAAATATACAAAAAATTAGCCGGGCGAGATGGCGGGCGCCTGTAGTCCCAGCTACTCGGGAGGCTGAGGCGAGAGAATGGCGTAAACCCGGGAGGTGGAGCTTGCAGTGAGCTGAGATCCGGCCACTGCACTCCAGCCTGGGCGACAGAGCGAGACTCCGTCTCAAAAAAAAAAAAAAATAAAAAAAAAATAAAGTCTCCCATTACTATTGTTTGGGACTCTAAGTCTCTTTGTAGGTCTCTAAGGACTTGCTTTATGAATCTGGGTGCTCGTGTATTGGGTGCATATATATTTAGGATAGTTAGTTCTTGTTGTTGAACTGATCCCTTTACCATTATGTAATGGCCTTCTTTGTCTCTTCTGATCTTTGTTGGTTTAAAGTCTGTTTTATCAGAGATGAGGATTGTAACCCCTGCTTTTTTTAGTTTTTCATTTGCGTGGTAGATCTTCCTCCATCCCTTTATTTTGAGCCTATGTGTGTCTCTGTACGTGAGATGGGTTTCCTGAATATAGCACACTGATGATTCTTGACTCTTTATCCGATGTGCCAGTCTGTGTCTTTTAATTGGAGCATTTAACCCATTTACATTTAAGGTTAGCATTGTTATGTGTGAATTTGATCTTGTCAGTGTGATGTTAGCTGGTTATTTTACTCATTAGTTGATGCAGTTTCTTCCTAGCATTGATGGTCTTTTACAATTTGGCATGTTTTTCTAATGGCTGGTACTGGTTTTTCCTTTCCATGTTTAGTGCTTCCCTCAGGAGCTCTTGTAAGGCAGGCCTGGTGGTGACAAAATCTCTCAGCATTTGCTTGTCTGTAAAGGATTTTATTTCTCCTTCACTTATGAAGCTTAGTTTGTCTGGATATGAAATTCTGAGTTCAAAATTCTTTTCTTTAAGAATGTTGAATATTGGCCCCTACTCTCTTCTGGCTTGTAGAGTTTCTGCTGAGAGATCTGCTGTTAGTCTGATGGGCTTCCCTTTTTGGGTAACCTGACCTTTCTTTCTGGCTGCCCTTAACATTTTTTCCTTCATTTCAACTTTGGTGAATCTGACAATTGTGTGTCTTGGAGTTGCTCTTCTCGAGGAGTATCTTTGTGGCATTTTCTGTATTTCTTGAGTTTGAATGTTGACCTGCCTTGCTAGGTTGGGGAAATTCTCCTGGATTATATCCTGAAGAGTGTTTTCCAACTTGGTTTCATTCTCCCCGTTCACTTTCGGGTACTTCAATCAGACATAGATTTGGTCATTTTACATAGTCCCATATTTCTTGGAGGCTTTGTTCATTTCTTGTTACTCTTTTTTCTCTAAACTTCTCTTCTCACTTAATTTCATTCATTTGATCTTCAATCGCTGATACCCTTTCTTCCAGTTGATCAAATCGGCTACTGATGCTTGTGCATGCGTCACGTTGTTCTCATGTCATGGTTTTCAGCTCCATCGGGTTACTTAAGGTCTTCTCTATGTTGTTTATTCTAGTTAGCCATTCGTCCAATCTTTTTTCAAGGTTTTAAGCTTCTTTGCAATGGGTTCAAACATCCTCCTTTAGCTTGGAAAAGTTTGTTATTTCTGATCTTCCGAAGCCTTCTCTCAACTTTTCAAGGTCAGTCTCCATTCAGCTTTGTTCTGTTGCTGGCGAGGAGCTCTGTTCCTTTGGAGGAGAAGAGGTGCTCTGATTTTTAGAATTTTCAGCTTTTCTGCTCTGGTTTCTCCCCATCTTTGTGGTTTTATCTATCTTTGGTCTTTGATGAAGGTGATGTACAGATGGGGTTTTCATGTGGATGTCCTTTCTGTTTGTTAGTTTTCCTTCTAACAGGACTCTGAGCTGCAGGTCTGTTGGAGTTTGCTGGAGTTCCACACTCAGACCTTGTTTTCCTGGGTATCACCAGCAGAGGCAGGCTGCAGAGCCGCAAATATTGTAGAATGGCAAGTGTTGCTGCTTGATCGATCGTTCCTCTGGCAGCTTCGTCTCAGTGGGGCACCCGGCCGTATGAGGTGTCAGTCAGCCCCTACTGGGAGGTGCCTCCTAGTTAGGCTACTCAGGGGTCAGGGACCCACTTGAGGAGGCAGTCTGTCCATTCTCAGATCTCAGACTCCATGCTTGCAGAACCACTACTCTCTTCAAAGCTGTCAAACAGGGACGTTTAAGTCTACAGAAGTTTCTGCTGCCTTTTGTTCAGCTATGCCCTGCCCCCAGTGGTGCAGTCTACAGAGGTAGGCAGGCCTCCTTGAGCTGGGGTGGGCTTCACCCAGTTCGAGCTTCCAGGCTGCTTTGTTTACCTACTCAAGCCTCAGCAATGGTGGAGGCCCCTCTGCCAGCCTCGCTGTCACTTTGCAGTTCGATCTCAGATTGCTGTGGTAGCAGTGAGCAAGGCTCTGTGGGCATGGGACTCTCCGAGCCAGGCATGGGATGTAATCTCCTGGTGTGCCATTTGCTAAGACTGTTGGAAAAGTGCAGTATTATGGTGGGAGTGTCCTGATTTTCCAGGTGCCATCTGTCACAGCTTCCCTTGGCTAAGAAAGGGAATTCTCCGACCCCTTGAGCTTCCTGGGGGAGGCGATGCCTTACCCTGCCTCATCTCACGGACCGTGGGCTGCACCTACTGTCCTGTACCCACTGTCTGACAAGCTCCAGTGAGATGAACCCGGTACCTCCGTTGGAAATGCAGAAATCACCCATCTTCTGTGTCGCTCAAGCTCAGAACTGTAGACTGGAGCTGTTCCTATTTGGCCAACTTGGAACCTCACCCTGTATTATTTTTAAGGCATTTCATACACCCTGCTACTCTGCAGTCTGTTCCTGATGATGTGGTTGTCCCAATTTGAAAAAAAAATACTAATATGGTCAATGTCTAGAGTGAGAGAGGCCTGAGAGATAATTAAAACTTATGAGTGAACTAGGGAAACACCCCAAATGCTACTCCATTAATTTAAAGTGAGGAACAGAATGGTTACACCCAGTGGAAATGTTTCTATTAGCATAATCAGCTTATGTCTTATGTTGCTCTTTAGTCAAGTTATATGGGAAGCCAAATCATAATCAGACATCACTTCATCAATTTCCTGGGAGAAATCACTGTAACTCAGACTAGAAATAATTGTGACAGCATGATGTACACATTCTGTCCTCATAGACAGGCTTGTGTTAGAATGGGGAGGTTGCTTGGTAAGCATGGAATCAAGAGTGATGGATGAATAAAATGACCCCTTGGTGAGAGAGTATGGTCACCCTGGCTCACTTTAGATTCTGGTGGCAGTTTTCTGTATTAAATTTTAGCTTAATTATGAAAAAGTGATACTCAAAATAGTATTCTTCTTTTCCAAGTTCTAAGGAGCACAGTAGCCCCTAGTGCTTATAAATGTACAAAAGAAAATTTGAGTTAAGAACAAAAATATTTTAGATATTGTTATAGTACTGACGAGCAGCAAAAATCCATAAACGGTCATTTGGACCTGCTTTTTTTTGTATCTTAAGATAATTTCGATTAGCTTTCATTTTTATTTGCATTAGCCAGAGGGCACACACTACAATCCACCAGAACTGAATACTCCTTGTTTTGTTTGCCTTGCAATGCATTTTTTTTCTACTGGGTATTTCACACGAAAATCACGTAAATCTGGATTGCTGACTGTCATCTTGAAAAAAGGATACCTGTTGAAATGGGTAGCTCTTTTCATGAAAATAACTTAAAAACTGGATGAAATATAAAAGCATCTTTTGGATGTATTGTGACCTTTAAAAAAATAAGATATCCCGAAATGCTCACAATTAAGTGAAGATGGTCGGCTTGAAATACAAGTGCCCAAACTGGATTTCACACTTAGGGTTTTTGGCAAGCCCTGATTAAGTTTTTATTTGAAGGATGCATGGCCTGGAATAGATAAGATATGAAGTCTAGATTGTGCTTGAGATGGGAAGTTGAACAGGAGAATATCCGTATAGAGTGGGAATACAAAAAGACAATAACAAACTATAAAGCGAGAGCATCTTGTCTGTGTCAACTTGGATTTGAGTGGAGGGAAAAAAAAGTTTCCTTTGAAAATTTGAGTTGGTCCTAAACAAAATTTCAGCCAAAATTCATGCTGTCTATGTGAACAACCTGCAAATAGAGAATTTAATTTAAGGTGGCCCCAGGATGGTAGTGAAATAAGCAGTTGGCAGAAGCAAATTTTCTAGAAATATGAAGTTTCTTATAAGGTCTTAAATAATTTCCACAGGTATATTTCAAGAAAGTTGGCTTAAGCCAAAAAATATCAGTAGAGCTCATAAATGAGTGCCAGTAGAACAAACAACAAAACACAGGAGAATTGCATCTATAAAAGCTACAGATATTGGAATTATCAGACATAAATACAAAAAATAATTTTGTGTACTCTGTTTTGAGAATTAAGAAAGGCTTTTAAAAAGGTAGCAAATAAAGAGATATTAAAAACAAACAACATAATTAAAAACACATCAAACAGAACTTTTGGAAATTAAAAAATATATATGTATATGTGTATATGTAAATCACTATATGTCTATGTGTACGTAGTGACTTAAATTAAAAAATTCAATGGAAATGAGATATTTCTGCTCGAAAAAAAAGAATTGATTTGTTCCAGATGAATTCTCTCAACCAAGAATAACCAAATCTTAAAATATAATAAACATTTTTATAGCACTAGAAAAGTACTAACTGAACAGGATTCTCTTCTGGAAAGAGAAGAAATTCAGAAATGTGAACATTTTCCAATTAAAGCAATGAGTGAGCAGTGAGAAGCTGAGAAGAGCTTTGGGCAGTTTCACTGATCCAGAGGGACAGAAATTGAAGATCAAGAACAAGGTCCGGAAGGCAGCTATTCCCATTACTCTTGCTGCATACAAATTATCCCAAATGTAGTGCTGTGAAACTATTTGCTATGGTTTGTAAATGTAGGGAAGTAACAGCACATAGCATGGTGGCTTGTCTCTGTGCTGTGGTGCTTGAGGCCTCAACTAGAAAGATTCAAAGGCTGGGAGTAACAAGACTGGAATCATCTGGAGGGGTATTCCTTCAAATGTGGGAGACTTGATGCTGGCTGTCAGCTGGGACCTGTCTTCCCAAACACAGCTGAAGCCATCATCCCAAATACAAGATATGGTCTGTTCATCTAGTATCTCCAAATTGTCTTATTTGGGATTCCTCACAGCATGGGCTTTAAGACTGAGGATATCACTTTAAAAAAGCAGAACTACAAGGCATTTTTGTGATCTAACCTCAAAAATCACATGTCTGGATTTCTGTCGTTCTGTATTGACAGAGTTGTCACGGATCCTGAGCATACACTCAGGATCAAGGGAAATAGACATGGCTAAAGGCAGATTATCTTTGGAAAATATAATCTGCCACAAGACCCTGGGCTTTTATTTTGGTTTCTGAAATGGCTGAAACATGGAAATCAGACATCATAAGGACTGAAGCCCAGTTTTAAATCAGCTCGGTCTCATAATGCATTAAGATGGCTATGTTCCTTCTATAATATTCTTCTCACAGCAAAGAAAATTTCTCTCTGGAAGAAAATATTATCATCCATAACTTTCTAAATGCTCTGCAGCTAATACACAGTGTATGACATTAAATGAAAAATGAGGTATGCAAAAATATATAATGGCCAAAACAAAGAAAAACATAGCAAAAAAGCAGTCCACAAAAGATGTAGATATTAGAATTACCAAATGGGGTTATTTAAATATAATAGATTGATGTAATTTTGCATTAATGTAATACTATGGAAATTAAATGACAAGATGGAGACTTATAGCAGAAGAAGAGAGCTGTAGCAAAGAATAAAATGGAAATTCTAGAATTGAAAGATAATAATTCAATGATTTGAGTCATGGTTTTAACAGTTAGATTAGACAAAGCTGAAGAGTGCGTTAACTGGAAGATAAATTAACATTAATTTGTGGAATGAAACAGACAAAATGATGAAAATTCAGAAAAAAATATAAGACATAAAGCATAGTTAAACATATCTTGCATATGCATACCTAAAATTCCCATAGAAGAAAACAGAAATAAAGGGACAAAGTCAATAGATAACTGGTAAGGATTATCTAAATCTGATGAAAGCCATTAAGCCGCAGATTCAAGAAATTCTAGACACTGCAAGAAAACTGCATGTATTAATACTTATTTCATATTAAAATATCTAAAACCACAGGTGAAGAGACAAAGTTAAGTGCGATTAGAGATTTTTAAAAAGATGTTAGCATTCTGGGATTAAAATGATAGAGATGTCTGACTTTTCATTAGAAACATGAAAACCGAATTCAATGGAAGAATTATCAGAGCACTGAAAATAACTGATATTCTATTATTATTATTTTTTTATTATACTTTAAGTTCTAGGGTACATGTGCATAACGTGCAGGTTTATTACATATGTATACTTGTGCCATGTTGGTGTGCTGCACCCATCAACTCATCAGCACCCCTCAATTCATCATTTATATCAGGTATAACTCCCAATGCAATCCCTCCCCCCCTCCTTAATAGGCCCCAGTGTGTGATGTTCCCCTTCCCGAGTCCAAGTGATCTCATTGTTCAGTTCCCACCTATGAGTGAGAAAATGCGGTGTTTGGTTTTCTGTTCTTGTGATAGTTTACTAAGAATGATGGTTTCCAGCTGCATCCATGTCCCTACAAAGGACACAAACTCATCCTTTTTTATGGCTGCATAATATTCCATGGTGTATATGTGTCACATTTTCTTAATCCAGTCTGTCACAGATGGACATTTGGGTTGATTCCAAGTCTTTGCTATTGTGAATAGTGCCGCAGTAAACATACGTGTGCATGTGTCTTTATAGCAGCATGATTTATAATCCTTTGGGTATGTACCCAGTAGTGGGATGGCTGGGTCATATGGTACATCTAGTTCTAGATCCTTGAGGAATCGCCATACTGTTTTCCATAATGGTTGAAATAGTTTACAATCCCACCAACAGTGTAAAAGTGTTCCTATTTCTGCACATCCTCTCCAGCACCTGTTGTTGCCTGACTTTTAAATGATTGCCATTCTAACTGGTGTGAGATGGTATCTCATTGTGATTTTGATTTGCATTTCTCTTTGATGGCCAGTGCTGATGAGCATTTTTTCATGTGTCTGTTGGCTGTATGAATGTCTTCTTTTGAGAAATGTCTGTTCATATCCTTTGCCCACTTTTTGATGGGTTGTTTGTTTTTTCTTGTGTATTTGTTTGAGTTCTTTGTAGATTCTGGATATTAGCCCTTTGTCAGATGAGTAGATTGCAAAATTTTTCCCATTCTGTAGGTTGCCTGTTCACTCTGATGGTAGTTTCTTTTGCTGTGCAGAAGCTCTTTAGTTTAATCATATCCCATTTGTCAATTTTGGCTTTTGCTGCTGTTGCTTTTGGTGTTTTAGACATGAAGTCCTTGCCCATGCCTATGTCCTGAATGGGTACTACCTAGGTTTTCTTCTAGGATTTTTATGGTATTAGGTCTAACATTTAAGTCTCTAATCCATCTTGAATTAATTTTCGTATAAGGAGTAAGGAAAGGATCCAGTTTCAGCTTTCTACTTATGGCTAGCCAATTTTCCCAGCACCATTTATTAAATAGGGAGTCCTTTCCCCATTTCTCGTTCTCTCAGGTTTGTCAAAGATCAGATGGCTGTAGATGTGTGGTACTATTTCTGAGGACTCCGTTCTGTTCCATTGGTCTATATCTCTGTTTTGGTACCAGTACCATGCTGTTTTGGTTACTGTAGCCTTGTAGTATAGTTTGAAGTCAGGTAGCGTGATGCCTCCAGCTTTGTTCTTTTGACTTAGAATTGTCTTGGCAATGCGGGTTCTTTTTTGGTTCCATATGAACTTTAAAGCCGTTTTTTCCAGTTCTGTGAAGAAAGTCATTGGTAGCTTGATGGGGATGGCATTGAATCTATAAATAACCTTGAGCAGTATGGCCATTTTCACGATATTGATTCTTCCTATACATGAGCATGGTATGTTCTTCCATTTGTTAGTGTCCTCTTTGATTTCACTGAGCAGTGGTTTGTAGTTCTCCTTGAAGAGGTCCTTTACATCCCTTGTAAGTTGGATTCCTAGGTATTTTATTCTCTTTGAAGCAATTTTGAATGGAAGTTCATTCATGATTTGGCTGTTTGTCTGTTACTGGTGTATAAGAATGCTTGTGATTTTTGCACATTGATTTTGTATCCTGAGACTTTGCTGAAGTTGCTTATCAGCTTAAGGAGATTTTGGGCTGAGACATGGGTTTTCTAAATATACAATCATGTCATCTGCAAACAGGGACAATTTGACTTCTTCTTTTCCTAACTGATACCCTTGATTTCTTTCTCTTGCCTGATTGCCCTAGCCAGAACTTCCAACACTATGTTGAATAGGTGGTGAGAGAGGGCATCCCTGTCTTGTGCCAGTTTTCAAAGGGAATTTTTCCAGTTTTTGCCCATTCAGTATGATATTGGCTGTGGGTTTGTCATAAATAGCTCTTATTATTTTGGTACGTTCCATCAATACCGAATTTATTGAGCGTTTTTAGCATGAAGGGCTGTTGAATTTTGTCAAAAGCCTTTTCTGCATCTATTGAGATAATCATGTGGTTCTTGTCTTTGGTTCTGTTTATATGCTGGATTACGTTTATTGATTTGCGAATGTTGAACCAGCCTTGCATCCCAGGGATGAAGCCCACTTGATCATGGTGGATAAGCTTTTTGATGTGCTGCTGATCCAGTTTGCCAGTATTTTATTGAGGATTTTTGCATCGATGTTCATCAGGGATATTGGTCTAAAATTCTCTTTTTTGTTGTGTCTCTGCCAGGCTTTGGTATCAGGATGATGTTGGCCTCATAAAATGAGTTAGGGAGGATTCCCTCTTTTTCTATTGATTGGAATAGTTTCAGAGGGAATGGTACCAGCTCCTCTTTGTACCTCTGGTAGAATTCAGCTGTGAATCCATCTGGTCCTGGACTTTTTTTGGTTGGTAGGCTACTAATTATTGCCTTAATTTCAGAGCCTGCTATTGGTCTAAACAGGGATTCAACTTCTTCCTGGTTTAGTCTTGGAAAAGTGTAAGTGTCCAGGAAATTATCCATTTCTTCTAGATTTTCTAGTTGATTTGCATAGAGGTGTTTATAGTATTCTCTGATGGTAGTTTGTATTTCTGTGGGGTCCGTGGTGATATCCCCTGTATCATTTTTTATTGCGTCTTTTTGATTCTTCTCTCTTTTCTTTTTTATTAGTCTTGCTAGCGTCTGTCAATTTTGTTGATTTTTTCAAAAAACCAACTCCTGGATTCATTGATTTTTTGGAGTTTTTTGTGTCTCTATCTCCTTCACTTCTGCTCTGATCTTAGTTGTTATTCTTGCTTCTGCTAGCTTTTGAATGTGTTTGCTCTTGCTTCTCCAGTTCTTTTAATTGTGATGTTAGAGTGTCAATTTTAGATCTTTCCTGCTTTCTCTTGTGGGCATTTAGTGCTATAAATTTCCCTCTACACACTGCTTTAAATGTGTCCCAGAGATTCTGGTATGTTGTATCTTTGTTCTCACTGGTTTCAAAGAGCATCTTTATTTCTGCCTTCATTTTGTTATGTACCCAGTAGTCACTCAGGAGCAGGTTGTTCAGTTTCCATGTAGTTGAGCAGTTTTGATTGAGTTTCTTAATCCTGAGTTCTAGTTTGATTGCACTGTGGTCTGAGAGACAGTTTGTTATAATTTCTGTTCTTTTACATTTGTTAAGGAGTGCTTTACTTCCAATTATGTGATCAATTTTGGAATAAGTGCGATGTGGTGCTGAGAAGAATGTATATTCTGTTGATTTGGGGTGGAAAGTTCTATAGATGTCTATTAGGTCCGCTTGGTGCAGAGATGAGTTCAATTCCTGGATATCCTTGTTAACTTTCTGTCTCATTGATCTGTCTAATGTTGACAGTGGAGTGTTAAAATCTCCCATTATTATTGTATGGGAGTCTAAGTCTCTTTGTAAGTCTCTAAGGACTTGCTTTATGAATTTGGGTGCTCCTGTATTGGGTGCATAGATATTTCGGATAGTTAGCTCTTCCTGTTGAATTGATCCCTTTACCATTATGTAATGGCTTTCTTTGTCTCTTTTGATCTTTGATGGTTTAAAGTCTATTTTATCAGAGACTAGGATTGCAACCCCTGCTTTTTTTTGTTCTCCATTTGCTTGGTAGATCTTCCTCCATCCCTTTATTTTGAGCCTATGTATGTCTCTGCATGTGAGATGGGTCTCCTGAATACAGCAGACTGATGGGTCTTGACTCTTTATCCATTTGCCAGTCTGTGTCTTTTTATTGGAGCATTTAGTCCATTACATTTCAGGTTAATATTGTTATGTGTGAACTTGATCCTGCCATTATGATATTAACTGGTTTTTTTGCTCGTTAGTTGATGCAGTGTCTTCCTAGCCTCGATAGTCTTTACATTTTGGCATGTTTTTGCAATGGCTGGTACCAGTTGTTCCTTTCCATGTTTAGGGCTTCCTTCAGGGTCTCTTGTAAGGCAGGCCTGGTGGTGATGAAATCTCTAAGCATTTGCTTATCTGTAAAGGATTTTATTTCTCCTTCACTTATGAAACTTAGTTTGGCTGGATATGAAATTCTGGGTTGAAAATTCTTTTCTTTAAGAATGTTGAATATTGCCCCCACTCTCTTCTGGCTTGTAGAGTTTCTGCCGAGAGGTCTGCTGTTAGTCTGATGGGCTTCCTTTTGTGGGTAACCCGACCTTTCTCTCTGGCTGCCCTTAAGATTTTTTCCTTCATTTCAACTTTGGTGAATCTGGCAATTATGTGTCTTGGAGTTGCTCTTCTCGAGGAGTATCTTTGTGGTGTTCTGTGTATTTCCTGAATTTGAATGTTGGCCTGCCCTACTAGGTTGGGGAAGTTCTCCTGGATGATATCCTGAAGAGTGTTTTCCAACTTGGTTCCATTTTCCCCCTCACTTTCAGGCACCCCATCAGACGTGGATTTGTCTTTTTACATAATCCCATACTTCTTGCAGGCTGTGTTCATTTCTTTTTCTTCTTTTTTCTTTTGGTTTCTCTTCTCGCTTCATTTCATTCATTGGATCCTCAATCGCTGATACTGTTTCTTCCAGTTGATCGAGACGGTTACTGAAGCTTGTGCATTTGTCACGTATTTCTCGTGTCATGGTTTTCATCTCTGTCATTTCCTTTATGACCTTCTCTGCCTTAATTATTCTAGCTATCAATTCTTCCACTCTTTTTTCAAGATTTTTATTTTCTTTGCGCTGGGTACGTGATTCCTCCTTTAGCTCTGAGAAGTTTGATGGACTGAAATCTTCTTCTCTCATCTCGTCAAAGTCATTCTCTGACCAGCTTTGATCCGTTGCTGGCGATGACCTGCGCTCCTTTGCAGTGGGAGATGCGCTCTTATTTTTTGAATTTCCAGCTTTTCTGCCCTGCTTCTTCCCCATCTTTGTGGTTTTATCTGCCTCTGGTCTTTGATGATGGTGACGTACTGATGGGGTTTTGGTATAGGTGTTCTTCCTGTTTGATAGTTTTCCTTCTAATAGTCAGGACCCTCAGCTGTAGGTCTGTTGGAGATTGCTTGAGGTCCACTCCAGACCCTGTTTGCCTGGGTATCAGCAGCAGAGGTTGCAGAAGATAGAATATTGCTGAACAGTGAGTGTACCTGTCTGATTCTTACTTTGGGAGCTTCCTCTCAGGTGTGTACTCCACCCTGTGAGGTGTGGGGTGTCAGACTGCCCCTAGTGGCGGATGTCTCCCAGTTAGGCTACTCAGGGGTCAGGGACCCACTTGAGCAGGCAGTCTGTCCCTTCTCAGATCTCAACCTCCGTATTGGGAGATCCACTGCTGCCTTCAAAGCTGTCAGACAGAGTCGTTCGGGTCTGCACAGGCCTCTGCTGCTTTCCCTGTTGTTTTTTTAGCTGCGCCCTGTCCCCAGAGGTGGAGTCTACAGAGACAGGCAGGTTTCCTTGAGCTGCTGTGAGCTCCATCCAGTTCGAGCTTCCCAGCGGCTTTGTTTACCTACTTAAGCCTTAGCAATGGCGGGCGCCCCTCCCCCAGTCTCTCTGCTGCCTTGCGGTTAGATTGCAGACTGCTGTGCTCGCAATGAGGGAGGCTCCGTGGCCGTGGGACCCTCCCGGCCAGGTGTGGGTATAATCTCCTGGTGTGCCCGTTTGTTTAAAGCGCAGTATTGGGGTGGGAATTACCCGATTTTCCAGGTGTTGTGTGTCTCAGTTCGCCTGGCTAGGAAAAGGGATTCCCTTCCCCCTTGCGCTTCCCAGGTGAGGCAGTGCTTCACCTGCTTCAGCTCTCGCTGGTCGGACTGCAGCAGCTGACCAGCACAGATTGTCCGGCACTCCCCAGTGAGATGACCCCAGTACCTCAGTTGAAAATGCAGAAATCACCGTTCTTCTGTGTCGCTCGCACCGGGAGTTGGAGACTGGAGCTGTTCCTATTCGGCCATCTTGCTCCGCCCCCTCCATTATTTTATACTAGCAAAATGTTAATCAAAATAAAGTTGAAAAAAAGACACTTCTTGTAAAAAAACCTTAGAATGTGTCACCAGTATTTCCATATGAAAGGAAATAGTTCCAACTTCATCCATGTCCCTGCAAAGGACATTAACTCATTCTTTTTTATGGCCACATAGTATTCTGCAGTGTATACGTGCCACATTTTCTTTATCCAGTCTATCATTGATGGGTTTTTGGGTTGGTTTCAAGTATTTGCTATTGGAAATAGTGCTGCAATAAGCATACGTGTGCATGTGTCTTTATAGTAGATCAGCTAGGAATGTATTATTAGCTCCATTTTGCAGATGAGAAAGGAAAGCCCAGAGAGAGTAAAGGATTTGCCCAAGTTCACACAGAGAACAGGTGGTGGAGTGAGGATTTACACCCAGGCTGCAGAGGAAGTGGGGGCAGGGGAGGTGAACCTGCAGTTTATATCATCATTACACTCATTTCTTGAATTTTTACAGTAGGTTGTGTGTTCATATACTGAACACATTCACCTATTTATATACAGGGTTAACAGATTGAATTAGGTGGTGAGAATATGATTATTTTGCCTTTATTTGTATTTATGTGCATCAAATTTATGTACCCATTATGAACATGATATCATATGTAATAAGAAAAAATATTATAAATGCAATTTTGAAGCACACACACAAAAAGAAACATAACACTTAAGATATTCTTCATGCAGGAAAGATACAGAATGCAGAACAAACAGTAAATATTGGGGTAGCTCCAAATAACTGTCGATTCTGTAAATCTATAATAACTACTTTAAGGTGAAATATAGAAAGAATTGAAATATATATGACAGAGCATTAAAAAAGTGTGGTCATACAGTAAGTAGAAGTAAATTAACCTAAATCTTTGCATTGTCTAGAATGTGATAAAAGTAATAATTTATTCTATATACTTTTTTCTTATTATTTTCCTTTTCCAAATCATATAATTATTTTTAGTCAGTGACCTCCTACATTAGCTTGGGAGTTAACTACATTATTTCAATACTCATTTAGTGGATACCATAGAGATTATCATCTGCAGTTTCTACGAAGAACGAAGAGTAAGATATATATTAGTAATGGCATAATAATAATAACTCAAAGAGGCAAAATACTCCAATTAGAAGGCAGAGATTTTCAGACTATAATGAAAAAACTTAGAAAAAAAAAACTACTTTAAAATTCATATGGAACCAAAAAAGAGCCCTTATAGCCAGGACAATCCTAAGCAAAAAGCACAAAACTGGACGCATCATGCCACCTGACTTCAAACTATACTACAAGTCTACAGTAACCAAAACAGCATGGTACTGGTACCAGAACAGATATATAGACCAATGGAACAGAACAGAGGCCTCAGAAATAAGCCACACATCTACAACTATCTGATTGTGACAAACCTGAAAAAAACAAGCAATGAGAAAAGGATTCCCTATTTAATAAATCATGTTGCGAAAACTGGCTAGCCATATGCAGAAAACTGAAACTGGACCCCTTCCTTACACCTTATACAAAAATTAACTCAAGATGGATTAAAAACTTAAACATTAGACCTAAAACCATAAAAACCCTAGAAGAAAACCTAGACAATACCATTCAGGACATAGGCCTGGGCAAAGACTTCATGACTAAAGCACCAAAAGCAATGGCAACAAAAGCCAAATTTGACAAATGAGATCTAACTAAACTAAGGAGGTTCTGCACAGCAAAAGAAACTATCACCATAGTGAACAGGCAACCTATAGAATGGGAGAAATTTTTTGCAATCTACCCATCTGACAAAGGGCTAATATCCAGAATCTACAAGGAACTTAAACAAATGTACAAGAAAAAAGCAACCCCATCAAAAAGTGGGTCAAGGATATGAACAGACACTTCTCAAAAGAAGACATGTATGCACACAACAAACATATATATAAAAAAAAAAAAAACTCATCATCACTGGTCATTAGAGAAATGCAAATCAAAACCACAATGAGATACCATCTCATGCCAGTTAGAATGGCGATCATTAAAAAGTCAGGAAACAACAGATGCTGGAGAGGATGTGGAGAAATAGGAACGCTTTTACACTGTTGGTAGAAGTATAAATTAGTTCAGCTATTGTGGAAGACAGTGTGGTGTATCCTCAAGGATCTAGAACCAGACATACCATTTGACCCAGCAATCCCATTACTGGGATTGGTAAATTACAAAGGATTATAAATCATTCTATGATAAAGACACATGCACACATATGTTTATTGCTGCACTGTTCACAATAGCAAAGACTTGGAGACAACCCAAATGCCCATCAATGATAGACTGGATAAAGAAAATGTGACACATATATGCCATGGAATAGTATGCAGCCATAAAAAGGGTGAGTTCATGTCTTTTGCAGGGACATAAATGAAGCTGGAAACCATCATTCTCAGCAAACTATCACAGGAACAGAAAACCAAACACCACATGTTCTCACTCATAATTGGGAGCTGAACAATGAGAACATATGGACACGGAGGGGAACATCACCTACTGGGACTGTCGGTGGGTGAGGGGGCTAGGGGAAGGATAGCATTAGGAGAAATACCTAATGTAGATGACGGGTTGATGGGTGCAGCAAACCACTGTGGCACGTGTATACTTATGTAACAAACCTGCACGTTCTACACATGTATCCCAGAACTTAAAGTATAAATAAAAAATAAAAATTAAAAAAATAAACCTGTATATTGTATGCTACTTATGAGACATGCCATAATTATAAAGATACAGAAAATTTAGACATAAAGAGTTGGAAAGACCTTTCATGCCATCCCTGATAGAAATTTTTACACTGAAGAAGAACAATTAAAGTCAAAACGTGTGGGAAGAAGTACAATTAAAGTCAATGCTTTGTGGGAATAATGAGAAACTAGAAATGGATGGTGTTAGAAGTGGATGAGGCATTCTTTTAAGTTGGCAAAAATTGCATTAAGATTTTTAATAACATTTTATTATGAAAATTTTTCAAAACTATGGAAAACTTGAAAGCATTTGAGAATTGATGTTTATATCCCAGTTACCTAGAGTCTACACATTTTGCTGCATTTGCTTAATCACATACCTATTCATTTTTCTGTTCATTCTTTCATCTATCTTTTCTGAATTTCCAAGTCAGTTACAAGCATCAGTGAATACAGTATGTTTTTGGACTAATGGGAATAATTCAGAAGAGAGAAAATCTTTTGATGATTCTCAGAAAGAGTGGGAAAATCACTGGAACAATGTCCTTGAAAACTTAGGATGGGTAGGGATCATGTGAGAAAGGAAAAGATACCGGGAGGACCTCAGGCACTTTATCAAGATGGAAGTTCCATGGGGGAAAGTCAGAGCATAAAGGTCAGGGGAAAGTGGTGGGCAGAGGTGATAATAGGGTATGTGGCTGTTCTCACCTGTTCTGCCTTCTCCAGAAATATTAAACATGATGTAAGAAATTAGCAGCAGGGAATAAAGTTGGCGAAGACAGAATTGGATTGAAGACTGAGGAAAAGCTATGAAGTAATTGTGGGGATAAATAAAATTAGGATTTTAGAGCATCCCTGAAGCCTACTTTAGGTACATGGTTATGAATATTTTCTTATGCTACCAATGTAGATGACTTAGGAAGAATTGAGAGCAATATTGTTTTTTCAAATATTATATTCATATAGTGTTTGCACATACTTATATGAATAGACTAATAACGTTTCAGTAACATTATTCAAAGGCATGGACAGGAACATCTTCTTCTTAGACAACCTCACAGCAACCACAAACTTAATGTTTTTTTGTAGTGCTGTCAAATTGCCTCGCCTAATTTAGAAATGTTACACATAAAGCTTTAATGTTAAGGGAGACATTTAATGGCTGTGAGTTAGGAAAACTATTCGTAACATCTTTTTATGCTGAGTAAAGTTCAGAAAGAAAAAAATGTTTAGACCATCCATTAAGGAAAAAAAAAATGTATTATGAAAGAAAACACTCAACCATTTGATTTTCTGACATTGTTTGTTTGGGCAGCATTGTGATTGCAATCATATCTCCAGCTCTTTTTTTCTCCAGAAATAATAAACAAGATGCAAGAGGTTTTTGAATTTATTTTTGACTCAGAGCAAGAAATGCTATGCACTTTTTTGTCAACTATTTGAGCTTAAATCTGTATATTTTATAAAACGTAATATTTAAGTTTCATTTCTGTTGTTTTTTTTTTTTACATTGGAAAATGATTTCGGGCCGGGCGCGGTGGCTCAAGCCTGTAATCCCAGCACTTTGGGAGGCCGAGACGGGCGGATCACGAGGTCAGGAGATCGAGACCATCCTGGCTAACACGGTGAAACCCCGTCTCTACTAAAAAAAATACAAAAACTAGCCGGGCGAGGTGGCGGCCGCCTGTAGTCCCAGCTACTCGGGAGGCTGAGGCAGGAGAATGGCGTAAACCTGGGAGACGGAGCTTGCAGTGAGCTGAGACCCGGCCACTGCACTCCAGTCCGGGCGACAGAGCGAGACTCCGCCTCAAAAAAAAAAAAAAATAAAAAAAATAAAAAATAATAAAAAATAAAAATAAAAAAAAGAAAATGATTTCACATGTGAATAGAGGATGTCAGGGAAATAATAAATTATAAGCCTCAAAGCGTATGTAGTGATTCTGTTGACATCATAATAGGCTACCTGAGTGTTAGATGTTAGTGAGGACTTTTTGGAAAGATTCTCTGTTTTTCTGCTGTGTCAATTAGTTATTGTTCCAAATTCTTTCATGTCTCCACATAAAGAACTAAAAGTGATTTTAATAGAAAGTAGAGAACAAGTGGCTTCCTTAAATCTTCTTCTGTCTTTGAGAACTTCTCAGTTAACAATGGTGGGAGTCTAGAAAAGAGCACATTTTCCTTTGCTCAGTTGTGAATTCTTTGGTGATTCATGGCAAACTCAAGAAACAAAACACAGGCATCTGTTGTTAAAGGAAAATTACCTGCTTTATTTCTGCCTAAAGCGGCATCATTTAGTGAGGTCTCCAAGGCCATATGCAACCAAGCCTTACATTTTTTTTATTTTTTATTTTTTGGTATTGTGGAAAAAAAAAAAAAAACCTGCTCTTTCACATTACTTTTTATTTTAATGTTACATTTGAAGAAGTACTAAGAAAATTTAGAATTTTAAAAACTGCTAAGCTCCATTCCATTATCTTTGGAAGATCATGGATTTATTTGCATTCACATACAAGCACTTGGGGTTAGGGCAGAGTTGTCATCTTGAATACGCTTTAGTGTATGCAACTACTGATTAAAATAATCCCAGAACCAAACTTACATAATGAAAATCACATTTTTTAGTTGCTTTTAAAGTAGAAGAGAAGATTTGATTTCTTATGAAGGGTTACAGCCTGCAGGCTGGCTGTCCTGACACGCTGGTAAGCCAGAAACAAATACTTTAAGGGGTGGGCAAAAGGAACAGGAATTTATGCTAAGCAAGGTGGCTGAATATACATATTCAATAAACTATAGGAGGAGTCATGAATATTTATGAAAGGAGAAACATACACATGAGCAATTAAGCTTTAAGCCTCTCCATAGGTCCTATGTATAAAAAATGGCAGCGTTAGGATGAACCGAGGGTGGAGTTTTCAGCCCTCTGTTATCAAAACATGAAGCAGAGGACGTGAAAATTCTTACTGTATGTTCTCCATAGACTGGCCCGGTCCACTCCATGGTCTCTTATCAGGCAAAAAAGGAGGAGCAGGAGCAGCATGCTGGTTTCGGCTTAGCTCTTAGAGAAGAAAGGTTAATGGCAGTTAGAGAGGGACAGGATGTATATAATGAGGCATGTCTGACCTCCTATCTTGTCTTGGCTGAGAACTCAGTTTTCAAGATTACTACGGGGTCCCCTACCAAGAGGAGGTCTGTTCAGTTGGTTTGGGGGCTTAGGATTTTATTTTGATTTCTCATTTTCTCTCTTTTGGCCAATATTTGCCAGAGGCAGCACTGGGTAAACTTTTATTTTTTCTCATATCATTGCCAGGATAGTGTGGCTACCTGTCCCAGGTCTATCCTGTCCCTTGGTGAGACCCCTATAGACAAGGGACTTAGAGACAAAAGAGTTACAGCCAATTAAACACTCTAGGTCAGATGGGAATAGAAGTAGGTAGGCATTCATCAATGAACAATATAAAAGCCAAAAACCAAAGCCAAAAAGCAAGGTTACAAAGTTGCCTTGTAAGTTCTATGCATTGAGTTACTGTAATCTCAGAATTAGTTAAAGGCTTGTAGCCATTCCCTATGTAAAACATAAGCATTCTGTTAAAACCTTTTAAGGCAAGGAATTTAGAGACTTTTGTTGTGCCACAATGCGTTTTGCAGTCTCCACTGATTTGTCCTAAGGTAGCTTAAAAATGTATACCTCTATTTGTATAAAACCCATAATGGGGAACTGCAATAGCCAGAAGACTCTGTCACCAGGTTTCTTGATATCCTCTTGGTAGTTGTCTTTTAAGTCTGTGAGAAGCAGGAAAATTTTTATGGTTGGCATGGATGAAAAGGGGCCACATAATGGCCCAAGAGGCAGAGTTTCTCAGTCTTTCAGTTGTTTAGGCATGCGTGTGCCCATCCTTGATTTGGAAATCTGAACTAATTTTATCCCTCAAAGTCAGCACTTACAATCTCACATGCCCATCTCTTTCTTCTGTAGTACTCTCTGGGCCTAAAGGGAGGATGCTTCTATAGTTTTAGCAACAGGGAATTGGCAATGAAAACGAGATCAGGCCCAGTGGGATTCCAAATGTGGGAGAATTGCAGGCTTATTTGAATCATCTTTAGTATGTAGAGTACCTTGAGAATCACTTGTTGGAAGACTTGCCTTCTATATCTTAATTTTGGCAAGTCAGTATGGGTCTTTGAACTAGGAAAAGCAGGTTTCAACAGAGTTCAGATTCCTTTGTTGTAAGACAGACATTCAAGAGACTTTAATTGCTATCTCTTCTAATCCATTTGGTAAATAATATCATAGATCTAAAAATTATAAAGTTGGAGGGTCAGAGATGATCAAATCAATACCCTCATTTTACGGATGAAGAAATCTAGGACCAAAGAGAACTGGGTTTATCAGGGTCCCATAGCCGGTTAGTAAACTCATAGTCATTTTTAGAGCAGAGGGCATATCAATATGAGTCTTAACAATTGAAATAGAATTTACCAAATTTCATCTGAATCCTAATTTTAAAAATCCAAAATCATCAAAATGTTAGTTTAATTAGAGTTTGAAAATAGTTTCTCCATAGTTACGCAGTGTCACTCCTGACAAACTTTGTAGAGCTGCAGTCTGAAGTCAGTCACTGCTACTTTAAACTTCCATGCATTAAAAACAGAATCAGAGATGCATCACCATTTCTTGTGTATTATACACCCACATGTTCTTCTGGAAACTCTGCCTGCAGTTTTGACACTCTGTCAACACAAGCCATCAAGTTTAGTTCCTTATATTTTCCTGGATATCAAGCACATGTAAGTAGAAATTACATATTTCAGTTGCCTTTTCAAATGTGTTGCAAAGAATAGTCAGTCTTCAGGTATGTGATTTAAGCATGTAATTGCATTGCAGACCTCCTTGCCTGGCTTTCTGGATGGTAACTTCTGTGGCATTAAGCCAAACTGTGAGGCCAGGCATAGCCTCATTCTCAAACACATCTCTTTCTCCTCTAAAGCATTTGAAACTTTATCAATATAGAATCATTCCTTTGGTTCCTAAAATGAGCGCTTTCATTCTGCCAGAGTATATGGTTTAAAAAAAATAGCACTTTGCATTGTTATACAGATTTACAGATTATACATCACTTTCACATTTTTTTTCCATTGAAACTCACCAAATAGATTTTCTTTATAATAAGTGGCATACCACTTATTGCACAAGAGGATGTGGTTGAAACAGTCTGTCCCAGGAACAACCGATAAGGAGGTATACTCTAGAAAATTTAAAAACAATGACTTTAAAAACAATGACAAAACCATTTAACATTAACTTGCTTTTTTATTATGACTATATTATAGCAATTCTAAACAGTCTTAGTGATAAAATATTCCTGTGCAAGAAACCTTTATTTATTTATTATTTATTTATTTATTTATTTATTTATTTATTTATTTTTGGTGTCTGTGGTTGCCGTTGTGCTATAATAACATACGTGTGAGCTTCGGATTAGTATATTTTATATTTTAAGCACTGTTTTTTTTTTTTTTTTTTTTTTTTTTTACATGGGAGTTAGTTTGGATAATTCTGAGTTGTACTGTTGGTTCGTAAATTATATGTTTGTTTCAAGAGTACGTTTAAGTTCTTAGTATTTTGGAATTGTTCAAGTTCTGTTTGGATGCAGTTCATGTCTCTACAACTAGTGGTACTGTATAGTCCTACATTTAGACAGTAAATTGGAAGTGGAAAAATGATAGTACAGAGATTTTAAAGAAGAAAAAGCAGAACTTGAATTGTTTCAATACTTTCCTTGTATGTGACCACTTGAATTTTGTGTTTCAAATTTAAAATAGTGACACAGTGTGTGAGTTGCAACAAATAATAATATTTTCATTTGACAAGTGAACAGTTAAAAATGATTGTACTTGCAATAGAATTGTTTAGTACAGAGGGGTGCCTATTACAGTGGTTAAACTAAGTTTGCACCTCCCTCAGGATAATAATATTTGGGGGTAATTCTTTCCCAAAATATTAGTGGAAATTATTTGCTAGTTCACTCAGCACATAGTTCTTTAGGAATGGGGTAACACACAAGAAGCAGAAAGCAAGAAACCAAAAGGGAATGTGTGTATGTGTGTACATGTGTGCATATGGGTGCATGGTATGTATGTGATCTTGAGATAAATGTAGCCTGTTCCACACTTTGGCCCTGATAAACGTAATCCCCATTTTGGAAACAGGAAACTAAGATCAGATTGGCTAGGAAGACTTTCCTGAGGATATTTATCTCAGCAATACAGCAGTAAAGGGCAGTCTTCTCCTAGCCTGTCACGTTTGCTGAAGTTTATCAAAAGTGAGCAGAAAGTATCTAATTCTATTTGATCTTCCTATGTGATGAAATTGAATGGTGACCAGGAGTTTTGGTGAACTGATACATTTTCGGGACTTATTTGTTAGATTGTGATTTGGCTCAGTAACTTAAATAAATTTTGTACTATAAAATATAGTACTAACTAAAAAACTAAAAAGCCACCTTTCTCATATGCCTGTAGGACATACTGACAAGCTAGTTTTCATAAATTTTCCAAATTAAAATCATAATAATGAATGAAATTATAAATCAAAGTAGGGAAATATAGACTGATGAGCAACAGCAAGGCTCTGCCATTTACTTGCCCTGTGACCTTGGAGAATTCACTTCAATTTTTGTTCCTGTTTCATCAATAAGATGAGGATCATAAAAACACATACCTCATTGTTTTTGTTTTAAGGAATACATTTTACACATAGGTGATAGATAAGTGGATATGTTGGTACTTAGTACACTGTAAGGGCTTAATATTAGCTGCTAATTATAAACAATATTATAGTGAAATTTATCTTAAATTCAAGGCCAAAGTCTCTCTCTAAAAATTATACAAAGATCCATATTTGTAGCATAATGGGATAAGGAAGTGGGGTATTCCCATATGAAGCCAACTTTGCAAAGTTCTTTTTTTAATCAAAATATTTTATGTTAAGAGATCTTTCAAAAAGACCCTCTATATTAGACACCCCAACAGTACCCTGGACCTTTTTGGGGGGATCTTTTTTGTATTTTTTTCCTTTTAAATAAACTAAAAAAATTTGATCCTAAAAGCCAGGAAATATTTTCCGATGAAAATTTAGTCCAAAAACAAAAAAATACACACACACACACACGTTTGTATGTGTGTGTGTGTGTATATATATATATATATATATATATATATATATATTTGTATACATATGAGTGTATATATGTATATATAATACATCTATTTATATATATCGCATATATTTTTATATATAATATAATACATATATATTTTATCCTGGTAACAGGTGAGGAAAGGCAAGATGCTGCCAGGAGTTCAGGAGGTATTTGGTTTTCTTGTAACATAGTAACGAGAATAGTTTTGCTGAAGACAGGGACACATTACATTATTCAAATGTAATCAATATATAACTTGTATCCATTTGCAATGATAGCAATTAACTAATCTTGCTAGTGAGAATTTCAGTGTAGCTAGTTATGAATATAACATATCTATGCAATAATCATCAAAGTATTGTAGGTAGTATTATACTCATCATAAAATTTATTTTGAAATTTTAACATTGTCACTTGCATTTTTCATTCCTATGGCCTAAGGGAATAGTAAGGTTTGCTACCTACAGGAATAGTAAGATTTGCTATCATAGATTTCTGATGCTGATACTCTTCTGTTTAGCCATAACTACAGCCCGAGAGAGAGAGAGAGACAGATGGGGCCTGTGGAAATAATGGGCATGCCAAGAGGGCCAGGCTTCAGTAGTTAGTTACCATACAGAAATGGCCATCTCTGGTCCCTTCTTTCCCAATATCAGCCATGGGGACTCGAGCCCCCTGAGATCAAGGGGCCTAAAGACAGCCTTGTTGCCTGCCTGCCCTCCTTAGAATGGCAAAAAAAAAAGAAGGAAAGAAAGAAAAGAAAAGAAAAAATGTAGCAATTGGGATACCACAAAATGAACAAATGGCGGCAAGGCTGTAAGACAGCATGATAGAATATTAAGGACATATTCAATCCAAAGCACCCCATGTTTGTCACGGCTCTTGTTTATTAACACCACCCAGGGAATTGGGGGAATAGAGGTGGGAAAGGGAAATTTAGGATGTGGTATAGAGAAGGCAGCATTCCTTCTTGTCTCTGCTTAGGCTGTTGTACTGAATCATCAGCTCTGTACCCTCAGTCAGAGTATTTCAGTGCCATATGAGAAATCTAATGGCACACACTACATATTCATATCTAGAGAATCATAAATGTGTTTGTGTAGCTGCAGACTAGTATGGAGGAGAAATCTGTTGTCTATTTTTTGTTCCATTTTTCCTAATCGGATTGGTTCTGCTTGGACAAGTTGTTTGTGGAGTTAGTCAAGAAATGTATTCATGAAAAACAAAATACGAGTTCCCACTTTTAGTTTTTAGAATCCATGAGAATAGAGTCCTTTTTGTCTGACATCAGTACTAATAATAGCTATGATTTGTTGATAGCTTATTGCATGTCAACCACTATGTTCCACTAGTATGAACACATTTAGTTCTTATGAAACAGTGCCACTTGTATCCCATAAATGAGAAAATTGGGCATAGAACACTTATACTACCTGCCCAGAATCACATAAATAGTGAGTGATGGATCCAGGGATCAGACAATTTGATGTCAGGGACTTATGCCATACTGCTGCATCTGAACAGCTATGATCATGCATCTAAACCTGACCTTGCAGAAAGCCCCCTAGCACCCCAAAGGCTAGTCTAACCTTCTTACCGATGTACCTAGGTCAGTTTGTCACTGTAATGTTCTTCAGATCCCACCTTTAGTCATGCATTCAACAATATTTATTGAGCACCAACTTAGTGTCTAGGCACAGGAGATCTACTGGACAGCAATTCTGACCCAGCCCATACTGAATCTAGGACTAGACACGATCTCACTGGTCCTATGATGGTGAAAATCTAGAATTATCCGGCATATTGAAGCGGCCTCAGGACATATGAGGAAGCCAGGAAGGCATCTCAGGAAAATTAATGACTCCTGAAAGACGAACTGAAATTAGTTTGTTAAAGAGGGATATAGGCCAGACATGATGGCTCACACCTGTAATCCCAGCACTTTGTGAGGCCGAGGCAGGCGGATCACTTGAGGTCAAGAGTTCAAGACCATCCTGGTCAACATGGTGAAACCCCGTCTCTACTAAAAATACAAAAATTGGCTAGGCATGATGGTGTATGCCTGTAATCCCAGTTACTTAGGAGGCTGAGGCATAAGCATTTCTTGAACTGGGAGATGGAGGTTATAGTGAGCTAAGATCGTACCACTGCACTCCAGCCTGGGAGACAGAGCACAACTCTGTCTCAGAAAAAAAGACGGATGTGGAAAGAGTTTTGCAAGAGTGGTAACAAGGACAGGTCCCTATACCCAAAATAAGCATGGCATGAATGGGGTACTCAAAGTCTTTCATTCTGTGGAATCAGAGATGATGACTGAGTGAGTCAGGGGTTGCAGTGCAAGCTATGACCTGTGGACCAAGTCTTGACTGCTGTCTGCTTTTGTATGGCCTGCCTTTTTACATTTTTATGTGATTTTTTAAAAATTAAAAAATGAACTATATACCATGATATGTGAAAAATATATGAAATTCAAATTTCAATGTTCATAAAGTTTTATTAGGACACAGCCGTACCCACTTTATTTTCATGTTGTATATGACTACTCTCATGCTACAATAGCAGACCTAAGTAGTTGCAACAGAGACCATATGGTCTACAAAACCCGAAATATTTGCTATCTGGCCTTTTACAGAAAAAAGTGTGCTTACTCCTGCTGTAGAGGATGAGAGGTTGCTATGGAGTTAGATCATGAAGGACCCTGTAGTTCATATTGAGAGATTTTGATTTTGATTCTGAAAGGCAATGGGGAGTAACTAAAGGGTTTTAAGTGCCTTCATATTTCTTAGGTTGGCTCTTAGTTAATTTGCCCCCTTTCGTATTTTCTTGTATTGGGTTTCTGGGGAACCACTTTTACCTACAATGATTTTATTGACTCTGAGACTGTTTCTGGAGTTTCCTAAGTCAGCAGTCATAGCATTTATGGGTTGCCCCTTTTATAATGTAGAACTTGCCTAAATTGACTGGTTTCCTGTTTGAAAGTGGGACTAGAATTCACTATTATCCATTTTAGACCATCACCGTATGTTACTGCTATGAAAACCTAAACCATGGGCTTAATTGTGATGTTAACTTCTGGGTCCTAAAGATGTGTGTGCCCTTGCCCTCTCTGCAGCCCTTCACACACAGCAGAGGCCAGTGGGTATTACTGGTCAATAATATTTGTAGTTACCCTTAGAGAAAACACTCCATGCAGAGGAAGCACTGGTGAAATAAATGCAGGGAGATAGAGAACAGTTGTGTCCGGACAGCTAGAATCTGAAACACAGAAGAGAAATCTGGAGAGCTTGTCATAGCTCCCTGGGGGACAATTAGTCTTTCTCCAGCTTAGCAGAGAGGCTTTTTTCTGCTACGTTTGACAAGTGGGTAAGTTCTAATCTGCATGTTTATTTTGAAATATTGCTTACCCAAGGATTAAACATCTAGTTGAAACCCAGATAGGTTCAAAAGTCTATTACTTGACATTAGTAGCTTAAAAGATTATAACTTGGTTATTAGATTTTTTTTCCCCCAAACTTGGAATAAGGTGATTGTAATCAGTTGAACTCATGGATCATTCAATTTCTCTTAAGTGTTAGCATTTCTGAACATTTTCTTATCGCTTACCTATATGGAAAGTGAAATCCTTTCTCCTAGTACTTATTTGCTCTGGGTCTCCATAGGCAGAGAGAAACTTAATGTGGGTGCCAATGTTGATATTTCCCCTGAATTTTTACAGTTAGAATGTTAAATTAAACTCTCCATTCTGGAGTTTTATCCACTGCCTTCTAATTAGGTACATCTGCCAATTCTGCTGTGTTAATTTTAATTTTTGTTCTTCTCAATTATCAAACATGGAGTAGTTTTGAGCTAAATTATTGTATTTATTTGGATGTTGGCTAAGTTTTTAATTTAGAGCAAATTTTTAAATATTAGCAAAAAATTTTAAGGACTTTACATTAAAATCTCTTATTCTGGTAACAGAGAGAAGTCAATGATTAAAACTTTTAACATGCAGTCCAAAAATATTACAGTATTTTGTATTATAGTGAATGAAAGAATATATATGTTTGCCTAGTGGTAATTTCCTTTTATATTTTCATATATAATTTGTATTTTAAATTCATAAGTGATAAGTTTTAGATCTCTTTTATCTAAATTAAGGTTATTATTGCTAGAAAGTTGGTATATATATATTTAGTAAAAGAAATTACATTAACTATATGACATATTTATGCACATTCAGATACATACATGGGGATATATACATTCACACATATAAATATATATTCAACGTCAAGCAATTGACAAAATTCATAAACATAAATTTTGCAAAATAAATGTGGAGATGTGAAACCTTCACTTAGGTCAGCCTTTTAAGAGGTTTATTGCCTAGTGAATCTTGTGTATAAATTAATAACATTTTTTAAATGCCAGAGACATGTGACTTATTTTCTTCCTTTATTGTTACTATAGCAGAGGATTCCCTTCTGTGGGTAAAAGAAAATATATTTTGACTTTACAGTCTTCCATTGTGTGAGTGATGTTAAACTTTTTGTGTATATTTTCAGCGTGATCTTTTCAAATCTCAATGTTTAATGGTAAATATCCTAGAGAAACTGCAAAGCACTGTCTGGCATATGTTCTGAGCATATTCACTTGTGCTTCTTTAAAATCTGAGAATCATAAAAAGTAGAGAGTTTTCAGCAGTACTCTCTCTACCCCTTTCAAGCAGAGCCCTGCAATTTGTCTACATTTATATAATGAGTGCTATTTAATATTTCTTTAGGAAAAAGTATTCTGATGCTCAAAAGTATGGGAAACTTCTGGTCTAGACCAGTGCTTCTCAACCTGGGGCAATTTTAAGAATCTTCTCGCCACCACTGGGGACATTTATCAATGTCTAGTAATATTTTTGACAGTTACAGCTGGGTGGGTGCTACAGGCATCTAGTGGGTAGAGACCAAGGATGCTACTAAACATCCTACTATGCACTGGACGGTTCCACTCCCTGCTCCCCACAAACAGAATTATCTGACCCACAATATCAATGGTGCTAAGGCTGAGAAATCCTGTTGTAGATTTACAGTTACAGTAGTTCTGCCCTTATCCCTTGTTTCACTTTTAGTGACTTTGGTTACTTGGGGTTAACTGTGGTCCAGAAATATTACAGTATTTTGAGAAAGAGAGAGAGGAGAGACACCACATTTACATAACTTTTATTACAGTTTATTGTTACAATTGATCCATTTTGTTATTAGTTAATGTTGTTAATCTGTGACTGTGCATAATTTAGAAATTAAACTTTATCGTAGGTATGTATGTATATGAAAAAAACAGTATGCATAGGGTTCAGTATTATCCATGGTTTCAGGTGTCCACTGGGGTTCTGAAACATATGTATGTATAAACTCAGGAGTTTTTCCAAAATGACTGTACTGATTTTGCTGATAGGGAAACTAGACAATGAGGTGGAGAGATTTGTTCAGATACACAGTTTATTTTATTCTTGAGTCCAAGTCTTGATTTTCCTTACTTTATGCTGTTTGTGCTTTACTTGAGGACCCATGTGAAATGGCAATTTGGATAGAAAAATAACATCACCAAATTGTAAATATTAAAAAATAACACTTGATATTGCATTGCATAGGCTTCATTGCAATAAATGTTTCTCTGTTATCTAGCACACTGCCTGTAACAGAGATTAAAAAGAGTATGCTTGTTTGCAGCCAGCTATCCAGCTGGGGAGATAGAGATATAAATAATTATGAATCATTAAGTAGTGTGCTAAAATATGTATCAAGTGCTAGGTGAATGCAGACGAGGGAGGAAGGCATTAGGCCTTGAGGTGGTCTGGGGAGAAGAGGACAAGCTACAGAGAAGAGGTCATATGTAAGAAGGGACCTGAACAGTAGACGGAATTTAGTCAGGTGGGAAAGAAGAGGGAGTGGGCATTCTTGGTAGAGATCACCTTGTACCAGAGGCATGGAAGAGCCGAAGGCCTTAGTGTGGTCTTATTAAAAATTAGCATGTGTGGATTCCCAATTTGCCTACGAGAGGTTACTTGAAGGTAAATGTGGGTTTGGGGAAAGAATCTTTCACCCACCAAGATTCTCACTTGTGTACCATAATGCTTGAAGTTTCACTGTCAGACATTCTTCCCATTTGGTTTAAAAATTGCCCTTTTCTTGCCATCATCTTTAAGGAGGAAAAGTATGTCCAGATACTTTATGTCTCTGAAAGACCTTCAGGGAACAAAATATAGTTATGAAAATGAAACTGACTCACATGGTACTAAGAGTCCCAGATGGTTGAGGAGGTAAAAGTGAGTACAAGCAGGGACTTGAAAGAATAATAAAATCTGGGGTGGTGGGCAGGCGCCCAGGTCATAGATGCCCAATTCCTACTTTTACAGACACTGAGTGGGCATTCTTGTGATATTTTATATTTTTGGAGCTGTGTATTTTCTTTCTTACTTTATTTATTTGAAGTTCATTGCCCAGAGAGGAATAAGCACCTTTATCCAATATGGTCAGGTATGCTGCTTACCTGATCTGGTCCCTCTACCACAGAATCCTGACTACACAGAGCTTGTCAGTCAGAGAAAATTTGGTGCAAATATACTTTTAACATACCACCCTAGAGGAATTCCAACATTGTATGTTATAAAACACAGAAAGGATTAGAACTGCCATTTGCACATTTGGGGCCTTTTTATGAATCATGGAAAGGACCCCTCTGGATGACCATTTAGAGAGTCTTTGCTTTCGCCTGGCTCAGCAACATCTGTGCCAGGACACCTGTGCTGGCTCCAGTTACTGGCTTGGTGAAAAGAAGATGGTTGAATTTTAGATCCACTTGCACCCCCTCCTACTAAATGCCTTTGTGCACACCATAAACTAACATGGTACACAGGGACCCTGACAAGCATGAATTGAGAGGCATAATCCATATTGTATATGGGTGATACACACAGTGTAATTACACGTAGAGAAAGACCAAGTGTGTGCTTTTCTGTGGGCATGTCTGTGTGAGTCCGTGTGTATACAGAACAATGTCAACTATTAACCTGTCACCCACCTCACTAGGAAAGTGAACAACACCCCAACGGATGTAGCTTTGGTAACTTCTTCAGTCCTAATCTGTATATTTCCTGCATTGGCATACTTTTTGCCTCAACTAAACCCTTTATTACTACACAGAGGGGTTCCTGTGACTTTTTCTACAGTTGCATTCTTTGTACAGTGTCTCTATCAATGCCATTTCTAAGTTTAGCCATAGTACTTATATCTGTTTTATTCTTTCAGCACTCTCGTTAAGAAGCACATGCTTTGTCTAAACATTACTTGTCTGCACAGTTCTACTGCACTGTCTTCCTCTCCACCACACCCATCCTGATACACCATCCAGTGAGGTTGTGGAAATATATATCTTGCAGCCAACTCTTCCTTTTGACAATTCGAGAGACTTTCCAGCTTGAGTGGACTCTGAGGATAGCTCCTTACATTGTTTCAATGCCGTTGAACCCTAGACACCCTGATCCTGTGTATCTTCTCTAAACACATGTCCTTCCTCAAGCCATTTGGGGATTTACCACATCAATTAATATTCAACAAGGATTTGAGAGCTTACTCTGTGCCAAATCATTAACCATTAAATTATGGACCTTTCTCGTGTACAATTTTGCAGTAATATAACATTCTAAAAATGCCCAAGTGTTGTGGTAATGCACACCGATTGTTAGTTAGATCAAGTGATTGTAGTTACATTATGCCATTTGATTTATTACGGCATGTTTATACAGTGTACTGTGTTTATTTCAGTGTTTCACTCTTGCCCCAGTAGTTCAAGTTGCTCTTCTGAAAGCTGTAATAAATATTCCTATGTTGACTTTTATCTCTTTGATTACAGCATGTTGATTAGTACCCCTAGTAAGTAGTGGGAACTTGTATATGATTGTTTTCCTTTTCATCTGATTTATATTCCTTCTTCTCTTTCTGTGATGTCGAGTAGAGCTTTATTTCTGTTTTTACTTTTCTTTATCTCTCAACATTTCATGAGATCTGTGTTCTGGTTTCTCAGTTTTCACACCCTGTTCAGCCACTTTAAATGTCTTAAATCTTTTATCTATGCTTTCATAAATAAACATTCAAAATGGTTCAAAAATTTAAGAAGCTACAAAGTGCTTTAAGCAGTAAACTTTCATAAAATTGTATATACCTTTACATACTATATTAAATTAAAATATATTATTTAACTTGCAATTCATATACTGTAATTTTTATAAGGATAATTCAGGATAACTTCTCAAAGAATAAGAAAATAAATCTTCAGAAAATTATACCATTTTTGTAAAGAGTTACTATATACCTGTCTATTTAATGACAATTTTTGCAAATTAATATTGATATAGTTCATCTTGATCAAAATATATTGCTATATAAGGACTATGGCTTTAGATCTGTTCTCTTTTTCTATGAGAGATGGCAGAACAGGTTTAGAAATCATGGCAGCCTTCCTGGCCAAAGATAATAATTGTCTTTTCCTTTCTCAAATTGAATAACAATTTGAAGAGAGTCCTTGATACACTTGACTTGTTATAGTTTTACCTGCTTATCTGATGATTTCTATTTCAATTAGGAGTCCAGAGTGGAATAAAAATGAAAAGTAAGATAAATTGTATTTCCTATACTGGTCCTTATACATTACAGTTGGGGCTTTTAATTACCATATCGACTAATGAAGTGCTATCTATGTCTTGAATCGAGAGGGTTTTGACCCTAGGGAAGGTGACAGCTCTTACATTTAAACCTAGCACCAGGAGAGTTCTAATAGTTACTCAAAGATCATTTTATCTAAGGATGAAGAATTTAACAAAGAAACAAGTCCTAACATCATCTGCTTTAAAATTACTATGAAAAGAGACAGAGAGGGGAATAAGAAAAAACAATTACTTATTTAATAAATACATAAGAAATATTGAGTACATAAAAGATATTCCAAGGACTCGGGGAAATGGGAAAGTCACTGCACTCTTCTGAGCCTCAATATTTCTGTCAGTAATATGGGGATGAGATGCATCTTGGACAGGGTTACTGTAGGGATGAGGGGTAATATGATAAAGTACTTGGCAATCCAAAACAAAGCCAATTTTGGCTGTTACTACTCAATAATAATGAATATAGGCTAAAGAGATTGCATTTTTCTTGTCGGCAGTGGGGGTCTATTGAAAGTTTTTGAGCAGGAGCAACTGCTGCAGTATGCCAAAGCTCAGCAACTGTGGGCATATTTTACAGAGGGCAGAAACAAGTTAGAAGACAATTGTAATATTCTCAGCAGAAAGTGGAAATGGAGAAATAGGATGGGGTGGGGGGGGGTACAGAGCCAGACCAAAACAAGGAAGAGCAGGAGAAATATTAAAGCCACAAATTGAAAGGTATTGCAGCCCCTTTTGTGAGGCCAGATGGGGAACTGGGACAATGACAGAAACATTAACAAGAACAGAAAACACCCAGTCAGGGGTGGGCATTCAGGGGAGAGGAGACAGCGGAATGGTTCTGATTTGGACATAATAAGGTTAAGAATGGCACTGATTGGCTGCTAACATTCGACTGGCCATTTTTCCCCAGAGTAGAGCCTGGTGAGGAAAGAATCCCAATATTTATCCCTCTTGAATTCTGAAAACCTGTTTGCATCAGGAGAAATGATGTTTTCTGAATCATCCTGCAGAATTGGTGGGAAGACGTTAGGCACTGTATCTTTGAGCTTGTCAGCTTCTGCCTGATTAATTCTGAGTAGTTACATTTCTTCTAAGGCATTATTTAAAAAACAAAAAATAATGGAAGAGACTTCACAGTTGCCTTATCATATGAAGATGAAAAGTACATCCTTCCATAATGTTGCTATTGCTTTTATCCACATTATTACGAATAATGATTATCTCACATATTTCATGTTTAAAAATACTGTATTTCTAACATGCTTACACTGAATTACTAGCTCAAACCTTTATGAGAAAGTGCTTACACCTATTTTGAACTGTCTAGGGATATGTATGAAGGACAGATCTTCTGTTTGTAGGAAGAAATGTTATATTTGTTAGTCATGAGAGAGGGATAGTGAATGGAAGTGTTTCCATTTCCACCCAGTGGAGAGTGCTTTGAGTGGTGGGAGACACATTATACCTGGTGAGAACATTTAGGTCAAATATTTTATTTTTATTACCTCAATTCTTTTTAATAAAAGATGCCACAGAGGTGTTTGCAGGGCCTGTAAATTAGTTTCAGCCACAAGCCAATCAGCTTTCAAACCTGGTGTAAGAGGAGAAAGTAGGTGTGTGTATGTTTGTGTGTGTGATATGTGTCTGTGTGTTGTGTGTGCATATGAGCTGTCTGTGAGTAAACATATTCTTGCTTAGTGATATAAACATCCTCTACTTTCAGAGAAAAGTCTAGGGAGACTTAATACCCCACATGAATATTTCCATTATTTTTTTGTTTTCCTTTTCAGTTTGAGCTATTGTTTATCCACAGGCTTTATGAGCTGAATGTATTTTTAGCAAAAGAATGCCTTTTTGCATGAAACATAACCATATACAGTGCTGCTAGCTGAACAAGAGGAAAAGAGATGTTGTATTATTTGTAAAATGCCCTCATTTTCTCCTTTTTGTTTTAAAGGCTAGATATTGTTTCTAAAGTAGTGGTATACAAAAGTAGGCACTCCGTGTACTTACTTTGGCTGTGTGTAGCTGTAAAGTGGAATGATAACTCTAGCTTAGTTTTACCTTTGTTTGAAATGAGAAAACCTATGGCAGTCTCTCGACTGATATTATTTGATTTATTCCTTATTTTTGTCTGGTGGGAATGAGAATAGGATGAAGATTAAGTGGTTTCAGGACTATTGTTGACACTGCATTTTGCCCAATAGTGTTGCCTCATCTCTTCTGCTATTATTTTGCTTGAATTCCAGACATACTGGAGGAGGAAGAAGTACCTAGTTCCTATGCTCTCGTCTGATTAATAGCTTTTGAACTTGAACTGGCCCTATTTCTCTCTTTCTCCTTTGCCGAATCCCAGAAGGCAGAAGGGAGGAACTGAAATAAAATAGCTGAATACAAAAGACAACGAGTATATAGCAGATCTTCATAACTTTCCCTAATAATGGCAATTGTTTAGTCTTTCCTATGTCATACTTTTTTTCTCATTTTCCTGCAAATAAGAATTGGAATGGGTATATACAAATAAGGTAGAAAGGAGAAACGACCCTGACTTTTGCATAGCTCACCAGAATACTGTGGATTATTAAGAACAGGGATTAGAGAACTTTTTCTCTGTAAAGGGTCAGATAGTGAATATTTTATGCTTTATTGGCTGTATAGTCTCTGTTGTGGCTGTTCAACTCAGCTGTTGTGGGAAACAGCTATAGACAATATGTAAACGAATAGGTATGACTGTGTTCCCATATAACTTATTTATGGACAATTAAATTTGAATTTTATACTAGTTTCTGGTGTCCTGGATCAATTCTTTGAATTTTTAGCCATTAAAAAGATAGATACCATTCTTTACTCGTAAGTCAAGTTAGAAACAAGTGGTGCGCTAGTTTTCACTCAGAGCTATAGTTTGCCAGCTACAGAATTAAAAGAAAGAACATTATACTGTTCATGAGGCATTGATAAAAATGACAATAACTGCATTTATTGAGCACTTACTATATCTAAGGCATTGTGCTGACTACTCTATATGTCATCTCAATTAAGCTGTAAGGAATTCTGTATTAGACATTATTAGCTCAATCTTTAGTGAACTAATTGAAGCTCAGAGAAGTTGAAAAACTTGCCAAATATCACACTGTTTTGAGAGTCAAAAAATTTGTGTTCATCTCCTACCAAGCAATGCAACTCTAGAAAAAACCCTTTGCTTTATTGGATTTTCATCTCCTCATCTATAAAATTGATGTATCATTCTTACTTTCATTGCCATGTAGTTGGGCTGAGGCTTATGTAATTCTCAAAGCTCTAAATAGCTTTGCAACTTTAGAAAATTGTTATGAAGACTGTGAGACTAATGTATGTATTAAGTTGCTTTTTCCTCTAGCTGTACCATCCTACATCAATTAATATTATTATCTAATTGTGAAGGAAAAATCGTTCCCCAAATCCTTGGGATGAGGCAATAGGATGAGGCAATAATGTCAACAAATGAAAGAGTGTAAATTGGTTATGCAATTGGTAAAGAGAGACACTAAGAGACAGTAAAGAATGTCTCTTTGAAATCAGAAATCAGAAAATCAGAAAAAAAATTATAATCAGGTAAAGCAGCTTTTAAAGGAAAAGATGAGCTGGCCATGGCAAAAGTATATTAATGTATATTAAATATTCAAAAATATTTCTCAATGCAAATTTCTACTATTGGCATGTATAATCGAGTCATAATTTACCATACTTGTTTTTGAAATTTGAAAGAATTTGTGGATGCAGTCTTAAGGATAATATTTAAGATATCATAGATAAATTAAGTATAGACCCAAAACTCTAGATTTGCCATAATTTTCACAAATAGTAATACATTAATTCTAGAAACTCAGATTGGTTTGCCTAATTAAGATGCCTAGCAATATTCATCAACAGATTTTTAAGCAGCATGTATGTGAGTCCTCAGGGGAAAAAGTCACTGGTATCCAGCCCGGGCTTTCTTTAAAATAAAAAGAAAAGAAATGCATTTAGTTAAAATTGATTTCTCTTTATAGACTGGACTTTTAAAACATTGAATCATGCTATCCTTATTGAATATCACGGCAGAAATCATTGAATAAAATGTTGGGTCAGATTCTTGGATCATTTCTCTTTAATAATCTGAAATAGCAATTCTAATACAGTTCCACAAATTATCACATTCCCTTGAATCATTTGTTCGTTCTAAAAATATTTAGCAGCCGGGCACAGTGGCTCATGCTTGTAATCCCATCTACTCAGGAGGCTGAGGTGGGAAGGTCGCTTGAGGTCAGGAGTTTGAGGTTGCAGTGAGCTTTGATCATGCCACTGCACTCCAGCCTGGGGTGACAGCAAGAGTAAAAAATAAATAAAATTCAAACAGAGCATTAAGAACCTATTCTGTGCGGGGAATTGCTAAAATTGCATGCAATATGTTGGTAAACAAAACTGACCAAAATCCCTGCCCTCATGGGAATTACATCATTCCAGTACTGGTTCTGCTGCTTCCCAGCTCTACCAGGGGTTCCCGCAGTCTTTGTTGCTAATCACTTCCTGTGACACAGTGGTCTTGATAGAACATTGACTTGGGCACCAATAGAAAGGTAAACAGGGAGGTAGCTAAATTTCCACTGAATTCCCAGTTCATTTAAATTTTTACCATTACTGTAGAGAGGCTTGTAAGGCTTGACAGAAGGGCTGGCTCAATTGAAGAAAATTAGTGTGTGGGATAGAATAAAAACTTTAAAAAAGTACATTAATTATTACTTATGCCTAAGTTGGAATGAAAAGCACCCAAGAAATTAAATTCTACCTAGCGGCCCCTCACTATTTCTCTGCTTGTCTGCCCTGCTCCCTTGCCTGAATTTTCTCACATGTCTTCATGTATGAACAAAAAAAGCTCTCCCTTCCTCTGGGTGATCCTTGACATGGGTTTTACGAAGTAGAACAAGAACTGAGTTCCACCCTGCTTGTCCCTCCACCTGGTGCCTTTGTGTACCGCCCAACCTGCTCTACTCTAGCATGCACCCTTGCCTTTCCTCCAGCAGGGCTCGTTTCCAAACCCGAGTTATACACACTGGACTAGAGCTTCAGAGTTCCTGCAGGACAGTCCATGCAACTTAAAAAAGCTGTCCAGGCTTTTCTAGATATCTGCTGCACAACAATGTGCACATAATTAACACTACAGTACTGAACACAACAATTATTGAGATGATATATTTAACATTATGTGTTTTTTAACCACAACTTAAAAAAAAAAAAAAAAGCTGTTCAAGGCAAGTGTTGAGTCAAGGCGGTTGCTCCACACTGGAGAATTGCAGTCATGCTATTTATTTTCCCAGTTTGTCTTCCCAATCTCAATTGTATTAGACATGTACTGACTTCTCAGTGATAAAATATGGCTATCATAGATTATGCTGGCTCAACCTAAGAAGAAAGAGCAATAACTTTCTAACTACCCCTTTTCCTATCAATGTACAGGCAAATGTGTGTTCCATATGTATCTCAATGTCCGATCTTGCACCCAGCTGAACTTCAAACCACCACCATTAGGGGCCTAATTACATTCTTAGATTTTGACTATCATCTTCAAGTAGATCTGTGTAGGGCACGGGGCGTCAGGTGGAGAGAAAGCTTTCGTTTTTCCAGTCACGACAGGATGACAACTCAATTGTGATAGATAATAAACTACTTGAATACTCTATTAATCTGTCCACTTTTAAAACATTAACTACAGCTCTTTTTTTGTATAAATTATAAAGGATGTTAGTCAACTAGCATGCATTCTTAGAAGAAGAAGTGTTTAGGGAAAGATCTTAAAAACCACAGAGGAGGCTGGGCACGGTATCTCACGCCTATAATCCCAGCACTTTGGGAGGCCGAGGTGGGCAGATCACCTGAGGTCAGGAACCCCGTCTCTACTAAAAAATACAAAAAAAAAAAAAAAAATAGTAACCAGGTGTGGTGGTGGGTGACTGTAATCCCAGGTACTTGGGAGGCTGAGGCAGGAGAATCGCTTGAACCCAGGAGGCAGAGGATGCAGTGAGCCAAGATCATGCCATTGCACTCCAGCCTAGGCAAGAAGAGCAAAATTCCATCAAAACAAACAAACAAACAAACAAACAAACAAACAAAAAACCCACAGAGGAAGAGTTAAAGAACTAGGGGTATTTAGCTTGAAGAAAAAGGATGGAGAGCCTTGCTAACATCTGCAGATGTTTAAAGAACTGTCATGGAAAAGCACTGTAGAATTGTTCTGCCTTTCTTTATATGGTAGATCCAGGACCAATGAATAGAAATACAGACAGGTAGCTTTGGAGGCAGTACAGTAAAGAATCTTCCAGTGAATAAAGCTATTCAAAAAATGAAACAGTACTTTCAGATTTAAGATGACAAAAACAACATAAAAGAATCCAAACTCCAATTATGATGAAATCAGGGGACATCTGTAGTCTCAAACCACAGTATACATATAAGGGTACACAATGGATGCAGAAACAGCAAATGACTTCACAGTGTGGGAACACTGATGAGAAGCCACATCTCTCCCACAAAACCTGGGAAAGGCTGAGGAATTAAGTTCATCAATTCGACGAAATGCTTGGGAGAGGACTAAATATGAAATTTGGTAAAAAGAAATATATATATATAAATATGGAGCCATTGGATCATCAGGACCCATTGCTAACCCATTGAATGCCCAGAAAAGTGACCCACATCAATGTATACTAGCATAGATATGTCTAGTATCTAAGCATAAGTAGAAGATCCTGAGAGAGAGACCAGGTTACCTGAAAAGCTGTAGAATAAGAATTACATCCAATGTATCAATGCTGACAAAGTGCAATCACGATTTCAAAATGTGGGCCGAAAATAAATTTCATCATTGGATTTTATATACAGCCAGTTAATCAACTAAAAAAACAGCATTTTCAGACAATATCCTCCCCTTGTTAGGAAGCCACAGGGATATGCTCCACCTAGATGAGATAGTGAACTAATTAAGAACAAAAGTGGGTGTACAGGGGCAGAGTGGAGTTGTGGGAGAGGGCAGGATGGGAATACTCAGATGACAGCAAAAAGAAGACTTCTTACAAACTTTTTGCCAATACACAAACAATTAATTTTAATTTTATTTTATGTCATTGATGTATTATTTATTTATTTTCCTTCAACTTTTAAGTTCAAGGGTACATATCCAGATGTGCCGGTTTGTTACGTAGGTAAACGTGTGCCATGGTGGTTTGCTGCACAGATCATCTCATCACCTAGATGTTGCATCTATGCCCGCCATCCATTAGCTGTGTAAGCCCTTTAGCTATGTAAGCCCAGCATCCGTTAGCTATTCTTCTTGATGGTCTCCCTTCCCCCACACTCCCCTCCAACAAGCCCCAGTGTTTGTTGTCCATGTGTTCTCATCATTCAGCTCCCACTGATAAGTGAGAACATGCGATGTTTGATTTTTTGTTCCTGCATTAGTTTGCTGAGGATAATGGCAGTCTTAAGACTGAAGGGATATGGCGGGCCTAGGGAACGGCAGTTCATAGTGAACTCTGGTAGTCAGGGAGCTTCAGGAGGGGTGTCCTGGGAACACACAAACATGGGAAATTGTGGTATTTTATGAGAATTTTACAGAGCCATTGAAAAATGTAGGAAGACTTAGCCAATAGTTGCAAGAAAATCAATCAAATTTTAACAGGAAGTACCAATTGACTTCAGGGGAAAAAAAATAAGATGTACAAAAAAAATGTAATTATGCTACTTGTATCAGAAACAAACAAAGAAAAACATTGACAAAGGCATGAAGACATTGAAAGTGGTTGGAAAAAATAATTGTGCTTTAATGTTGGAAGGAAAGGAGGTGCTAAAATTTTCATCATCATAATAGGAAGTCATAGGGAACATCTAAAATTGAATAATTAAGAGATATAGTATATACATATGACATAGCAAATATAAATAGGAATACCAGAAGAAACAATTTTAAGAAATTAAAGTCATTTCTATTTGTGTATGAGCCCTGTGGAGGGAAAGAGAGAATTATACAAGAGACTGCTGTTTTTGGTATAAGCCTTTTGGCACTATTTAAATTTTTAAATTTTTAACTACGTAAGTATCTTATTTTGATAAAAGTAAGCATTCATTGGATGGAAAGAAACTCCACAGGCTACCTTGGAAATAAGTCAGCTTCCTGATTTAGAAAGAATCATGCAGAAGTTTCCTTCCAACTCTTTTTCTCAGTTTTATTAGGCGTCCTTCGACTTTTAATCACTGTGAAGAAATAGCGAAAGGCATGACTCTTGGTACTGTCTTCTCCGGTCAACCTGAGGCACTGTGGGATTGCTAAGGGACGTGTGGTTCAGGCTGCATGAAAGCAGTCTGGGTATGCTAGGCCTGGGAGGAGGCAGCAACAGCAGCGGCCAAGAGAAGCCACTGGAAGGATTCCCAGGAGGCTGGAGCTTGACCTGATCATTCCTCAGATTCCATTGTCCTGAGCTATCTAAACAGCAGTGTATGCTATTCTATAATGACTCTGATTCCAGAACTGAACTGACCACCACTGGTCACATGGTAGGAAAAAAATTAGCTGTAAATGTGGTCAAAATATAACTGAAAGTGAGAGGCGGAAAAACAGTTGAAGTGTCAGAACTAGTGGCAAGGTAGGTATCTAGGGATAGCAGGTCAGGGGGTAGGACTGATGTCAGAGACTGTATGGGACATGGTCATGTCAAAGCATGGAGAGAGTGAATGCTGCTTCATGGACTTACAGTGGAACCTACCTTTCACTCTGTAATATGTGCCACTGGGGGACCTAAGTCAGCAGAGGGTCATTATCATTTTGGTAGAGCCTTGAAGTCCCAGATGGTTAGGTGTATCCCCGTTAGGTGTCTTAGCTCTGCCAGGACTGAGATTTCCTGCAACCTCTTGAAGGCCATGTGGCTTTAGAACTTCTGGATAAACTCTTGAGTCAGGTTTGATCTTTTGGGGGTGCTTTTGTTTACATAAAAGGGAAAAGAAAAAAGTCAGTAGATGTGGTATCTTCCTCTACTAATAGTGTTTCCCTTGCAGGGAACTACATACTCTGATTTCCTCCTTGATACGATGTTTATTACTTCTCGAATGAAGTTAACAAGTGCATTTATGAGATATCTGGCCTAGCTTCATAAAAGAATTCTCTCTTTTCTTAAAAATAAAAACTAATAGAGATTGGAATGATCATATTCAGCATATTGTGAGCATATAAGAGACTTATGATATGCTTAACATAAAATTTGACACTATTAATAAATTAATTATTGATGAATTTGGTTCATTAGTTCTAAAAATTTTATTTCCTCTGACTCAGGTAATAAACAGAAATAAAAATGATCTGCTCCGCAATTTACTCCACTTTAGAATTCTTGCCACATTTATTCATTAGTTTGAGAGGTCATGTAATTCTGGCTGTGACTTAAAGATGAAGCCTCCAGAAATGAATTTTATCTAAAAATTAGACCTCGCTTGATCAGAAGACATATCTCTTTCCCTTTGGATTACCCTTGTTGTCTTCTTTGTTGGTTTGTAAAAAATAGATTAAGGTCATATATACACATTGAAAGAGTAGCCATCATATTTATTTTATTTTAAGTAAACATGCTGATGTATAGCAAAGATTTTTATCTACAATGCCTGATGCTTTCAACAGGAGAGTTGGTAAATGTACAGCAAATATTTAGGGCACCTTTATCCCACTTTATTTTGTGGTGGTGGTGGTGATTGTTGTTTTATCTGTTTTAATAAGGACAGTTAAACATATGTGATTAAATAGTTGTTTGATTTTTTTCATTCAATTTTTATTTGTGATACACAGGGTACATGTACAGGTGTGTTACATGGGTATATTGGTTCCAGGTAGTGAGCATGGTATTCAGTAGGTAGTTTTTCAACTGATCCTTCCTCCCTCCCTTCCTCCTCGCTCTAGTCATCTACAGCATCTTGCTCCCATGTTTATGTCCATATATGCTTAGTGTTTAGCTCCCCCTTATAAGTGAGAGCATGCGGTATTTGGTTTTCTGTCCCTGTGTTAATTCACTTAGGATTATGTCCTCCAGCTCTATACATATTGCTTGAAGGATATGATTTCATTCTTTTTATGGCTATATAATATTCACGATGTATATGTACCACATTTTCTTTATCCAGTCTACCATTAATGGACACCTAGGTTGATTCCATGATGTTGCTGTTGTGAACAGTACAGTGATGAACATATGCATGTGTGTGTCTTTTTGGTACAATGATTTATTTTCCTTTCAGTATATAACCAGTAATGGGGTTGCTCTATTTTACATTATTTGGGAAATCTCCAAACTACTTTCTACAATGGCTGAACTAATTGTGCAACAGTGCATAAGCATTCTCTTTTATCTGCAGCCTCACCAGTTTCTGTTGTTTTTTGACTTTTTATAATAACCATTCTGACTGGTATGAGGTGTTATCTCATTGTGGTGTTGATTTGCATTTCTATGATGATTAGTGATGATGACCATTTTTTAATATGTTTGTTGGTTGCTTGTATGTCTTCTTTTGAGAAGTATCTGTTCATGTCCTTTGCCTGTTTTAATGTGGTTATTTGTGCTTTGCTTGTTGGTTTAACATCCTTATATATTCTGGATATTAGACCTTTGTCAGATACATAGTTTGCAGATATTTTCTCCCATTCTGTAAGCTGTCTGTTTACTCTATTTACTGTTTCTTTTGCTGTGCAGAAGCTCTTTAGTTTAATTAGGCCCCACTTGTCAATTTTTGTTTTTGTTGCAATCACTTTTGGGGACTTAGTCAAAAATTCTTTGCCAAGGCCAATGTTGAGAAGGGTATTTCCTAGATTTTCTTCTAGAATTTTTATAGTTTGTGATCTTACATTTCAATCTTTAATCCATCTTAAGTTAATTTTTGTTTATAGTGAAAAGTGAGGGTCCAGTTTCATTCCTTTGCATATGGCTAGCCGGTTATCCCAGCACCATTTATTGAATAGGGGGTCCTTTCCTCATTGCTTGTTTTTGTTGACCTTGAGGAAGATCAGATGATTGTAAGTATGCCCTTTTATTTTGGAGTTTTCTATTCTGTTCCATTGGTCAATGTGTCTGCTTTTGTACCAGTAACATGCTGTTTTGGTTACTATAGCCTTATAGTATAGTTTGAAGTCAGGTAGTGTAATGCCTCTGGCTTTGTTCTTTTTACTTAGGATTGCTTAGGCTATTCAGACTCTTTTTTGGTTCCATATGACTTTTAAAATATTTTTTTTTTCTAATTCTGTGAAGTATGGCTTTAGTAGTTTGGTAGAAATATCATTGAACCTTTAATTGCTTTAGGCGCTATGGTCATTTTAACAAAATTAATTCTTCCAATCCATAAACATGGAATGCTTTTCATTTATTCGTGTTTTCTCTGATTTCTGTCAGCATTTTTGTAGTTCTCTTTGTAGGGATCCTTCACCTTCTTGGTTAGTTGTATTTTCAGGTATTTTATTTTCTTTATGACTTTGTAAATTAAGTAGTGTGTTCTTGATTTGACTTTCAGCGTGGACATCATTGGTATATAGAAATGCTACTTTTTTTGTACATTGATTTTATATCCAGAAACCTTGCTAAACTTGTTTATCAGTTCTAATAGCTTTTTCACAGAGTCTTTAGGGTTGTTTAGATATAGAATCATATCTTTAGGGAAGATAGTTTTATTTCTTTTCCTATTTGGATGCTTTTTCTTTCTCTTCCCTATTGCTCTAAGACTTATTTCCCACTTTGTTTTAACACCATACAAAAGCTTAGGGAAGGAAAGGCCAAATGGAATAGTGTACTTACATGTGTTTTATAAAAAGAACATCATGTGTAAATTAATATGGGGTTTAAGAGCCAAAATTTATACTTTAAATTATCATTGGCCCAGAAAAGTATGATTTTTTTTTTTTTTTTAATCACATCATGCTTCTTGTTCAGGCTGAAATCTCAACCATTAAGCTCAGTTCATGTAGTTTGCAGTTTGGTATTTTTTCCATTTTGTGTCTAGAGACTTCTGCTCCGCATATGTCTTAGTCTGTTTTGTGTTGCTATAACAGAATATCACAGACTGGGTAATTTATAAAGAAACTAAATGTATTTCTTACACTTCTTCTGCGAAGTCCAAGATAGAAGATCTGGCATCTGGTGAGGGCCTTCTTGCTGTGTCATAAAATGGCAGAAGCCATCACATGTTGAGAGAGCAAAAGTATGCTTCTCAGATCAAGTCTCTCTTTCTCTTCTTATAAGGCCACCAGTCCTAAAATGGGATCTTCATCCAGATTACCTTATCTAATTCTAATTACCTCCCATCTCCAATCAACATATGAATTTGGGGATTATGTTTCCAACACATGAAATGTTGGGGACCTATTCAAATCCTAGCAGCTTGTAAGCTTCATATCATTGCCAGGCCTACTTTGCCTTACTGTTTATAAATTGCTTGCAGATAGAAATGGTATTATCTATGCACAAACACACATATACTTATTCCCTGAATATTATCTAATAAAATCACTTTCTTTGTAATTGGCACTAAATAATTTGGACTGCTATCAAAACCTTTTAATATAGCAGCTCTTCTACTGAATATGTTCAAATTCGGTTCTCAAATCACAGAAAGTCCTCATTATTAGAAAAGTATACTGCCACCATTGTGCATTATGGTTTTCAAATTAATAAATTTGAATGAGAATCTGAAACAATAGCAATTTTTTTGAAAATGTATTATGTAATATAGTGGAAAATGTTTTCTGTTTTGACAATAATAGAATAAATACAGTGCAGATGGGCTTGAATTTAAATAAGAACAAAGAAATAAGAAAAAAATGAAGTGTTTATAATATTTCTCAATATTTTACTTTTCAAATAAACTTTCTGCAGCACAAATACACTTGAATTTGATTCAATTTTCTAAAAACTGAATTACATAAATATTTAGTAGAAGCATATGTCACCACTGATTCATTCATTCAGCTTACATTTTTTGAACACCCGCTATATATGGTTCATGCTCTTTGTAAGACTGGGACATATAATGATGAGCAACATAGGCCTGGGCTCATTATCAATAAGCAGGCAGAACATATTTAACATATTTCATATTTGTTTTATTAAGCCAAATACGAAAATGGGCCAGCCAAAAGTGTGAGAGGATGAAATGGACTTAATTGTATTGTCTGATGTGGCAGCCTTGGTTGGATTTGTTTTGTTGGAGGGTAAGAATCTAAGGAAGGGATCAACTTGCTCTCAGAAATGTACATGAAGTTTACATGAACATGTGATTAGGGGAAGTGTTAACCTGGGGTCCAGAGTAGTTAGCAATTACTTTAGTAATATATAATGCTTCTCAGAGATCTCACAGGATCTCAGATATCGGAGATTATCTAACCCAAGTCCTGAAGTCTTTCCTGACCGCCTATTTAAAGGAGCCCTCCTCTCTTCTATTCTGTCTCACAGCACACTTTTTCCTTTATCTCACTGGTTCAGATTTGTATAACGTATTTATTACGGTTTACTTCTTTAATGTTTTCTCCCCCACTGCTAGATGGTATTGCTACAAGGACATGAACTATGTCTGTTTTTTTCACCTGAGTACTCATTGCCTATGTCCTAATTGGTCCATAGGCAAAGTAGGTGATCAATAAATATTTATTAATGCCTGAAAACCAGTTGCTAAATGTAAACATCCAGGTTGTGATAGATCATGATTATGTATTTGAGAGTTCTGTTATTTTGAATTGCTATGCTGTGTTTTACTTTATGATCTTTAGCATTTCTACAAAAGTGAACCACCCTTCTCTTTTTATTCATATAAAGTAAAATTTCGAAGGCAAGTAAATATGATGAAATAAGAAAGCCAAAGAGTAAGAGAAAAATGTTGTAAGATTTATAAAAATACTTTATTTTTTAAGTTTTGCTTTAGTATTTCCATAAGAAAAGTTTTCTGCCTAAGAAACAAGCAGTTAGGTGAGTGTCTTTCCTACCCCCTGTACACTTGCATAGTTCTTCATCTCACCGCTCCTACACAAGTCCTATTGGTCCTGTAGAAATTGAATGGCTTTAGAGAAAAATGAAAAGATTTACACGAGGGATCTCTAAAAATTCTACTGTTTTCTTTGGCAATACTTTCTCATTTGTGAAGAGGAACTTTTCAGTTGCATTGTTTATGAAGAGGCATTTCCAAATGTAGATTGCTTTTCCCTACTGGTATCAGTGTAGCTGTTGGGAGTTAAAACATGCTTGATATATGTTAGGATGTTAATGTCTTACTCTTTCTTTGAACTCAGAACACAGCTATGCCACTCATCAACTGATTACCTCTTCATGAGCTACATCTGGATATACTCTGGTTCTATGCAGAAAGCTAGGCCTGTTTATAATAGGAAAGTACTTGGATGGATTAAAGGCAGAATCCCTAGGTAGCTTTCAGGTCAGTCACAATAGAATCAGTAAGTATTCTGAAACCTGATCTCCACCTTATAGATTAGGGAACTGAGTCTTGCTGCTCATACATATGGTACTTTCTGTCCAGGAAATGAATGTATGTGAGTTTTAGCATTTCTCGACCCCACTCTAATGGTTCAATTTTTAGAACTGATCTTTTGATTCATTTTCCCTGCATCTTTTCTATTAGTGCTGAAGTTTGTCTCTATACTTATTCTTAAGGGAATGGGGCCTGACAGCCAGTTGCATTCCTGCCTGGGTCTTTTCCTGCCTGGATGAGAAAACTTGAATCCTGCCTCTAGATCCTTCAGCTACTGCCTACAGTTCTTGCTTCTGATGCACATATTGCTCTGATTCATCATGACTTCAGCACCACCTGTTTTGTCTAGAGTATCAGCAGCCTGGAATTCCTCAACCACCATCTCAGTCCTGGACTGCCTTGTTGGATGTTACTGATGCTGACACTTGAGAAGCTGGTTTCATGGAGCATCATAGTGCCTAATAGCTTCTGATGGCCATAACTTCCTTCTCCAGTTGGTTTCCTTCAGGTTGTTTTTTCCATTCTCTTCTTTTGGCTCTGGGTTTGGTCTAGTATGCTTATTCATATTGTGACAAGTGACACCTTTGGGAAAAAAAATTAAAACAAACTACAAGAAGTTCTCTACAAGAAGACCCCAAAATACATGTTAGAGTTTGATTCTCTCTGCATTCCAGGAGATGTGTTCATTTAATTTGTGCTTTAGTTGGTGGTTTCTCTAGGAACCTTCATGACAACCGGAGGATGGTCTGCTGTTCTCAGATAATAAGGGGATTGAGTGGACTCAGTATTAGCCACTCAAGATGTTCGTGTTCAACGCTAGCAAAAAGTTTAAATAAATAATGGACTGGGTGCGGTGGCTCACGCCTGTAATCCTAGCACTTTGGGAGGCTGAGGTGGGCGAGTCACGAGGTCAAGAGATGGAGACCATCCTGGCTAACACAGTGAAACCCTGTCTCTACTAAAAATACAAAAAATTAGCCAGGCATGGTGGCGGGTGCCTGTAGTCCCAGCTACTCGGGAAGCTGAGGCAGGAGAATGGCATGAACCCGGGAGGCGGAGCTTGCAGTGAGTCGGGATCATGCCACTGCACTCCAGCTGGGGGCAACAGATGGAGACTCTGTCTCAAAAAAATAAAAAAATAAAAAAATAAATAATGAGTGAGTTATGACTTAGTGGCTTGTCTGTGCAGCACATTAGCACATCTACTCTGTGGTACTCCTTGGTCTTTACGCTGCTCTTGACTTTCTGGCTTTCTCTTGCTCATATAATGGTACTTGTAGCATGTCACAGCAAGCAGGAGATGAAGAAAAGCCTTGGTCCAGCACTCTCATTGCATATGTTTTATATTTTATAGAGTTTAGATCCATAGAGGGAACTACATAAGCTTTCATTATAATTAAGTTTATGATTTCAATTCCATGATAATATATGTCTTTCAGATTTAGCTTACCAAAATACTCATTTTACCTGAGTTTATATCGTGAAACAAAACATCTCTGTCTAAATTGTTAAAATCTATTTGATATTTAAACATAAAATAAAAGATGATCAGGCCCAGACGATATGGTAGAGAAACTCATATCTGGCTACAAACCCTGGCTGCGCTACTGACTTGTATGTGACTTTAAGCAAGAATTCATCGAATGTTACTTCTCCTCTTTGGCATAGGTTGATACCATTGTTCAAGACAGTTGTGCAAATTGAGAGAAAGCATAGTAAATGCCTAGCAAAAAATCCATCACAAAGCACATGCTCCAAGAGTGTTCTTTCCTTACTGGAGAAGGAACACTGTTGAATATTCACTTACATCTTTCTAATATTCAAATCTTAATGATAAAGAGATAACATAAAGCTTGGCTTTGGGTAAGGTCTGAGAGTTATTTTGGATCTCATAACTATATTCATTCAAGGATCAATAAAATCTAATCATGAAATAGAAACAGCTTCAGCCTCCAGCTCCCAGCATGAGCAACACAGAAGACGGGTGATTTCTGCATTTCCAACTGAGGTACTGGGTTCATCTCACTGGGATGTGTCGGACAGTAGGTGTAGGACATGGGTGCAGCCCAGCGAGTGAGAGCCGCAGCAGGGCTCTCGCTCACCTGACATCGCCTCCCCAGGGAAGCACAAGGGGGAAGGGAATTCCGGGCCAAGGGAAACCATGACACACAACACCTGGAAAATCAGGTCCCTCCCACCCTAATACTGCACTTTACCAAGGGTCTTAGCAAATGGCACAACAGGAGATTATATTCTGCACCTGGCTCGGAGGGTCCCACGCTGACAGAGCCTCCCTGATTCCTAGTACAGCAGTCAGAGAACTAACTATGAGGCAGCAGCGAGGCTCGGGGAGGGGCGCCCTCCATTGCTGAGGCTTAAGTAAGTAAACAAAGTGACTGGGAAGCTCGAACTGGGTGGATCCCGCCGCAGCTCAAGGAGGCCTGCCTGCCTGTCTCTGTAGACTCCACCTCTGAAGACAGGGCATAGCCAAACAAAAGGCAGCAGAAACCTCTGCAGATGTAAACGTCCCTGTCTGACAGCTTTGAAAAGAGTAGTGGTTCTCCCAGCACAGAGTTTGAGATCTGAGAATGAACAAACTGCTTGCTCAAGTGGGTCCCTGACCCCCAAGTAACCTCAGGGAGACATTCCCCACTAGGGACAGACTGACACCTCACACAGCTGGGTTCACCTCTGAAACGAAGCTTCCAGAGGAACAATCAGACAGCAACATTTACTGTTCAGCAATATTCACTCTTCTGCAGCCTCTGCTGCCAATGCCCAGGCAAACAGGGTCTGGAGTGGACCTCAAGCATTAACTCCAACAGAACTGCAGCTGAGGGTACTGACTGTTAGAAGGAAAACTAATGAACAGAAAGGACATCCACACCAAAACCCCATCTGTACGTCACCATCATCAAAGAGCAAAGGTAGATAAAACTGCAAAGATGGGGAAAAAAGCAGTGCAGAGGAGCTGAAAATTCTAAAAATCAGAGCGCCTCTCTCCCTCCAAAGGAATGCAGCTCCTCACCAGCAATGGAACAAAGCTGGATGGAGAATGACTTTGAAAAGTTGAGAGAAGAAGGCTTCAGATGATCACACTCCTCTGAGCTAAAGGATGAACTATGAACCCAATGCAAAGAAGCTAAAAACCTTGAAAAAAGATTTGATGAATGGCTAACTACAATAACCAATTTAGAGAAGTCCTTAAATGACCTGATAGAGATGAAAACCATGACATGAGAACTACATGACAAATGCACAAGATTCAGTAACCAACTCGATCAACTGGAAGAAAGGGTGTCAGTGATTGAAGATCAAGTGAATGAAATGAAAATCAAGTGAATGAAATGAAGATCAAGTGAATGAAATGAAGCAAGAAGAGATAGGGAAAATGGAACCAAGTTGGAAAACACTGCGGGTTATTATCCAGGAGAACTTCCCCAACCTAGCAAGGCAGGCCAACATTCAAATTCAGGAAATACAGAGAACACCACAAAGATACTCCTCGAGAAGAGCAACTCCAAGACACATAATTGTGAGATTCACCAAAGTTGAAATGAAGGAAAACATGTTAAGGGCAGCCAGAGAGAAAGGTCAGGTTACCCACAAAGTGAAGCCCATCAGACTAACAGCGGATCTCTCAGCAGAAATTCTACAAGCCAGAAGACAGTGGGAGCCAATATTCAACATTCTTAAAGAAAATAATTTTCAACCCAGAATTTCATATCCAACCAAATTAAGTTTCATAAATGAAGGAGAAATAAAATCCTTTACAGACAAGCAAATGCTGAGAGATTTTGCCACTTCCAGGCCTGCCCTACAAGAGCTCCTGAAGGAAGCACTAAACATGGAAAGGAACGACCAGTACCAGCCACTGCAAAAGCATGCCAAAATATAAAGACCATCGATGCTAGGAAGAAACTGCATCAACTAATGAGCAAAATAACCAGCTAACATCATAATGACAGGAACAAGTTCACACATAACAATATTAACCTTAAATGTAAATGGGCTAAATGCTCCAATTAAAAGACACAGACTGGCAAATTGGATAAAGAGTCAAGACCCATCAGTTTGCTGTATTCAGGAGACCATCTCACGTACAGAGACACACATACGCTCAAAATAAAGGGATGGATGAAGATCTACCAAGCAAATGGAAAACTGAAAAAGGCAGGGATTGCAATTCTAGTCTCTGATAAAACAGACTTTAAACCAACAAATATCAAAAGAGACAAAGCCATTATATAATATTAAAGGTATCAATTCAACAAGAGGAGCTAACTATCCTAAATATATTTGCACCCAATACAGGAGCACCCAGATTCATAAAGCAAGTCCTTAGAGACTTACAAAGAGACTTAGACTCCCACACAATAATAATGGGAGACTTTGACATCCCATGATCAACATTAGACAGATCAGCGAGACGGAAAGTTAACAAGGATATCCAGGAATTGAACTCAACTCTGCAAAAAGTGGACCTAATAGACATCTACAGAACTCTCCACCCCAAATCAACAGAATATATATTCTTCTCAGCACCACTTCGCACTTATTCCAAAATTGACCACTAGTTGGAAGTAAAGCACTCCTCAGTAAATGTAAAAGAATAGAAATTATAACAAACTGTCTCTCAGACCACAGTGCAATCAAACTAGAATTCAGGACTAAGAAGTTCACTCAAAGCCACTTAACTACATGGAAACTGAACAACCTGCTCCTGAATGACTACTGGGTACATAATGAAATGAAGGCAGAAATAAAGATGTTCTTCGAAACCAATGATAACAAAGATACAACATACCAGAATCTCTGGGACACATTTAAAGCAGTGTGTAGAGGGAAATTTATAGCACTAAATGCCCACAAGAGAAAGCAGGAAAGATCTAAAATGCACACCCTAACATCACAATTAAAAGAACTAGAGAAGCAAGAGCAAACACATTCAAACCTAGCAGAAGGCAAGAAATAACTAAGATCAGAGCAGAACTGAAGGAGATAGAGACATAAAAAACCCTCCCAAAAATCAATGAATCCAGGAGCTGGTTTTTTGAAAAGATCAACAAAATTGATAGACCTCTAGGAAGACTAATAAAGAAGAAAAGAGAGAAGAATCAAATAGATGCAATAAAAAATGATAATGGGGGTATCACCACCGACCCCACAGAAATACAAAGTACCATCAGAGAATACTATAAATACTTCTACACAAGTAAACTAGAAAAACCCCATCATCTCAGCCCAAAATCTCCTTAAGCTGATAAGAAACTTCAGCAAAGTCTCATGATACAAAATCAATGTGCAAAAATCACAAGCATTCTTGTATACCAATAATAGACAGAGAGTCAATCCACGAATGAACTCCCATTCACAATTGCTTCAAAGAGAATAAAATACCTAGGAATCCAACTTACAGGAGATGTGAAGGACCTCTTCGAGGAGAACTACAAACCACTGCTCAACAAAATAAAAGAGAACACAAACAAATGGAAGAACATTCCATGCTCATGGATGGGAAGAATCAGTATCATGAAAATGGCCATAGTGCCCAAGGTATTTTATAGATTCAATGCCATCCCCATTAAGCTACCAATGACTTTCCTCACAGGATTGGTAAAAACTACTTTAAGGTTCATATGGAAACAAAAAAGAGTCCACATTGCCAAGACAATCCTAAGCCAAAAGAACAAAGCTGGAGGCATTACGCTACCTGACTTCAAACTATACTACAAGGCTACAGTAACCAAAACAGCATGGTACTGGTACCAAAAACAGAGATATAGACCAATGGAACGGAACAGAGCCCTCAGAAATAATACCACACATCAACAACCATCTGATCTTTGACAAACCTGACAGAAGCGAGAAATGGGGAAAAAATTCCCTATTTAATAAATGGTGCTGGGAAAACTGGCTAGCCATAAGTAGAAAGGTGAAACTGGATTCCTTCATTATACCTTATACAGAAATTAACTGAAGATGGATTAGAGATTTAAATGTTAGACCTAAAATCATAAAAACCCTAGGGGAAAACCTAGGCAATACCTTTCAGGACATAGGTATGGGCAAGGACTTCATGTCTAAAACACCAAAAGCAATGGCAACAAAAGCCAGAGTTGACCAATCGGATCTAATTAAACTAAAGAGCTTCTGCACAGCAAAACAAACTACCATCGGAGTGAACAGGTAACCTACAGAATGGGAGAAAATGTTTGCAATCTACCCATCTGACAAAGGGCTAATATCCAGAACCTACAAAGAACTCAAACAAATTTACAAGAAAAAAACAAACAACCCCATCAAAAAGTGGGCACAGGATATGAACAGACACTTCTCAAAAGAAGCCATTTATGCAGCCAACAGACACATGAAAAAGTGCTCACCATCACTAGCCGTCAGAGAAATGCAAATCAAAACCACAATGAGATACCATCTCACACCAGTTAGAATGGCAATCATTAAAAAGTCAGGCAACAACAGGTGTTGGAGAGGATGTGGAGAAATAGGAACACTTTTACACTGTTGGTGGGAATGTAAACTAGTTCAACCATTGTGGAAGACAGTGTGGCGATTCCTCAAGGATCTAGAACTAGAAATACCATTTGACTGAGCCATCCCATTTCTGGGTATATACCCAAAGGATTATAAATCATGCTGCTATAAAGACACATGCACATGTATGTTTATTGCAGCACTATTCACAATAGCAAAGACTTGGAACCAGCCCAAATGTCCATCTGTGACAGACTGGATTAAGAAAATGTGGCACATATACACCATGGAATACTACGCAGCCATAGAAAAGGATGAGTTTGTATCCTTTGTAGGGACATGGATGCAGCTGGAAACCATCATCCTCAGCAAACTATCGCAAGAACAGTAAACCAAACACCTCATGTTCTCACTCATAGGTGGGAATTGAACAATGAGAACACTTGGGCACAGGAAGGGGAACATCACACACTGGGGCCTGTTGCGTTGGGGGGGGGGGAGGGATAGCATTAGGAGATATACTTAATGTAAATGACGAGTTAATGGGTGCAGCACACCAACATGGCACATGTATACATATGTAAGAAACCTGCACGTTGTGCACATGTACCCTAGAACATAAAGTATAATTTAAAAATAAATAAATAAATAAAAGTTTTTAAAAAATCTAATCATGTACTCCCTAGAAAAGACTGTCTCCTGTCATTTCCTGTCCTCTTTTTCCATCCTTCTTCACATTTTTGTTTCTTTCTAAATTGTCAGTGCCTGCACCTTGAAACCTTGAAGATGCTCCCCAGTTCCTTTCTACAAAAACTTGACCACCTATAGATTTTTTTTCCATAGGTCATTTATAATCCCTCTTTCTCCTGCTGCCTGCGTCCAGCATCTGTTGTGTGAGTCCAGGAGGAAACAGTTGAAACACAGTGAGTGAATGATGAGAGTCCACTGATCTTACTAAGGAAATGCATGTGAATCCGGCTGTCTGGATATTTCTCCCTCTGCCAGGTGACCTTAGGTCTGCAGATCTGCAAGTACAGGGTTTGAGATTGAGCAAACTTGGGTTTAGGCACATAGGCCATATAAAAGCCAGCAGTTTGCAGTTTACCAGGCATAGCCTTTTTCTAAATCTGTTTTCATTTGTAGAAGACATACTCTTAACCTTTGACACTAAATTGGTGTAATCCTGGTGATTAGAAAACACTGAAATGAGCGTCTGTTGAATTTCATGTTCACATCTACACAGCTTTCTTTTGGTCCATCAGTCAATAGATAGAGATATGAATGTATATGTGTGTGTGTGTGTTTGTGTGTGTGTGTATGTATCTAATCTATATATAGATATAGATAAAATATTTAGTTTGTACTATTATAGTTTGTGTTTTAAGTAGTTTGTGATTTAATGCAGAAGTCTCCAACCCTGTGGTTGTGGACCAGTACCTGTCCATGGCCTGTTAGGAACCCATAGCAGGAGGTGAGTGATGGGCATGTGAGCCTTACCACCTGAGCTCTGCCTCCTGTCAGATCAGCGGGGGCATTAGATTCTCATACCAGCACAAACCCCATTGTGACTTGCACATGCAAGGGATCTAGGTTGCGTGCTTCTTATAACAACAAATGCCTGATCTGAGGTGGAACAGTTTCATCCTGAAACCACCCCTCCTCCCTCCGACACATTCTCCCTGGTGGAAAAATTGTTGTCCATGAAACCCGTCCCTGGTGCCAAAAAAGTTAGGGACCACTGGTGTAATGGGAGAATTATAATGTACACTTACATATCAAAATAATAATATTTCAGTATATGATGTAAGTATTTCTTTGGAAAACAAGGCATATCTTTTAAAATGGGGTAAAGAGATTCTATCTGCCTATTGGCATAGTTAGGTTGATTGATTTACTTATAAAATGATGGCTAGAACATGAGGAAATATATTAGACTTCAGACTACATATTAGGTTTTGGATTTGTTATTGTTGGTTAAAAAAAATCTTTGACTATAAAAAGTGAGTTGGTTTTAAATAGTGTAATTAGGCAATCACTGTGTTGCTTATCTGCATTCACAAAGAGCAAATGAAAACCGGAAGTGACTACATGTTGCTTAATTAGTCCAATTAAACACCTGTCTTAGACTTTCTTGCTTAACAAACCCTCGACTTCTCAAAATCACTAGCACATTGCTAAAAATATAACTTTAATTTGAAAAATTGTTGAACTGCTTTGCACATTTCTGTATGAAAAATGTAAAAAAAAAAAAAACTTGGAAATTATGCATTGCTTAAAACAAAAAGATTAGACTTTGTAATTAAGCTAATTTAGTGGTACTATACAAATATAATCAGATTGAAAGCTTATTAAAAACACATTAGAACAAAAGAAAGAGTATATATGAAAATAAGCATGGCATGTGTTGAGGAATTCCATAAAATACTTGGATGAAAGACAGGAGTGGTCCTGAGATCCGCAGGACTCCCTGTAAGCCCCAGAATGTCTTTAGCGTAGCCACCTAAATGACTTGGAAGATATCAGAAAAGGAGATTTCTGATATTCTTTTGTGAATCCCTCTTAATTTTGACCTAAAAATTCATTGAAAATCAATACTATCCCATTTATTTTAGTTTATCTCAGTGAATACAGAGAACAGATTTCAGATATTTGTATGTAAAACTTACCATCATGAACCAGAAGTCAAGAATTTTACTTTATTAGCACATAGAATGTAGAAATTTGAAGTAACTTAAGGATAATTTTTAATTTATAGCCGACAAAAATGAATCCCAAAGAGATTAATTGAACTCAATTTTATACAGTGAGTAAGTGGCTGGTCTGGGGCTCAAGTTCAATTATTCTGACCTCATGTCCGGCACTCTTTCCCCTTGTGGTTGTATGTTCAATATTATTTTTTGGAGCATTCCTTTAGTTACAGAGCTAAGTTCCTTAAATAAACTGTCTTACTTAAGCTTCACAGCATCCCTATAAGGTGTATATTATCGTCTTCATTTTTCTTAATAGGAAGCTGAATCTCAGATTCAATCATTTGTCACCTAAGTAAGAAACGGCAAGTTCCAAATTATGTATTGTTTCTGTCCCCTGCCCCATGCTGCTTCCTCTCACTGACATTTCACTCTGCAGTATTGAATGCTTCCATACTAATTATCCAGGGCCCATTCTGCAGTTTCAAAAATGCTAATACCAGTTTTAAAGAGAAATGATATCCTGAATTAGAAAATGAGCTGCTTTCTTTTTGCGTGTGAGTTGTCCTAATAAAGGTTCACAAGAAGAACCTTGACAAGCATAATTACAACCTGCTCATTTCCCCTTTAAGTCATCAAACATTCCCAAGAAGCTTGAGGCCTCCAAGAAGTGATGCTTAAGGAATGTAGCTTGACAATATGGCAGTGCATTCAAGTGGAAGGCTGGCATTCTATCCATGAAGAAGATGACCCTACAGTAAAATATCAATGTGGCCTTTTTTCACATCACTGGCATATTACCAGCAGTTTGTAATTTAATGGAAGAATAATAACGTACACTTACACATCAAAATCAGAAAATGTCAGTGTATGATGTAATTGTTTCTTTGAAAAACAAGGGAATGTCTTAAAATGGCGTGTGTCATGCATACTGTAATAAAATTATGCAGCCACATCAGTTGTCTTGCCATAAAACCAATTGATTATAGATTTAAAAATTTGTATTATGTAAAATGAGACAAATATGTGTTGATCATTATCTTAGGGTAATAAACTACAAATGTCAGACAAATTAAAACCTGAATTATTCTTCTTTGATAGGCTTTATGACTTCTGGCAGGCAAATTGCTCAAAGCTTTGATTTTCTTATCTGAGTAATAGGGATAATACTTTTATTTCCTTATTCTCACAAACATGTGCTGTATGTGTAATGAGCTGAGCATATCTGGAGAACACTTACTATTTAACGTTCTATTAAGCAAAGAGCAAGGTAGTATTATTAATCATGTTTTACTTTAATTCTAGAGTAGAAACTAATAAACAATAGAAGGATGAGATTTTGTTGAGATTTTTCTGCTTCTAATTTTTGGAAGAAACTGTTTTTATATATGCTAGTGGAGAGATTTTTTTTTTTCTTAGAACTTAGTAGGCTTGTGTTAAACTTAGCTCCCTGTGGCTTTCAAGTATAATTTTCTTTATAGGAGACTAGTATTGTTGGTTTTATTCTAAGAAATGATAATAGATTATTTATATTTTTCATTTTAGTATTAATTCCAGCTATTAATTTTCAAGCTTATTAAGAATCTAAAGCTCCTTTTCATTATTTCTAAAAGGTAGCTTGAAATTTACATTTTCAATATATCATGGTTACCGTGATTTGATAAAGTATTTTTAAAAATATATGTCATATGACAAAACCATGAAACTCAAGGTAGAGTGTACACACATATACACATACACAGGACACAAATATAGGCTAGAATTCCTTTCATGTTACAGAGAGACAGACAAAGAGATAGACCAAAACAATAAATAAATAAAAAATAAATTCAGTGGTTACTACAAAAAATATGAGAAAAATAAATAAATCATTTTTATTTGATGCAATGAGGTTTATATCCATACTTTCCTTAGATGTTTAAGAAATTTAAAAGAAATTAATATCAAGGAAACTAATATTAAACAAGAATAAATAAATTAATATCAAACACTGTTACTTTTTAAGGTCAGTGTCATTTAAGCTATAATCCCCCATATCAAAATATGGGGTTTTTTTTTAGATTACTAGAAATTTTATTTGTTTTGAATTGTGCTTTTGAATGTTGCCTTTACCCTCTATACTTAGTAGGAACAAATACGAGCTTCAGCCAATGAAATAAGAACAGACAGGGCATGGTGATAAAGTACTTGACTCTCCTGTGTTTCTTTTTTTTTTTTTTTTTTTTTTTTTTTTTTCTTTTGTTGAGACGGAGTCTCGCTCTGTCGCCCAGGCTGGAGTGCAGTGGCCGGATCTCAGCTCACTGCAAGCTCCGCCTCCCGGGTTTACACCATTCTCCTGCCTCAGCCTCCGGAGTAGCTGGGACTACAGGCGCCCGCCACCTCGCCCGGCTAGTTTTTTGTATTTTTAGTAGAGACGGGGTTTCACCATGTTAGCCAGGATGGTCTCCATCTCCTGACCTCGTGATCCGCCCGTCTCGGCCTCCCAAAGTGCTGGGATTACAGGCTTGAGCCACCGCGCCCGGCCAAATCTCCTGTGTTTCGATGATGATTTTGATGGTTTTTCATTGATGATTTAGATTTGCTTATTGAAGTGTGGTCTCAGTGAGCCCTGTATTCTCAAGTCATCTACAGTGTTGCCAAATGTGGTTGATCTGTTTTCTGAAAAACTTTTTCTGATTTCTGAAATGGACTAATGTGTCTTTCTGTATCCAGCATTCAAAGTGATTGATAATCCCTCTGCAAAACCCATACAGGTATAAAAGACAAGAGGAGATGTGATAGCTTTTGGCTACCCACCAGAACTGTTTGTGCTAGAGGGATGTGAGTTCACTTATACGTTGGGTTTTGCTTATCATTTTCATCCAAAAGAAAAGGATACATTGAGATGCCTGTGAGTGGATAGAAATAGAAAATTCATTGCTAGTGGAGGTTTGGTAAGGATTTTAGTGAGTGGAAAATCTGGCTGGTTGTCGGTGAGCTACATTTGGGCTGGAAATATTGAGGGAGATGATCAGACATTTGAGATATCTTTAAGGCATTTGGCCATAGCCCTTAACGTGCTCTCAAGTTAAGAGGGTGGCAGAAAAATATTTATTCTACAACTTTATTTTTGATTTTTAACATCAAATGCAGTTTGTCTCTTTAAGAACAAAAATAAATATTCAGACAAAATTCTCCCAGTTAGCAGAAATCACTCATTTTCTCCTAAAATGACATTAAAAAGAGTAAAAGCTTTTAAAGTCTGCAAGTAACATTTGAAAAATTTATAAATACATTGGACTATATACATACCAACTGTATCTACCTGTATTTGTAGGCTTATTTAAAAAATCTATACTAATGTCATAATTTACTAAAGCCATTAACTGAACTGTTTGAAATTTCATTCTCAATAATTCTTTTTAGAGTCAGTAGTTGGGTCTTTCCATAAGAAAAAGTTTGCAATCTGACTTGAAAAACTTTGGATTTGTGATATTTGTCTCCCTGTTATTCGTTTTCTGCTCTGAGAGATGCCAACAAGTGGCAACTGAATTATTCCCAGGTCATTGAAAAGTGAAGAGAATGGATTCCCAGAACTGTATAAGAACAAGGACTTGGCAATTTAAATTTTTTCATATAAAAAAATGAGCTTTGGGAGGCCGAGGCGGGCGGATTATGAGGTCAGGAGATCGATACCATCCTGACGAACATGGTGAAACCCTGTCTCTACTAAAAATACAAAAAAAAGTATCCAGGCATGGTGGCAGGTGCCTGTAGTCCCAGCTGCTCGGGAGGCTGAGGCAGGAGAATGGCGTGAGCCCGGGAGGCGTAGCTTACAGTACCCGAGATGGTGCCACTGCACTCCAGCCTGGGCGACAGAGTGAGATTCCGTCTCAAAAAAAAAAAAAAAAGGAGGGGGGGAATATGTTCCTAGCAATTCATAGAAAAAAGTGTGTGAAACTCACCTAAAAAGCACGAGACTGGCAGGCAAAGCTTTATCCACCAAATGTTATAATAAAAATATTTGCATAATAAAAGAGTAAAACAAAAGTTTGTATATGTCTTTGTGTGCATACAAATAGAGAATGTGTGTTATTTATTTTTCTAAATTAGCATACATTCCTGAACTAAGAATGTATTACATACATTACACAATATACATAAAAGTAGACATTTAAAAGAATGGCATAAACTTCTGAAAACATTCTGTTTATTAACTGTATACAGTGATATTAGCTACTGTAATAGAGGATCTTTAAAAATCTCAGAGACTTAACAGAAGTTTTCTTCTTACTACATAATATCTCAATGGGTCTTTCTGATCCATAGGTCACTCTCTTCCAAGGGAAACTTCAGGAAGTTAGGCCCCTTTCAGCTTGTGGCTTCTTCATCTTCAACACCTGGCTTCCAAGTTTGCCAGTTGGGAGAAAAGCAAACAAACAAACAAACAAACAAAAAACATGGAGGATGATTTTAATGCGCCAGATTGAGAAGAACACACAGCACTCACTGATGATCACATTTCATTGGCTGGAATTTGTCAATTGACCAAATCAACTTAAAACGAGAGTGAAAAATATAGTCTCACATTGTGTCCACAAGAAAAAGAAGTGGGTTGGTTGGTGGCACCCAGCAGTCTTCTCCACTAACAATTACAAACATAATAAATTTGCTTTTCGCTAAGAATAAAAATCAACAAATGTATCTCAATTGGCTGTATTTGCTGGATGTTTTCTCTTTTTAAAGACTTGCAAGTCATAATTGCTTTAAACCATCATGAGCTAATGTCGTAAGGACCCTGGGATGAGATTCGTTGTCAGCAATAATAGATGCAAATACATATTTGAACTTCTCAGCTCTGATGAGATTATATGTTTTTTTCAGCCTATAACCTAGTTGACAAAGAGGTTGTATTATGAGTAAAGTTAATGTTGACTATGTGTTTTCTTATAGTTTACTTATGCTTGTATTTTTAGTACTATCTTCGATCTCCAGCTTATAGTCTTTTAAAGTCTGTTCCATTCTGTGCATGGGTATGTGTGTGTGCAAGTGTGTGTGAAAACTAGAATATTTAAGACTTAAATCCACTTACCAGGTACACATTAAAGTGTAAGGTCACCCTTGCAATTCCTGGATTTGTGGACCCTTACCCTTACCTCAAGATACCCCATTTATCATATGTGACATGTGACCATCTGAGGTAGGGATAGGTGGTGGTACTAGTGTAAGTCCTTATATGAAACAGTAGTCAGGCTACATTGTTTTATATTTGTAGACAAAAATCAATATAGCATCTTGATATTTTTCCTGCATCCCACCGTCTACTATTCCCTATAGAGTGTGCGCACCCTGTGCAGGAGTCCACTAACCTTAAAAAAAGAAAATATCAAACCTCGTGCCCATGTCAATCAACGAGTACAACAAAAAGATGATGAATGCTGGAGGAATGAGAATTTGGGTAAACTGAATCCTTTGCCTAACATACTGTTGACTGGAAAATATTTTGTGCCTGTCGTGCTTTCAGATTTGTTTCTACTCTTTCTTGGAACACTTTGGCTTTACTTTGTTTTATTTTGTTTTAACCTTACTAAATGCAAAATAGTGACTCATGAATGGAATTGAATTTTTAATTTCTAGGGACATTCTCAACAGCATGGATTTCCTCAGATGGGCACTAATGGTTAAAATATTTTGGAATTTGAAAAAGAGGAATGCCTCATTACCCATTTAAAATCCTTGGTTCTAAGCAATTGCTTCTTCAGTGAATATCTAGCATTATTTTGGTTTCTTAATTTTGAGCATCACTTTTCATTGGCTGTAAGTGTAGATACTGAAAGTTGTATAGATTTTAGGATAACCTAGGTTGGCAATAGATCCTTTAAACAAGTTTGTTTCTTTTCGTTGCTTGGTTTGTTATGTTTTATCAAATCAAAGATGCCATCAACTGTAAGATATATATTTTAGATACTCTAAGAAAAAAATTAAGTTCTGTCAAATATATCTTTAAAAATGACATAAATTGTAACACTCATTCTTATTTTGTATATGTTAAACCGTGGTGAAAAGGTATACCTTATAATTAATGAAATACAAAATATTATACTATCTTCCAGCAAAGGTTTCAAGAAATTTTAAGGATATATAAACTGCAGAAAGATTAAAACATCTTAAAGGAAAATGCTTTTAAGAAAGCAAGATGAATGTAAGAACAAATAAGGAGCAGGACTGAGACTAATTTGGTAACAATCATCATTACATCATATGCCTTCCTGAAGGGACCATAAATTTGGGTGAAACTGTTTTGAAGTCCATACAAAAAGGAAAAGGAAATCTTAATTTATTACGCAGCTTAAAATCATAAAATAAAATCAAACCAGTTTTTAAGAAGAAGTGTCAATATCCTTGGTACTGAAATGAACAAAAATTTATGTAATGTGAGCAACAATAATATCTCATCAATAACCTTCGAGAACACACAGTGAGCATCCTATGACTTTGTGCAGTAGTATCCTCCCATTGAGGTAAGTGGTATCACAATAAGTCAGTAGAAACACTTTTACCAGTGTCCAGTATAATACTTCTTCTCTCCTGGCTTATCTGCTTTAATGTAGAGTGGTTGGTGTTTTGTACTAGGTGGTGAGAGAGAGATGGACTGAACGTCCTTAAACAAACTAAATGTTTCTCTCAGGCAAGCTTTTGGATGGCAGTGATCTAGACCATACTCTCTGGAGGTTACCAAGAATGGAGCTTATCTATGCTCCTGTTTAAATATGAAACATCATGTCCTAATAGAGACTGGAAAAAATATTAGTTGATATTCTCTAAGGAAAATTGAGTTTCATCTGAAGAATCCGTGCATAAAGAAAAGGCTGCTGGGCATGGTGGCAGGCGCCTATAGTCCCAGCTACTCCAGAGGCTGAGGCAGGAAAATGGTGTGAACCCGGGAGGCAGAGCTTGCAGTGAGCCAAGATCACGCCACTGCACTCCAGTCTGGGCGACAGAGCGAGACTCCGTCTCAAAAAAAAAAAAAAAAAAAGTTAAGAAAAGGCTGCTGTACTTTGTATTGGCTCATAGACACTACTGAAACACTTCCTAGGAAATGAGTTAAAATCGCATCTCACCTATAACACGAAAGGATGATCCAGTTCCCAAACGCTCTACTCCATAATTTGCAGCCACAGAATATTTAGCCTAGAAAAATTTTAATATACATATGACTGGCTACTCATGTTGGCCATAAAAATATCTCACCCAATCATAGATATTTATTTGGGGCGTTATTTCTGAATTCTACTTGCTATTATTTTCTTCAGGAAATATATACCACAGCAACTGAGTTATAAGGCTTGCCTCATGGCCTTATTTAAAAGTTGAGGGTGCATCTACAATAATTAATAAGTATAATACATTAATTATAGGCTTTCTTTATAGCAAAAAATTAATTAGTGCCAGTTCAGTCCTATCTTAGATAATTAAATCATAAGGCCATATCTTCAAGGTTTCAGAAAGCTGGTCTTCCAGGTCTCAGTATCAGTGGGCATGCATCTGAATTCTATGCAGTTACTATCAGATAATGGGGAGGAAATTTCAAAGACAAAGAGACAGACTAATTCTCTGAGGATTTTCCCTCTATAAATTATTAATGCATCATTAAAAGATCACTGTTTCTGACTTTTGAAGCTGTGGAAGCATCAATAACTGTGGTTCTTATGATTTCTTTTTTAATCTGAAATAAGGTGTGAAGTTGTGCTTGAGAGAAATGATCCGTTCAACAAGAGATCCTATTATAGTAGTTTCTATTGTAGTAGTTTCTGTGAAAGTTTTATCTTAGTTATTAGTGAAGTTGAAATAAATTTGTATTATCACCTCCTTTTACCAGAATTTGTATAACTTTGTTGGTCTACCTTTCTCTCTGATGTGTACAACATATAACATACATATCTCTTTAAATCTCACAAATATTCTGCTCTAGGAAATAACTTCTAATAGAGTATACCAGAAGGTAAGCATATATCTTTTTATGTATTTTATGAGAAAAGGCACAAGCCATATTTGCACTTACTCTATCATTGCTAAATGAATAAATCAGGTGGTTCAAGGAAGGATACTTTAAGAAAAACATCATTTTGATGTATTACTTGGCAGTTAATTTTTAAGTGGTCATTAAAACCTGACTTAAGATTTCTCCTTAGAAGCTTGGTATTATCAAATATATTACTATATGAAGACTTAACTTCATATTTCAAGTTAGTTACATAAGTTTTCCTCTTTCAGGAATTTTTCATTCATCTTCAGTTGCTCCCGGAATAGAGTGCTTTTTGTAATGTTGTCTTCAAACATTCACCCCAAAAATGTCTTGCTTTGGAATTTCTAATTTTTTAAATTTTTACTTGTTTTAAATTTTAATCTTTGTAGGTTTTGGCAACAATTGAAGGCTTCCCTTGTGTTAGCTGAGTAATCATGAAGATTGAACTACTTTAGAGCAACACCGCAGTAGAAATCACAAAAACTTACTACTCATATCTGCAAAGTGCATGAGTCTTTAGGCATCTAGCAAAACAATGCCCAAGTTATCTTGGTTCTGCTTTATTGGTTTTTCTGGAGAGCTCAACAATTTCACCGTATTTATACATGTACACTCTCACTTTTCCAAGTTCCTTGTACCTGCGTAATAGAGGAGATGCTTTCCCACCAGAAGACAGTGAATTGATTCACCAAGCTGTAAAGAATCATGATGTATCTTGGCACCTAAAATGAGAGGAAGGTTTTACCTGTTAAAAGTCACTGCTGCCGGGCGCGATGGCTCATGCTGGTAATCCCAGAACTTTGGGAGGCCAAGGCAGGCAGATCACCTGAGGTCAGGAGTTTGAGACCAGCCTGGCCAACATGGTGAAACCCCATCTCTACTAAAAATACAAAAAAAATTAGCTGGGCTTGGGGGCGGGTTCCTGAAATCCCAGCTACTCCAGAGGCTGAGTCAGGAGAATAGCTTGAACTCAGGAGGCAGAGGTTGCAGTGAGCCAGGATTGTGCCACCATACTCTAGCCTGGGCAACGGAGTGAGACTCTGTCTCAAAAAAAAAAGGTCACTGCTCTGTCTTTCACTTTTTTTTTTTTTTGCTTCAGCTAGACTCCTAGATAAATGTTTCTGAAAGTAAAGTTTATAATCCATACAAATCTTAATTGTATGCAACGAATGCAAAATGCCTACACCCAGACTTACCTGATCAGAAGCTCTGTGGGTAGAGTCCAGAAATTTGCCTTCTTACAGGAATCTAGGGGAATGTTAGGGATGATAAAGTTGGAAAATAATTGTGCCAAATTTTAGCGTTTCTTATATTTTGATATGCATATGAATCAACTATTAGTAGATCTTGGATGGGGCCTGTAATTCTACATTTCTAACAAACCTAGATAACACTGATGCTCTCCATAGCTCACTTGGAGTATCAGTATGCTAAAGTTTTTCAGCTGGCTGCTCCATGGATAAGGCTTAGACAAACTACACTGTTGCTAGTTTCAGGAAGCAACAGAGTTGCTCTGTCACAAGTCTCAGGTCCTTCTCACATTTCAAAATCAGTGTAATGGAGTTTGCAAGACAAAGTGCCTTGATGCCCTGACTATTGCTTATTATTATTTTGGAGAAAGAAGTATTTCATGTCTGTTGAGCTTTTAGACCCTAAAAGTAGAGTACTGATCAAGTAGATGAGACATAGTGAAGTTGACAAATTGTCTTAAAATACAACACATTGCAAGAAAGAGAAATGAATGAAATGGTCTTGGCCACTGCACTACTGCCATTGTGCAGGAGTGGTGGGTCTACTTTTAGGACTTTAGGTCATGAGCAGTCTATACCAGCCTGGGTCTCAGTTTTATACTCAGATCGCACCATTAACATATCTGAAAACAATGGTGCCTATTATCTGACTATTTCTGAGTTTTCCACTGGCCAAGGTTCTCCTGGGACCATTATTAGATTAAGGTCCAAGGACCCTTGAACACTTATATTCTTACCTGTGACCTGCAGAATTTCTTCTCTTTAAGGAGAGGCAGAGAGATTGAGGAAATATTTGGGGTAGGGCTAGAGCAAAGTTGAGTATTCTTATAGGTTGTGGTTAGGAAGTCTGCAGAGAGGAGGATGTTGAAGATTTAGGAGGAAGTTGGCACAGCTAATGCAACAGTACTGGAGGATGTGATTAGGAAATTAGTTAAAGGGGTGATGGTAATAGCAGGCTTTTCCTGTTGTAGGAGGGATAAAGATGGGTGCAGAAATAAGTGAGTTTGGTGGCAGGTAATATATGTTCCTTTTAAAACTATATGAATTTGAGAAGGAAATGATTACTGCTAAGAAAATTAGCCAGGAGATATTTCTAGGAGGAAGTGAAATTGAGTAAATGGCACTAAATGTGGTAGAATGGTATTATAAGATAAAAATGATTTGATTTAACAACCTGTTAACTAACTTAAGAGGACTCTGCTACAGGAGGTGAGAGGATTAAAGCAAATTTCACTGGGCTGAGAAATTAATGGAAAGAGAAATGGACACTTTGAACCCACGCTTTTCTTAAAAAAAAAACTTGGCAATGACTAATAAAATCTGAATTTCTTAACTTGGCTTTCAAAGCCTTGCAGAGTTTTCTTCCATTACATCTATCTAACCTTACTTTCCAAATGATTTATAGGTTTGCTTTATTCTCAAGTAAGACTGATTTCCTTACTGCCTTGGAAAACATGAACTCCATCTTGAGATGTGTCAATATTCATGCTATTACTACCAGTTTTTGTTGCAGGGACTTTGCTCCCCCGCTCCCCCGCTCCCCCTTCACCGGACGCCTTTTTTTTTTCTCCCTATTGCTTGCAAATGGATAGCAAAGAAGAATGTGTGGATCTTGAGTGATCCTTGCCTTGGGTGAAAGTTAAGAGTGGGAATTAGAGAGAATCCCTGGTTGGGGCAGAGGGAGACTTAACATCCAACTAAGGATTTCCATAGAATGAAACATTTGTTTTGAGACAGAAACATGTTTTAATAACATATTCTCAGTGTTTGCTTACAAAGGGATTTCTTTGTCAAACTCTTCCATTCACTGAAAGAAAACAGCTTCTGATGTATCTTAAAGAAAGTGTGCTTACATTTGCCTTTTATTTCTGGATTTCTCTACTTGTCCTCATAGGGCCCATGTTCTAGTAACATATTCTCAATGTCTGCTTACAAAAGTTTTTCTCTGTCAAGCTCTTTCATTCACTGAAAGAAAACAGCTTATGATGAATGTTCAAGAAAGCATGCTGACATTTGCCTTTTTAAAAATACAGATTTAGGGGGTACAAGTGCAGTTTTGTTACATGTATATGTTGTGTAGTGGTGAAGTCCAGAATAAGCCATTTCTTACAAGACTGCCAACAAGCTGTGTTAGACACTTAAAAAGTCTATGAGTACCATCTACCAAGACCTAGTGTCAGTCTGGATATCAAACTTACGCACAGATACCTGCAATTCCAGCAACTGGGCCACCTTGTGGCTCCCACCTTTTCATCAAAATGTGTTCCTGCTGCTCTGACTTCTCTAAGGCATCCAGTTGTGGATGCAGCTATATTCGTATGCAGAAGCTGACTGCACTATTCATTAGAATTAATAATTCTGATATTCCCTAACTGACTTGAGAAGTGGTGGGTGGATCCATGGGACTAGGTAGTCACTTTCTTCACTAAAAATCTTTGATTCCTGATCTTTAGTATATCTTGGTTCTTCATGACTGAGCAATGAATTTCTTTTTTTTAATTTCATTTTTATTTTAAGTTCAGAGGTACATGTGCAGGTTTGTTATATAGGTAAACTTGTGTCAAGGGGGTTTGTGGTACAGATTATTTTGTCACCCAGGTATTAAGCCTGATACTCATTAGTTATTTTTCCTGATTCTCTCCCTCCTCCCAACCTCCACCCTCTGATAGGCTCCAGTGTGTGTTGTTCCCCTCTATGTATCCATGTGTTCTCATCATTTAGCTCCCACTTGTAAGTGAGAATATGCAGTATTCAATTCTCTGTTCTTGCATTGGTTTGCTAAGGATAATGTCCTCTAGCTCCATCCATGATCCTGCAAAGGACATGATCTTGTTCTTTTTTAAGCAATGAATTTCCTTGTTGTTCTTTGATTTACCCATAGAAAAGCATTGTTACATAGGAACCCTAAGATCTACTATTTGGTTAGTTATAAGATTTTTGAAATACTTTTGTCCTTCTTTGACTTTCAGCTGACACAAAAAGCCCTAATATGCATTTTCTAGACTGAGACTTTTGAATATATCAGATATTACAGGGCATTGCAGGAAGATAGGATAACATAGTTGGTTAACATTTCACTGACATTTATAAATATACATTAATATATATAAATAATGCCTTTGAATGAAAAGATAACCAATAGGACACAAATAAATGTAGTGAGACAAATGTAGAGAATAAATACATTTTAAGATTATTTTGTCTTTTAGCAACCTCTCATTGTTAGAAGGAAAAACAAGAGGAGAATGGTGAGTTCTCAAGTTCCAAAGATACAGCATAGAACACAAGAATAATTTAGCCTTTTGTCTCTCTGGAGTCATGTGAATTTGAAGAAGTTCTTTTTTTCACCTAAGGTAACTTCTCTAAGCTGGGTTTCCCTACCTGTAAAATAACAAGATAGAACCGAAGTAGATGAATATGAACTTTCAGAATTTTAGGTGTAAATATAGGCACAGCTCAAGAAGAATAAAAGCCTTTAACATACTGGGGAAAAAATGACACTTCAGGTGGGAGAAAAGGAAAGTGTGCAGTAGTATAGAGTGGCACGCATTGTCATAGGGTGGCAAGAGAACGGACATGGCAACTCAGGAGGAAGGTAGGAGAGTGAGACTAAATCAGTACATTTGCATAGCAAAGGCTAGGTTGAGAATTCCCAAGAGTGGTTAGTTTAAAAAGACAGACCCAACTTTTTCACCTACTAATGGATCTAAACTACTTTTGCTACTTCCATTTAAACATTTGATATACTGGCCAGAAGTGAGGAGCAAGAGTCCTGCATATGCTAATCTTACATAATCTGTCCCTAATTTACTGAAAAGTTTATTAGGTTTACGGTAAAAAGAGAACTAAACTGAAAGAGAGATATTTTAAGTTTACAGTAAAAAGAGATCTGAACGGAGTGAGAGGCTTTCTTGGTTATTTGTTATGTAAATATCTAGAATGCTAATTTTAGAATAAACTGGGCAGAAATGACATCTTTTCAATCTTGAGTCTTCCCATCCAAGAACATGGGATGTCTCTGTATTATGTAGGTCTTCTTTTATGTTCTTCACTAAAATGTTATTTTCCCCCATGCGACATTCTACGTGTTATGTTACGGTTATTTCTGATCATATAAATGTATGCTTATTGTGAATGGCATATTTAAAATCACATTTCTCCTTTGTTACTGCTCTATTAGGTTTTTATTGTTTATATTATATTTAGCCATCTTGCTGTTTGCTCTTGTAGTAGTTGGACTTGTTTGTCTTTTAATTATTTTTTATTTTCTTAGGAATCCTATTCTCTATAAGTTAAGATGTAATTTAATGTCTACTCTTCTAATACTTATATATCTTCTTTTTCTTATCTAATTTATTAATTTGTCCTCCAATAAAACACTGAATAGCAGTGAAAAGCATTGACAATTGTTTATTCCAAGCTGATTAAGACATGAGCCTTTATGGAAGCCCATCCCTTTCTTTCTATTTGCCTCTTTTCCCTTTCTTCCCTTTGTGCTCTTCTACCATGACTACATGAGAGCTTTTACTAAATGAGGATTGATTTGCTTCTTATGAAAGTAATCACATTTTTCTTAGGAACTTCCTGGTAATATTCCATGGTTTCTTTTTCCCCACAAAACTGATATTTTCTATTGGTTTGCTATTATTTGCGTCACCTAAACTGTGCCTAATGCAGTAATGCACCATGACATATAGAAGGCTAGAAATGTGTCAGCCCCTCCAGAAGATGAACCCACATTATAGTCGTGTAGCAATTTTGGTAGAGTCACTACCAGCTTCTACTTCTTAAAAATGTCAATTTATCTAAAATTAATAGCTCCTCTCCACCCTATTTTTTCTCATTTGTGAAGTCTAAAAAAATAGATTATGAAACATCTCATAATTATGTATAAAACGAGAATAAATTACATCTCAGTGAGAATAGGGAGTATTTTCCTCTGATAAAAGGTGCCTGGCCTAAATGCAGATGGTAGAGATGGTTGCTGTGTTTGCTTAGGGGACTTAGGTGCTTGTTTCCAGGTATTGGCTGTTCTGGGGAGTTGAGGTTCTTGGAAGAGTAGTATGTTCATTGTTAGAGTAAATCCTCATTAAGGAGAATGCTCCCTGCACCTCAGAAAAGCAATCTTTGTGACAAGCTGTCTTTTTTTAATGGTTGCCGTGTGTGGGTGGCACTGAAAAGATTACAATGTGTTCCTCATTGCATACACATTTTACAGCTAAACCAGTATTATCGGATATTCTTATATTTAATGATTTTGCCATTTTTTGGCTAGTGTTTGTACTTAAATGACCTTATAGAATCTTTCTTAAGTTCACTGTATATAATTATTTAGCAATCAAAAGAGAGCCAAATATGACAGTTCCCAACCCTGCACTAATCACCTCTTAAGTATTGGTTCTATCTACATACATCATCTTAATTTACATTTATTCAATCCTTTTTTTCTTTCAGTGCTATCTCTTTCTCTATAAACTGACCAGATATTAATTGTGACTTTGAGTAATTGCTTTGATTGCTCTGGGATTTGGAGTAAACATCAGAAGCTAACTCCATTTGGAACTTTTTTGTAGACTGGCTTTCTTAATCTCCAATAACATCTTTAGTCTGCTAACCAGGGTAAATATCAACGAAAATAAACCACAGAACCTACATTCTTGTGAAGCTGATAAAAAAAAAAATACAATAGTGAACATGACTGGCAACTTTTGTTGAACAGAATATGGAACAGTTGTATTCATTTCCCCTCCAAACTTCTCACTGGCGGAAAATAAAGGTTCAGAAGTTTATAGGAGATAGCAAGTTGCTCAAAAGATATTAATAGCCTTGTTAGCAAATTAAATAGCTCTAGATATAGTGTTAAAAGAAGTTTGGCAGTTGAGATATGTGTCCAAATTATGATACTTAGAAAAAGAGTGATAATCAATTCAAATCTCATGATTCTAGAAATTGTAGCTGGTTAACTAAACATTAAGTCTGAATTATTTATTCCCCTCACATAAAATTTACCATTTTATTTATTCTATTTTATTTTCTGAGATGAAGTCTTGCTCTTGTCGCCCAGGCTGGAGTCCAATGGTGCAATCTCGACTCACTGCAACCTGTACCTCCCGAGTTCAAGAGATTCTCCAGCCTCAGCCTCCCGAGTAGCTGGGATTACAGGCACCTGCCACCACGCCCAGCTAATTTTTGTATTTTTAGTATAGATGGGGTTTCACCATGTTGGCCGGGCTGGTCTCGAACTCCTGACCTCAGGCGATCTGCCTGCCTCAGCCTCCCAAAGTGCTGGGATTACAGGCATGAGCCACCACGCCTGGCCAAAATTTACCATTTTATTTATATAAGATAAAATTCTAAATAGCAAAGGTCTTCAAAAGTGCTTGGAAAATAACGTATAAGTACTGGGTGTTGGCTACTCATTATTTATTAATTGCTCATTCATCTCTGCCCTGACTTACAGGGCTCAGCACTGGATATTGGTTCTCCTGGCTAAGTACTCAGAGGCACTTCCATTTTTGCTTTGCTTCCTTTCCACCCTGAGGCTGGGTACTCCAAGGAGCACTGTACTTGTCAGTCTGTAAAAGTGAGTGAACTTGAAACTTTGAGCTACTGGCAAGTATGCTATTTCTGATTATTCATGTGCTTTTGTTTTTCTACAGGAAATAAATGATAACCATTTATTTGTATGCTAATCCATGTAATTCCACACTTTCCTTGGTAAGGCTATGTGATGAGGCTAAGTGATGTGCATTCATGATTTAATAATGAAATCCCATGATTTAATAAACACAGAGATTTAGAAATTATGAGATAACATGACACTTCTAGACAGTTTTGCAAAGAAGTTTTACAGTTTTTCTTTTATATTTAAGGTGACTACACTTGTCAACACAAGCAACAAAGGCCCATCTGGTAAAAAGAAAGGGAGGTCAAAGAAAGCCCATGTGCTAGCTGCCTCTGTAGAGCAAGCCACTCAGAACTTCCTGGAAAAGGGTGAACAGATCGCTAAGGAGAGTCAAGATCTCAAAGAAGAGTTGGTGGCTGCTGTAGAGGATGTGCGCAAACAAGGTAGGCAGAATGATATTATTGTTCGAGGGGAATCTATATGGATGTGCAAACAATGACTTTTTCTTTAGAATCAATGGATATTTACTCAAAGAAGAAGTCTTACGTTTTTTCCTTTCTATCTGCACTTGTTTTTAATGTTTGCTGGACGTGGTACAGAGAGATATTTTTGTTGTTGCAGTATGGTACAGCTATAAACACTCCATATCTGCTGTTACTTCAAAATCTTCAAGTTGTTTTTTCTTGGTAAATGAAAACAGACTTTGCGTCAAACTCAGGTTTTAGAGAGAATGGGATGGGAAGACCTAATGTTTATAGAGTCATGGTAAAATCAAGTTTCTATGGATGAAGGGGGAGAAGAATGTAAAGTACTATAACAGAATTATTCTTCTTTTTCTGCGAGTCCCAAATTCATATTATCGGTTCATAGATTTCCTCACAAACGTAGCAAGCTAGCTACCCATTAATGAATCAACTACCTCTCTAGCTAGCTAGCTATCATGCTGTTGATTCAGCATTTTAAAATTTTGATTTGTAGTAAAATATACAACATAAAATCTTAACTATGGCCGGGTATGGTGGCTCACACCTGTAATCCTAGCACTTTGGGAGGCTGAGGCTGGTGGATTGCCTGAGCTCAGGAGTTCAAGACCAGCCTGGGCAACACGGTGAAACCCTGTCTCTACTAAAATACAAAAAATTAGCCGGGCATGGCAGCATGTGCCTGTAGTCCCAGCCACTCGGGAGGCTGAGGCAAGAGAATTGCTAGGACCCAGGAGGCGGAGGTTGCAGTGAGCCAAGATTGCACCACTCTACTCCAGTCTGGGTGACAGAGTGAGACCCTGTCTCTTAAAAAAAAAAAAAAAAATCTTAACTACTTGTAAGTGTACAGTTCAATAGTGTTAACGATATTCATATCGTTGAGCAAGCAATCTCCGTAACTATTTCATCTTGCAAACGGAAACTCTATACCTATTAAACTATTCCCCATATCCTCCTCCTTTGGTAATCAGCATTCTACTTTCTTTTTCTATGAATCTGACTGCTCTAAATACCTCCTATAAGTGGAATCATACATATTAGTATTTTTTTGACTGGCTTATTTCACTTAATGTAGTGTCTTCAAGGTTCATACATGTTGTAGCATGTTTCAAAATTCCATTGTATGTATATACCACATTTTGTTTATACATTCATCCATTCACAGATGTTTGCGTTGCTTCCACTTTTTGGCTCCTGAGAATAATGCTACTATGAACACAGAGGTAAAGATCTCTCTTTAATACCCTGAGTTCAGTTCTTTTGGATATAGACTCAGAGGTGGTATTACTGGATCATATGATCATTATATTTTTAATTTTTCAGAGCCTGCATGCTGTTTTCCACAGTGGCTGCACCATTTCCATAGTAGTGCACTCCTACTAATGGTGCACAGCGGTTCCCATTTCTCCAAATCCTCACCAACACTTATTTTATTTTGTGAATTGTGTCATCATAATTGGTGTGAGGTGATATCTCGTTGTAGATTTGATTTATATTTTCCTAATGATTACTTATGTTGAGGAACTTTTTATATGCTTCTTAGGCATTTGAATATTTTTTTCGGAGAAATATTTCCAGTCTTTTGCCCATTTCTGAATCAGGTTGTTCGGTTTTGTTGCTGTTAAGTTATAGGAGTTCTTTATATAGTCTGGATATTAACAGCTTATCAGACAGTGATTTGCAAATATTGTCTCTCATTCTGTAGGTTGCCTTTTCACTCTATTGTGTCTTTTGACACAGAGAGTTTTTAAATTTTGATACAGTCCTACGCAGTATCTGTAGTTGAAAGTTCTAAGGACCATGAAATCAGAACAGACACCTACTCCCAAGCTTGGTCTCTCTCTTGCATTTTCTATCTTGAAGAATGCAATGCATATCTATTCAGTTGCATGTTGCATAAATCTTGGTGCCATTCTTGTTACTTCCCTTTCCTTCCAAATATAGTCTATTGTAAAGTTTCCTAGATCTTACCTCCTAAATATCTATTTAATGGACCGCTTCCTGTCTCAGTTATTCAAAGGCACTATGTTTTCGTGCCCCAGGGCCTTTACATATGCTGTCCTTTTCACGCATTTCTACACTTCCCAGCTCAAAGAACACCTTCTCAGGGAAACTTTATCTGAAACTCCTGTCATACTTTTTAATGGGTCCTTTCCTTGTTACTTTTCACAGGATAATTAAGTATTTGTGAGGTGACTGTCTTTCATGCCATACTATAAATTAATAAAGGCAGAGACCAGACCATGTCTCTTTTGCTAATCATTGATTTGCAATGCTAAGTACTCATTAAATATTTGTTGAATTATTGAATTAAGAGGTGAATGAATGGTCTCTCCCAATTCTTCCTGCAAACCTAGCACTGTCAGTTCACAGCTGCATATTTAGTACCTGGAAACACCACCCTCCTTCCACACTAACAAATACCATTCCCCATGCTGCCCTCTTCTTCCTCATCCTCTCCTTCCTCCTAAAACCTAATTTCATTTCTATGATACTAATTTAAATTATTACTTTAATTTGCAATGTTAAATGTGCTACATTCTATCAATTGTGGACAGAGTATATTTGTGTATGTGTTTTGGCAATGCGAAATCTAAGTTTTCAGGTGCATTTGAAAACTGATATTCCTTCTGAACTGTAGATGGATGCTTGTTTGTTTTCATGCATCTATAGGCTGGATAGTTGTTTTATTTTTTCTTTTGTTGTGGATTTTTTAGGTTGACTGCCATATAATAAACTGTATGCACTTAAAATTTACAATATGATAAATTTTGACAAATGTATACATCCATGAATCCATCTTTGCAATGAAGATAGCAAAGGTATTCATGGTAGAAAGTGGTTTGATTGGCCCCGGGCCTCCTTTTAAAATGTTTGTCTTTTATGATGAGAAAATTTTCCATTTAGATTCTCCAAAACCTCTTAAGAATTCTTTTGTCATTACAAGTTAGTTTTCATACATTCTGTAGAAACTAATATTTTCATTTTCTTGAAGCTTACATGAAATGGTGTTCTTGTGGATATAATAAGCAACACAGTTCTTGACCAGACTATCCTAGGAGTATTAGAGTAACAAATTTCTACAGATGCTAATTGAAGACAGCTAACAATGGTTGCTCTTCTAGAGGATATTTCAAGCTTGCTTTTTATATTATCCATTTCTTGTTACAAAACAATTCTATATCTGAAATGATGGCTATGTCTAACCTGTATAAAGCTCAAATGCCATGTGCTGCTTCTCTTGAATAGTGTCAAATTCAAAGAAGCATTACTATAGTATGCAAAATAACCCCCAAAATGGGTAAGTCTTTAAAATTCGCTTTGTTATTTTTCACTCTGCAGTCTCTCCCATCCGCTGCACATGCCTCTCAGGTGTGAGTCGTGCACCTCCTCCCTGACAGCAAGGTCCTTAGTCTCTTACTTGAATTTGATGCCCAGAAGCTCTTATCTCCATTCTTTCCATTCTCTAGCACAGCTCGTTGTTATGTAATCCCCTTAGCTTATCTGGCTTTACCTGATTCTCCTGCTTGCCCATTACCCAAATTTTATTTACCAATGAGAGCCTGCATTGATTTTCAGAGAGAGGTAGAGAGAAAGGAGCTTGTGGGTAAGGAATATGGAATGGGACGAGATATTTAGTTAATGGAAACTTTAAAACATAGTATCTTTCCTTCTATGATAGAAATCTGTTTTCTAATTTGGAAGATGATATTCAGAAATTATGGACACACTGACATTTAGAAACAATAACCTCTTTTAAACAACCTCCAGCATCCATACATGACTTATTTATTAAATGACATGTTGTAGGAATGAAATCTGTTAGCTTTACTATTGCATCATTTCTGTTTTTATTAAAAAATATTGTCACTTTTTGTTTTCAGCATAAGTAAATGCCAGTTTTCATATTGTACATGTCCATTTTCAGATTTTTAATATACAACTGTTTTGTTTTTCTTTTGAAGTTTCACAGTATTCATTATAATTACCCAATCTGTCAAGATTATAGATAGAATTGTCTTTTTAACTATATTATTATTGTATCTCATATGGCTAAACAGTGTTATTTGAATTTGTTTACATATTCTCTTTTAAACCGAAGCTGCATGCCAGATCTCTAAAAGTTTTCAGTATGAGTGGTGACTATATTTTTACTGTAGAATATTCCAGTAGAAGATTTCCCTATATCTGTAAAAAAATATTGGAGTAGGTGTTGTGCTGAACTCCTATGGACTCCAGTGGGGATGACGCCAGGATCACGGGACCAAAGAAGAGACCCAGCGTCAGCAAATGAGACAGGGAGTTTTATTGGGGGGCTTACCTACAGGGGAGAAGTCCAGTGGCAGCAGGCTGGGCCGAAGAACCACAACCATTCGTGAGAGGCATGCAGTTCATATAGCACTTTCACGTAGCACCATTTACCTAACAACCTTCACCTGGCAACCTTCATTCAACCCCCCCCCCCCCCCCCCCCCCCCCAAATCCCCTCTACACCCCACGGGCTGTTCCACGGGCTGGCCTGGGGGCTCAGATGTTACTCATAAACAAGGAATGAATCTCTGGAGTGGCCACTCCCAGATTCCCTAGCTCAGCAAACACATTCAGATGCCTCTGCCATACAGGGTCATTCTCGGAGTATGCGTAAGTTTTTGCTCTCAGGTGCGTTTACATACAGTAGGCTTATGATAGCATTTATATTTAAAGAAGTAACAAAAATCAATTGTCTAAAAGAGATACTGTATTCAAAACTTAGAACTCTGATGCTTTAGACTTTGGGAAAAACAGGATATCTAGTTTGGTGTTTGCGTTTCTGCCTTCCTGTCTAATTATGACTAAAGTATGTGATATATGCATATTATCTTCCTAGTGTAAGTTTAAACAGTATCAGAATAGGAACAATGAGATTTATATATTTCTTCTCCTGAAGCACTTGGTGTGGTCCTCTGGCACACGGTAGGTGATATTAAGGAAGGAGTCTTGTGAAATCAGGAAAGCATTGGCAGTTTAGTTAAGATATCCAACTTCTAATCTTACTTTGACAAATAACTACCTGAAAAGCAAAGTCACTTAACCACTTTTAGCTTCGGTTTCTCCATTTTTCACATACAATTATTGTGTTTACCTAAATGATTTGTTTTACTAAATGAAGTCACAGGGGATTTAAAAAAAACTTTAAATGTTCTATAGATGTCAGAGTAGATTTATGAATTGTAATTTATTAAATCAATGTGTACTACCTATAGCAATGTGTACTACCTTTTGGTTAGTGAGCAAGCCCCAGCCTTTCCAAGCAGGATGCTAGAGAGCTGAATCAGCATCTAATAGTCTTCATGAAGAATACTGAGTAGCTCGGTATGACTTATAGTTGGTGGTAGTTGCATGCGGTGCCCGCAAACTATAAGTGGATAGTTGTGCAGCTAGTGAATCATTCATAGAAAAGCTTCTTGAAAACAAGGAATGCAAAGGAGTTATCACAATCATTTCTTCATATTGAAGCTCTGGGCCAAGGAAAGCTTAAATCGAGGAATTCCAGAATGTTTTCAGTGTTTACCACGAAGGTTTTCCTAGACTGAAAACTTTTTATTGACTATGCACTAATTGAGGGGTTCTCAAACTTTAGTGAATACTAGAATCACCTGGGAAGATCTTGAACTCTATGTCCAGGCCTCACTCCTCTTCAATTAAATCAGAATCTCTGGAGTTGAACCCAGGCTTCAAGAGGTTTATAGCTCCTCAGGTGATTTCATTTTACAGCCAATTTGTGAAGAAGCAGACTAATCCCCTTCTTGCTTATCAGCCCAGCTTAGATTACTTATCAATCCATGGTAGTTATTTAGTGTTTCACATTTGGCAGCTGATAACAGACAGTCATTGTACAAGGTTTATGAGTTTACTGTTTACTTAGAAGTAGGTAAGTAAGGGCCGGGCATGGTGGCTTGCATCTGTAATTCCAGCACTTTGGGAGGCCGAAGAGGGCAGATCACGAGGTCAGGAGATTGAGACCATCTTGGCTAACACAGTGAAACCCCGTCTCTACTAAAAAATACAAAAAATTAGCCAGGGATTGTGGCGGGCACCTGTAGTCCCATCTACTCAGGGAGGCTGAGACGGGAGAGTCACTTGAACCCAGGAGGTGGAGGTTGCAGTGAACTGAGATCATGCCACTGCACTCCAGCCTGGGTAACAGAGTGAGACACTGTCTTATGCTAAATGATGTGTTACCAAGCCTGACATTCCATAGGTACGCAGGAATATGTGTTAAGTATATGCTGGGTAGTCAAATCTATAGGGCAGTTAAGTATTTCGGGAGTTGTGGAAAAAGATATGTAGCTGAAATTAACAAGAAGGAGGTAATGTTTCAGCTGAGCATTGATTAAAAATTTGCAAAGACTAGTGGGACAAGAATTTCAGGTTTAAGATTGGTGGGATAAGAATTTCAGGCTTTATCTAATTTTCAAAGGCAAAGAAACAAGATTGGCATTGATAACTGGAGGTTGGATAAAGAAGCCCTGATTTGATGAAACATTTCATATTCAGGTACAGTTAGAAATATAAGATGGCTGGGCGCGGTGTCACATGCCTGTAATCCCAGTACTTTGGGAAGCCAAGGCAGGCAGATCATTTGAGGTCTGGAGTTTGAGACTAGCCTAACCAACGTGGTGAAACTCTGTCTCTACTAAAAATACAAAATAATTAGCAGAGTGTGGTGGCTCATGCCTGTAGTTCCAGATATGCGAGAGGCTGAGGCAGGAGAATCACTTAAACCTGGGAGGCGGAGGTTGCAGTGAGCCAAGATTGTGCCACTGTACTCCAGCCTGGGCGATGGAGTGAATTCATGCCCCCGCCAAAAAAAAAAATGAAATATGATAAGATGATGGAACAGGCCCAGATTGGGAAAAGTATAGACAACATGATGAAAGGAAGGGAGAGAGGGAAGGAGGACAGAAGCTAGCTACCTGACTGGCTGGCTTCTACCCACTTAAATGATATTTTAGAAAGATTAATATGGCAACATCATGAAAAGCTGACTAAATCAGAGAAAAACTGCACCCAGACAGATTGGTTAGTGTGATCATAATGTCAAGGGAAATGAAACAAAATCTAGTACTTTGAGGGTCCAGGATTGAGGAAGTGGTAATGGGAACAGAAAGAAACTAAAAGTTGCAGACATTACAAAAAATATATATACATATATAATCTTTTTCAACTTACTGAAGGGGAGATAAGAGCCAAAATTTGTTCTACATTTTTGGTCCTAGGCTAATTAATTGGGAAGTCTTTAGGAGTGACGGCCAGGGGAGAGCATACAGGTTTGATTTTAAGCATAGATGAATGGGGACGACCACCTGGCAGAAGGGCAATGCCATGGTGAAATAGAGAAATTTGGAAGTACTTGCCAATAGAGAGACAAGACTAGAGGGATGAAGGTATAGTTTTGGAAAGAAAGAACAAACTAGTATTAGAAAATGAAATAGAAATAAATTAGAAGGGGAAAGCAATTCCTGAAAAGTATCCAGCAAACAAAGACAGAATACTAAAATCCAAGGGAATAGGATATTTCTTAAAGGAGATAGTGATCCATCTAGACTCTAGAATGTTGTTGTAGTCATATCAGAGTGTTCGGAGATTGTGGAGAATGAATAATGAGAAAATGCTTTGGATTTTGCTAGACAGGTGTCATTAATTATATTCAAAAGTGCATTTTCATGAAGCCACAAGGGCAACTGCTAAATGAAAAGAAGGAATCCATCCTGAAAGTACAGAATAGATGGTGAAATAATTGATGTAGGTAGGAATGCTAAGTAGACTCTCTTTTGGTTATCATTGCAATACATATTGAAAGTATTTATTTTTGCCTCTGCAGACAGTCTGGTACTCAACCAAGGGCCTCTGTGTTATTATTTTGTGTATCTCTGAAGCCTGACACAAAGCCTGCACATAGTGAGCATTTCAGGCATGCTTTAGATGATCATCACAGAATGTAAGGAGAGAAATGGAGAGGAATAATGGGGAGGCATTAAAGGCGAACACAAAATTATAACTATTTGCCTGCTTGATTATTGTTTCCAGCCCCAAAAAGAAGTATCAGGGTATATATGAAGAGAAGGAGCCATAATTATAATACAAAGAAAGAAGGTTCAGGGTTGCATGAAGTGATGCAGAGAGGACATTTCTTTACCTAGAAAGCAGGTAGGGAGGAGAGATAATCCCAAAAATGTTTTGTAGAAAAGGTAAGAGCAAAAGCAGATTGGATGAAATGATCTCAATTACTTTGAACAAAGATAGAGGTCGTTTTAATGGACCATGGGTAGCTGATACTTGACCACTGTTGGAGATGTTTTTCTATTTTTTGTCTGTTACTGCCATCTGGGTGGGTCTCCCATACATTTTTAAGGGATTTTATTTACTGAGTACAGCTGACGATTACTCCTTTCTAGGATGCTGCTGAAAAGGCCAATTTTTATGAGGCATAATTTGCCTAAGAATTTTTTATTTAATTCATTTATGTGATGTGTAACTGCATCTGTTAGAAATGGGGTGTTCACATATGGTAGTCGGTAATCTTATTCAATTTGAAATAGATTCGAAAGCTGTGCTTTGCATGATAGGCATCTTTTCTCAAATTTTCTCAATAGGCAAATCCGTTTAATGGTGTAACACAGCATTGGTTTTATGCCATAGGACTTATAGAGAATCCTTAAAATGCCTCCTCTGTCACCCCTTATTATATCTCCACATTCTCTTAAGCCATGGAGCAGTTGCTTACATTTCCTGCCTTCATTCGATAACAGCATTTTCATATTATCCACTCTCTGTCTGAGCAATGACAAATCCAAGGAGTTAAGACATGACCACGCCACCGAAGTGTACTTGGCCAGCGTGTAGATGAGATGCACATGGTCCTAACTCAAAACTAAGGCGAATCTTATGGAGCAGAGTGACAAAGAGGTGCAGGTGAAAGAAGCAGCTTCTTCATGGGACCATTTCCTAAATGAAAGTGATGGCCAAGCCATTCACTGCTTATGCAGTGTTTTCTTTATTATGACAACCTCGAATGTGAAGTGATATGGTTATATCAACAAGTTCCACTATTTTCTTTTCTTTTTTTTTCCCAAGATGGAGTCTTGCTCTGTCACCCAGGTTGGAGTGCAGCGGCATGATCTCGGCTCACTGCAACCTCCACCTCCTAAGTTCAAGCTATTCTCCTGCCTCAGCCTCCCAAGTAGCTGAGATTACAGGAGCATGCCACCATGCCTGGCTAATTTTTGTATTTCTAGTAGAGACAGGGTTTCACCATGTTGGCCAGGCTGATCTCAAACTCCTGACCTTGTGATCTGCCCACCTAGGCCTCTCAAAGAGCTGAGATTACAGGCTTGAGCCATTGTGCCTGGCCTCACTATTTTTATTCAATCGAGATTTATTAAGTAAATGATGACCAATGGGCTTAGAGCAAGACAGAAAACATGACAGAGCATGAGAGAAAGGTTTCCTTCACATATCTGAGAGGTCATAAGCCCTTGCTTCCTAATGACCTGGTGCCTCCCTGCTTCTCACCCTCTTTGGTCCTGTGGTGTTTGTGGAATAAGAGGACCCAACAGATGGTGCCCACTGTGTGAACTCCTAGACTGAGAGCTGGTCAGAGACTATTTCCCTGATCAGGGCTCTGTCACACAGCCCTGCCTCTCCTCCTTCATTTGCCCTATAAATAAAACGGCAGGGTGTGGGGATGGTGGGCATGTCCTTGCTCCTGCAGCACTGTCCCCAGGGGTCAGCCTCTCTAAAAACGAGAGTTGCGGGAGATTGCAGGATTCTGTTACTCCTCTGTGTGTCCTTTTCTCAAGTATCCCTGGCTTTATGCCTTTACTCCTTATACCCTGAATACTTGAGTCTCCCAGGATATTGGGCTTCCTTTCTGTGCTGTGCGCTGAAATTTCACTGCTGCCTGACTGCCTCTGTGTGGGTGGTACCTTAATTACTGTGTTCTAGTATGGGCTCTTGCAGGTCTTAGGGTAAGATTTCACTCCTGTATGGGGAACGGAGGGGCTATTTTCACTGAAGGGGGATACCTTTGGGAAAGAAGAGTATTCTAGGACAGAAAATGGGGATACAAGAGGCAAATCCTAGGTAAGAGACCGGAAGATAACTCATTTATGTTCTCTCTACGGATCTCACTTCATCAAGCCTGGACTCTGCTGAGTGTAGATCCATTACTTTTTTAAACGATACTACTCACAGCCAGGTACTGTGGCTCATACCTGTAATCCCAGTGCTTTGGGATGCTAAGGTGGGAGGATTGCTTGAGGTTAGTAGTTCAAACCAGCCTGGGCAAGATAGCAAGACCCCCATCTCTACAAAAAATAAAATAATGAGCTGGACATCGTGGTGCACACCTGTGGTCCCAGCTACTCTAGAGACTGAGGCAGGAGGATAGCTTGAGCCTAGGAGTTTGAGGCTCCAGTGAGCTATGATAGAACCACTCCATTTCAGCCTGAGTGACAAAGCAAGACCTTGTCTCTTAAAAAAAAAAAAAAAAAGATACAGTTTGAGTAATGTAGTAAAGTGCATGTGTACTAGATCCAGCAAAGGCAGACCTTGAAGTTGGAATGGAGGATGTATTTCTTCAGTCTATGAGTGCAGCTGAGCTAGCGATCTGATGGTGTTCCCCTATGGCCGTACACTGCTACTCACTGTCCTTCCAATGGCTTCTCCTCCCTTTCCTCATAGAAGCTTCATTTTACAAGTGTTTCTCAGAGTGAAGTTCACAGACCACCTGGTTCAGAATTCCCTGGGTGGGTATGGGAGGAGTCCATGAAAATTCATCTTGAAGAGTCTAGCCATAACTCTAGATTCAGTATGTCTGGGGCGACCCTGTATATTTTATTACTAGATAGCACCCCAAGTGACTCTTACGCTTCTAAAGTTTGAGAATCACTAAGTTTAGTACATCATTATCAACATCATTTCAATTAGTTTAGGTCTCTTTTCCATGAAAAAGTATGCTATCTAGGAATGAAATCAATATTCGGAAGGTTTAACATCAGAAGTTTAAAAAATACCAAAAAACCTAGAGATACATACAATGACAAAAAGACAAAAAGGAGTTTGATGTGAAAATATCATGAAGAAAAATGTATAAACGTGAAAATGTCATATAACCTTAGGATTCATCTTCATGCAAATTTTAACATTTACAATAAGTTCATCTGTTGCATATTTTGTTAAATAAAATATATTTGTACGCCAAAGTTTGCATTAGCTGAGGGCCCAAGAGTACTCCAGGTCAGCACAGAGACCTTTGTGTGGCTTTTATTGCAAGACATTGGGAGATAATGGCATATTATTCTTTCACCTGACCTCTCTTTCTGGAACCCTTGGCTTTTGAAAATGCTGTATTCTTTCAGCAAAAATAACAGCAACAATAGCAATGGTTTATTGTTTGCCACTCCATTTGTAAGAAACTTTGTATATATTCTCTCAAAGTCATCCTCTTTGTCATTTGAAGTATCATCCATACTTGTATAATATGACACTGATACTGATACTGATCTCCATGTGCATGGATTAATTCTACAAATATTTTTTGAGTATTATGCACAGGCACTATTTTGGGTGCTGAGAATATGGAATAAAGAAAACAGACATTATCTGCCAATAAGAATATTACATTTTGAGATGAGACAAGTAAAATATGAAACATGATTATAGGTTATGGAAGTGCAATTTAAAAATGAAATAACCAAAACATGATTCATGAAAAAATTGATAATTTGAATTTCGTATTAAAACTAGAAACTTTGGCACTGAGAAACATAATGCTAAGAGAATATAAACAAGCCATAAACTGCAAGAAAAAAATTGGTAAATTACATATTTAATGAAAGACTTATATCCATAATATACAAAGAACTCTTAAAATTCCACAAGATAACCAGTAACTCAACATAAAAATGGGTGAAAGCCCTGAACAGATACTTCACCAAGGAAGACATGCAGATGGCAAATAAGCATGAGAAGCAATGTTCAGCATCATTTGTGATTGGGGAAATGCAAATCAAACAACAACAAAATTTTAATATATCCTTACTAGAATAACTAAAATCTCCAAAACTGACAATACAAAATGCTGGTGATATGCGGAGCAACAGGAGATCTCATTCATTCGGAGGTAATATGACATAGCCACTTTGAAGGACAGTTTGGCAGTTTCTAAAATAAAACTAAACATAGATTTAATTGCCTTCTAACTCAGTAATCACAACCCTACATTTGAAAACATCTATTTATATGACATCACCTAATCTTGTTCCATTTTTGAAAATAAACTTGGAATAATTTTAGACTTACAGAAAATTTGCAAGGATAGTACAGAAAATTACATATACTCTACACTTATTTGTCACAATTAATAAACCAATATTGGTAGATTATTAACTGAGCAGAGCATACTAATAAACCATAATTATAAACTTTTCTGCTTATATGCTTAGCAAAAATGGCAAGAACAAACACAGTGTGAATGCCGAACTATTCTTATTTTTAAGCTGACTTGGAAAGAATGGTAAATTATACATCTGTATGAATACGAATCAGAACTCTAGTTTAGAAGATTGCCAATTCAGGACTGTTTCTTTTAATACTCTTTTTTGAAGTCTGAACTTACCAGTCTAAGTAAAGCCATTCTTGCGTTTCACAGAAAACATTTCAAGAGGCATGCAAGGATATACAAAATACAGAAAGAGAATGAGAAATCCATGGAAAATAGAAAAGACAAATCTGGTCGAAGACTCAAGAAGAGTCAGGGAAGTGACTAATGCACATATACATTAGTGCCTATGCAACCTGTGCAAACATGTCCACCTGGGAACACAGCCACAGGAGGCTCAGTGGGTGGGGCTCACTTTGCAGTAGAGTTCAGGTTCAAATTCCAACTGCAGTTTTTATGATGCCTGTGTGACCTGGGAAAATTATTTACCCACTCTGTGCCAGTGTGCTCATGAGTTCACTGGGGCTCATCTTACATTCATTCCAGGACTACTGTGCAGAGCAGGTGACAGGATGCATGTAAAGTACTTAGCAACAGACCTAGCACACCTCAGGCTTGAAAAACCTGGTGGACGTTGCCTTTATTGCTAACATCATTATTATTCTTGCTACAACTGGACAATAGATTGGGCTCTTAAGCTTTCTAACACATCAGTTGTAAAGTTTATGACAAAATGATGTTTTTAATCATAAAATAAAATGATCTTTCAGATAGATCATGAAACTACCTCCATTTCATGTGTAATTCACTTTGTTTTAAGGAAAATTCCTTAAACAAAATGTTTGATTTATGCATAAAATACTCTATATTACCACATAAAGAAACCTGGCTATCAAGCATTTTCTCTCTAAAAGCTAAGTCTGTAATTCAATCAAAAATGCATTTGACATAAACATCTTGAATAAAAACCAGATAAGATTGTTCAAAATGAAGCTGATTCACTGATGTGTTCCTAATTCTGATGTCAATGACTTGATGCAAACCAGGCAGTCTTCATGAACTCTGGACCTCTCAGAAACCAAGGCTGGGCAAGTGCACTTCTAGATATGACTCTTCTTTTTTTAAAACAAAAATAATAATTTCAAGATTTATTTCAGATTTGAGGAGTGCATGCGCAGGTTTGTTACCTGGTTGTGTTGTGTGGTGCTGAGATTTGGGATACAATTAACCCCATCACCCAGGTAACTGAGCATAGTACCCAAGTTAGTTTTTCAACTCTTGCCCCCCTCCTTCCTTTCCTTCTCTAGTCATCTCCAGTGTCTGTTGTCACCATCTTTATGTCCATCAGTATGCAATGTTTAGCTCCCACTTACAAGTAAGAACATGGGAAATTTGGTTTTCTGTTCCTACATTAATTCACTTAGGATAATGGCCTCCAGCTGCATTCATGTTGCTGCAAAGGATATAATTTCATTCTTTTTTTATGGCTTTGTAGTGTTTGCTATTGTTTATGTACCACGTTTTCTATATCCAGTCCACTGTTGATCAGTACCTAGGTTGATTCCACGAGTCTACTTTTGAAACAGGGCAAGGCTAAAACCATGCTGAATCTTATTAGATGCATGTTAATAAAAGATCCCAGATGACCAGCTCTTTGGAGTGATATATAGGCAATATGGAAAAATCAGATCTTACAATAAATTATGGAGGTGTCACCCCAGCATTGTGGGGCTAAGCAGACGCATTAATCATTAAGTAGTAAATAGAAAGAAATGCAGGGGCTGAATTACCTCTTCTTAAACTAAAAATCAAAATGCTTGACACTGTATGCCTACTCTTTTGTTCCCAAAATGAATGAAAAGCCACTTCTCTGACAGGCTGATCCCTCTACTGGAGCTCTTGGTCCCTTGCCAGTTTTTGAGGACCCTGCTTGGGTGATCAACCTAATCTTAAATTATCAGTTTCTTCCTTTCTACTGGAACAGTCCAAATAGCATGCCAACACATTATATGTTAAACAAAAAAACCTTACCTGATTGCAAATCCCCCCAACAAATACCCCATTTTTTTACTTTTTTGAGCAAAACTTTTCAAAGAATAATCCATACTCACTCGTTCCATTTATTTACCTCATAGTCACTTAACTTCTTTTTATGGTATAATATAATTTAAGCAAAACCACATGAGAAATTACAAGAATACCAGTATGCAGACCACTCTGCTTAAGAAATAATACCTTGCTGGCCGGGCGCGGTGGCTCAAGCCTGTAATCCCAGCCCTTTGGGAGGCCGAGACGGGCGGATCACGAGGTCAGCAGATCGAGACCATCCTGGCTAACACGGTGAAACCCCGTCACTACTAAAAATACAAAAAACTAGCCGGGCGAGGTGGCGGGCGCCTGTAGTCCCAGCTACTCCGGAGGCTGAGGCAGGAGAATGGTGTAAACCCAGGAGGCGGAGCTTGCAGTGAGCTGAGATCCGGCCACTGCACTCCAGCCTGGGCGACAGAGCCAGACTCCGTCTCAAAAAAAAAAAAAAAAAAAAAAAATAATAATAATAATACCTTGCTAATGCAGCGGAATCTGCTGTGTGTGCTTGTCAGGTCTGTATTTCCTTCCCTTCCTAGTCCCACTATCCAACCTCAGTCAGGGAACCACAATCCTGAATTTGGTGTCCATATTTCTCATTTTATTATGAAACTGTTCAAACGTACAGCATAGTTGAATGAATTTTACAGGGAATACCTGGACATGCAAAACCAACGTCTAAATCTGGCATTAGCATTTTGCCATACTTGCTCTACCACAAATCTATTTCCCATAAGTTTTTAAATATATTTGACACTTTCGGAGGCCAAGGTGGGTGAATCACTTGAGGTCAGGAGTTCAAGACCAGCCTGGCCAACATGGAGAAACCCCGTTTTTACTAAAAATACAAAAAATTAGCCAGGCTTGGTGATGCGCGCCTGTAATCCCAGCTACTGGAGAGGCTGAGGCAGGAGAATTGCTTGAACCTGGGAGGTGGAGGTTGCAGTAAGCCAAGATCATGCCACTGCACTTCAGCCTGGGTGACAAGAATGACTCCATCTCAATAATAATAATAAATAAAATAAAATTGATGCTTATGAATGGTCACTTTCTCTCCCTTACCATTCTGGTTCTTAAGCTCACCGATCTTGCTCTGCTTTGACTCATTGGGTTCAACTCTTCATTGTATCTGGATATTTCTTTCCCTAAATCTTTACTTAACCTCTCAGTTGCATCACATAAAGTTGAGCTCCCGCCCTGCAACCCTGGCTTATTCCCTTTCTTGCTTCTCTTGACTTCTGCAATACCTCCTTTTCCTCCCACTTTTCTCTGGTTCCATATCTTCTTGGACTTTTATGTATTGGAATGTCCCAGGGCTCTGAACTGAGCTTTGTTTTCTTCTTTGTCAGTCATTTTACTGTATATACCAACCATTCCATAATTTCTACTTCTGGGCCCAAGCCACGGATACTGCTATTTAATATAGCCCCAATACAGCCTCTCTCGTTTTTTTTCCAATTCAGAAATGGGACTAACAATCCAGTTGCTTAAATCAATAGTGCTAGAGTTAAACTTTATTCTTTTTTGCCCCCTCATTCCTCACATCCAAAGCCCTCAGCCATGCTCCAAAGCAGGTCTCAAAGCTATTCATTCTAAGGTGGTATAGCATATTGGTTAAGAGTACAGTTTACGGAACTAGACAGCCTACATTTGAAACCTGACTCAATAATTTATTAACTGTATGGTGTTGGATAGGTGTTTAATGTCTCATAGGCCTCAGTTCCATCACCTGTAAAATGGGAATAATAATGATTGTCATATAGGCAAGGCATGTAAATCAGTGACAGATAGATAGGAAGCATTATGTAAATGCTAATTAAAGACATTTACTCAGAAAGGCCTTTTCTAACCCCTCTATAAATAATTATATATATATATGTATATATAAAATATGTGTGTATATATGTGTATATATATAATGTGTGTGTGTATATACGTATATATACACACACACACACACACACATATAAAATCTTTAGTTATTTTAGTCTGAGTTTTCCAGAGAAACAGAACCAATAGGTTATATATGTATATATTTTAAGGAATTGGTTCATGCAGTTGTGGGACTAACAAGTCCACTATCTATAGGACAGTATGACAGGCTGAAACTCAATTAGGAGTTATGCTGAAGTCTGGAATTTCTTTTCTAGCAAACCTCAGATTTTGCTTTTAAGGCCTTCTACCTGGTTCGACGAGGCCCACTCATATTATCAAGGCAAATCTTCTTTACTTAAATTTTAAGTTAACTATGTCGGCTGGGCACGGTGGCTCAAGCCTGTAATCCCAGCACTTTGGGAGGCTGAGATGGGCGGATCACGAAGTCAGCAGATCGAGACCATCCTGGCTAACACGGTGAAACCCCGTCTCTACTAAAAAATACAAAAAAAAAACTAGCCGGGCGAGGTGGCGGGCGCCTGTAGTCCCAGCTACTCGGGAGGCTGAGGCAGGAGAATGGCGTAAACCCGGGAGGCAGAGCTTGCAGTGAGCTGAGATCCGGCCACTGCACTCCAGCCTGGGCGACAGAGCGAGACTCTGTCTCAAAAAAAAAAAAAAGTTAACTATGTCTACAAAAAGTCTAGAAAGCAACACTTTAGCTTAGTGTTTGATTGCATTGCTGGGTACTAATGCCTGACCAAGTTCACAGAGTAAGCTAACCATCACAATAGCTAATAATTGATAAGTAATGCTATGCCAATTTGAAATAATTGTACATGTATAAAAGTGCATTTATTTTTTCTAAATTTCTATGACACAATGCAGTGTTCATGGCCCTTCATTTAGAAATAATTGCCTCTTGGTGCCAGATTTCTCCAGGAAAACCCTTGTCCTAACAAATGGAGGTTGTGGGGTGTAGATACCAAGCGGGATGTCACGTGTGCCTCTTGAGTACAATGGAGACTCAGGTTTACCAAAAGCCAAATATATGGCCTGGGGCAAGTCAGCCTTTATGTGTCACAATTCAAATTTGTCAAATAATTATGCCAGTCTCATCTAATCTATAAAATTCCAAGAATTAGATAAATGCCAGAATGAATTTGGGAAAACATGAAGCATTTTTTAAATTGAATATGTGAAAATTACATTGCTTTTAAAGACATGATGTTTCCTTTAAGAAATGAAGATAAGCTGAAATGCTGTATCATTTAGGCAAATAGATAATTTTTCCATTTTTGGTCACATCTGTGTTTTAGGTTCACATTTTTTTGCCATTTCAGTGTGTGTGACCATAAGGATTTAATGAGCTGTTGGCATGATTTATTTGAAGTTTTACTTTAAAAAAACAGTTTTAACAACCCAAGGGTAGTTTAAATTTTGTGGTGCTATTAAGCCAATCTGGCCTTCTATTTTGAATTTCTAAAAATAACTAATGCTATGTAAGTCAATACATATTATTGAAATATTTTTAGTGTTTTTGCCATTTCTCTTTGTACTTGTGCTCTCGTGAATGGAATGAAATTTGAGCTCAAGTATGTTTGTCTTTTTAAAGCATAAAAGTATTTAATAACATTGCCTTTTGAAAAACCCTTAAAATGTGCACGTATTTGTATGGGCTGCATAAAGGAAAAAGCAGTTTGTTGCTTCTTATAATAATTATATTATAGTTCCCTGATGCAGATTCATCTGGGAGCATTTAAGGGATGAAAGGTCAAAAGGATTAAATGTTTACATTCATTAGAATATGATATTTTGGTGTAGGCAGAAAGGAAAAAGACTAATTAGTTTACTTCTAATTGTAAGCCTTATGAACTTACTGCTTTGGTAATACCTTAAATGTCATGATTAAAAATATTGACCTGTTTTCCTATGGGCTTCCCCTGAAATGGTAGCAGTCATCTGCAATATTACCTAATAAATTTAAAATATGGTCTTTAACTATAAATGTGAGTATCATAACTAATACATCTCTTTTTTATGCCAAAAGCTCTAAATAACAAGCAGTTGCTATTCTTGGTATGGTAGTCTGAGAGCCCCATCATATTCTGTTTGTTTTCCTCAAGAAAAGCAAGGCATAAGGGCTTTGTCATTAATTAGGCTGTGTTTCTCTGAGCAAGTCTATTTAATCTTTGGTCTTAATTTCTCAGCTAGGAAACAAAATCTTCAAATTTGACGTTCCCTAATATTTATTTGAACCATATATTTTTGCCTTGTATTTTAAAAAGAGAGGAGGAATTGAGACTGAATCCACTGCCCAATGTTGGATTTCGATTAGTCAACCCAGGTATGGTTTGCCCCAGAGGAGCTTCCAGTCTCAATTGACAGCAAGTCAAGAGTCAGGAAGCACACAGAAAACAAGGCAAGATATGAACATTTTCAAGAGAAATCCCCTTGGAGAGATGCCTCAAGAAAATCCCCCTTGCAAAAGACCCTCCTGTTTCTTTCATTTCAGCCTCGGAAAACAGATCATGACATTGTATAAAAGGTGTAATCCTAGAACAACGAGTAGATTTTATGATTTTTATTAGTTTTGTTTTCAATTCTGGGTCAGAAACTCATTGCATAGAGTGTCCTAAAGCTTAAAGAGCAAATATAAAATAAGTAATAGAAAAACATTTGAAGATAATTTATCTACTTCTTCAGGTATTCAGGCAAGACCTGGTCAAAAATTAGCATCTTTCAATTCATGTTTATATTTCACTTAAGTTCTGTCTTGAAAATGAATATAATAGATTAAAAAATCAAGAATCTTTGTATTCTACCCTTTCAGTTTCACTTTTCAAGAAGAATATACATTCTAAAATATGCAATAGTATGAGCTTAATGATAATGACTTTAAATTTAGTTCTGTAGAGTTCTCATGAGGTTTAGTTTTTCATATCTCATGCATCTACACAATTTTATGTTGGTGGTTTTGATTCTGAATGAGTATCTCCTATTCCAAGAGTGTCAGAGGCTTTTAGCTGTACTCTCAGGCTCTATAGCAAACTGTTTTTCAGAATTAGCTATTAGTTAACTAGAACTTTAACCCAAGTGCTCTTGTCCCCTTAATCTGGGGTCTTATTCCAGTTTTATATCTTTCAGATATTTAGAAACAATTCTTTTATTTGACAGTTTTGTGACTAACAATGGGAGTAATAATTTGGCTCTCACCTTTTATCGTTCCTCTTAAGGAAATCTATATAGCTAGTATTTTTATCTTTTTAAAATCTTCAATTTTCATTTCTTTATGGTAAAATGAAGTTATAAACTAAACCAGTTATTCCAGATGCAGACCAAGATCAATGTTACTAAGTATCTCCTTGTTTTGTTAAATAATTCAGCTTTATATTCATCTTGCACAGACCCTGATATTTTCCTTTCACGCAGCAGCAATTGGTTTGAATTTATTGCACACTTTGATCCACAGCTTCTTTCTGTGTAGCTTTTTCTCCATTATCTTCTCCATCCAGAAAGTAACTGTTTTGATGTTTATGATGTGTATGTTTTTTTCACCTTGACAATTGGTATTGTCTGTTTATATCTTATTTTTCTCTTTTATTTCAAAGGACATTGCAAGGTAAAAGGTGGAGTATTCTTATAAGTACTAAACTACTTATTATTTCTTATATAGTTTTTCAACATCTCTGCAATAGCAGCATCGTTTTTCCATCTCTATGGTAGTCATCATCAAACAATGTGATCTGGTAATATCATCCATCTGCTTTGTAATAAAGCCACAGCCACGGAGTCATATAATTTTTGACCTGAAAAGGAACTTGGCAATTGCATTGTTTGTTGATATTCTAAAGATGAGGAATGTAACTCCTAGAAAGTTTCCCCTTGGATTCCACAGCTTGTTAGAGGAATAAGACAACTAGGAAATAGATTTTCGGGTACAATAGTCTTTCTTCTGTGCTGTTTAATATGAAGTTATCAAATGGATATAAGTTGTATTTAAAAGCTTTTGTTGGCCGTATAGTATTTGGACTGCATTAGGCTTAGAGTTAAGGCAACAGCCCACTCCATCCACTCCCCTCCCTGCATGAAGAACAGGAAAAGCCAAACTGGTGAAGGATAAAGTGGGCTGATGGTATCCTCCAGATACACAGCTACACAGTTAAGCAATGATCACAGTGGGTCCACACAGGAGGGAAAACAGACCCTGTAACTTATATCACCAGTTCCTATTCCTCAGTGGGAAAAGAAAAACTCAGTGTTAAAAATTGGAGCAGAATTAATTGAACAAACATATAGTAAATTTGGCTAGCAGTATTTATGAATCACCTTGTATTTAATATGGAAAGTTTCATATTAAAGAATATTATCTTCCAAATTTAAAGATAACTCAATAATTTGATTTGACTTATTTTAGCTGTATATTTCCTCTTACGTCAATTATACAGAACTATAGGCAACCTATCACTAAAGAAGTATGATTCAACTAATAATATATTTACATTAGCAATAAGTATGTGGAAAGAATTACAACATATGCATATACATAGGTTGAAGTCTAGTAATGTTGAAAACTATAGGCCAAAAAATACTGTTGGGAAATTGTGCATCACTAACATTATTCATACAACCCACAGTACACTAGTTTGATAATAAAGCAGTTAAATACATTTTTATTTAGAATTTAATTGCATAATAGAAGCTATCAATACTTCTGATGTATGGTAGCAAGCTCTGCTCTCCAAATGATTTCATTTTCCTCCTGACATAAAAGTAAGTTATATTTACCACCTTCTTCTGCAGCTGGGTGAGGCCATGTGACCAGGTTTCCTCCAGTAGATTGCTGATGGATGTGATGTAAGCCATTTCCAATCCCAGCCCCTAGAACACCCAAGCCATCCTCTGCCTTCTTTCTTCCCTATTAAATGATGAAGAGAATCCTGTGCAAGACTCAGGCCCTAGAATGGAGCTGTTGGATGAATGGAGTCAGTGCCCTTAAATAACCAGGTCTCCTCATCCCCATCTTTCTCTCTTATTAGATTGTGGTAAGAGAGAGAAATAAACTTTCACTGTATTAAATTACTGAGGTTTCAGGTAGTTTATTATAGCACTTGAGCCCTGATAAAAATGAAAGTTTATAAAATTACATCCTTAAGAATCAAAAATAATTCATCTGTAAGAAACAAAGACAGGATTTGCATTCCTTGATAAGTTTGAGGGCTCATCGGGAAAAGCCTTGTTGGTTCTCCAAATGCCACAGAACAGTCTTTGAGATAAGAGTGGTCCAGTAAAAAGTAAAAAATAAGTGGGTGGCTTAGACAACTATTTCCTAGATTTGAAAAATAGGAACTTAAATATTGCCTTTTTAAAAACCTCCATCTTGTTTTAGATAGACTAAAACTAGAATGTGGTCCCAGGGAGTAAGGGCATGAGCTGACTACCCTGTCTGTCTTAGGTAAAGAGATAACAGAAGAGTTTACAAAGGATTCACTAAGCGAGGAAAAGATGTGGACCAAAACCTGAGGTGACAGCCTGGTAGGATTGCTTGGAATTCAGTAGGCATATGTGTTAGAAATAGTGAGAGTAATTAGAGGTTATGGTAGGGTTCAGGGGGAAAAAAATGGAACTTAAGGGTCAGAGCTTCAACAAGATATGTAGGGAATGGGAGAAGGGCACCATCCATCAACAAGAAGATTTAATAAGTTTTTGGTTTGTTTTCAAAACATATTTGTGCACAATGTGGTTAAGATGAAATGAGGTGGCGGGCGCGGTGGCTCAAGCCTGTAATCCCAGCACTTTGGGAGGCTGAGATGGGCGGATCATGAGGTCAGGAGATCGAGACCATCCTGGCTAACACGGTGAAACCCCGTCTCTACTAAAAAGTACAAAAAACTAGCCGGGCGAGGTAGCGGGCGTCTGTAGTCCCAGCTACTCGGGAGGCTGAGGCGGGAGAATGGCGTAAACTCGGGAGGCGGAGTTTGCAGTGAGCTGAGATCTGGGCACTGCACTCCAGCCTGGGCGACAGAGCGAGACTCCATCTCAAAAAAAAAAAAAAAAAAAAAAAAAAAAAAAAAAAGATGAAATGAGGTAATATACGTGAAAATATTTTTTCAATGCTTATCTCAGTAAACATTTGTTGACCTTGGTTGAAATGATTTTATTTTCTTTAAATAATGACAGAAGAAGAAACAAGAGTATTTCCTCTATTGTTACATTTTTGGAGACATAAGTCACCAGTACTTTCTTTTTTTTCTAAAACTGTCTACATTATCTGCATTCCCTGACTTCGTATATTCCTTTTACTTACAAATATTCCAAGTAGTTTCAAACGTTCCTTTACTTAAGTGGTTTTCAAACTTCTGTATGCATTAAAATCGCCTGGGGAGCTTGTTAAAATACAAATTCTGTATGCACATTGAATAAGATGCTTGTGTTTAATAGGAGGTGGGCAGGTTAAAGTTGCTTGCTGCTAGACTCCTAGACTGCCCTTCCAGCAAGATCTATCCCCACATCCCAGCATGCCAAGCACTTCAGAGCATACACCCATCTTCCCTACATTGAAGTTTGGCTTTAGCTGAGAATCAGATTTTCCCCCACACAGGAATATGCCAAAATTCTACTTAATCCGCAAAGATAAAGGCTACCTCCAGAAAGGCTTGTGAATTTTTAAAATGAGATGTGATCTTTCTCTTTTTATGCAGCCTCAACACTGTGACTAATGGTGTATATTCTGTCCCGTTTGGTGTTATGTTACTTGCATCCTCCCTCACCTTTGCCCTTCTCCTGTTGCCTAGATTATAATTACTCTGAGTATGTTCTTATTTGTGCACATTGTCAGTGCTCAGTATACACATTGTATTTAGTGGGAACTTATTTTTTAAAGCAAATTCATTCTTGGGAACAAATCCAGCTTTCTTGTTTTGATTGGTTCATGGTTTAGTCTTTCTACTTAGGATAAGAGTAGTTTACACACCACAATCAGTGTTATAATATTCTGTGTTCCTTTGTGTACTTATTGTTACCAGTGAGTTTTGTACCTTCAGGTGATTATTTATTGCTCATTAATGTCCTTTTCTTTCTTATTGAAGTGCTTCCTTTAACATTTCTTATAGGACAGGTCTGGTGTTAATGCGATCCGTCAGCTTTTGTTTGTCTGTAAAATTCCTTATTTCTGCTTTGTGCTTGAAGGATATTTTTGCCAGGTATACTATTCTGGGGTAAAAGTTTTTTTCCTTCAGCACTTTAAACATGCCATGCCAGTGTCTTCTGGCCTGTAAGGTTCCCACTGAAAAGTCTGCTGCCAGATGTATTGGAGCTCCAGTGCATGTTATTTGTTTCTTTTCTTTTTCTGCTTTTAGTATCCTTTCTTTATCCTTTGTTTTTGAGAGTTTTGATTATTGAATGCATTGAAGTAGTTTTCTCTGGGTTAAATCTGCTTGGTATTCTGTAACCTTACTTGCGTATTATCTTTCTCTAGGTTTGAGAAGTTCTCTGTTATTATCTCTTTGAATAAACTTTCTACTCCTATCTCTTTCTCTGCCTCCTCTTTAAGGCCATTAATTCCTAGATTTGCCCTTTTGAGGCTATTTTTTGGATCTATAGGTATGTTTCATTGATTTTCATTCTTTTTTTCTCTTGTCTCCTCTGTATTTTATTTTTTCTTCTTCTTCTTTTTTTTTTTTTTAACACGGAGTCTTGCTTTGTCACCTAGGCTGGAGTGCAGTGGCATGATCTCTGCTCACTGCAACCTCTACCTTATGGGTTAAAGCGATTCTCCTGCCTCAGCCTCCCGAGTAGCTGGGATTACAGACACATGCCACCATGCCCAGATAATTTTTATATTTCTAGTAAAGACAGGGTTTCACCATGTTGGCCAGGCTGATCTTGAACTCCTGACCTCGTGATGTGCCTGCCTCGGCCTCCCAAAGTGCTGGGATTACAAGCGTGAGCCACTGCGCCTGACCCTGACTGTGTATTTTCAAATAACCTGCTTTCAAGCTCACTAATTCTTTCTTCTGCTTTATCAGTTCTGCAATTAAAAGACTCTGATGCATTCCAGTATGCCAGTTACATTTTTCGGCTCCAAAATTTCTGCTTATTTTTAATTATTTCAATCTCTGTTAAATGTATCTGATAGAATTTTGAATGTCTTCTCTGTGTTGTCTTGAATTTCTTTGCATTTCCTCAACACAGCTATTTTGAATTATCTGTCCAAAGGGTCACATGTCTCTGTTTCTCCAGGATTGGTCCCTGGTGTCTTATTTAGTTCACTTGGTGAGGTCATGTTTTTCTGGCTGGTAGTACTGATGCTAGTAGATATTCTTAGGTGTCTAGACATTGAAGAGTTAGTTATTTATTTTAATGATGACTGTCTGGGCTTGTTTGTACCCATCCTTCTTGGGAAAGCTTTCCAGATATTTGAAAAAACTTGGTTGTTATGATCTAAGCTGTATCTGCTTTAGGGGGTACCCCAAGCCCAGTAGTGCTGTGATTCTCACAGACTGGTAGAGGTACTGCCTTGATGATCTCAGACAAGATCCAGAAGAAGTTTCTGTATTACTCGGCAGAGACTCTTGTTCTCCTCCCTTCAGGGCAGCAAGTTTCGTTATGGCCGAGTGTGTATCTAGAAACATCTTTGGGGACCTAGGGCCTGGAACGGGAGCCTCATGACTCTGACTGGTGCCCTATCCTGCTGTGGCTGAGATGGTATCCAAGATGCAAGGCAAGGTCCTCCCCACTCTTTCTTCTCCTCTCCTCAAGCAGAAGGAAGCGGTTTTTCTTGGAGCTGTGAGCTGTGCAGCCTGGGGTTAGAGGAAGGGTGATGCCAGCACTCCCTTAGTCACCCCAGCTGGTATCTCAGTTTGTCACATGCCTCTTCAGTCCACTGGCTGTGACCCAGTTAAGCACTATGACTCGGTTTATTAGAGACCCAGAGCACTTTGGCATTCGGTGATGAGGTTGGTGGGAACTCAAGTTCAGACCTCTGAGATCTGTGGTTCCCCTGTGGCTAGGGCTGGTGTACGTGACCCCTCTGTGGGTGGGCACCAGCTGAGTTTGGTCTGATTTTCCCTTCTGCTCTAACAGGACAGCACGGAGTTCATTTTCCCAGGATTGCTGAGCTCTCCTTTTCCCAGTGCCCAGAGGTGCTCTTCGCATGCAGTGGGGAAGGGGTGGGATCAGTGATCCAGGACTTTTCTGTGCTTTAAGAGGAAAGTCTTATAGTACCTGGTTTTAACACTGTATCACTGAAGAGACACTGTCTTTTTAGTGCATCTTCAGCGATACTGTGTTAAAACCAGGTACTATGAGGTCTCAGGTGACTTTTGGTTCCTTTGAAGATGTTTTCTCGGAAGAGATAGTTGTTAAATTGGTATTTAACAACTTTCTATTCCACCATCTTGCTCGGCCTCCACCCCCAGCTTTCTTGTCTTGAAACAAGACACCAGTAAATATTTAATAACTACTTTCTGAATCAATTAGCCCATAATAGCATCACATGCTATTGTCAATTATAAAAGGAGGTAAAATTGTCAATAATAAAAGGAGAGTTTTTTTTCCTTCATTTTAGGGATTAATGTTTAGGAGACAATATTAATTAGTAGTGTTTCCAGGGGATTTATTAAATATAAAGCTTTATGCACACAAAGCCTTCATCTCCCTCCCCAGTACACACAAACTGTCTCATGCCATGTAGCCAGTAAGAGTCCAGCTCAACCTTTTGTGAAAAGCAGCTTGTGTGATGGTTTTTTTTTGTTTTGTTTTTTTTGAAACTTAGTCACTCTCTGTCGCTCAGGCTGGAGTGCAGTGGCAGGATCTCAGCTCACTGCAAGCTCCGCCTCCCGGGTTCACACCATTCTCCTGACTCAGCCTCCCGAGTAGCTGGGACTACAGGTGCCTGCCACCATGCCCAGCTAATTTTTTGTATTTTTAGTAGAGACGGGGTTTCACCGTGTTAGCCAGGATGGTCTCGATCTCCTGACCTCATGATCTGCCCACCTCTGCCTCCCAGGTGCTGGGATTACAGGCGTGAGACACTGAGCCCAGTCTGTGTGACTGTTCTTTAAGTTTCTTTCTTAGAATTCTTTTTTTCCCCTTAATAAATATCCAAAAGTGTTGACTTAGGAATGGCCTCTTGATTGGACATTGTGGTCTCCTGTTTCTCTGTTACCAGGTTGAGGGCATATTTGATCTTCAAAATCGGAGGGTCACTTAATCAATACATTTTCCTTGGGCCAGCTGACTCTCATGTTCAAGAGGACTGAAGTGTTAAAGCTGGATGGCTCTATAGGCCACTTCTGGTTTTGTTGAAGTGAAACCCTCCATAAAGTCAGTTGATATTTTCATCTTGTTGTAACAACACAGTCTTCACGCAGATTACATCTCCAGAAACTTCTGGATTACATATACCTGTTAAAAATTCCTTTCATAATCCTTCCTAATTTAGCCCTTAGTAAAGATTAATCCTAGCTTTGTCATTGTGCCTATCCAATAATTACAATTGGGCCTTGTTTTGAAGCTGTCCTTAAGCATTAGCTACATTTTGAACTACTGGCCTCACAGCAGAAGTCTCTTAAGAAATTCTTTTTTAAAGGATGTGTTGAGGAAGCTTTTACGAAAGAATTCAATTTGAATTACTCTTCTGATTAATTAGGAGTTCCCCAGTGGAGGAAATACTGGAATGGAATCCTGATTATTGTTACCTTTGTTATTATTGTATTTTTGTCATAGCTTTTACCCTCAAGTCATCATGTCCAATAGAACTTTCTGCAATAAAAATAGTCTGTGTCTGTGCTGTCTACTGGAGTATCCATTCACCAAATGTGGCTACTGAGCACTTAAAATGTGACTAGCGTGACTGAGCTACTGAGTTCTAAAATTCATTTAATTTTACTTAATTTCAAATTGTTAGCTTACTGGGCAGCATGAATCTAGAGCAGTGAATGGTTTTACCACTTCCCTCCAGAGGACATTTGACAATGTATGGAGGCATTTTTGGTTGTCAAAAGTTGGGGAGTGCTTCTATCATCTAGTGGGTAGAAGTCAGGGATATTGCCAAACATCCTGCAATGCACAGGACAGCCATCACAGCAAAGAATCATCTAGCCTAAAACGTCTATAATACTGAGGTTGAGAAAAGCTGGTTTTGAGTCTGAGATTCTTGAGATGAGGATTGCTTCCCTGTCTCAGTGCCTAACATTGTGCTATGGGTATATGATTTAGTTGGTGGTCTCTAAATTGCAGAAAATTAACTGAAACAGAGATCAACTAGTCAACACCAAAATCACTGGAAGTGCATCCTTTTTTAAACAAAAATAAGGCAATACAAAACTTCAGAGACACATGCAATGAAAGTCATAATCTTTGTAAGCTCACTAAAGCAGTGAACTACAATAAGGGTAACACTAAAGATGAACAGGCACACTACAAAAATACTATCTGCACACAGTAAGCTATGTTTCATGTGCACAAAATAGCTTCATATTATTAAGTCAAATGTCAGTATTTAACATTTGCAAAATATGGGCAAAGTATTTTAAGATCAAAATAGAGTACAAAGAAATGAAACATTACCCATTCAATTTCTGATTACAAAGAGAGATATGTATGTTCTTTTCGAAACTCCATTAATTAAAAGTTAAATAATATGTTTGTCATTTTACTGTTGAGACTGGAGCTCCTTGGAGAGCTTAAGTAACAAGTTCAAGTTATGATAGCCAGTTATTAGCAGCTTTTGGTTTCAAACTTAGTTCTATCTTCAAAGTAAGTGAAACCAATTCTTAACTTGTGTAGCATCTAGCTTTCTATGTTTTAGATGAAGAAATTATTGCAGAGAGTTTAAAAGAATTACCAGGTAACACAGTTAGTTAGTGGCAAATCAGGAATTAGAATGCAGATCAAGCTGGTTGGCCTCTAACTCGTGAAACGGCCTCTAACCTCGTGAAATTTCTAATCACAACCTACTTTTCATTATTGAAAGACAAGGCTGCTTTTGTTTTGCTTTGTTTTGATTTTCCAAATCAAACTACCTATTATGTGGTGAATCATAGTAGAGAAATTTGTGATTTGTACTTATTTTAAAACTTGATATTTTATGTAAACTTAATCCTTGTACATGGCATCAAAATGAGAACTAGTATATACTTAAAAATCAGAATTCATTAAGCTGATAGTCAAACCACAGAGCATAAAAGTATCATGTCCTCTAAAAGTCATTGTCTTAGTTCAGTGGTCCCCAACCCTTTTGGCACCAGGGACCAGTTTTGTGGAAGATAGTTTTTCCTCAGACTAGGGGTAAGGGAATGGTTTCAGTATGATTCAAACACATTATATTTGTTGTGCACCTTATTTCTGTTATTATTGCATTGTAATATACAATGAAATAATTATACAACTCACCATAATGTAGAATCAGTGGGAGCCCTGAGCTTGTTTTCCTGCAACTGGATGGCCCCATCTGGGGATGACGGGAGACAGTGACAGATCATCAGTTATTAAATTCTCGTGAGGATCTGTCAACCTAAATCCCTTGCATGCACAGTTCACAAGAGGGCCCACTCTCCTGTGAGAATCGAATGCCACCACTGATCTGACAAGAGGTGGAGCTCAGGCAGTAATGATGATGAAGAGTGGCTCTAAATACAGATGAAGCTTGGCTCACTTGCCTGCTGCTTACCTCCTGCTGTGACCAGTACCAGTCCATGGCCTGGGGGTTGGGGACCCTTGTTCTGATTGATACAAAATTATCTTCCAAACTGAGAATTCTCTTTGCGACTGTTTTATACATTTTAAAGCTAATTCTATATAATAGTTTTATGGCTATGATCACATCCTTATAAAAATCCCATGTTAAAGATGTAACGATTTCATATGTTTTGTGCTAAAATGAGCCTTTGGATAAGTTAACCCCCCTCCTCCCCTCTTCTCCCCTCCCCTCCACTTCCCTCCCATTCTCTTCCCCTCTTTTTTTTCTTTTCTTTTGATGGTGCCAGAGGGGATAGAGAAGACTTGCTATAGAATGAACTTTTGAAATTCATTTCTCTCTATTCCTCTTTCCTTTTGTCCATCCTCTCTCCTTTCCTTTCTTCCTTTCACTAATATTTATTAACTGCCTACAACATGACAGATGCTGAACTAAGCTTTTAAGATTCAAAGAGAAAAGGTAGGGACATTAATCAGTTTGATATTTTTAAAAAATTGTCTTCAACAGGTCCATCCACACTCTACTCCCCAACCCTGAAGACTCACTCTCTCAAGTGTCTGTGTTCCCACAGCTTGTTTGCTCACATAAAATTAGTTAAGGCATATGGTAGGCCTCTTTAATAAAAAGATGCAAAAAATACAGTACCTTAGAGAAGATGGCTAGATAGTGGTTTAATTCCATGTCAGATAAAAGTTCAGAAGTGGATGCATGGTCTGGTGAGCAGCTCTCCCATCTTCAGCATGAGGTTGTTTTGTTGACTCTTTCTCTGCCTTGCCTATGAGCATCATAAGAACATGGAATATTTATTTTATTTTATTTTATTTTATTTTAAGAGACAGGGTCTCTTCTGTTGCCCAGGCTGGAGTGTGGTGACATGATCATACCTCACTGCAACCACAAACTACTGAGCTCAAGCGATTCTCCTTCCCAGTCACCGGAGTAGCTAGGACCACAGGCCACTGTACCTGGCTATTTAAAAAAAAATTTGTAGAGACAGGGTCTTACTATGCTATCCAGGTTGGTCTTGAACGCCTGGTCTCACGTGATTTTCCCACCTTGGCCTCCTAAAGCATGTTTGCCCATTTTTACATACCTAATGATTAGCACCATATTAGATCATCAGTAGTATTAAAATGAATTTTGAAAAATGTTCAAAAACTTTAAAACTTTAATGTAGCATTTTCAGTTTTTCTATCAAACATAACATATTATTCTAGGAACTTTATCTCACTCTGGGATTAGGTAGGTTTAGGGCTTGCTTGCTTATGATTTTCTTTCCTATAGGCCTTCCCTGTCCATTTACTTCCAGAATTGGAAGAATATTGTAAAAGGCATCTAGTCACGTGGAAACAGCCATGAAGACTGGAAAGATTGGAGTGAACAACCGTAACCCATAAACTGGAAGTGTGAGTTAAGATGACTTTTTTAGGCACAAGTGACAGGAACCCAATCTGAATTAAGCAAGAGAGGATGGTATTGTCAATCAAGAAAAATGACGAGATAAGTCTCAATCATTTTAGGAATTTTATTTGCCAAAGTTAAGGATGCACTCCCATGACACAGCCTCAGGAGGTCCTGATGACATGTGCCCAAGGGGGTCAGGGCACAGCTTAGTTTCATACATTTTAGGGAGACCTGAGACATCAGTCAGTATACGTATGAAGTACATTGCTTCCATCCAGAAAGATGGGGACAACTCGAAGCAGGGAGGGGGCTTCTAGGTCGCAGGTAGGTGAGAGAAAAATGGTTACATTCTTTTGAGTTTCTGATAAGACTTTCCAAAGGTGGCAATCAGAATACGCATCTATCTCAGTAAGCAGAGGGGATGACTTTGAATAGAATGGGAAGCAGGTTTGCCCTGAGCAGTTTCCAGCATAAATTTTCCTTTTAGCTTAGTGATTTTGGGGGCCCAAGATGTTTTTCCTTCACAGTATCTTATGGAGAATGGGGTTCTTAAGGCACCCACTGAGAGGCCTCATGCAAAGCTGGAAACAAACATAGTGAGTCTTTCTGTGTTTCAATTCTGTTCCTTTCTGATATGTGCAAGACTGCTTTCATGCTGAAGAGTATCTATTGGTTTTTTTCTGTCCACTAGATAGATCCAACACAATCTGAGTTTTAACCAGAGAGAGCCAGAGTTAATTCACTACTTTCTTTGGGTTAGTGTAAAATCTTGGCTGCTGTGTTATAGAAACTCTTGAGTCCCCTTTTGGTAGATTGTTTTCAGAGGTGGCTGCTACACCTTCTCCCATGCTCTTTTGTAATGTGGTTTTCCGGCTTCTCTGATCAAGAGATCAAATATTCCCTCTCTCGGAATCTGTGAACCTGTCTTACATTTGCCTTAACTAACAAACTGATTGTGGCAGAAGTGGCACTGAGTGAGTTTTGCACCCGGGCCTCAAGAGACTTTTTAACGTTTGTTTCTGCCCTGTTGTAATGCTGACATGAGAGAACGAAGGCATGAAGGCCCCACATGAAAGACTAAATAGAAAAAGAAGTGTGGATTTCCCAGCTGATCCTAATCCCCTGCTGACAGCAGTGCTAATTGCTAAATGTGAATGTGGCCATTTGAACCTTCTAGGCTAGCTGACCCTGTAGTTGAATGCCTCTGTATTAGAAAGTTCAGAGAATACCCCCCATGTCTCCAGTCATGGGAGCTAGTAAATGGTTATTGTTTTAAGCCACTAACTTCTGGAATGTGGTTTTGTTTGTTTTTATTGTTTTAATGCAGCAATATGTTACTGCTAGACTCTTCTAGACACTGTGGGCCAGGAGTGGAGTCACACAGGAAAATGGGAGCTCCCTGAGTAATTGCATGTACATAGTACGGATTAAAGGCACCATAGTTAACAGAGCTCTAGGAAATGGCTCTGAGAAGAAGGCATGGTTACAGGCAAACAGGGCAATAATACTGAACTACAAAGTATATATTTCATTTGTTACTATCCACAAAACAGTCATAAGATTATTTTTTGAAATGAGCCCCAAAAAGCAATATTCAATTTGCACTGTCTCTCTGGCCCAATATTAGGAAATTTCTATTTCTTATTCCCTCTTTCACTTTCACCCCACTTACCAGGAAAGGGATAGATTCCTAAACCTTTTTTCTGACCTTCAGCATTGGTAACTTTAGAGGATGAATTGTTCCTATGTTGCAGATTGCATCAGTAACATTGGGGGTCATGTTTATCACCAATGAATATTTTAAAGCCATCCCTTTATGATTGGGACTATATGGTTAATACCGCTGAACTTATCTAGTCGGAACATTGCTTGGAAAGGAGAGGATATTCATAAGAATGATTAAACAATAACAGCAGCTGCTGATAAATGGACAGTGTTGGGTTTCTCTCATTTGGTATGGTTGACAAGGCATGAATGACAGTTGGAAAACAGTTCTGGAAGAAGCAACAAAAGCCCTGGATCTTTTAATATTCTATTTTAAAAATTCTGCAGTTTTGTGGCATTTTGGTTGTAGAGGGTACAGATAGAAATGGACAGTTGTATGTCTACTTAAGTTTTTAATTTTCTATTTTTAAGTTTTTCCTTTAGCAGTGCTACTATTGTATAATGATCTATTTAGTATATTTTGGCATTATTGATATTAGCATTTCTCAAGAGGCTATAACTAAGAGTAGAAAAATACAAAGGAACAAAGCATATTATAACCTAAATAAGTTAAATCATTTAAAAAAAAATATTTTAAGTTCAGTGGTACATGTGCGGGAGGTGCAGGTTTATTACATAGGTGAACATGTGCTGTGGTGTTTTGCTGCACCTATCAATCAGTCACCGAGGTATTAAGCCCAGCATGCATTAACTGTTAGTTAAAGCATTTAAAAAAACAAAACAAAACTGAGGCCCACTGAGATTCAACTGTGAGGTAGAGGGCATGTGGAATATGGGAACATTAGGCCATTTTTTATGTTTTGAAAAAAAAAAAAAAATGCCATTTTCTGTGTTATCTTTACTCGAGTTTTTTGGTAGGTGTTGCATAGTAGACGGTTGCCATCGCTACCGCCTCCACCATCAGCTAAATACCACTCTTCAATGGTCATGAGAACTTTATTTCTTGTTGCATTTCTAAATTTACTACTGAAATCTCAAATTCTTCTGACTCTTAATATTAGGAAGTACTTGAACTCTTAACTCACAGTACTCTCCATAGTTGGTAAGGGTCTGAGTGAGAGGGAATTCATCTAACTGCATACCTTGGCAGTTACTCATGAATTGTATACATAGGCAAGAGTCATCCGATTATATTCCTCCCTTATGAACTGCAGATTTGGAAATTAGAGTCCAAAGGGTTTATTCAAACAGACAGCAAAGACATTCTGGCACAGTTTAAGGAAGACCAATAAACTTTCATCTGCCTGAAATTTTAAAACGTGGAATCCTCAAATAATGAAACTTTGAACACGGCTTTTGTTTATGTTGTTTATGTATGCCTTAGATTAGTGTCTAATAAATTCCAACCAGTTAACTTTTGGAATTTTTTTTTAGATAAATAATGAATGACCAGGATACAGAAGTAGAAAGGTACTATGTGATTCTTCTTGGCATGATAGTGTCTGGGTACCACCAAAGCAATATCCATGGTGACAGATATAAAATATCTTCATGATAACTAAGGACTTTCTAAACTTATATTCTTTAAAAAGCTACACTGAAGGTCTAAGGTAAATCAATTACATATGAGTCGGCAGGAAAAACCACTGTAAATCAAAAGCAATCACTTAGACAATTAGGAGATGGCAGAGGCCATGAACTACCCAACTGGGATAGAATCATTGCCAAATATTTTTGCACATTCCAGCATTTAAATCCACTTATCATAAAGTAATTCTAAACTTCAGACTTATCGTTCCCTGGCTTGTTAATCATATTTCAAAAACAATGAAACAATGGCATCACATTTTTGTAATGATATTATATATTCTTTAATTGAGGACAGATGGCTGTTCTTATATTCCACAGAAAACACATTTCCTAATTATGGAGCCTAGGAGATAAAAGTATTAGCTTAATCTCCAACCCTTTCAGTTATTTGAGCCAAAGCCACATGGAGTTTGTTAAAGAGCTCTGTCACGTTGGTACAGTTTCTAATTGTTTTTTTTCTGAGGAGCTAAGAGCATCTTCTGTGAATAACCTAGAGCATGTAAGTACACATCATTAAAAATGCTCCCTTGGAATTAACTCACAACTTGATTTATGCAGGTTGGCTGACTCGTGTATGTGAGACCTGCTTGGGCTCCAGCTGTGGTTAAACGTGTCTGTGGGACCAGTGGCCCAACTTTCCAGTCAGAGCTTTGTTGCTGTGACTGCTGCTGTGGAGATTCAAGCCACACACAAACCAGCTGAAGAGAAAGAAATCTATCTTAAGCTGGAGGAGTGTTCACGGGAATCTAAATAGGAACTGTTTACTATACAGCTGGGCCTCATGGGGCCCCTACCTGGAAAATTTAAGTGAAAGCAATCTGTCAACAACTGGATGATTTCTTTACTATAAGAATAGCCAATATTTACTGAGCTCTTAGCCTATGCCAAACACTTGCGCTGTGTGTGTGTGTGTGTGTGTGTGTAGTGTGTGTATTCATTTGCATTCCTTACCACATTATTACTAAGATACTCTCATCTTCCTTTATATATGGATGAGAAAACTGGTCCTCAGAGTAGCAGAGGGACTTAGCAAGGCCACAGGTTGGTAATTACTAGAACCTGAATTCAAATGCAGGTAGAGTGCTCCCAAGGCCCACTTACTTCACCACTGCAATGTGTTGTGTCCAGCAGAGAGCTTGCCCTGTTCTCTTCTTTGTGCAGAGCACTTGATGTTTGGGCATAAGATATGGGATTAAAACCCATCTTACCAAAACAAAAGTATGGGAATCAGACCTGATTTTATTAAATCAATTCTAGGATGGCAGGATTATTTCTCCAATTAGAGGAAAAATATATTATGCCCTAATTTCTAACCCATACTATTTCTCCAAATGAGTTGGTGGCAAGATAACCAGGACAGGGTGAATAGATATTTGTAAAGAGGAAATGTCCAGGTAGCAATGGTCCACCAGTCATAGACTTATTTGCATGTTTTTGTTTTTTTGTTTTTGGTACTTGTTTTGCCAGAGACAAGAATAAAAGGAAATGATTTATGTGAAATTCACATAAATGACATGTGATTGCATGATCTGTCTATATCAAATAGTTGTGCCTCATCCTTCCTAATAGGAAGGATGGAAGGATAGGAAAAGCCTTTTCAGCTGGGTGTGGTGGCTCACGCCTGTAATTCCAACATTTCGGGAGGCCAAGGCAGGTGGATCGCCTGAGCTCAGGAGTTCGAGACCACCCAGGGCAACATGGTGAAACCCCTTCTTTACTAAAAATACAAAAAAAAAAAAAAAATAACTGAATGTGGTGGCACATGCCTCTAGTCCCAGTTACTTGGGAGGCTGAGGCAGGAGAATGGCTTGAGCACCAGAGGTGAAGGTTTCAATGAACCAAGATTGCACCACTGCACTCCAGCTTGGGCTACAGAGTGAGACTCTGTGGAAAAAAAAAAAAAAAGACTTATTTATGACTTTTGTGTTCCATTATATCATTAGGTACTTTTTCTGCATGGATTCTAATTTTTCTCATTTAATGTGCTAGTATGTCTATTATATTCCTAAATATTTTGTTGAACAATTCTTGAATTAATGGGGAAAAAAACCTACTTGGTCATGATAACTGTATATATTAATATATGCACACATGCATGCAACATATATGTATATACATATATACATATACATGTAACATATGTACTTTTTAAATACTTTCATATATTTTACTTGTTGATATTTCAGATAATTGCATCCATGTTAATACATGGAATTAGATTACATTTTCCTTGCCTTTCTCTCTTTCTCTGTCTCCTCTCTCACTGTGACATGTATCTCTTAGACAAGAAGTTGTTTACATAAAGTAACAGAAACAATTTAAGGTTTTTATACCAGTTTGAAAAACGAAAGTTATTAGACAGATATTTAAACCACAACCATTTAAAAAGGTAAAAATCATGCTTAGTTTACAGGCACTATTAAAACAAGTGGCAGTCTGAGTGCGGCCTACCAGCCATAGTTTGCTAATTCCTGTCCTAGGGCCCTAACACATAGGGCCATTCCACTGGTTAGGAAACATTTATTTATACCAGCCAAGAGAAGGCTAATTTGCCAAGTTAGACATTTATAATGGCAGATACCTCACTTTGTTGATGTGAAACATTTACATCTGAAATTCTGTTGTTGTTGTTGTTGTTGTTTTTCCATTTGTGTGACTTGTAATTTGAAAGATTTTTTTAATGGGGAAAAAACGTCTTGAGGTTGGAACTGCCTTTCAGGAAGAAAACTTCCGGGGTGACTTTGACAGCCAACAATAGATGGAAGTCTCCTGGAGTATCCAAGAGTGACTGACCTCTTCAAGAGGTTTTGCAAGGGCTCATCCCCCTTCTCTGTTTCTGCCAGGCAGTGGCGGTGAGAGCAGACCTGAAGAAAGACACCTGGATAACAGGTCAAGGATCCAGTGGAAGGGTGCAGATGGCCTGAGATGAATCTAGTGCCTGCCTAGAGCATATAAGTAGCAGATGGACTAATGGACACATGTCATTCTTTCTTTTCATCCCTGTCCTACCCTTATTAACTCTGTCCTCTGTGCTTTCTACTTTTTTACTTTTTTCCCTATTGTTTCAGATTTTGTGAAACATGATCTCACTCCATGCACTGAAATGTAAACAGACTTTTTTTTAGCAGCACATTGTTTTAATATACTGGACTTTCCTGTAGTCTTCAAACTACCCATGATGACCCTGGATGTATTATCCAAAGTAGAAAATGACCAGATGACAGTCACACAGAGTGCAGCTGTTGCAGGATGAGCTTGAAAGTTCACCCTTACCTGATGATCATGTAAAAGAAAAATAACATTCTAAGCCCCCCAGCCATCTGAATGGACCCCTCCTCCTGGTCCAAGACATTCCAAAATTAACCTAAAAAACTAGTTCAGGCCATGATGGGAGGCTGGAGCTAGACATGCCTCATTATACCCTTCTGCCTTTTGGAATTACTGCTAGAACAGACTCTCTTAGTCTGATAAGAGACTTTTATAATCTATTTTCTCTGAAGCCTGCTACCTGGAGGCTTCATCTGCATCATAAAACTTTGGTCTCCACAACCCCTTATTGTAGCCCAGACAGTCTTTTCTACTGATAATAACTCTTTCAACCAATTGCCAATCAGACAATCTGTGAATCCACCTATAACTTGGAAGCCCGGCTTCCACTTGTCCTGGCTTTCCAGACCGAATCAATGTACATCTTACATGTATTGACTCACGCCTTATGTATCCCTAAAATGTATAAAACCAACTTGTGGCCCAGCCACCACGGCCACATGTTCTCAGCATCTCCTAAGGGCTGTGTCATGAACCCTTGGTCAGTCATATTTGGCTCAGGATAAATCTCTTCAAATATTTTGCAGTTTGACTCTTTTTGTGAACAATCACATTTGACTACTAGACATCTGAGGAACTTTGGAGACCTCAAAGAATCTTAGAGATCTTCTAGCTCAGCAGTTTTTAAGACTTTTGTCTGGGAAATACAGACCCCTCTGAGATTCTGAGGAAAACTAAGGATTCTTTTTCCCCCACAAACATACAGAAACACAACACACACTCAAACACATTACATACAACTTCAGTTTCATGAATTCCCTGTGAACCACCCTTTATGGTATCTACTTTAAGAATGCCTGATCTGCTCTAATCCCCTAAATGGCCTAAGGAGGGTAAGACATTAGCTAAGCAAGCAATCCTTTCTCTTACTTCAGATAGGAAGACAATGCTATCTATTATAAATTATGTTCAATTTCTGCACTTACTGTTTAGAAGTGTCTTTCTACTTCATCAAATTCATGCAACATATACTTTGCTCATATTTGATTCAAATTTTTCTTTGTAAATATAATGAAGCATCCAAAGATAGTCTTTTCTTTGTGTTAAGCACTGACTTATGAAAACAAAGTTTTAAAAAAAGAAAAGTAACAAAGATGTGTTAGTATTACAGAAAAAGTGTCCCAATCCAGACCCCAATAGAGGGTTCTTGGATCTCATGCAAGAAAGAATTCAGGTCAAGTCCATAGAGTAAAGTAAAAGCAAGTTTATTGGAAAAGTAAAGGAATAAAAGAATGGCTACTCCATAGATGGAGCTAGACCTGAGGGCTGCTGGTTGCTCATTTTTATGGTTATTTCTTGATGATATGCTAGACAAGTGGTGAATTATCCGTGCCTCTCCTTTTTAGACCATATAGGATAGCTTCCTGACGTTGCCATGGCATTTGTAAACTGTCATGGCGCTGGTGGGAGTGTAGCAGTGAGGACGACCAGAGATCACTCTCGTCACTATCTTGGTTTTGGTGGGTTTTAGCTGGCTTCTTTACTGCAACCTGTTTTATCAGCAAGGTCTTTAGACCTGTATCTTGTGCTAACCTCCTATCTCTTCCTATAACTTAGAATGTCTTAACCTTCTGGGAATGCAGCCCAGTAGGTTTCAGCCTTATTTTACCCAGCTCCTATTCAAGATGGAGTTGCTCTGGTTCAAATGCCTCTGACACTGGGAGCTTTAATGTATAGCCCATTTGCCAAAAACAGTACGAGACATGCTCTTATGAGATGTTGCTAATTAATGGTTTCTTAAATATAATCGATTTTTATTTTTCACTGTTTGAAAGATCAAAAAGTATTTGATAGCTGCTTTATGTAAAACTATCTGAACTGGAAGTAAATAATAAAATATAGCAGCTTTCTACAGAAATTCATATTTAAGGAAACTCTGGGGCAATTATATATAAAACTGATTATAATTTATATCTGTGTGTGTGTAAAATAACAGTTATGAAATGGCTTCATTTCAAAGCAAAACACACAAGTAGTTAGTCCAAAATCATACATTTCTCAAATTATGAGATCCAGAGAAGCTGAAAGACTGAATTTAAACAATTTAAACTCTACATAAGAACTGTGAAATACTTTCTCTTCTTTATTGTTTACTCAATAATATTTTAAGGGAATCTAAAAATAATAAGAACTAGCTCACTAAATCCTTTTCCTTTTACACCTACTCTGTTTAGTTTAAATGGAAAAGTCTGAAATTTCATATTTGCACATGGATTTATAGTGCTTGAAGTGAAATAATATTTTCTGGTTTAGTGGCATTTATTGCTTCTCAAATCTTCAAATTTTTTAAGGTTATATTTCCAATAATTATGTTTAAGTTTATATATAAAATGAAAATTAATAAGCAAACTTTAGAAGAGTTAGCTAACTTAAAGCACTATTGCTTGCCTTCTTTTATTTTTATTTTTATTTTTTTTTTTGAAGAGTGAGTTTCGCTCTTTTTGTCCAATCCGGAGTGCAATGGCACAGTCTCAGCTCACTGTAACCTCCACCTCCAGGGTTCAAGTGATTCTCCTGTCCCAGCCTCCCAAGGAGCGGGGATTACAGGTGCACACCACCATGCCCAGGTAATTTTTGTATTTTTAGTAGATACAGGGTTTCATCATGTTGGCCAGGCTGGTCTCAAACTCCTGACGTCAGGTGATCTGCTGCCTTGGCCTCCCAAAGTGCTGGGATTACAGGCGTGAGCCACCGTGCCCGGCCCGGCCTGCTTGCTTTCCTTTACATGTACTCTCAACTTCAAGATTTTCTGTACTGTTTAACTTGGAAGAAGATAAATTTTCTTCTCTTCCCCCAGAAATGCAGTGTAGTGATACTGGCTGTCTTCCTGCTTAGGCAGGATGCCTAAGTACTTAATTGTTCAGTCTCTACATAAGAATCACTTTGCTGAACAATGAAATGCAACTGCTTCTAGGGTAGAGTGCAGCAGCTATTGAGCAGCACAAGCCCTACTACTGGTCAGTTGGGGCCTGGCAAGGGGAAGAGCACAAATCTATTTCAAAGAAAGGGAAGAAATTGACAGCCAATGGAATTTTTAGTTTTTGCAGATTGGTTCTGCACCACCAATATTCTCATTTAGTCCATGTCATCTCTTTCATAACTTTAGTGTGTTTTCTTCCTTCTTTCTTGACAGAGTTTATTTTTATTTTTATTTTTTTTGTCTTCTGCCAATTTCCCTCCCCCTTTTTACTTAATTCCCCTAATTGTCAGCAATTATGCTCAGTAATTTTTGGTTTCAAGTCAGCTTTCAACCAGAGTTGTCTCTTGAATATTTAGAATTAATCTTGACATTTTATGTCCCTCTGTGCTTGCTGATGGAGGTTCTTTAACTTGCTGAGGGAGAATAAGTGGCTTATAGAAATCATAGGTCTGCCAGGAGCTGGAAACCGTGTGCCAGTAGTGGCCAGGGACAGAATCAGAGGCTTAGAGAGCTTTCTAGTTAATTAGATTTCGTCACATGACCTTTGTGACTCAGCCAATTGCAAGAAATAATGAGACACACAATCCCAGGCCAAAGGCCTTCTGCTAGTATATCTAGTTAGCAGAAGTGGAATCTCTACCAGGATTATGACGGCAGGGCCCTTGTCAACTGCACCTTTTCCAGAAATCCCTCCTAAGCTTTCCCAATGTAAATTTATTTCTCTCTTCTCTGAACTTCTCTGGACTTCTTTCATTCTTTATACTTGGAAACTCATCACACATAATTGTGTGGATTCCTTTTGTTAAACTCTGCAGAGGAATCTTGAGTGGGAAGAGTGGCTTACCTTCTCATCCTCTAATTTTCACTCTGTCTTAATTTTTAGATAAATTTGATCATTCTTTTCCCTACCATGTTCATCTCCAGGACTTCCCTCCCTCCACTCTCATCCCCTCATCCCTCTGCTATGTTTCTCCATGTCTACCCTGCCAACGTGTACCTTCTCAAAACACACACACACATGCATGCATATCTCAGTACATTTAATAGAATTTGTTCATTTTCCCAACTGGATTGTAAAAAGGGTTTCTTAACTTTCACAGATCTATCACATTAAATTGCCTACAGTTGTTACTAAAAACTCTTGAGATATATATGGAATAATTCATTCAACATTTATTGAGCCTTACTTTGTGCATTTCACAGCAGCTTCTTGCCAAGAAGAAACCTATGTATTTTGAAGTTCTAGTGTTAAACAACTGTATTTTAGCTTTATGATTAAATTAAAATGGGGATTTAGTTTTTCTTCTGCTCATATTAAAATAAGTGACTGGAATAGATCAGGGTTTATGTGGACAGGAATCTCACTTAGCAAACAGTAGGCTGATGATTGACAGCACCATCACCCTCTCCCTGTTCCTCAAACCCCACTTCCAGTGGTCATGTCTGAGGACAAGACATTTATTCAGATCCAGAACTGGCTTTATGCTGCTAATTCTTAATATTCCACAGGCTTATTGTTGGTTGAAGACCTGCATATTGAAATGCCTCTAAGTTAAGGTTGATATATTCCCCAACCCTAAAGGCTGTAGTTCCCCTGGGCACAGTTATGACCACAGGAACTTCTCTTGTAACACTCAGCCTGCAGGTAATTTATCTAACTTATGATTTTGTTTAGCAACTCTACCCTGGTGACTCTTGCATTTAAACCTTTGCCTGTATCTTTCCTGAGAACTACAGACTCACATATCCAACTGCCTACTAGATAGCTCTGTTGGGGTGTCTAGAAGACATATCAAACTTAAGAAGTTCAAAGCCAAATTCCTGTTGTTTCTCCCCAGACGTGCTCTTGCCCCAGTTTTCTGTATATCAATTCTAATTTCTCAGGTTGTATTTGGAGTCATACTCAACTCCTCTCTCTAATAACCCTCATCTTTTCTATCTTCAAACTCTTGGCTCTACGTTCCATATATACTCAGAATTAATAGAATGTAATATATTCAACTGATGGCATATTATGTAGCAGAGAACAAAATACATATACATATGTGTGTGTATATTATATATATATATATAAACATGGATGAATCTCATAAATGTAATGTTGAAAAACAGTGAGACACAAATATGCAACCCATGCTTTTATCTATATAAAGGAAAAAAACAGGCGAAACTTACTTATGCCACTAGAAGTCAGGTTGCCCTTGAAGCTTAGTGACTGGGAGGCACTGTATGGGAGCTTCCAGATGTTTACTTGATCAAAATTAAGCTATATATTGATGATATGTGTACTTTTTTGTATATGATACCTCTGTAAAAATAATACGGACTTGCCTTTCTACCTCTCTGATCCAAACAACACCATCTCTTAACCGGATCCTGGGGATGCCCTCCTATTTGCTTCTCTTTCTGCCACCATGCTCTCCTCAGTGTGTAGCCAGAGTGATCTTCTAATATATAACTGTTTTTGTGCCACTTCTGTTCAGAAGTTGCCAATGGCTTTCCATCTTTTGCAAGGTAGAAGCCAAAGGCTTTACAGGCCCCACCTGTTCTATATTGTACTCAGTTCTCTGGATTAACTTCCTCTTACTCAAGTCCCTTCTTTCTGTGCTCCAGCCACATTGATCACACAGTTCATTGATGCCAACCATCTTTCATCCTCAGGGCATTTCTGCTGTCTTGTGACCCTAACTTAAGTGCTCTGTCCCTAAATGCATTTAGGGTTTGCTCCCTTGGTCATTCTGCTCTCTGCTGTAGTTTTCTCTTACCAGCAAGGCCTCCCATGACCATCCTGTATGAAATAGCACCTCTGCTGATCTCACCCATGTTAACACACTTTGTTTTTTTCCACAGGAAAATAATTCTGTGAACAGCTGTATTTCTAATTTGTTATCCGTTATTTTTCTATCTTTTCCAGAATATTGAATCCACAAGGGCAGGGATATTTAGTGTGTGTTTGTTTGGTGCCTTCCTTTTTGTATTTTTAGTGCCTAGAGAAGTACCTGACACAGCTAGCTGGACTTTAGTGAATATTTGTTGAATAAATATAAACAACTGGGAACCAGGTACTCCATTGTAATTGAGAAAATGGGCAAGAACTACAGTACTTACTAGATCCTATGATATGGTATTTCTAACTTTGTAAGTATATCCCAAAGAAAAAAATAAAAGAAATAGCCACTTGCGTGATATTATTTGTATGCGCTTTACAATTGCTATATACAAATGCTAACAAAAGGGAAAACTCAGCTAAATTGTTCTAAATTGAAGGAAGAAGAAGGTGGGCAGGAGAGAAGATCCCAATCTCCTGTTAAGGGTGGTCTTGCATATTCCCTAGGGAAGCACATGGTTATTGATTGGAAGGGGTCTTATCCCATTTCTGATGTTGAAATATGAAAATGTTTGAAAAACACTAACAGGTGTGTCAGTGTGATTTAATACATATGGAAAACAGATGGCCATGTTAACATGAAATGATATTTAAGTAGAAAAGCAGAATGAAGAATAGTAAGTAGACATGGGTTATATTCCTTTTATTTTATTCATTAACATTAATAAAGATGGAAAGAATAATTTAAGATGTAAGTTTTATTTTTGACTCAAAATGCAAGGCTTCAGCTGATAAATTTTCCAATAGAAAAAGACCTTTTTTCCCCCCAATGTTACACATGTACTAAAAAATGTAAGGTAATGGATTAAACACACCCTGCTTTAAGATTTACTGTTGAAACACATATCATATTTTTGTCTTAAGAATAAATGAATTAAGTAGAGGGATTTTTTTTCTTTTTTGGATGTGTTGCAGGAATAGGCATTCTTTCCAGAAGAGTGGGCAGAGGTGAAACTAGTTGCTACACTTTAATTATAATGATAGTAGACTCTCTTCAGGTACCTTAGAATACACTAAGAAATTGAGCTAAGATTTACCTGTCTTCAGCTAAGATTTACCCTGCAACGCTAGAGAACTTTCTAGATGAGTACCATCCCATACCTATTTAATTGTGGTGCTTACTAATATGTCATTCAGCAACAATTTCTTATAAGTACTCCCCAACCTGCTACTTTTTGCTTCATTTCCCATTGTCTAACAAATTTAATTTCACAGGATTTCTCAACCTGACAACCCATTGTCACCAAATAAATACAATCATTCCTTGCCTCTGAACTGTTTATCCATCTGGGAACTTCACTTTGCTCTTTTCTTACTTTAAATGCCCATTTTTGTCTTTAGGACATTGAATGAGCCATCAAATCCAGTCCCGTAACATGCCTTGGCATTATCTCCCCTATAACCTCACGCATTCCTGCCTCTGTGTTCTTCACCCTTATTGAAAACTCATTTTAGTTAATTATAAAAAATTATGTCCAAAACCAGTAAGATGACTTCCTTGAAAAAGGTGCTAAGTGATCCTAGCTTCAAAATAATCACCACCTTTCTTTGTATTGCCATGATTTTAAAAATAAATTGTATTATTGCACACAGTATTTACTTCATTTGCTTTGACTTTATATACTTATAACTTTTTTCCACTTTCTATTTTTGCAACTTCATAGAAAATTGAGACCATATGATCTGATCTTTGTTGTTGTTGTTGTTGTTCCTAATATATTCCCTTTTTTTTTAATACTTTAAGTTCTAGGGTACAGGTGGTACACCCATTAACTCGTCATTTACATTAGGTATATCTCCTAATGCTATCCCTCCTCCCTCCCCCCTCCCCACAATAGGCCCCAGTATGCGATGTTCCCCTTCCTGTGTCCAAGTGATCTCAATGTTCAATTCCCACCTGTGAGTGAGAACATACCGTGTTTGGTTTTCTGTTCTTGTGATAGTTTGCTGAAAATGGTTTCCACAGCTGCACCCATGTCCTTACAAAGGACACGAAGTCATCCTTTTTTATGGCTGCATAGTATTCCATGGTGTATATGTGCCATATTTTCTTAATCCAGTCTGTCACTGATGGACATTTGGGTTGGTTCCAAGTCTTTGCTATTGTGAATAGTGCCTCAATAAACATACGTGTGCATGTGTCTTTATAGCAGCATGATTTATAATCCTTTGAGTATATACCCAGTAATGGGATGACTGGGTCAAAGGTATTTCTGGCTCTAGATCCTTGAGGAATCACCATACTGTCTTCCACAGTGGTTGAACTACTTTACAGTCCCACCAACAGTGTAAAAGTGTTCCTGTTTCTCCACATCCTCTCCAGCATCTGTTATTTCCTGACTTTTTAATGATTGCCATTCTAACTGGTGTGAGATGGTATCTCATTGTGGTTTCGATTTGCATTTCTCTGATGGTGAGTGATGATGAGCATTTTCTCATGTGTCTGTTGGCTGTATGAATGTCTTCTTTTGAGAAATGTCTGTTCATATCCTTTGCCCACTTTTTGATGGGGTTGTTTGTTTTTTTCTTGTGTATTTGTTTGAGTTCTTAGTAGGTTCTGGATGCTAGCCCTTTGTCAGATGAATAGATTGCAAACATTTTCTCCCATTCTGTAGGTTGCCTGTTCACTCTGCTGGTAGTTTCTTTTGCTGTGCAGAAGTTCTTTAGTTTAATTAGATCCCAATTGTCAATTTTGGCTTTTGTTGCCATTGCTTTTTGTGTTTTAGACATGAAATCCTTGCCCATGCCTCTGTCCTGAATGGTATTACCTAGGTTTTCTTCTAGGGTTTTTATGGTTTTAGGTTTAACATTTAAGTCTCTAATCCATCTTGAATTAATTTTCGTATAAGGAGTAAGGAAAGGATCCAGTTTCAGCTTTCTACTTATGGCTAGCCAATTTTCCCAGCACCATTTATTAAATAGGGAATCCTTTCCCCATTTCTTGTTTTTGCAGGTTTGTTAAAGATCAGATGGCTGTAGATGTGTGGTATTATTTCTAAGGGCTCTGTTCTGTTTGATTGGTCTATATCTCTGTTTTGGTACCAGTCCCGTGCTGTTTTGGTTACTGTAGCCTTGTAGTATAGTTTGAAGTCAGGCAGCGTGATGCCTCCAGCTTTCTTTTGGCTTAGGATTGTCTTGGCAATGTGGGGTCTTTTTTGGTTCCATATGAACTTTAAAGCAGTTTTTTCCAATTCTGTGAAGAAACTCATTGGTAGCTTAATGGGGATGGCATTGAATCTATAAATTACCTTGAGCAGTATGGCCATTTTCATGACATTGATTCTTCCTATCCATAAGCATGGTGTGTTCTTCCATTTGTTTGTGTCCTCTTGTATTTCACTGAGCAGTGGTTTGTAGTTCTCCTTGAAGAGGTCCTTCACATCTCCTGTAAGTTGGATTCCTAGTTATTTTACTCTCTTTGAAGCTATTGTGAATGGGAGTTCATTCATGATTTGGCTCTCTGTCTGTTATTGGTGTATAAGAATGCTTGTGATTTTTGCACATTGATTTTATATCCTGAGACTTTGCTGAAGTTGCTTATCAGCTTGAGATTTTGGGCTGAGACAATGGTGTTTTCTAAATATACAATCATGTCATCTGCAAACAGGGACAATTTGACTTCTTCTTTTCCTAACTGGATACCCTTGATTTCTTTCTCTTGCCTGATTGCCCTAGCCAGAACTTCCAACACTATGTTGAATAGGAGTGGTAAGAGAGGGCATCGCTGTCTTGTGCCAGTTTTCAAAGAGAATGCTTCCAGTTTTTGCCCATTCAGTATGATATTGGCTGTGGGTTTGTCATAAATAGCTCTTATTATTTTAAGATACGTTCCATCAATACCGAATTTATTGAGAGTTTTTAGCATGAAGGGCTGTTGAATTTTGTCAAAGGCCTTTTGTGCATCTATTGAGATAATCATGTGGTTTTTGTCTTTGGTTCTGTTTATATGCTGGATTACATTTGTTGGTTTGCATATGTTGAACCAGCCTTGCATCCCAGGGATGAAGCCCACTTGATCATGGTGGATAAGCGTTTTGATGTACTGCTGGATTCGATTTGCCAGTATTTTGTTGAGGATTTTTGCAAGATGTTCATTAGGGATATTGATCTAAAATTCTCTTTTTTTTTTTGTTGTGTCTCTGCCAGGCTTTGGTATCAGGAAGATGTTGGCCTCGTAAAATGAGTTAGGGAGGATTTTCTCTTTTTCTATTGATTGGAAGAGTTTCAGAAGGAATGGTGCCAGCTCTTCCTTGTACCTCTGGTAGAATTCAGCTGTGAATCCGTCTGGTCCTGGACTTTTTTCGGTTGGTAGGCTATTAATTATTGCCTCAATTTCAGAGCCTGTTATTGGTCTATTCAGGGATTCAACTTCTTCCTGGTTTAGTCTTGGGAGAGTATATGTGTCCAGGAATTTATCCATTTCTTCTAGGTTTTCTAGTTTATTTGCATAGAGGTGTTTATAGTATTCTCTGATGGTAGTTTGTATTTCCGTTGGGTTGGTGGTGATATCCCCTTTATCATTTTTTATTGCATCTATTTGATTCTTCTCTCTTTTCTTCTTTATTAGTCTTGCTAGCGGTCTATCAATTTTGTTGATGTTTTCAAAAAACTAGCTCCTGGATTCATTGATTTTTTGAAGGATTTTTTGTGTCTCTATCTCCTTCAGTTGTGATTTTTATAGTACTAAAGTGCTATACAATTAGAGGAGCCCAGTGAGTTAGCCGATACTTTTTGTACATAATGCAGAAGACATGGGGAGGAGCAGTAAAGATGAGCTTAGTAGGTTTGTTTGTATTGTTCATAAAAGACGAAGTAAGCAAGTTGGTTAATTTAACAATATCAGAGTTATTATCATTGTGTTTGTTTCCTATTGCTACTGCAACATATTACTACCCGCTTATTGGCTTAAACAACATTAATTTATTATCTTATAGTTCTGAAAGTCAGAAGTTTAAAATCAGTTTCATATGCTAAAGTCAAGATGTTGGCAGGCTGGTTCCTTCTGGGAAGTGTCAGCGAGAATTTATTTCCTTGCCTTTTCCAACTTTTAGAGGCCACTGTCTTCCTTGTTTCATGGCCCCTTTTTTGCAATGGCACCACTCCTACCTCTGCTACCATTGTCACATCTCGTTTTATCTATTGATCCTCTTGCCTCTGTCTTATAAAAACCCTTCCAATGACACTGGGCCCACCTAGTCAATCCTGAAAACCTTCCCCTCTCCAGACCTATAGTTTAACCACATATGCACGATGCCTTTTGCTTTATAAGGTAACAAATTCTCGGGTTACGGGGGTGAGGACATGGACATTTTGGAGGAAGGGCATTATTTTGACTATCACAATCCCTACTGGTGCCAATCTTACTCACTTAGATGAATGTGAAAGAGGTTACCCTGAGTACACTAGAGGGTATGTCCAATGTATGGATTTTATCCCTAGTGCATGTCACTACAGACAAATAGTTTGAGATCTTCTCTTTTGTACCAAGAAGTTTGGAAACTATCTGTTAGGCAATAGTGAATTCTCAGTGCTTTCCAAGCAGGTAAAGAACCTGCTCAGTTCTATATTTTAGAAAAATAACTGATCGCAGAATGAGATTGGTGGGAGCTCAGACTCACATGGTGGAAAGCCTAAACTCAGAAATAATGGCAATGGAATTGGAGTGCAGGCAGATGTTGCAGAGACATTCTAGAGAGGATCCTGTGTGGACTTGGAAGCTTTTGCAGAGAGGTAAGAATATAGAGGATACTTTTTGAAGTTTTTAGCTTAGATGGCAATATAAGAAATGACAACATTAATGAGTTTGAATAAATTCAGTTATAAACACCTATGAGAAATGTCTCTGTCAGCTTCAGAATCAGAGGTTGGCAGTTATGTTGCAGAAAACATACTGCACTCAGATTTACAAATATGTATTTTGGACTTAACTGGAAAGGTTAAGGGACACCTACTTCCATGAGAGGACTCGAGAGTGGTTGCATGCATGCACACATACATGTCCATATGCATACATGTATACCTCCAAACATACATATGTATACATGCACATACATCCATGCACACAATTTACTAACCTTAGCAAGCAGGGCGTAATAGCATAAATCATCAAAACTCCCAGGTATCAGTGCTCTTTTGAATACAGATATTGCTTACATTTCAGTCTGTGCAGGCTCAAACTCATTTTATAATTTTGCTTCGCGTGCATTCCATATTTAGTCTCATCTAAATGTAAAAAAACACAAAGCGATTGGAGAAAATAAATCATTTTTGATACAAAATCGTGAAGTTGTTTCTTGCTCTCAAAGAGTTTAATGTCTAATGGTAAGATAAACACATGTAATAATGATACACCATGTCAGCTGTTAAAAACAGTAATAGCTAATATTTACTAAGATTAAACCTTATGAGCTCAGCACTGCTTAGTCTTTTAAATATGTTAACTAATTAAATGTTACAGTCATCATATAAGGTGGACATTGTGTGTAAAGTACACAACAGAGAAAAGGGTAACAGCTTTATTATCACGAGTCAAACCTGTGTGAGTCAAGGAAATGTTCCTAGAGGAGCTAGCCCTTGAAATGAGACTTCATGGATGAGGTTTTACAGGTCTATAAATGTGAAAGGCTATCAAAAGAAGAACAACATTGGAAAAAGCTGAGAGATTTGAGAAGGCACGATGTGTCGGGGAATGATGAGTGGACCAGATTTTAAAGTGCCGGAGGGAGAATGGCAACAGATGAGGCTTGCCAGGAACGGGAAGGTCAGATCACAAAGGACATTGTGACCAGTGTGGAAGGAGTTTATTTTGTATGATATGGCTTATGGGAAGACAAATGACTTTGAGCAGGACAGTGAGCCAATTCAATTTGCATGTGAGCTGAGCTGTTATTGCAGAGGGAAGAATGCATTCCTGGGGGACTGGGGAGAGGTGAGGAAGCCAGGGATCACAATAGACACTCAGGGGCCTATTTCAATAGCCTAGGTTAAAAATGAGAAGTGCGTCTATGTGGTAGTGAAAAGGACAAACACATGGCACATTTTTATGATTGAGATGAGAGTGTGTGGTGAGTGGAAATGGAAAATGGAAGGAAAATTGGGAAGTAGAGGATGGTGTCCAGGAGCCCCTCATCAAGACTGTGATGGGGAGAGACAAGACTTCTGGGAAAATGGTGTATTAATATTTGGACATATTGCATTTGACATGCTTCCCGGCCATCTAGGGAGAGGCCTCCATAGGCACTTGGCTATATGGGCCTGAAGCTCAGAACATATTTGGCCTAGACATGCCGATTTGGCAATCTGTGATGAGAGTGGAAATTAATCTTCTGGGAGAGAGTCAGCCAATTAGAAAAACAGATCATATGAATAAAGAAAAAGGCCAAGAAAGAGCACCTCAGGGAATATTTACATTTGGAAATGTACTTCTAGAGCAAATGAGAATCATAAATAGTGACAGTATAGTCAGCAGCACATCAGTAGTAGCTGAAATCATAATAGTGGATGCAATACCTTAGGTAGAATTTGTAGAAGCAGAGCAGTAAGTAAAAAGACATAAATGAAACCCTGGGGAAGAAGAAAAGAGGAATTTCAGCTAGGAACTGTTCAAGAGCTGTTAGGAAAATTATCAAGCCAAATGGTGTCAGAGAAACCAGTGAAGGGGAAGGGCACTAGAGAGAGGGAGGAGTTGACACAGAAAGGGTGAGTAAGGTAATACTGAAAATTGCTCTTTGGCAATTAAGAGAGTAAGTGGTAAACGTTGTGAGAGTGATTTGAATATGATGGTGAGGGTAAAATGCCAAAAAGAGTGGGTGTAGAGGTAAATGGGATTTGAAGGCTATATAATAATGACTTGAGGCATAATGATTGTTGATTAAATAAATGACCTTCTAAGATCTTTTGAAACTTACTTCAGTGTAATGTTAGAAATACAATGGGGTTGTGACTTTTAAATGAAATTACTTAGGAATCAGATTGTAAGGCCAGAGAATAATTATTGGAACCAGGTAAATTGCAAATAGAAGTATCAGTTGGCTACCAGTTATACCTATCATTCAGTCTCCTGTTATTTTCTTCAACTTTCAGTTTTGATTGAGTTTAAGTGTTCCCCTGATCCAATCATAGTTATGATGTCATTTAATGCTCCTATTATTGATCATTACATAGACTTATGCATAATAAGACATAGTAACCACTTTTGACAAGCCATAAATATTAGGGCCAAATAATTATTTTCACCTGACTTATTCCTCAGAATTAGAAATTATGAACTATTTTGCAGATCATTTAGAACTTAGAGAATGTATATTAGCTAGAGCTGATTAATTAAACCTTTTGTAATTTTATTTCCTAAGAGTTGAATGAGTCATTTATTTTGATTTAGTACAAACCTACTTGTATTCAACTTTGATTCATGGCTTACAAAGTATGAATAGATTGGGCACAGATATACAATTAGCCCAGTATAATTATTGCTAGATTTCAAAAACTATTTAAATGTTTAACCCCTACATGAATTAATAGACATAAAAAAGGCCATCCAAGATCTATTCAATGGTTGTCACTGTATGTTGAGATATTAACAGAGTAGGAGGTTGGCATTTGAGCTGTGGAGCAAATAAGAGTCTCATGAGATCCCTGAAGCCCAAAAGATGAATCCAGTTTGTTTTTCCCATTTCTCTCCCAGATATGCCTCAACCGATCCTTTTTACTTCTCCTTTCATCCTTCCAATCCCCAGAGATTTTAAAATAAAGAAATGGATTTACATATAGAGACATGTAAACAATAATGATGGGTTAGGATAATGTATTGAGATAATGTTTGTTTTATTCTGCCTGCATCTTCTCTTCTGCATTGCGAGAATGTAATTAAGCCTCTGTGTGTAGTTGCTTCAGGGGTGGCCTTTGTTATGTAGGGTTTTTATTTTATGAAAACATATACTCCTTGAAAGAATCATGCTAGTGGAGAGAAGAAAATGAGGAGAATATTACTTTTGAGATTAGAGGAAGAAGAAAGAAGTAGGAGTATTCTCCAAGACTGGGAAGTAGATGGAGGACTGGGTTTTCCACAAAGACCAAACCCATGACTGGGCTCTAGCAGGATCACAAAGGAGACATCCTCCAGGTACTTCCAGGGGCCACAAATTCTCACCATTCGGAAAAATTCAAGCCCATGTGCAGCAAGGGATCATGTGTAATTTGGACAGTGAACTGTCATTCTCAGTAATCTACCAGAATCTCTTCCTTAGTTATAATAAAGACACTTGTATTATTTGTTGCTCTACGGAGAAGGACAAGTGGCCTCCTGAATTCACAATTGAATTTCTTAAGAGTAAGATGTAAATAAAATTAAATAATATGACATTTTTATACAATGCAGTTGTGGATGTAAATACCAACTAGTATAATTCTTCCATTGAAAAAATGTATTTTGAGTTCTAATCAGGCCTGTTCTTTCTCAGCTCTGGAAATATAGCCGTGTAGGTGACTGGTATGTTCTCTGCTCTCCGAGGTCTTGTGTTAGATACAGTTCTCAATGGATCTCTCACATTTCTGCACATCGTGTGAGCAGAGGCACTGGGTACTCTTTGTACATGACTAGCTTTTCAAGGATGTTTGCATAGTAAACAGCCTTGGAAGTAAAGATAACGTCTCCCTCTGGAGCACAGGACAGACATGTTTGCTATCCATAAAAGACTTTGTTTCACTAAGCTCAGAGTTCCTTTCCTGTAATACAGACTATTGTGTGTACAAGCATCCACCTGTGCTCAGCCTTGTTGCCCTACAAAACTGCAGCGGGCTGTCTTTTTACCTTGCAGTATAACGTCTTAGACCCTGTGACATGCTGTGTGAAAAAAGGCCTTGTGCTTGGATGTGTTCTTACAAGTTCTTTCTTACTTTATCTGCCTCATTGCTTGGCATTGATTCATTCCAATGAGTTGCCCCTCTCTTTTTTGGGAAAAAAAAATTAAGCTTGTGAAGTTTGGAAATAGTGAAGAGATCTCAGACTTTAGGATCACAATTATTGTCCTAGATTGAACATGTCATGGTTTTGTGATGTTAGAAAAATCACTTACCATTCTGCCCTCAGTTCCTCATCAGTAAAACAGAGATGAGGATACTCATGACATTGTCACTTGTGAGTACTCAACAAAATGACACATTTCTGAAATCCAAAGAACCTGGTCAATGATAAAAACATATGTATGCAAATATATTTATTTTTATAATATGTATACTAAACAATGCCTTGTAATTTTATAAGTCATTTATTACATAATCCAAATTCATTGGTTCTTGTACTACATTTATTCTTCTACTTAACAAATCAGTGAAACATCTATGTGCGAAGCTGTATCAATATTTTGTGTAGTATATAGAGAGAATTTTGGATGGTATGTATGTTTAGTATGCCAATCCAGAGAATATAGGCCTAAATGGAGTATCTCTAGTGAGCAGCATGGAGACATTGAAATGGGAGGTGATGAAGGAAAAAGAGAAGCCTTGTGTTGAGAGCTCTGCAGCATGTGCAGTATTGTAGTGCCAGCAAGCTAACTTGCCAGTTGCAGAAAAGCTGGTAGATGGCATAAGACTGCATCAAAGACAAATGCGTTTATTACTCACAACACAGAAAGCAGTGTGAGTCTCAAATTCATGTTGGATCCCCTTACCCTGAGTCCCATGGGGATGAGACAGAGGGATTCATGTAGAGCTGGGCATGCAGTGGGGCTGCACCCCAGCTGAGGGTACCTGAGCCAAAGGAAGCTTTATCTTTTATATTGGATAGGAAACACCCATCCCTGAGCTAAAGGAACCTGAATCTTTTACTTTGGATAGTAAACATTCCCCTTAAGGGAGATATTATTTTTATTATAGAAAATAATAAGCAAACCTGCCCTGTACCCTCTCTGTCTTCCAAGGTTTTCATTACACAAATATCTGTGATAAGAGAGTCTCAAACAAAGGGGCAGCTAGTGCATATGCTCACAAGATGTGCAAAAAGATGAGAGGCCCATATGGATAATTGTTGCCCAATATTCAGGTGAAGGGAGACACTTAAAGTCAATATTAGCCTCCTTCACCATTAGGCCTTGGGCCAACGCAAACTATGGTGCAGTAATTACAGTACATAATCAGATTTTATTACTACATAAAAATCCCTATTCTTCATTTTTCTTTTCATTTCTTTTTCCAACTTTCCCTAATACCACACACACAAACACACCCATGCACACACACACATATACACAGAAGAAGGAGATAAAACATGCAAGAATAAAAATGATACAATAGACTTTGGGGACTGTGGGGGGAAAGAGTGGGAAGGGGGTGAGGGATAAAAGACTACAAATTGGGTTCAGTGTATACTGTTCAGAGATGGGTGCACCAAAATCTCACAAATCACCACCAAAGAACTTACAGATATAACCAGATACCACCTGTCCCCAAAATCCTGTGGAAATAAAAAAATAAAAAATAAAGAAAAGGAAAGAATGAGAAGAAGGTTAGGAGAGAAAGAAAATGGACTTCAGAAAAAAGTAAATGAGAAAGCAGATAAAGGGATTTATAGTATTTCATCATAGCTTTAGACATCTGTTAGGTTGGTGCAAAAGTACTTGTGGTTTTTGCCATTATTTTTAATTATTTTGCATTTTAATGGCAAAAACAGCAATTACTTTTGAAGATTAGAATGCTTAATATGAACCTCAAAGGGAGTATTCATTTATTACGTATAAAAAGCTGTACATATATAAGGTATACAGCTCTGAGCTCTGGGATGAGTGTACATCTGAGAAACTATCACCACTCTCAAGGCCATAAACCTACCCATCACCTCCCAAAGTTCCCTCCCTCCCTTTTCTTTCTTTCTCTCTCTTTCTTTCTTTCTCTCTCTCTCTCTCTTTCTTTCTTTCACTTTCTTTCTTTCTCTCTCTCTCTCTTTCTTTCCTTCTTTCTTTCTTTCTTTCTTTCTTTCTTTCTTTCTTCATTTTGCTGTAAGAAAACTTATCATAAGATCTACCCTCTTAGCAAGTCTTAAGCATACAATATTGTATCATTAATTATAGATTCTATGCTGTACAGTGGATCTCCATAACTTACTTATCTTGAATAACTGAAACTTAAAGGGAATATTTAAGTAATATACTCCGTGAATAAGAGGAAGTTTGTACATTCTTCCAAGATGTAATAGGTAGGATAAATCTATCTTGCTTGAAACCAAAGTCTAGTATATCTTTCCATGCATATTGTCTTCAGCATTTTACTTCAGGCTCCTTCTACAGTTGACCATTAGGAATGTGGGAATATGGAGCCATGCTGCTGATTCTGATGTCCTATACCGGAACAGGATAGGTGAAACCTTAGTATTTGTGGGGCCCAGGACAATAGTACAACTGGAGGCCTACCTACTATATGTCTAAGTATTTTATGAATTAGTCTAACAAACTGTGACTAAAAATATGTTCTAGCCTCATCTTGACAAGCATACTGTCACAATAGTGAAAAATATGTGCAATACTATACTATTTCTTTTTTTTTTTGCTATACTGTTTCTATGACAGAAAGTCAGCAAAGTCTCAGGGCCATCTAACTTTAAATATGACTATCCAGTTGGATGTTCTGTTGATGGGATGCGTAAGAAATAAAGTCAATTTATACAAACTATGATATCTTTTTCTATAACATTGACTTTTCTTGCCTTCATTTCAGCGAAGTTACGTATCATGTTATTATAGTAAAGATTCTTACGTAATTTGTGTTATGTTGAGACTAATTGTCTAAAAGATTTAAAAATGTAGTAAAGGACACAAACTATAAATATGTTTTCCAAAAATCAAAATGAATTACTGTAAAACTACAAAATATTATCTATGTATGTGTTTAAAAGTTATTTTTTCTAAATATTTTAAATTAACTTGAAAAATGTAAGGGTACAAGAAAAATATAATTAATATTAAAATTTTTAATCAATTGTATTAAATTTTATTAAGTGTGTGAAAAGAAATTATTACTAATTGTACTATTAAATGACTTTCTAATTGCCAAAATAAAGGACTGTACCATGTTTTACACAGGCTACATTGGAACTCAAATATATGTACACATTTAAGAATATAGTAAATTTAAAAGTATAGTACTGATATGAGTACTGTGATATTTTGTGTAGGACTCAGAACGCCAGTTTGAAAGAGGAAGAGACATAAAAATGTTTACTCAACACTACTATGAGAAAATGCATTTCCATGCAAGAATCTACTGCATTCATTAATCTTTTCAGTGAAATAAATGCTTCTCTTCAAATCTCCTTGTCCTCAGGTGAAATGTCCGTTTTTAACAACACAAAAGAGTTCTTAGTATTTGGACTCAGTTCACTTTTGTTTTGAGGACATTGGTCAGTATGTCTGGAAAGGGTTTCTCTGGGCCCTAAAATGTCTTAGTTATAAGAATGGATATTTAGGGCTGCAAGTTTCACTGTGCCGGTACCGGACACACCAGATCCCAAGTGACAGGGATGTATCTGTTCTTTAATACATTTATATTTTGTATGTTTTGATACTTGGGGTACTATAAAGGGGCCCTGGACAGGCGCCCTCTTAACACTCTTAGGACAGCGACAGACCTTGTCAAACAGGAGAAAATTAGATATCCAATCTTTTCTGGAACTTAAGAAAGCTTTTAATATTATAATCCCTTTAACGGCTCTTTAAAAGTGGCCTAAATTCATGAGAATGGTGTGAACCCGGGAGGTGGAGCTTGCAGTGAGCCGAGATTGCACCACTGCACTCCAGCCTGGGCGACAGAGCAAGACTCTGTCTCAAAAAAAAAAAAAAAGTGGCCTAAACTATGCCCAAGTTGGTGATATACTTATAAATAAATGCCTCCCCTATCCCTACAACAGCAACAACAAACAAAAACAGAAACACATCAAAAGAAAAGGAACCCAGCATATACACTTAGTGAGAACTGACTCCTGACCGCAAGTGGGGCATACCACCAGATTGCCTTAAGGACTCATGGAGACAGGGCAGCATCCAACAAGCAGAGATGAGCCCAGAGGAAGGATGGACCTGTCAGATGTGTGATGGTTAGAGATGGTTGCTTTTGGGCAGGTCCAGGGTTTCAAGCCAAGTATGTGAATCAGGTTGGGAAGAAAAATGCATATAGCAGCATCAGTTAGGTAATGAGAAGTGGCATAGTGTGATCAAAGTGGGTTACTAGGAATGCAAATGTAGAGTTTTCCCTGTCCATGGTAAAAAGATGCAATCCACCCCATCTTCATTATGCATTCCTGCCGTGGCCTGGAGTACTGTGTTAGCCCTCCAGGAGATGGAACAGTGCAGGGATGAGATAGATGTGACTCATGAAGCTCAGTCTACTTATGCATGTTAAATTGATCACTTTCAATGAGATTTGCCCTCCCTCCATAGAGGCACTTTTTCCTTTTTCACTTCCAGCTCTGTTGCCAAAATTCCCATTAAGGTCATTACAATATGTCTTTAAAAGTACCTTTCAAAATGCAAATAATGCATCAAAATTGTAAAACATTGTCAACATAAGCTATTAATGTCAGAGTGGCAGGAAATAGGCTTTTTGTTGTTGTTTTTGTCCACAAAATATTGGAGGGACTAGAATGAGAAAGTACCTATGTAGACAACTAATGTAGTCAGGCAGAAGGTGGGTAGGATGTAATGGAAGATACAGAGATGACCAAAGCATGCAGGCCCAGGTGGTCATCTAAAATAAGCAAGATTGGTCTCATTTCCTTTGTTTAAATGGGAGACTTCAGCTTTCTTAAAATTGAGTGGCTTGACTAGGTGCGATGGCTCACGCCTGTAATCCCAGCACTTTGGGAGGCCGAGGCAGGCGGATCACGAGATCAGGAGTTTGAGACCAGCCTGGCCAATATGGTAAACCTTGTCTCTACTAAAAAATGTAAAAAGTTAGCCAGGTGTGGTGGCATGTGCCTGTTGTCCCAGTTATTGGGGAGGTTGAGGCGGGAGAATATCTTGAGCCCAGGAGGTGGAGGATGCAGTGAGCCAAGATCACACCACTGCACTCCAGCCTGGGTGACAGAGCAAGACTCCATCTCAAATAAACAAACAAAAACAATAACAAACAAAAAAACTGAGTGGCTTAATCTAACAGAAAAATTTCCTCTGTTGTTCTTGTGTTTGTCCATTTACATGTTTTGATTTATGAAAATAATTCATGATGAGGAGTGAAACATTTTTAAAGTTTCCATTAAATATGTTCCAGTTTTCTTATTTGTAAAAGTTAATGGTTTATTATTAGATGCTTTAGGATTGCACTGTTCTCTGGGGTGAATTTTATTAAATGAATCATTTATTCTTCATTATTTCTTAATCTTTTTTTATATTTATACCAGTTTTTACACGAAAGGTTTCTGCATCCCTCTTACTGATAGAAGTTTACCCTTTTTCTCATATATATATTCCTTGATAGAAAGGAGATCTTTGGAATCAGCCATTCTGGTGGTTCTCCAAGCATAGTCCCAAGACCTGCAGAATTCTCTGGGAACTTGTTAGAGATTCATATTCCCTGCCACACCCCAGAACTGCTGAGTGAGACACTCTGGGGTGGGGGTCCAGCAATCTGTGTTTTAACTGGACATTCCAAGAATTCTGAACTTGTCATCTAGTCCAACTCTCATGTCTCTACATTAGGAAACAGGTTGATGGTACTAATCCCCTGGTCATCAGACTCCTCCTACTCTAGTGCTTTTTTTTTTTTTTTTTTCTTTTCATCACTATACTGAGGTTCATGTTAAGAACACGATGTGAGTCTCCTGGTGGGTTTCGGGACTTTCCAATCCTCATGGACATTCAAAATCTATCAGAGCCATCTAATAGTATAATAAAATACTTTTTTTTCCTTTTAATCAGTTAGATTTTTATTCTTATTTGAAATTAAAAAAAATTTTTTTTTAATGCAGAATAGAAGATGAAGCACTGGAGTGAAAGCAGTTGTAGTAAAAGCCAACAAATTTATATAGTAAGACTTTTTTTTTTTTTTTTACAAAAATACTCATTCTTGAAAGAATAGCAAGTGAATTTGAAGCATCTAGAAATTATGATGTGACCAAAAGGAGACTTCAAAGATGAATCAAAAGAAATCTGTATCACTAATTGAAGAGCATAGACAGATATTTGAATATCAAAAAATGAAAGCAAGTGTAAAACCATTGACACACATTTCTGAAAGATAGGGATTTTGAATAAGACTTTGAGGATATCAGACTAGAGTAACATAGTTTTATAAAGGAAATTCTCCCCAGGACAGTGGTTTCATTTGTTTTTACTTCCAGAAAATAAGAAAAACAGCAGCTTCTGGAGTCCTCAATGAATCTCACAATGTTCCAAGGTGATGCATGGAAAGCAGGCATCCAGCATTAAAAACAGGTGATCTGATTTATTGTTGAAGAAAAGAGGATAAATTCTGATACAGTACATCTTACTCTCTTTCATTGTTCCCTCTTAGGAGCCCCAGCCCAGATTTGCTATCCAGGACCCAGGGGATAGTTTCCTAGGCAGCTCCTGCCTGTAGTTTTGGGAAAGTAATGTCAATGTTTCGTATGTCAGCTCACAGTTATAATTCTGATGCAGTCTCAGACCTTGCTTTTTTTTTTTTTTTAATCTCTGCAAGCCTCATTCCACCTCTTCTTATATATGTTCATGTATATCTAAGCATTGTATGTATGATTATATATCTAGATGTGTATCAAGATACCTTATTCTTTTTTTTCAACAGGCATTTCTTTAACCACTTTTTCTTTTTTTTTTTTTTTTTTTTTTTTGAGACGGAGTCTTGCTCTGCCGCCCAGGCTGGAGTGCAGTGGCCGGCTCTCAGCTCACTGCAAGCTCCGCCTCCCGGGTTCACGCCATTCTCCTGTCTCAGCCTCCCGAGTAGCTGGGACTACAGGTGCCCGCCTCATCGCCCGGCTAGTTTTTTGTATTTTTTAGTAGAGACGGGGTTTCACCGTGTTAGCCAGGATGGTCTCGATCTCCTGACCTCGTGATCCGCCCGTTTCGGCCTCCCAAAGTGCTGGGATTACAGGCTTGAGCCACCGCGCCCGGCCCAGGCATTTCTTTAATTCCAAACACCACACCCCTTCTATAATATAGACCTTCTATAGGGTTGGCCTTCACAGATGCAGACTGAAGAGGAACCTTTTTCATATAGTTTGAGGGTTTTTGTTTTTTCTGCAAAAACTCTCATTGCCTTCTTGTCCAGAAAGGCATGTAGAAATGAGCCCTATTGTATTGTGGAAGAATCTCATCTTGTACAACAATCAAAAATACTGCAGAAATTTAAATCGCCCACCGTTTTACTGCACATAACAAAGATGTGGAGGTATCAGGCTGATACATCTTTGGAACAGATAATGAAGTTCAGAAAGTGAGAGAGCAAAAAGAGCTATTACTTTAGCCTTTAAATTTTTTCTTAAAATTGTTTAGCATCATTGAAAGGAAAAGAGCCTCAAATTCACAGTCTTAATGTCACATTAGCATATTCCTTTCATTCTTTAAACTATATTTAATTTATTTTTCCACAGGGTTATGGTAGTGATCATTATGAAAATGTATTTTGTCTTATATGTCATAAAAATAGCAACATCTTAGACACAGATGTAAGTCAGTAGTCTTGGTAATTACTTACTCTGTAGATTGGCATAATAATGACCATTTTGCTTAGAAGGGAAAAGTTCAGGGATGTGGAACTGAGTAGAAAGGAGAAGCAATCACATGATCTGGAAGGCCAAATGACTGATACAGTTTTTCAGACATTGCATAAGATTTTTTCCTAAGGAACTTCACATGCAGATGGATTAAACTCTAACTTATGTCAATATATCAGAATTTGCTAAAAGCTATAACTTTGTCAAATAAAATACAAGAGAACTCTTTAAGATGCAGAGTATGGTGATTCTAATTCAAATTTTTTTAAAAAATTTATTTTTATAACAAGAGATTTTACGGTAGTTTGGAAAGTTAGAAAACTAAGAATTTCTGAGAAGCTCGCATGTTATATTATAAAAGATGACTGTGCTGCTTTTTGTGCAAAACACTAGCCCTCACCTCTTTTCTAAACTCCAGGCGAATGTTCTCCCTTGCATTGAGATATGTATATTCCCACCCAGATTCAATTCTGATTCCTTCTCTGAATGAACATTGACTCCCTTGTCTGATTCTCATTTGCTGTTAGTATTATCTTTATTTGTCAACACCTCAGTAATATGTCTCCAAAATTGAAAAATACAGGAAATGCTAACAGAAAGTCAGCTCAGATAATCTTGACAGCAGCTGAAGATGACCAGTGTCTTGGGGAGTTTAGAGGAGCCAGCCAGCAGCAGATCACGTCCACCTGCAGAAGGGGACACAGCCAAGGAGGATGGCAAAAGAGATGGGCTTCAGCTCTAGAGAGGTGTGTGATGGCAGGCTGCTAGAGTACACTAAAATTTAGGCAGGAGAAGAAGAGGAAGTTTTGCGTAATCTGTACATTTTTTGATAACATGTCTGCTGAAAGAAAATTTTAGTCTGATGGATGACTAGGGGACTTAGCAGATGAGTGCTAATTATTGTTTGGTTGAAATGTGATGTGAATCTGGTCAGAAAGACTTGGATCATTTAGGTGTCATAAAAAGTGATTATGGAGGTTTATTTAAAAGAACTGGTCCTTAAGACTTCCAAAAACATTCAGTTGTTGTCTCTAGATTAATATATTGGGGGAGCTACAAGAACATTTTAACCCAGCAGTACCTGAATCCAGATCTGTGCTTTTTGTCAACCAAGCAAAGGTAACAGTAGATAGTTTATGTACTAATTGAAAGCTCTTTAGAGAAGTTAGAAAGGGCTTGAGAAAGGTTTTGCTAAGTTTAAATTTATGAGAGAGGGTGAATTGTTTTCAAAAACGATGAGAGAATGGACTGGATACCTCTTTCCTTTTGTGCACTCCCTCATAGTCTTCAGCCACTGTGGTGGTGACCAGCTTCCCACAGATGGAACCTAACAGCAGCTGGCTCAGCTAAAGCCAATTTCTTTTGCTTTCTGCCACAGGGTATGCTTTTTCCATGAGCTTTTGGAACTGTTGGAAGAAACCATCTAGACATTCTAAGTCAAGTATAGTGGATAGTTAATGTAATAGTGGATAGTTTATGTGCTAATTAATGCTCTTTAGAGAAATTGGAAAGGGCTTGAGTTCCAGGTTGTTGATGCCCCTTGACAAATGAAGGCACTAGAACTAATAGATAAGAGCTGCTTCTTGCCTGCCTTGGGCATATGAGGTTGAGGTGCATTCTTCCTGCCTCTGCAAAGATTCCTAGCAGTAGCAGTGCATCCAGGGGCTCACAGACCCACTGTATGTTAATTTCCTTGGTTCTTGAATATAGAATTAGGGTGGATCCACTTAGCAGTGTGTAGAATCTTCAAATTAGTTCTCTAATCCATGAAATAAAAGCTATTCTGGGCCGGACATGGTGGCTCAAGCCTGTAATCCCAGCACTTTGGGAGGCTGAGGCGGGTGGATCACCTGAGGTCGGGAGTTCGAGACCAGCCTGACCAACATGGAGAAACCCCTTCTCTACTAAAAATACAAAATTTAGCTAGGCGTGGTGGTGCATGCCTGTAATCCCAGCTACTCAGGAAGCTGAGGCTGGAGAATTGCTTGAACCCAGGAGGCAGAGGTTGTAGTGAGCTGAGATCGTGCCGTTGCACTGTAGCCTGGGCAACAAGAGTGAAACTCCATCTCAAAAAAAAAAAAAAGAAAAGAAAAGGAGGCAGAAGCTTATGACCCTCTTCCTAGGATAAGATAAATCAAAACTAGTACTGCATCCTAGGAGAAATTGCATAGATTGGTGCCACCAGCAAAGACCTAAGGCACATAGAGGCTGTGCTCTCCCTCAGTATTACCATTTATTATTCTTGTATCATTCCTGAAACAATAGAGGGATCCTGGCACATCTGCCACTCAGACCACATAACCCCACAGATCTGACAGTGCCATGAAGTATGTGATGATTAAGAATGCTGTGTGGGCTTGTTCACAATCCTCAAGAGAACTGAAGTACAGACCTCTACAGTTCTGCCTTCTACAGGCCAAGACTGAAATGATCATGGAACTGCAAGAAAAGAGAAAAGGAAATAAAATACAATAGCAAGGGCCGAAGCATTGAAGACTCAGTCAGAGAGAGAGAAGCTCCCTTCCCCGCCCCCAAAAAAACAAAACAAACAAAAAGAAAAAGAAAATTAATTTCTAGTCATTAAAGACTGGAGACTCCAATATCTGTCTCTTAGAGTTGTTATGTCTATTCATAGAATATAATGAGTTCATCGATGGGAAGGACTACAATTGTGTTCAGTAAATATTACTTTTTATTATTCTTTTCATTGATGACCAGATTGAGTATCTTTCATAGTAAATGCTAATAAATAATGCAGTTAATTCTGTTCTAAGCAATCACATTCAGCAGCGGGGATTATCGTACCTACCTGCAGATTATCTGATATACCTGAGGAATGTGTCAGAGATATCCTCAGGTACAGAAAGCTTCTGGTACAAGGGGATAATGTCTTAAATGTAAATTATTGTAACACCAGTTATATCCTCCTACAGAGCGTTTCTTTCCATTTTACAAAGTAGAGCTATAGGAGTTAATTATTTTAAGAAAGTTCTGGGCTGGGCGCGGTGGCTCAAGCCTATAATCCCAGTCTCCCACATTTGCCTCCGGCTTTGCCTCTTCCTCCAAGCTGAGTCGTTAGCTGGAAAACTAGTGGTCTCTTGGGGGTTGCTTCTGTCTACAACCTGACCCTTCCTCCTGCTTGAAAGTTATAGTATCTCTGGGATAAGTCTCTTCTTGAGTTGAGATCATATTTTCATTTATTATCTCCCACGTGCCTCATATAATAGATACTCAATAAAGGTCTAATCAGGTTAAATGCCAAATCCCCTTCTTATGGGTATCTTATTCCTAAGCAACTGACATGCTCAAGCATTCTTTATCCTAAAACAAAACTCCTTTCCTGAGTCCTATTCCTCCAACGCCCCTGTTTCTCTTTGCTCCCAAATGGACTCAGTGTAGCTTATGTTTGACTTCTCTACTGTCTCCCCGGTCTCCTTCACTCTTCCACTTCCAGGCCACCTTTCGTTACTGTTATTTTAATGAAAATTGCTCTCACTTTGATCCCTTAAGAACACTTTTTTTAATACAAATATATTTTTGGTTTGCTCATCCATTCTACTAGAATGGGAATTATTTTCCTTTTGTGTTACCTCCTATTTCTCTTCTTTGTAGATTCATGATTTTTATCCTCCAATGTTCTTATCCCGTTTCCCAAAAAGACAACTCAATAAATCCTTTTTATTGTTTGACTTTTATAACCTTTAAAGTGATGCTTATGGAAGGTTAAAATCAAGCATGTAGTTTCTTTGGATTGTTTGCTAAATTAAACTTTTTTCAAAATCTTCATTTTTTCACATTAAAAACATATTTCATCTTAATTTTAAGCATTTTTATCCTTAAGAGTAGTTTAAATTGTTCCTAGTAACTGAAAACATGCTCTTTTAAATTTCACTCGACTGAATGCATTGTTAATTCTTCCAGACTTACTGAATTTATTATATTTTATTCAGTGTTCAAACATTATATTAGCTCTTTGAAAGTTATTAAAGTTTCTTTTTCAAAAAATGAACTAAAGTGTTCTATTGAGTGACTAGCAGTTACAGTATACATTTAAGGAAGAAAAGTGATGATGTATTTAAAACTGTTTATTGAAGTTACAGCTGTCCCATTTGGCTTTAAAAAGCACAATGCTATTATGTGAATTGTAAATACTAAGATATTGTTCTGAGCGGAAAAAAAGCTAAGAATGTTAGAAGAAAATTATACCCTTCTAGTATGGTAACTGGATTTCCTGTCGATTTACATTTATGAAACTTCTTACTTTGATATCAAGAAATCATAAGTAGATAACCTAAACTTCCAAAATAGGATCACTTTTCAGATTTTTCAAGTAGCTGATTGCTACCATCAGCTGTCTTTAAGGACTCATCATGATCTATATTAAATTTTCCTTTACAAAAATTACTTTTTACATGGCATTTAACTTGTAAAACATAGTATTTATAATTGAAATGCTGATGAGAGTAATTTAAAGTATTTCAGAACACTCTCTCTACAGATAATTTGTCTTCAAATTCTTGCCTTAGGTTACAGTGCCCTATATGATTGAGACTGCTGTACCAGTTGGGTTCAGTGGAGTTAGAAATGCAAAATATTGGGGGTTGCATGTATGAAAGAGGAGAAGGGAGAAGGAGGAAGGAGTACTGGGTAGTGAGGGCCTTACAGTGTGTTGCTGCTCAGAAAATATGTTGGCAAGGCCAGTGAGGAGTTCAAGTGCCAAAATTGCCCTTAGGAGGAGTTATTCATTAAGTAAAAATGGTCTGGTTCTACTCATGAACTGAAGCTGCTTGGGGAAAGCCTGTCGTAGCTTGAAGACCATAGTCAATCCCAAAGCATCTGTAGCTAGAGCTATCACCAAATTCTTGCTTATCTTTTTTATTTTCTTTATAGTGTCTTTGAAAGAGAATACTTTTTTATGTTTATAAAGTCTGCTTTGTCAATTCCCTATTCTTTTATGAATCATGATTTTGGTTTTACATTTAAGAAATCCTTGCCTAACACAAGGTCGCAACAATTTTTTTCTGTTTTTTGTTTTCTTTTTCTAGGAGTTTTATAGTTTTAAGCATTACGTTTAGATGTTTAATTTATTTTGAGCTAATTTTTATAGGCAAATTTGGGGTCAAGGTTAATGTTTTTATGCATGGATTTCATCTTTGTCATCATCATTTTTTTTATTATACTTTTAAGTTCTGGGATACATGTGCAGAACACGAAGGTTTGTTACATAGGTATACACATGCCATGGTGGTTTGCTGCACCTATCAATCCGTGATCTACGTTAGGTATTTCTCCTAATGCTATCCCTCCCCTAGCCCCTCATCCCCCAATAGACCCTGGTGTGTGATGTTCCCCTATCTGTGTCCATGTGTTCTCATTGCTCAACTCCCACTTAGGAGTGAGAACATGCAGTGTTTGGTTTTCTGTTCCTGTGTTAGTTTGATGAGAATGATGGTTTCCAGCTTCATCCATGTCCCTGCAAAGGACATGAGCTCATTCTTTTTTTATGGCTGCATAGTATTCCATGGTGTATATGTGCCACATTTCCTTTTTCCAGTCTATCATTGATGGGTGTTTGGGTTGGTTCCAAGTCTTTTCTATTGTAAATGATGCTGCAATAAACATATGTGTGCATGTGTCTTTATAGCAGAATGATTTGTAATCCTTTGGGTGTATAACCAGTAATTGGATTGCTGGGTCAAATGATATTTCTGGTTCTAGATCCTTGAGGAATCACCACATTGTCTTCCACAATAGTTGAAATAATTTATACTTCCACCAACAGTGTAAAAGCATTCCTATTTCTCCATATCCTCTCCAGCATCTGTTGTTTCCTGACTTTTTAATCGCCATTCTAACTGGCATGAGATGGTATCTCATTGTGGTTTTGATTTGCATTTCTCTAATGACCAGTGATGATGAGCTTTTGTTCATATGTTTGTTAGCCACATAAATGTCTTCTTTTGAGAAGTGTCTGTTCATATCCTTTGCCCATCTTTTGATGGGTTTTTTTTTTCTTTTCTTTTCTTTTTTTTTTTTTTTGAGACGGAGTCTCACTCTGTAGCCCAGGTTGGAGTGCAGTGGTATGATCTCAGCTCACTGAAAGCTCCGCCTCGATGGGGTTGTTTTTTTCTTGTAAATTTGTTTAAGTTCTTTGTAGATTCTGGATATCAGCCCTTTGTCAGATGGGTAGATTGCAAAAATTTTCTCTCGTTCTGTATGTTGCCTGTCACTGTGATGATAGTTTCTTTTGCTATGCAGAAGCTCCTTTGTTTTAATTAGACCCCATTTGTCAATTTTGGCTTTTGTTGCCATTGCTTTTGGTGTTTTAGTCATGAATTCTTTGCCCATGCCTGTGTCCTGAATGGTATTGCCTAGGTTTTCTTCTTGGGTTTTTAGAGCTCCTGAAAGAAGCACTAAATATGGAAAGGGAAACTCAGTACCAGACACTGCAAAAATATACCAAATAGTAAAGACTATATACAAAGTCTATAGTGAAGACACTATAAAGAAACTGTATCAACTAATGGGTGAAATAACCAGTTAGCATCATAATGACAGGATCAAATTCATATGTAAAAATATTGACGTTAAATGTAAATGGGCTAAATGCCCCCAATTAAAAGACAGCATCATTTCTTAGAGACTATCTGTATCAGTCTGTTTTCATGCTGCTGATAAAGACGTAACCCAGACTGAGTATTGAAACAAAAAAAAGAGGTTTAAGGGACTCACAGTTCCATGTGGCTGGGGCGGCCTCACAATCATAGCTGAAGGCAAAAGGTCTTATATCACAGTTGGCAAGAGAGAATGAGAGCCAAGTGAAAGGGAAACCCCCTATAAAACCATTAGATCTTGTGAGACTTATTAACTACTACTACAACAGTATGGGGGAAACCGCCCCCATGATTCAGTTATCTCCCACTGGGTCCCTTCCACAACATGAGATGAGATTTAGATGGGGACACAGCTAAACCATATCACTATCCTTTTGCCATTGAATTGCCTTTTCACCTTTTCTAAAAGCCAACTGATCATATATGTAAGGCTCTATTTTTAGAATCTGTTATGTTGCATCAATTTATATGTCCATGCTTTTGCCAGTACCACACTGTATTGATTATTGTATCTTTGTAAGAATCTTGAAATCAAGTAATGCCTTCTAATGTTCTTTTTTCAAAATTGGTTTTGGGTATTTGAGTTTCTTTGCTTTTCTACATAATTTTTAAAATCAGCTTATTTCTAAGAAAAGGAAGAGTTCTGCTATGATTCATCCTGGGATTATATTCAATCTATGGATCTATCTGGGGAGAACTAACACTTTAACATTATGAAAACTCCCAGTCTATGAACACAATGTATCTCTTAATTTATTTAAGTCTTTTAAAATTTCTCATCAGCTTTGAAATTTTCAACATACAGATCTTGTGTGTATTTCATGAAAGGTATACTTAAATATTTTGGCTGCTGTTTTAAATGACACTTAAAAAATTTCAATTTCCAATTGTTTACTGATAGTATATAGAAATACACTAGTTTAGTTTTGTGTGCATGTATGCATGGATGCGTGAATTGACCTTATATCCTGTGACCTTCTAAACTTAAGTATTATTTCTAATGTCATTTTTTGTAGATTGTTTGAGATTTTGCTACATTGACAACTCTGTTATATTCAAATAGTTTTAGTTTTATTTATATTTTTTTCATTCTGTATTATTTTCTTTTTTCTTGACGATTGCACTGACTAGGACTTCCATTATCATAGTGAATAGAAGTGGTAAGTGCAGTCATCCTTACCTTGTTCCTGATATTAGAGAGAAAGCATTCAGTCTTTTGTCTTTAAGTAAGATGTTAGCTTTAGTTTTCCTGAAATTCCTTTATTGGGTTTAGGAAATCTCCTATTACATGTTTGCGGAGTCACTAGCCTGAAACGATGTTAAATATTTTTCAAAGGCATTTATTTACATCTATTGCAATGATCACAATAAAAGGAAATGTAAAAAATGGTCCCATAAAGATTTCATGGTCAAGCTTATTTTCTTTGCCTTGGTATATAAGAAACCTTATGATCTCACCCATGCCTACATTTCTCTAACTTTATCATTCTTCCCATGCATCTTTGGTTGTTTTGGTAAAAGGAATTGCTTGCATTTTTCTGAATATATTATGTTCATATCTAGCAGTGATATTGTAGTAAATGCTGTACTTTGCCACCCAGATGTCTCCTGAAGCATAAAATACCTAGTCCCCAACTTGAGAGAACTGCTGGGTGATAGACCTCAGTTGTAAGCCCTCCCCAAGAGTTACCTTCTGATGGAAAGTACCACCTTATGTAGGTCATGCCAACTGCCCTGGAACATCCTGTGTCTAATGCAAGGAGAGAAAGCTCAGCCTCCACACCCCAAAGAGGGACAGTAACACTGCAGGTGCAGTTCTGAAGGAGACCAGTCCAACTTCACAGGTGCCCTTGGGGTGAGTTTACACCATGTTACCACTAGTTAGACTGGTTAGCCACTGCAGTTAGGTGACTGCAGTGACAGTTTTCCCATAGAAGACGGGTTTCCCGGGACATGAGACTTTCAGTGCTGAAAGTATGGATGTCCTGGGTAAAGCAGATTGACTTTGTCACCCAAAATTTCAAAGCCCAACTCCTCTCTAAAATCCTGCTTTGCTCCTTTCTACCACAGTTGCTGATCCTGAGCACACTCCTTGCTTAACTTCCCTCATTCTAATCTCTGCCCTGGCACATGAGTGCAAAAATAGACATGAGAAGGACAAAAGAAGAAACAGAGAGACCATTAAGGGAGGCGATTGCATTATTCCAACAGAGAAATTTATGAAAGTAACAGGCCTAGGTCAGTGACAGCAAAGATGGAAGACAGGTAGACAGACTCAGGATCCATTTTAGAGATCAAGCTAATGAGTCTTATTGATGAATTGAATTATGGATCATGGAAGCCTGTTTAGAGTTGAGGTTGAACAGTTGAGCAAATGCTGGCATCATTTACTGAAATGGGGAATATAATGATGATTCACTATACCTTCAATTCAGTTTGGGACGTGTGAGTGGAGATTTCAAGTAGACATAAAGTTCTAGAGCTAAAGAGAGGTCTGGATTGGTGGTACAGATTTGAGAGACAGTGACATTCAGGTTATAATTTAAATCGCAGGAGCAAATAGGACCCTCAGAAGAGAGTTCAAGGGTTTCAAGTTCTTTTGAGAATCTGATGAAAGTTAAGGACCTTCTTTTAAGAAAAAAAAGCTCATTCTTATAAAAATGTCTATATTAGTTTCCTAGAGCTTGCATAATAATGTGATATAAATGGGATGCTTTAAAAGAACAGAAATGTATTGTTTCATGCTTCTGGAAGCTAGAAGTTTGAAGTCAGGGTGTTTGCAGGGGCATGCTCCCTCTGAAACCTGCAGGGGAGGATTCTTTCTTGACTTTTCTTGGCTCCTTGTGGTGGCTGTCAATCCTATACCTTGGCTTGCAGCTGCATCACTCCAATCTCTACCTTTGTTGTCACGTGGCAGTCTTCTCTTTTTGTGTCTGCCCTCTTCTTAAAAGGACACCAGTCACTGAAGACTAAGGGCCCACCCTAACCTATTAAGACTTCATCTTAACTAATACATGCAGTGCTCCTCCACCTTATATATTTATGGTTTCATCATGAAATCCTGTTGGTTAGGATTTCAACAGAACTTTGGAGACACAATTGAACCCATAAGAATTTAAAACTTTTTTTTATTTTTCCATAGGTTATTGGGGTATTTGGTTACATGAGTAAGTTCTTTAGTGGTGATTTGTGAGATTTTGGAGAACCCATCACCCAAGCAATGTACACTGCATCCTATTTGTAGTCTTTTATCCCTCACCCCCTCCCACCCTTCCCCTCAAATCCTCAAAGTCCATTGTATGCCTTTGCATTCTCATAGCTTAGTTTCCACATATCAATGAGAACATACAATGTTTGGTTTTTTGTTCCTGAGTTACTTCATTTAGAATAATAGTCTCCAATCTCATCTGGGTCACTGCAAATACCATTAATTCATTCATTTTCATGGCTGTGTAGTATTCCATTATATATATATACATATACATATATATATATATATATATATACGTATATATATATATATATATATACGTATATATATATATATATGTGTGTGTGTGTGTGTGTGTGTGTGTGTGTGTATGTCACAGTTTCTTTATCCACTCTTTGATTGATGGGCATTTGTGTTGATTCCATGATCATGCAATTTTGAATTGTGCTGCTATAAACATGCATGTGCAAGTATCTTTTTCATGTAATGACCTATTTTCCTCTGGGTAGATACCCAGTAATGAGATTGCTGGATCAAACGGTAGTACTTTTAGTTATTTAAGGAATCTCCACACTGTTTTCCACAGTGACTGTTTACATTCCTACCAGCAGTGTAGAAGTATTCCCTGATCACCACATCCACGCCAACATCTACTGTCTTTTGATTTTTTGATTATGGCCATTCTGGCAGGAGTAAGGTAGTATCACATTGTGGTTTTGATTTGCATTTCCCTAATCATTGGTGGTGGTGAGCATTTTTTCACATGTTTGTTGGCCATTTGTATATCTTCTTTGGAGAGTTGTCTATTCATGTCCTTAGGCCACTTTTTTTGATGGGATTGTTTTTTTCTTACTGAGTTGTTTGAGTCTGTTATAGATTTTGGATATTCGTTCTTTGTCAGATGTATAGATTGTGAAGATTTTCTCCCACTCTGTGGTTGTCTGTTTACTCTGCTGACTGTTCTTTTGCTCTACAAAAGCTCTTTAGTTTAATTAAGTCGCAACTATTTATCATTGTTTTTATTGCATTTGCTTTTGGGTTCTTGGTAATGAAATCCTTGCCTAAGCCAATGTCTAGAAGGGTTTTTTCAATGTTATCATTGAGAATTTTTATAGTTCCATATCTTAGATTTAAGCCCTTAATCCATCTTGAGTTGATTTTTGTATAAGGTGAGAGATGAGGATCCAGTTTCATGTGGCTAGCCAATTATCCCAGCACCATTTGTTGAAAAGGATGTACTTTGCCCACTTTGTTTTTGTTTGCTTTGTCAAAGATCAGTTGGCTGTATGAATTTGGGTTTATTTCCGGGTTCTCTATTCTGTTCCATTAGTCTATGTGCCTATTTTTATACCAGTATCACACTGTTTTGGTGACAATGGCCTTATAGTATAGTTTGAAATCAGGTAGTGTGATGCCTCCAAATTTGTTCTTTCAACTTAGTCTTGCTTTGGCTATGCGGGCTCTTTTTGGTTCCATATGAATTTTAGAATTTGTTTTTCTAATTCTGAGAAGAATGATGATGATATTTTGATGGGAATTGCATTGAATTTGTAGATTGCTTTTGGCAGTATGGTCATTTTCACAATATTAATTCTGCCCATCCATGAGCATGAGATGTGTTTCCATTTGTTTGTGTCGTCTGTGATTTCTTTCAGCAGTGTTTTGTAATTTTCCTTGTAGAGGTCTTTCACCTCTTTGGTTAGGTGTGTTCTGAATTATTTTATTTTTTATTTTTTGTTGCTATTGTAAAAGGGGTTTAGTTCCTGATTTGATTCTCTGCTTTGTCGATGTTGGTGTATAGAAGAGCTACTGATTTGTGTACATTAATCTTGTATCCAGAAATGTTGCTGAATTGTTTTTTATCAGTTCTAGGAGCTTTCTGGAGGAGTCTTTAGGGTTTTCAAGGTAAACAATCATACCGTCAGCAATGAATGACCGTCTGACTTCCTCTTTACTGACTTGGATGCCCTTTATTTCTTTCTCTTGTCTGATTGCTCTGGCTAAGGATTCCAGTACTGTGTTGAAGAGGAGTGGTGAGAGTGGGCATCCTTGTTTTGTTCCAGTTCTCAGAGGGAATGCTTTCAACTTTTCCCCACTCAGTATTATGTTGACTGTGGGTTTGTCATAGAAAACACATAACACTTTTATACCACTTTAAGGATTCAAAAAATTTTAATGCCCAACTTCCAGAAACATAATGCTGGACTCACCAACATTTGAAAGATGGGTGCAGGAATAATTAATATAAAAAGAATGAGAAGATACAAGAAGATCAGGAGCATATATCTCCTTTCTAGGAAGCCAAAAGAAAAGAGTGTTCAAAGATCAATCCTGAGCCCATGGAAGAAAAGCACTGAAAATAATCCCCTGAAAATCAAATGAATCTGTTGGGTTTACCACAGGTAGCTCCACACAGCGTTGCTGATGATACTAGCAATATATATTAACATTCTTGGCCTTTCTAGATGCCAGACACTATTCTAAGTACTCTTAACGTGTTGAATTATTTAATCCTCACATCAACTCTGTTATTATTCCCATTTTGTAATGAGAAAACTAGAGAGGTAAAATATCCCTTTTACAGTGACATACCTTGCTGGCAAAAGAGCATCTCAAACCTTACAATGTTCAAATCATAACTTTTTCCTCTGTCCTGATCTGTATCTCCTCATGATTCCCCATTTCAGTCATTAAATAAAACTGCAAATCATTGACATTTTGTTTCTTAAATGAGGTCATCTCTTCATTTCATTTCATGAATTAAATGAATTCATTTTTCTGATTACCCAAACCAGAAAGTGCAGAATAATGTACTTCTCTCTGACTCTTTTTTTTTTTTTTTTTGGCTATTTTCTGAGTTAAGTTAGTGGCTAAATGTGGTCAGTCTCTTGCTTCAAATCTGTCAGTGGTTCTGCATTGCCATAGAATAAGTAGCCTGGGATCAGGCTATTTCCAGCCTCACTCTCAAAGTGTTCCTAGATGGCTGCACGACCACTCCTCTAACCACATTGAACCATGTGTTGTGTTTCACCCTTTCCCTGTGCTCTGTCTGTGATGGGTTTTCCTCTTGACACCTGGGGACCTCTCTTTGTATTTCAGCACCCAATTCACAGGCACCTTCTCTTAGGAGGTATTCCATGGGATCTTGCACCAAGGGCAAAACCAAAGGCAAAACCTAAATCAAGAAGACGAGAGTTTTGCCTTCAATGTGCATTTGATTTTGTCCAAGTCAGAGAATGTGAAAAAGACACAGGAGACAAATAAACGTAACTTGACTAAAGGACAGAATGTTAATGACAGGCTGGTGCTAGCAACAAATTGTTGTTGAGCTTAAAGAAGGGAGACAAACCATTGGCTGGAAGTCTGCTCCTTCTGATTATATTGCACCACCAATGTAAATAATCCCCTCTCCCAAAAGGAGAGCTTTATGATGACAAGTGATGAAGAATTTTATGCTATTCTGCTAAAATCACATTTGCCATCTTGCATATTGGGCTTCAATTTTTAATTTACTCATTTTAATAAGCTTCATTACTTCCAAAGTTGTTTTTACAGTTTTTAACTGCTTCTAGGTGTTTGTTTTTCTGAGTCTTTTTTAGCTTTTAAATAATGGCCATGATTATATAATTAAAGCAAACTACAGCAGATTACATTAAGAAGTTCACTTTTTTTGGAAGAAGGAAGTTCGCTCTTTGTTCACTTTCATATTATTCCTTTTTCATAATTTAATATTACCAAAGATCGTGTATAAATACTATAATTAGCATATTTGTTGTTTTTCTTGAATGGATATTGTGATTTACCTTTAAAAGACTAATAATGATCTTTAGGTAGCACTGACAAATCCTGAACCCTGAAATCTTGAATTTTAGATCCTTTATTGCTTATGGTTTCCCTTAGGCAAATTATGCAAAGTTTTTTTCTGTTGTTGTTTTTATTTTAGGTTTTGTTTACAGTTTTACTGCAAATTCTATATCATATACTTTAGAATGCAAAATGCAATAATAGAATTATAAATGGGGGTGTGTGCGTGTGTATCATATTAAGTAAACTCAATAAGCAAAGCACTAATGGCAAAACACACACACACACACACACAAAAGTATTGCTTTATCCCTATCTACTGTTTCTCCTCCCTTTTCTTTTCTTTTTTCAGATGGAGTCTCACTCTGTCACCCAGGCTGGAGTTCAGTGGTGCGATCTCGGCTCACTGCCACTTCCGCCTCCCAGGTTCAAGTGATTCTCCTGCCTCAGCCTCCTGAGTAGCTGAGATTACAGGCATGCGCCACCACGCCCAGCTAATTTTGTACTTTTAGTAGAGATGGGGTTTTTCCGTGTTTGTCAGGCTGGTCTTGAACTCCACACCTCAGGTGATCCACCTGCCTTGGCCTCCCAAAGTGCTGGGGTTACAGGCATGAGCCACCATGCCCAGCCTTCTCCATTTTCAGAACTGTACAGAACTCCCTCCTCTGTGCTCCATTACTTCCTATGTGTACTGCTGTCGTATGACATGCATACTCTCTTATAACTTATGGGTTTACTTCTGTCTCTTCTACTCTGATACAATTTTAGAATCTAGAAAATTACTTGCATTTTTGTATGTCCTTGGCACGATACTTGGGAATGATAGGCCCTTGCAGAATGAAGGAATGAATGCCTAGAGTTTGTTCTATGTGTGAGTCTCTGAGGTACTTGAATGTTTGTATGTGTGTTAAGAATATAAGAAACAATAACATCTCCCACTGATGTTTTACGGTAAATTCAAATGGTGGATAAAACATTTCCAAAATTAAAATAGAAGTTAACAGAGACTGGAAGGGTAGTGGGGAGGGGGAGATTAAGAAGAAATGGCTAATGGGGACAAAAATAAAGTTAGATAGAAGGAATAAGATCTAGTGTTCGGTAGCACAATAGTGCAACTATAGTTAACAATAATTTATTGTACATTTCATAATAACTGAAAGAGTGGAATTAGAAACTTCCTAACACAAGGAAATGATACCACAATTACCCTGATTTGATCATTACATATTCTATGCTTATATAAAAATATCACATGTACCCTATAAATATACACTATTATGTATTCATAATAATTAAAAATAAAAATAAAATGACAATGAAAAGGAAACAACAAAAACAAGTAATCTCATGTAACTGTAAGGACAATCTTAGTTTGTCATCTAGATGGTTTATTTACCATTCACATATTTGTCTGTATATGACTGTAAATCCTCAAATATATGTAATATTTTGTGATTTTAAAAAATAAGCCATATGATGCCATATATCAAAAAAAAAGTTTAAAGTACCACACTGTTTCTAGGATTATCTATAACTTACAGTAATGAAGGCTTATATGGTTAATCAATGGCCATTTTATTGTATTCTTTCTTGCATATGTATTAATTGCGCTTGTTAGTGCATCTTGCATTAATTCTCTGGAAAATTTGGCTTATACATTATTGCATATGTTTTTCTTTTGCTTTTTCTTAGCACCTGTGGAAGTTTTATCCCAATTGTCTCATAGCACTCAAAGCAAAGTTTACTTTCAAAAGTGGAAATTCATTTGCCAAGAAACACTATGACAATAGCAAGTACTAAAACCATAAATGACAGATGGAAGCTGTAGATTTCCAAGTTGGCTGAAATCCTCATCTTTGGAATGTCTTTCGATTTACTCATAATGATTGAAGAAATAGGAAATATTCCAATCCTAGCTTCCCTGGAGTCAAAGTGACATGTTTACTTCTAACTTAATGTGTATGCATATATGCACTCGACAAATTATACCAATTGTTCACATAATTTTATTGAAAAGGTAAGGAAGGGCGAAGGAAGGAAAAGTTTGAAATTTACCATGTTTATTTTGAAACATGTCTGAAAGCCAATTTACTGGTCTTTTATCTTCAATAAATCTGATTTTCCTCAAAATGAAATGACTTGTGCTTGGAAATATTGATGCTTAGCTGCAGAACTGAAATTTGAACATAGGACCCCTAATTTCACATTCGATATTTACCTCATCTTTCTTTTCTCATTATTCATTGAAATACTACATGAGAAAGGGTTGTTCCAAAATGCAATTCTGTAGAAAAATTTTAATGGTTATTGGTCTTTTATGTATTTCCTGGAATGGTTGGTTCCTTTTTAATCAATATGTTTATACATTCATCAGGTTTTCATACTACTAATATAAACAAAATAAATCTAGTAATGGCACAGAAATTGATAACTAAACGTTTTATGGATATCTAAATATTTTCTTTAGCTTGTCACAATGAAAACAAAACAAAAAAAAATTAGGATAAACCATTAATTTCCCTGCAAGATAAAGATAATTCCTTCAATAATTCATTTATCTATTGTGTTTTAATTGTTTTTATTTTATTTTATTTTTTTAGATGAAGCCTTGCTCTGTCACCCAAGCTGGAGTGTAGTGGTATGATCATAGCTCACTGCAGCCTCGAACTTCTAGGATCAAGTGATCCTCTTGTCTCAGCCTTCCAAGTAGCTGGGACTACAGCTGTCCACCACCACTTCTGGCTAGATTTTTTTTTTTTTATTATTATTTCATGTAGCGACATGGTCTAGTATGTTGTCCAGATTGGTCTTGAACTTCTGGCCTCAAGCAGTCCTATTGCCTCAGCCTTTCAAAGCTTAAGGATTACAGGCATGAGCCACAGCAGTGGCCTAATTGTTTTTAGATGCTAAATACACTACCAAAAACAGAAGAAAATGAAAGTTATCTTGAATGCATAAAATTAGTTGGATACTAGATATATAAAAATTAAAGAATACAAACAAGTATAAGATGCAATTTTTACTTCATGTCAAATATTGGGGAAGAGAGCAATACAGGTAATTTTCCTTGAAAAAATGAATTACAAATTTAGTTTTTGAGATAACAGATATGATTGGCAGGTAGAAAATCAAAGTGTACTTCCCAGACAGAACATACGGAACAAGAACCTGGTTGGAATGTTTCTTCATTGGTATTTATTCTGTACCTACTACACTACATTGGAGAGTAGCTTGAATTGATGTTTGATTGACTGAAGCCTAGAGCTCTATTTCATTTTGTACATAGTTTATAAACATAAAACTTAAGGAAAGTATAGCAATGGTTAACAAAATCCTTGAAGTAGAATGATGTATTTTACTTTTTTCAATAATCATTTCAGTTATTATTCCACATAAAAGAATACAATGTTTTGCTATCATAATTGCTAAGATGTTACACTTCAAAACAAATTATCTGCCCAGCCTTTGGTAGCTTTATTTCCGAAAGTTGTACTGATACTAATGAGAATTCTTTTGTCAGTTACTTGGGTGTTGATATTTGGTTCCAGCGATTTTCTTTTTTTTAATTTTTGGTTAGTGATTAATTAAAAGAAAATTTATGTTTAAGAAACTAATACTATATTATACTATTTCCCTACATGTAAAAATATTCAGCGCCTTTTGTTTCTCACAAAGTTACTGTGAATGAGCTCACTACATTTTGTGTTGCCAAGTTAGTTCAGTGGACAATTTTTATTCACTTAAATAAACCTAAGAAAGTACTTCATTTCTATAAACAAATATGAATATTTATATTTAGTATAAAAATCTTATAGCACTGTGTCAGCATACTATTCTCCTCATCTCCTTTATCTAAGTGTAATTTATGTTAAATGTGGTGAAGGATACAGGAAGTATCTTCCACACCTTCTCCTTTGCCTCTGATTTCTAGTCTGCACCAAGTCTGGTTCATTTTGCCTCCGGAATATACCTCAAATCATTCTGCTTTTTTCTACCCTCAGGACCTCCAATTCCAAATCCCTGTTGCTCTCTTGACCATTACAGTGGTCTCTTCATATGGCTATTCTCATCCTCCCTGGCGCCTAGTGGCCTTTTCTCTACACTGTAAGCAAAGGGCTCTTCAAGACACACATCTTATACCTGGCCTGCAGATGGAAAACACGTTAGGAATCTCTCTGTACCCTTAAAGACAAAACTCCTGAGCATGGCCTATAAGGCCGTATATGATCTGTCTCCTTTCCCTCCCTTCAGACACATTTCATACCCCACTCTCCTACCACCATCCCCATTCAGATCAATGATCATACAGGTCTTCCATCCGCTGACCTTGACAGGCTACAGTTTTTTTCTCTTCATCTTTTAGATGACAGTAAAATGTCATTTCCACAGGGAAGAGTTCCTTAACAACCTTACCTGGGTCAGACGCTCCCATCATAGCATCATAACAGAGCGACTTTTGTCTCTGTCACAACTGTTCATTAGTTTTATTTACTTTCTGGCTTATCTGCCTGTCTTCCCTAGTAGATGGTAAGACACAGAGGGCCTAAGCCATGTCTGCCTTTACTTATTATTTTATTACCCGGTATAGGACATAAGTGGAAAAATTGTAGGATATTTGTGAATATCTATTAAGTCTATGAATGATAAAAAGGCTTTAGATTTTTAAATCTTATGATTACAAACTGTTTAAGAGACAGAACCATAACCGTGCATGGTATTGCGTGCTGGTAGTCCCAGCTACTTGGGAGGCTGAGGTGGAAGAATCGCTTGAGTCTGGGAGGCGGAGGTTGCAGTGAGCTGAGATCGCATCACTGCACTGCAGCCTGGGTAATAGGGTGAGACCCCATCTCAAAAAAAATAAAGAAAAAGAAAAAGACAAAGACAACCAATCCATCGTATGGACTATATGTATGGCAGACCTCTTAAACATTCAGAAAAATAGAGATAGAAGCTTAAAAATTCATAGATTCTGTGGTCAAACTCTATTCTGTATACTCAGCTATAACCCTGAAGAATGTTATCATCTACCTACAAATTTATCATCTCTTCATTGTTATAATAATATTGAAATGCAACTATATGTATTGGTAATAGAAAATGATGTAAAAAATAAGTTTTTTGTCATTTTCCAATCTCCTTCCTTACCCCACCTCTCAAATATCACCAATTGCTCTGGGTAGATAAAAACCCTACTACTTGGTTTTATATTTAGTCTTACTTGGAGAGATTGAAGAAGTGTGTTTACCCTTGAGTACTGAATATAAAGACTTTCCAAGAAGCCAAAACAGCGCTAAATGCAAGGACCTGTGTCTGTTTAGACAAAAAAAAAGGCAGAAATCACACTCAAAAGAGGGAAAGGAAATGAGATGAGATCTTGAAAAGCATGTAGAGAGAAATGAAAACAGGCACAGCCCAGACTATCTTTTTAGCAATCTACTGTGCTTCAACTTTTGAACATCTGAGAGTCCAAATAATGGTGTCCATATCACATCTCCCCTGGAGTCCAGTTTTGATGTTGATAAAAGTTGTTTTCACAATGTGCTGCTGCCAGATATGGTTTCTCTGAATCACCCAGAGGCTAAACACCATCTTCCTTTCTTCAATTTATTTTGTGGTTATCATGCCTGAAGCATGGGTCACCATAGTTGGAAATAACTTTTAGTAGTTGCACGAGCCAATAAATGAATGTATCTGTGGGCTGTGTTGGGGTCATGGGGTGTTTTTCCAGAGCATCACAATCAATCTTAGGATGACACATTAGTTTGAGAACAGTTAGAACCACGTCTTATATTTCCCCATTGTCTTGCTAGGAACAACCCACTGCCCCAGGGCTTATGAGTCTGAAAACTCCTCAATATTATTATTTCCCTTACTTTCTCAAAATTTAGTCAAGTTTGGTCAAACAGCTGACTTTGCTTTTTCAACTTAGTAAAAGTAAAAATCAATCTAAATGATCTTACACAAGATATTTTTTAAGTGTAGAATATTCTAGAGGGGCAAGTGAGATCAAACCCAAAGATCTTACGTTGTGTAGCTACCATGGATGCCTAAAAATCAATATGATGCACTGAGATGCTTTGTGTTACAGATATACCTTCTAAACCATCAAAAAAGGTCACCTTGTTTTGGTGTGGTTTTAATATCAAATATAATTTGTTTTCAAATTCCTCAACATTTGTTAACTCTTGTGTTTTGTTTTTATACTTTTTATTAAATATATTATAGTGCCAGGCATAACAGTTCACACCTGTAATCCCAGCACTTTGGGAGGATGAGGCAGGAGGATTGCTTGAGGACAAGGGTTCGACACAAACCTTGGCAACATAACGAGACCCCATTTCTGCAAAAAGTTAAAAATTAGCTGGGCATGGTGGAATGCCTCTGTAGTCCTATCTACTTAGGAGGCTGAGATGGGAAGATCACTAGAGCCCAGGAGTTCAAGGCTGCCGGGAGCTAGGATTGTGCCACTGCACTCCGACCAGGGTGACAGAGGGAGATCCCGGCTCCACAGGGTTGTTGTTGATAGCATAAGAGAGCGAAAGAGAAAGACAGAATGGAACATAGTGCAGTGGAAGGAGGCAGTCAATGGACACCATTACAGGACTTTAAAGTGATGATGCTGTTGAATTTCAGATTACTCTGCCATGTTGAAAATTGGCTGGAGTAGAAATGGTGGTGCACCAGTTGGGATTTTTAAAATAGTCTATTGTGAGATAAGCGATGGTCCAAAATGGTGACAGTGGTAAATAAATAAAGTGTGGTGTATATAAAATATGGAGGTTGCGAGGGGAAAGAAAAATGAGAGATGAATTCTAATTATCTGTTTGAAGCATCTGAAGAGGATAGTGTTGCCATTACTAAAAGGGGGAAGACAAGGTGAGGAACAGGTTTGAGCAGCTGAGGAGAGGATGGAATGCAGATTTCAGTTTGAGATTAAGAAGGCCCTATGACACTAAAATGAAGATATACAAAATAATGGGAAATATAAATTTGGAATTCAAAGGCAAGGTAAGAATTGGAGATATAAATTTAGGAAATATCATACAGATGATATTTACAGTTATATAGATGGCTAAGTTGATATAGGAAAAAGAATGTAGAGACAGAAAAAAGTGAAGAAGCTTGGGACTAAGCCCTGAGGATCAGAAGCATTTAGAAGAAGACACAAATACTCCATTTCTTTGGATTACTTTGGATAAATGAGGATTGCTCTATCATAATATACTGCTGTAAATATCAATATATAATTATACAACATAGTAACGCTGTACCTTATGTGATATTATAGTATGTTGTGATGAAAGAACTGCAGGTGCTATCACCTCTTTTTGCATTGTTTTATTTGGGTCTCATTGACTTACTTTTATAAATATGAAAAGAAGTACCTTACAAAATATATCCTACACAAAAAGTGGCATATATGTTAGCAAGTAAAAATTAGATGTTAGATATTCTAGCCTATGCATTACTCTGCATATTTGTAGTAGCCAATGTAAAATAAAAAGAAAAAATATAATAATTAGTTGAATCACTAAGATTTTATAAATGACCATCTACATGATGTATTTCTTCTTTCATAAGTACTATTTTGAGAAACAGTGTTGGAAACTAAGGGGCATTTCATGCCCATAACACAATTTGATAACAGTCAGATGAAATTATCAGGATGCAAAAAGAGAAAGGATGTACTGGGTCAAAGACAAGTTATGTGGCTGGAGGGTAAATGTTGTTTCTTATAACTTAGCTTTCCCTATAGTTCCACAATTTTGGTAATTGGAGTAGAGCGCAGTTATAGGGATCCAAGGTAAGTGCCATTTGGCCTCAACCAAACCAACTAAGTGCACATGGCCTCCTGGAGCAACTGCAGCCACTATCATCTTCACATCTGCATGTCTTCTGGGATCTAGCAAGGAATGGAGCTAACAGTGTTACAAGTCATAATGCCAAAGAACAGAAAAACGTATGTATGTTTGCATCTGGACACGTGCTTCTATGAGAAATTTATTAGATAAATGCCAATTTCTTCCATTACCTTCAACCTCCTTCATTTCAACAAGGGCTCTGTGTGTAGGCTTCTTTCTGAGTTCACAAGTGTAATCACCTCCAAATACAATCATCAAGGAAAGAGAATAGTGGCTTATTGGGACAACTTTTCAATTGGGCTTAAAGAGTGCTATAATTCAATGAAAGAAGATAATTGGATCACCTCCAGACTCAGGAAGAGAGGGAGAGTCATTAAACTGGCTTCAGAGACACTGGCCACTTTATTAACAACATCCAGGCTTATGGCATAAATCCACATGGCATTTTTCAAGGAAATTATATTTTTCAAGCATGGAATAATGTCTGAAGTTCAGACTGCTGTGGTGGCTTTAAGAGATGTAGCCAAAACATAATTGCCTACATAACAATTAGATTGTAATTTTTTTTTTTTTTTTTTGAGACAAATTCTCACTCTGTTGCCCAGGCTGGAGTGCAGTGGCTTGACCTCGGCTCACTGCAAACTCCACCTCCAAGGTTCAAGCGATTCTTGTGCCTCAGCCTCCCGAGTAGCTAGGAGGATTACAGGCACCCGCCACCATGCCTGGCTAAATTTTTTATTTTTAGTAGAAACACGGTTTCACCACGTTGGCCAGGCTGGTCTCAAACTCCTGACCTCAGGTGATCCACCTGCTTCAGCCTCCCAAAGTGCTGGGATTACAGGTGTGAGCCACTATGCCCGCCCAAATTGTAATTTTTAAAAGGCAAATAATTAGAATAGTTTGATAAGCTTAAGCTGAAAATTGAGCGAAATGTAGTTGGCTTGCAGATGGAAAATCCACAAGGGGTCATCCAGAATATTAGCAAGGCTACCGGAGTGGGGAGTCAATTATTTGATGCAAACTGAAGAACCTCTTGTTCAAGGAGCAGTGAACCTGCATATGGGTGATAACCAAGGAGCATGACACATGGAATGCTTCATTGTCTACCTGAAGAGACAGCTGCAGCCAGAAATTGACTTTTACAACTATCATTTACATAGAGACTTCTACTGTAAATAGAAGCAACTCTGCAGATGCCCCGAAAGGAATATGTATCATTCTATGCCCTTGGGCACAAATATATGTTTTTTTTTTTGTTTGTTTTGTTTTGTTTCGTTTTTAAGTCTTATGTGTCAACAAGAGAAACAATACTTAACAGAGGCAAAGGAATAGGAAAATAAAAAGAATTTGGAATGAGTGAGTTTTATTATCACACTGTCATGTAATCACATGAGATGAATTGCCTGGTAAATACCAACATAAGGTTTCCACAATGGAGTTATGTCAGAGTAAGTTGGTATTGCTTCATTGTTTTATTTTCTGAAAACCAAATTGTTTTTATAATTTTTATCTGACCCACCTAAAACATATGTTCTTGGGTCTAAAAGAAACTGTCTCTTATGCATTCTTTTCTTTGTTGAGCTTTTCCTTAATAGTTGCCTTTTAGTTATATTATCTTAAATATATTGTGATATAGAGTATAAGCAATAACTTACATATGAGGTTAAAAGAAAGCAATGAGAAAGTAATAACCTTCTGCATCAGTTCTTTTCATTAAAGATCTTTGCATTTGATAATTTTTCCCTTCAAGTTGTTAATATTAAAATAACCTGAAGGTCCTTTATTTTTGGTTTCTCATTTCTATACAGAAGGCAACACTTCAACGATTGCCTAATGTCATATTTGCCAATAAACCTAAAATGCATCATTTTGAGACATATCCATTATGATTATTATGGCATTTTATTTTTGCCCATTTATAAGCTACAGCAGTGCAAAATAATGCAAATACAACTACAAATGAGGACCCCACCTGTCATACTCACTGCCTGGCAGAAAATTACCTTCACTGTAAAATGAATGTAGATAATTTACTTTCACTATACAGAGTGATGTCTTAGAGGAGAAGGTGAGCTTAGCAGGAAAGAATATTGGAAAAACCTACATTAAAGATCAGTTGAAAAGTAATGGCATTGCCTTTCAGACAAAAAGGAGGAAAATCCTAGGAATAAAGTGTCTGCTATTGGACCCAGTGTTTACTGAAGGAAAAGCAAGAGTCTGCTGAATTGAAAGATACACTGTTTGAGAGAAAAATATAAAAATTATCTGCCACATATTAGCTCTGGTTTTCAATGCATTCTTCCTCAATTAACAACATCAGCATCACCTGAGACCCTGTTAGAAATGCAAATTCTCAGCTCCATCCCAGACCCATTGAAACAGAAAATCTGTGTTTTCACAGACCCTCCAGGTGATTTTGATGCACTCTTAAGATTGAGAACCACTAGTCTGAATTGGGATAGTTGTTTGAATTGCCCAGGTGAACTGCCCACATTGATTAGATTGACTGAAGAGCTGTCAGAAGCCTCAATCAGTCTTTCCTTCCTTGGTGGACTTATTGATGTGTTTAAGTGAAATGTTTTGAAACCTACCCCATTCTTATGAGTTATTTAAGAGGGGTCGGTTTTACTTCAAGAATGGGAACAATTGAGATCTGACCACTTGAAAAGGAACATGTTATCCTTAGTTCAAGCAGTTGAATCTCACGTTTTGATGATCAGAGATAGCTCTGTAGGAGGAATGCAGAAGGAAACGGCTTATTCCGTATGCAAAAACCTTCCCCTAGGCTGGACGTAGTTGACTCACACCTGTAATCCCAGCACTTTGGGAGGCCGAGGTGGGCGGATCATAAGGTCGGGAGTTCGAGACCAGCCTGGCCAGTATGGGGAAACCTCATCTCAGCTAAAACTACAAAAAAAAAAAAAAAAAAAAAAAAAAAAAAGGGCCAGGTGTAGTGGCAGGCACCTGTAGTCCCAGCTACCCTGGAGGCTGAAGCAGGAGAATCGCTTGATCCCAGGAGGCAGAGGTTGCAGTGAGCTGAGATGGCACCACTGCACTCCAGCCTGGGTGACAGAACAAGACTGTCTCAATAAAACACCCAAAAAACAAAAACAAAAATAACTCTTCCCGTATATAATGTCTTTTATTCACCTGCTTACTCATGTCTGTTTTAAAAAAGAGGAGTATATATTCCTTGTAGGGAGATTGCTTAAGATGCAAATTATTCATAAATAGGTAAAACATAGCCTAAATGCATGTTAAGGTATAAGGGACCTTATTCCATGTAATGATATCAAGTTTTGATTGACTAGGTCTCAGTGCTGCTAGAAGGTGACGCTAAGAAAAGGAATTCAGTACAAGCAGTTTATTTAGGAGACGATGGGAACCTGTAGACTGAGCTAGACAAGGACAGGGAGTCAGCACAGCTTCTGTATGTACCTGGGAACCTCTGGGGTGCAATGTGAAACATGTCTCAAGTTATCTTACAAGAGTACAAAAGGGAGATAGAGTATTTATTCAGTTTATTATCAACTCCTGTCATTGGTGACAGGCTGGCAGAGGATGTAGAGTGTATTTCCCTCCTGCTTCCACGTTGGACTCCAGAGAGACAGCCATGGGCAAAGAGTTCTGGCACTGACGTGGAGGTGGGCAGGCAGGGCAAAAGGGAGTTCTGAGGGTGATGGGCCAGGCTTGGCAGCATCTGCTCCACAGTGGGAGATGGTAGAATGTCAGTGGGTGGTAGGAAATCATAGGCCAGTGGATGCCTAAAAGGAGAAGTGGAGTGGGCTAAAAAAATTTCCAAAACAAAACAAAACAAGAGTTCTAGGACTCTCTAAGGGAAACTTGGTCTACTTCACAGTGTTGCCCAGGTATGATCCTGGCACTCTTCATCCACGAGCAATTATTTAATGTTCACCTGCACTTGACATTGTGATCCACCCCAGGAAGATAATGAAAGCAATATGGCTTCTCGCCTGAGGTGTCTGACAAGCTGGTCTAGGAACAGGAAGCAGAAAGCTGGAGCTCCCGGCTTCCATTCAAAATGACAAATGCAAGCTGTAAAAAGAATGGCTCTGGTGTTTATGGAGGCTACAAATTAAATGCAACCTGCCCAGGTTTGATCCAATGCCCCTTTCTATTACCATATACTGACACTTCTCAGAGCGTTACCCCGGAGTCTCCAAAGATACTTTATTTTTCCGCACCTGCCAGAATGCTAAGCTTGGGTAATGTAGGATATGTATATTATGAAATATTACAATTATTAATTCATGATAGTTGAAAAAGGTGCCAGTGGTAGCTGGCTTGTTAAAATATATTTAATTACAAATGTGACATTGCCATTCTTGTCCCCACCTTTCTTTTTTCCTCTTCTCAATGCATAATTTTGAAAACCGTAAATTACTGTCTTCTTGATCAATACAAACTTAGGACAAATTACTATAGTTTGCTTAATCATTTTATTTTAGAAAAAAATTCTGTGTTCTCATTATAAATTTACAAGTTTCTATCAGTAAATTAAGATTTTTTTTAAATGAACTATTAAACTTTGGTTTTACTCCATAGGCTAAAAAATATTAAAATAAATTTGGAAATAAGGAAAAAAAATATTTTTCTCCTCGAGGTATGTATATTAGAGTTATTTTTAAAGCTGTTTTTCAAATTTTATTTCTTATGCTAACTCCAGCGTAATCATATTTACAATGTTTTCATTTTAAAGCCTTGCATGATTCAGCCCCTTTAACAACCCAGAATTCCTTTTCAAATACTTTTTTTTAATGTTCTTAGATAAACAAGGTGCTTTTCTGTCTGTGTTGCTTCACATAGCTTAAGAATCATTGAATCCTTCCCACAATTTTGCCTTAATACAATTTAACTCCAAAATCATATCAGGAAATATGATAACTCATTTGGGTAGCGCTCTAGCTTTTCTTTTATAAAGATTGTTGCGAGGTAATTGGTAATTCAGCTATTTCCTCATGCCTCATTTCCAATTCCCGCTGTCATTTTTGTAGATGGATTCTTTTGTTCTCGGTGTTTATTCACTGAGAGTACACATTTTTTTTAAAAATCGTTACCAGACTAATTTCAATCTTCTACCCTTCAATTAAAAAAAAGTTTGAATTCCAATATTTATTTGTATTTCCTACCTACTTATTTTGGCCTCTAAATCATTACAAATAATCCAGTAAATTTCAAGCAGATGATGAATAATTTCTGCATTTTGTTGGATTTTTTATCTGATATGTGAACGTTTCCAGTTTTCTTTAATAACCTTCTCAGGTGTCTGAAACCACATTGTAGTTCACTTTGTCTTTAAAGCATTTTTCTCTCAAGTTTTTGGCTCTAAAATAAAGTGCCTACAGTCATTTTCCTGTTAAGATTTTCAGTTTGGTCCCATACTCATTCCCTGTGTGAGACACCCGCAACTTCAATCTCATCTATCACACTTGGCACAGTTCTGAAATGGACTGAACGGCCTGTGTCGCCTATGGCCACTTTCCATATGCAACAAACCGTGAAAGGAAACCCTCCTCCACTACCTAGAGGAATTTGAAAGTGTTCCATAGCTATTACCTGAAACAATACATGATTAATTTCCTATGGTGAATATTCTGACTTGGACTGCGGCCTCTCTGATTTTGTAAAGCATTTACTAATCCTGTGCTCTGGATTTTCTGGCAGATTTGTCGAATTAACAGAGTTGCCTGTACTTTTTCCTTAACTTCCACTTGAGAATGCTAATTTCTTGGGGCAATTAAATTACAAATATGCTTTCTCCCATAAATATTATGCCGTTTTCATTGACATGGCCTGTTTTTTGTCTTTCCTAGCCTCTAATAACTTGACAGTTTTCTGGTGTGCAGTTTCTGGCCGTTATCTTTATATGGATCGTTCAGTCATTGGTTGTTTCATGCTTTGATTTGCTGCAAGAGACCTTGAGAGAAAGTGAGTGTCAGCCCTTTGTCTTCATGCGCATCCAAACAAAAGCAGGCCTGTTTGTGATTTCATTTCAGCATTGAGTCACAGTGCATGCATTCCTGAATCAATGAATATTAAATGGATGAGCATTTGTTGACGGCTTCCTGTATGTCTGCACAAGGCTTCGCAGTGTATCCAAGAGTGCCAGTACCAGATGTGACCCTGTCAACAGTATATCCAGACAGTTCTCCCATGACCATTGTCTCTTTACTATTCTTGTAAATTTTAAATCTCATTTGTTTTCCATTGCTACTGATTACAGTTACCCCCTTTTTACTTGTTTTGTTCTTAGAAAATGAAACTGATTTAAATATTAGCCAACATTAAAGCTTTAGGAAAGGTAAATTTGTAAACATAGGGATGTACATCTAAATTAGGAGGCTCACCAAGAACAAACGAAAGGATCTAAGGCATCCGATTTTGAGAATTTACTCAAAAGTTCAATATTCCAATTTGTTGGGGTTTCTTTGATATTTACATTAAGAGTATTATATTGGAAATATAATTTACCAAGTTGCATTTTTGTAAACCTAAGTTTGGAATCCAATTCTATGGATCACAAGAGAATTTTTACTGTGGCTGAAAAATGGAGTTATATCAGAAAGGCAGGCTAGCCCTAGGCAAAATACTGAAGCAATAAAACTTTGTCTTCCAGGGCCATTGCACTACTGCCTGCTTGTCTTCAGGAATTAGCCTAAGAACTCAATGCCTTTTTTTTTTTCCCTTCACTACACAGGAATTCCTATCTTTGTCAGACTTCTTGCCTAGTCAAAAGTAATTCTTTCAGCATCCTTCTCTCTTTTCCTTGAGAGTGAAATTTAGTGAAAATTGTCAGTTAGGAACTAGTCCTAGTAATCATTACCCTTTCTAGATAACACACTCTCCAGACCTTAACCTGGAGTGTTATAATCATCCTAGAAGGCTGGCGAGGAAAATCCTGCCACTTAGTAAAACTCGATTTCTTACTCCTCATGGCAAAAAACCAATGTACTCGTACTGGTACATCACTGTATCATCATGTTATTGCCAAATAGGAACCAGTAAAACAAGACAAACAGATATTCTTGGAAGAGCCCTCTTTCTCTTTCTTAACCTCTACTATAGAGCAGTCTTGCCATGAAGAATCCTTTGATTTTATTTTTGCTATATATGTATCCATTCATAAATAATACATATTATTATTTGAAACTTCTTTAGTATTTTCATTAGTAATATTATATTGAATGTATCATTTACCACTTGTGCTTTTTCTAAACTAGTTCATTTTCTAAATTAGTTGCATTTTTCTAAACTAGTTCATTTTTTTATAAATTCCTTGTTCCATTGAACACACAAATTAACTATTTTCCTACTGTTGGAATTTTGAGATGTTTCCAAGGTTTTCTTGGAACACACCATAGCACTAAACAATTTCTGCTGCACATTTCCTTGTGGAAAAGTATGAGAGTGTCTTACAGGAATTTATTTAGAAGTATAATTAAATAAATAATGCAGCTCATCAATAAGTGTAAGTTCTAAGAGTTATCCTGAAACTTGCTTTCCTGGGACAATGACACTAATTTGTCCTAAGATCTTTGCCTTTTTTTCTTATAGGCTGACTAAAAGTAGAATTGATGAGTCCTAGAGTATCTAACATTTACCTTTAGTAGATATTGCCAAGATATTCTCTAACGTAGTTGTAACCGTGTACACACCTCCCAGTAGGATATGAGATTTCCTGTTTTCAATGTTCTTGATGAATTTTATTAGAGTTTGAAGGTTCCCAATCTTATGGGTGCAAAATTGTATCTTACTATTACTTTAATTATCATTTCTTCAGTCGGTATGCTTTTCATATCTTTATTCATCATTTGGGTTTACTATTTTCTTTGTCTCCTTTTTCCTTGGGGTGATCATCATCTAAAAGCATGATTCTTACATTTTTGTATTCAAACTTTGTATTTTATGTACTATTTTTGCAAATATACCCCCAGTACATGATTAATATTTTCATTTTGCTTATGGCTATTGTTGTATAAATTTTTTCTTAAAAATACAATTAATTGCATTGATCTTTATTGTATATATGTCCTATTTAAGAATTTTTTTCTATACCAGTATCATAAATATATATCCCTAAATATTTTGCTAAATGTTTAAAAGTTTTGCTTTTACATTTAAGTCTTTATCTTTGACTTTTTACTTTTTGAATTAAAATCTAGTTTTATTAATTTTCCTATTCATAGTCAATATTTAGCACTGTTTATTAAACAGTCCATCCACCCCATGTGTCGTGTGTCACATTTGCATATATATAAGTTGAGCCGTTTGCAGGCTATCTACTCTATCAGTCAATTTCTCTATGTTTACCACTTTGCTTTAGTTACCATAGATTATTAATAAATATTTGTATCTATCAGGGCAATGCTTTATTCCCCCTTTTTAAAACTTCTTCACAATTGTCTTGGCTTATTATTTACTGGCCCTCTTTTCCTCAATCAAAACTTGAGTATCATCACCTAAAGAGCTTTTTAGTATTTGCCTTAAAATCTGGACAAAATAACATTAAACATTTCATTTTTAAGTTGTTTATTTAAAACTTTTGTATACTGAGTCCATATGAATCTGTTTTCTCATTAAGGCAGGATTCTAATACAATTTTATGTTTTAAATAGCAATGAAATGTACATGTAGAATCCGTCAGCTAATATAGGCAGGAAAATGACCCAATATTTTAGTCATTGTTGAGCCTTCTTTTAGAAGTGACTACTAGAGTGACACATGAGAGTAAGCTACTGAATGTTGATATTCCCCTAACTTGGCTTGTTCATTGCGCAATTGAGATTCTAATAGCTTTTAGGCAATACCTCCCTGCATATCTGCCTACTTATGCTGTAAGTCATATGCTTATGCTGTCAGCAGAGCTGACAGATGTCTTCGGTGTGTCCTTGAGAGAGTGAGGCCATTAGATGTGAAGCCTAAAGGATCCTAAAGGATCCTTACCACTTTTTGTGATGAAGAACAGCCTCTTTTTTTTTTTTTTTTTTTTTTTTTTTTTTTTTTTTTGTGAGACGGAGTATCGCTCTGCCCAGATTCAAGCAATTCTCCTGCCTCACCCTCCTGAGTAGCTGGGACTACAGGCATGTGCCACCACACCCAGCTAATTTTTGTATTTTTAGTAGAGACAGGGTTTCACCATGTTGGCCAGGATGGTCTCAATCTCTTTACCTCATGATCCACCTGCATCGGCCTCCCAAAGTGCTGGAATTACAGGCGTGAGCCACTGAGTCCAGCCCTCTCTTTGTTCTTTTACTCTCTTCTTTCATCACTGACTTGCACACCTCAGTGTTCACTGCTCACTGCCCCAGCACCATTTCTAGTTGCTGCAATTGCTGATCTCCAGTTTTCTTGTTTCTTTGGCCCCCTGCCACTTCTGTCTCACTTCTCAGCCTTGTATGGAAGGGATGACTTTTCACAGACAACTCCTGTCAACTGGGTTTAATCTTTGGAGCTTCAGATCCTCTTGGCAGTATGTCTCTCTTCCCCAGCATACAGGGAGGCTGCTTTGTTTGTTCCTTAAATTGATTAAATTTTAACCTTGACTATGTTTAGTTCAGCAGTCATTAGAGAAGCTTGATGTTCTGGAATGCTGGTCCCTGGATAACTAAACTTTTACTTTGAGTATGAATTTTAATGGCATTTGCTCAAACTCGTGTGGGACATCTCAGTGGCTGAATTATTTTTCAGTGCTCTAACACCCAAAGTTAAGATGCAGAGTACACATTAAAATGTTTTATTTAGATGCATCATTTCACAGAAATGAGGTGCATGCATTTCCTTTGTATTAGTTTTCTAGGGCTTCCATAACAAAGTATCACAAACCAGGTGGCTTAAAACAACAGAAATTTACTTTTTAAAGTTTTGGAGGCTAGAAGTCCAAAATCAAGACGTTGACAAGGCCACGCTTCCTTTGAAACATGTAGGGAATAATCCCTTCTTGCTTCATCCTAGCTTCTGGTGGTTTGCTGTTAATCTTTGGTGTGCCTTGACTTATAGCTTCAGTCCTTTCATCTCTGACTCTGTTGTCATATGTGATCTCCTCTTGTATTCTGTATCTCATCTCTTCTTTTTTTCTTTTTCTTTATTTATGGACGGTTAGAATCTCATTCTGTCACTCAGTCTGGAGAGCAGTGGCGTGATCATGGCTTACTGCAGCCTCAACCTCCTGGGCTCTAATGATCCTCCCGCCTCAGCCTCCTGTCTTCTCTTCTTGTAAGGACACCAGTCATATTGGGTCAGAGAATACCTAATTCAACATGACCTCATCATCACTCAATTATATCTACAAAGACCCCTGTTTCCAAATAAGGATGAATTCATAAGTATTGGAAGCTAGGATTTTGACATGTATTTTGGGGAGATACAATTAAACCCATTTGAATCTGTACTAATCAGGGTTATCTAGACAGACAGAACTAATGGAATATATATGTATATATGGGAGTTTATTAAGTATTGATTCACATTATCACAAGGTCCCACAATAGGCCGTCTGCAGGTTGAGGACCAAGGAGAGGCAGTCTGAGTTCCAAAACTGAAGAACTTGAAGTCTGATGTTTGAGGGCAGGAAGCATCCAGCATGGGAGAAAGATGAAGTCTGGGAACCTAGGCCAGTCTCTCTTTTCACATTTTTTCTGCGGGTTTATATTCTAGCTGTGCTGGCAGCTGATTAGATTGTGCCCACCCAGATTAAGGATGAGTCTGCCTCTCCCAGTACACTAACTCAAACATTAATCTCCTTTGGCATCACCCTCACAGACACACCTAGGATCAATACTTTGTATCCTTCAATCCAATCAAGTCGACACTCAGTATTAACCATCACAGAACCCAACCCACTGAATAACACCATGTGCCAATGATCTCTCAAAGGAGCATGACAGAGGTGTATATTGAAGATGCAATCTTTGATTTTTTTTTAGGTACGTATGTGGAGAGGTCTCAGGGAAAACTTTTTTTCTCCTCTGCTATACCGATTGTTACCTTTTTACTCCCTAGCTCCTCAAAACATACTCTCAATTTGTAATTTATTGTTAGAAAGTAAAAAGAGTAATTTTTTTTTTAAATCAACATTTGGAAATGTAATTTATAAATACTTTTAGCCTATGAGAAAATAACACAACTCCAAAAGAGCTATACTTCTATTGTTCAGACTTTTGTAATTTCCAAACATGGCTTATTTTATTTTTAGAAAATTATCCAGTTTAAACAAAAGAGACTAATATTATGCAAGGTGATTTTCTATGATGTTTCTGATTAAGGCTGATTATGAATATTTATTATAATAAAACTAGGTCAAGTCCTCTACACTGATTGGTCTTTCTTTGCTGTCCAGAACAGTGGTAAAAATGAGATTGATTCCATTTAATATAATTATACGATACTCAGTAAATGGATTACTACTTCTAAAAGACTGGAAAATAATAAAGTGAACCAAATATTAAAATCATACTCATTGAGCTCAGTTTAATCTTTCATTGAGGATTTAATGAAAGTTGAAGGTTTAATGAAAGGATTTAATGTGTATTATTTGGAATAACTAGAATTGTATAGGCTAGCTTTCTATACCTCAAAGAAGAGCAAAAGCAGTTTAGATCAGAGGAAAGTATGCTGGCCATGGAAGGAAGAATGTAGGAGGGTGGAGGGTAAAGAAAGAAGATGACAGGTTAGAAAAAGAAAGGCATGTTGTGTTTTAGAAAAGTATAGAAGGGTTTTCCATGCTAGAATGAAATATATGCCAAAAGTAATAGGAGGCTATGTCTGAATAAAAGAGTAATAATTGGTAGAATTATTTTAGACTAATTATTAGAGGTTTTGATGTAATATAAGAACATACTCTGATTAGACATTATTATAGGTCTTGATTCTCATGATTTGACTAATTTGACAGCTTTAACTCCTGAACATAAGATGAATAGAAAGTAGAAGATGAAACAAGAAACTGGGGAACTAAGCACTCTATAAGATCTTGGGTATTATACTAAAAGTGTTGGTTATGACAGTGGCTTTGGAAAGATAGAGGACTGTGTAGTTATTGAAAATACTGATGAGACTGAATTAGTAGTAGTTTACATGAATTCCGTTTAGATGAAAACAGTGTCACATGATATTATGTGTAAGATGAAAGATAGAGACTCCAAACTATAGAAAAATACTGTTAGTCATCTTTATTAGAAAATACTACTACAACGGTTACTACTACTTCGGTTGTGCTGCCACCACAATTAGTATTACTACTTAATACCATGTATTACTGAGTGTTTACTATGTGCTAGCTATAAACTGGGCAATGCTTTTTAATACATTTTAATTTATTAATCTTTTAAGCACATCCTATTCTGAATCGCAGTCCTCTATACAAAATGTAAATTGTAATAGTTTCTTTAATCATGGTGTTTGGCAGTAAGCGGTCTCATTTTTCTGGAACTGTCTATTTTACTCTAATTTTAATTAATATTTTAGCAAGGTATAAAATTAAAGTTTGCCAATTGCTTTTATTCATTGTGTTGAATATATTATGCCACTGTCTTCTGGCTTCCATTTTGCACTTGAGAAGGATGCTAACGGTATCATTTTTATTGTGTTGTGTCTCTTTTCTTCCTAGACAAACTAATACCTTGTTTTTGGCCTTTGAATTTTCCAATTTTACTATGCAGATATTAAATGTGGACTTCTTTTTATTTATCTTGTTCAGTATGTATTGGGCTTCCTGAATCAGAGAATTTATTTTATATTTCAAATGTGAAAATTATCAGCCATTATCTCATAAAAAGGGCTCTTTTTTATTTTACTTATTCTTTTCTTTGCAGTTCTGATTAGACTTATGCTAGAAAATTCCTCTGTATTCTTAACATGTGTATTTTTTCTTATTTCTTATTTCTTCAACTATTTGTGCTTTTTAAAATTCTTTTGGTTAATTTCTTCAGCTATCTTCTAGTTTTTTTCTTAGCTGGGTCTAACCTGTTATTTATTTCTTCCTTTGAGATTTTATTTCTGTTATTTCTAAAGAAAATCTATTTGATTCAGAGTATCATGTCCTTAGTTCATATTTTCAAGTCCTATTCCAGTTCTATAAGTATTTTTAAATATTCATTTAATATTTTCTACTCTATACTTATATTATCTGAAGTTCTTGGATTGTTAATTCTGCCACTAAGCACATCTATAGTGCTTTCTTGAACTGTATACTAATTTTTTTATGAAGACTTATTTGAGAGAGTCTTGTGTTTCCTTGGAAAAGGGTTTGTTTTCCTTTGGCTAAGGGCCACTAAAACGCTCTTATCTGAGACTGTTTTTAAATAATTTATCTGCTCCATATTTCCCATTCTGTACAGAAAGTATAAAATTATTCTCTACAGACACATGAAGACAATACTGTGTGATAATAAGTTATCATTATCAATTATGAATGAAACCATGCAATTTTTCCTGTGACATTTCTTTTCTGGACTGAGACAACAAGTTTCTTTACCATTTGTCTTTGCCACAGGGCATTTCTTTCCTACTGACATAGCACTTTAAGAATCTAAATTTTATCTCAGTTGGACAACTGTACCGTTCTATTTCCTGTGCAGGTCAAGACATTCTCCTTTTCCTTGCGTGGCCACAACTCTAGCTTATAAGTTGCTAAGTATGTGAATAAGTTATTAAGTATGCGAATAACTCTAAAGTTACCAATGCTTCATAATCAGCTTACATTATTTCAATCATGCTAATTTCTTTTTCTTTCTTGTATTTGTTTATTTATTTTGACTTAGAGTTTTTTCCTTTCATGTATAAAGATGTTTGCTGAACTTTACATGCATTTCCAGGTGTTGGAGACTTTTTAAATGCTATTCAGTCTCTCACATTCTCTCGTCTTACCTTTAAAATGAGCCTATTATAAGAGATATTATTTTATTCATTTTAATGATGGCATTTTTTTTAAAGGCTCCACTTCTTGGCTGGGTACAGTAGCTCACTGGTAATCCCAGCCCCCCCGGGGAGGCCAAGGTGAGAGGAGCACTTGAGGCCAGGAGTCTGAGATCAGCCCAGGCAGGACAGTGAGACTCCCTCTCGTATGTATGTATGTATGTATGTTTGGAGACATACAAAGGGTCTTGCTCTGTTGCTCAGTCTAGAGTGCAGGTGCGATCTCAACTCACTGCAACCTCTGCTTAGCGAGGTTAAGTAACATGCAAAGTCAAACAAGAAAACAATATCAGAACTGGGACTTAAACTCAAGAAATCTGAGCCCTGTTTTTTTATTGGTACATTCTTAGAGACAAAATACAATTATTTGAAGAGCTTGTCCTGCTAATAACTTTTGTTTACTTAATATTTTACTAGAGGAATATTAAATACTATTAGCATTATTAATTTTATTCCTAATTTTCCTATGGAATGGCAAATAAGCCTAAGATTCAGAGGAGTCCCAAGTTCTAACTGAAAAGAATGAGTAAATGATATCTAATTTTTAAGAAGGTGGGAATTTAAAATGATTAATGAAAATCTATCATGGGATGAAGTATTAGTCCTTTTTTGTTGCTCCTTTTGGTCTGTAATTAGTTGGCACACATATGCAAAATAGGTGCAAAGCAGACTAATCTTTATAGATGATGAATAATTTATCATTCTACTATAAGGTGTGCTTTCTTTAGGAAAGCAGTATGTGATTTTTATATGCACAATCAACGATCCTTTAAATATGTCTTCAATCTTAATGAAGAAATGTTAACTGGGACATAACAGTAGAATTCATTACCCTCTACAGAGCAAAGGAAAAGCCAGATGTTTGTGCTTGCTCTTGTACTATTGGCTACCTTCAGGCTAAGGAAGGCTGTAAAGTTGTCTCTAGTTATAGAACAAAAAGGATTTGGGACTGATTACAACGTGATATCCATAATATCATTATTTGAACATTTATGAATCAGGACAAGCACAAATACTTATATGTCTGAATTCACTGTGAGAGAAAATGGTCTTTTTCTTTTGCATCTCCTACTTTACACCTGAAAGGATTCTTTAACTTGGAATTGTGTGTAGATAACAAATAGATCTATTAAAAATTACTGAAACCACACTCCTTCTCAGGAATTAAATACAGTTGACTACTCATTGTTTCTACAGGGCATCCAGTAATGGATGCGTGGTGGATTCATACCTGGCCTTCTTTTCTACGTTAATATAACAGCCTTGGATTACTGTGACAGAGTGGTGGCCTCCGTGAGGGCATGAACTGGATCATCCTGGGCTGCCAGTATCCCCGTCCAGTATATCACAATGCCTACTTCTTCCTTCATGGCCCTAAATACTGCCTAGAAGTGGCTTAGAATTTTGCTTGTTAAACTTAGGTTTTGCTCAGTAACGCTTAAGCTTTCTGTCTCTAAAATATAAGCTCTCTGCATCTACAGCTTATTTGGCATTTGTATTTTCTTATCCAACCGTATCTTTAAACTCCTTTTGGTGAATAAAACCACTTGCTGTTCAGAGTAGGAGTTGAAAACCAACTTTCCCTTCATTGTTCAAAACCAGTTCTCATACTGACCACAATAAAACACCTTCCGCAGTGCCCCAACGCAATTGCTAAATTACTCCAACTCCAACTCCATAATGTGTAAATGACAAAGAATTAAACAATCATGATTGTTTGCTTAAAAAAATCCATGTTAGCTTATTAATCCTTATTGTAATGTCATGCAGAGTAGAATGCGAACATCAGCAGGCTAGGTTATTCTCTCTATAGGCAGACCTATGTGGGAAGTTAAATTGTACTCCCAATGTGAGTTTTTAAATTTATAGTGAAAAATATGTTTGCCTAGGGACCGTGCATCTACATTCACTGGCAGGTACAAACAGTGCAATTTTCGAGTCATTTATAATTATTTTCTCACTTTTCCTTTAAAGGAAATAAACACTAAGAAGCACAGAATGCAGCTCCCTTTTCTTGGAAGCAAACTGCAAGAGGCATGAAGACCCTGAGACTGCCAAGATAATCTCAGAATGAGTCCAGATTTAATTGTTAATACACCAAAGAATATCCAAAAAATCTGAAAATACAGGAAAATTGATTCTACTTATTTTCAGTTTAACAATAGGATCCCTGCTTTATATTTGGATGTACTTCATAAGAATAGTGTCTGGAGGTTGAAGGAAAAAATATAGAGCTTATTATTTGAAAATTTAACTAGCTTTGAAATAAATAATTTTATCCAATATTTCCTGACATGTTGGATACTCTACATTATTTTGTCTGAGTTAGTGGGTCATATTTCCAGTAGTAGGAGACAAAAGGATAAAATTCACTGACTTTCTGTGATCTTCATCCTTTCGTTTATTGCTGTACATCTCCCTCCAACTTCATGCAACTGGTATGATAAGTTAGGCCTCTTGGCCTCAGAAATCTTGTAAGAAATAAAATAGGGCCCAACAGAGAGGGACCTTTGGCACCTAAAGCCCACTTTTCATTTAGGTCTTAATGTTAGGAGATTAGAGAGGCCTTGAACTTGAACTTTTGATGCAGTCTTGCTCAATATGAGGCCGAAGGACTGCTTGATGATCAGCAGTGTATTTTCCTGGGACATTTTCGTCTATACTCTTTGTCTTTTAGAAACTCATCTATACTCTTTATCTTTTAGAAACTTAGCCAGGAGTGTGGGGTGGGGAGTGGGCTGTGTGTGACTGATCTCTGCCATCTCTCAAAGTCATGATTAAAAGCTGCCATTGGAGGGATAAAGAATGAAAACAAACTACACACACACACACACACGTGCGTATATATTTGTGTGTATCTGTATATACATTGTGTGTGTGTATTTGTGTGTGTGTACATATGCACCCTTACCTTTTATGATAGCTAAGTACTCACTACATACTCATGATTTGCAACTTCCTAAACACAGCTGCTTTTTTTTGTTTTGTTTTGTTTTGTTTTGTTTTTTGATTTCTAAATGTCCACTTAGGGAGCATTTCGCTGTAGTTGTTCTGCAGGTGATTCTTGTTAGTGCGTCTTTCAGAACCATCAAGCTGGAAGTAAGTAGGGCAGAAATTGTGACTTCATCTTGAATATCTAGGACCTAGAAAGTGTCTGCTACATAGCAAGTGGTTAATAAATGCTTATTGAATAAATAAAAGAATGAATGAAATGATACATAATTCTCTATATACTTCGTACACAAGCACACATTTATAGATGTGATCATATCATCAATGGTGCAAACTAAGAGAGTCAGGACAAGATGTCACTGCTATCCAAATCTCCCAAATGTCCCTCACCCTTAAGGCTGCATATCAGGCATCTGGAACATTTTTTTTTCCCCTTTCAAGGTTGATGTTTGTTTTAACTTTATTTTACTTATTTTAAAAATGTACTTTTGAGTTGGAAGGAGAGAAGCCCATCTGAGATTCATCATGACCCTAGTGACAAGCTATTGATCACAGGAGTGAAGAAAGCTTTGATAACACATTTGGGCAGTTTGTCTTTTTGGATTTAGGGTTTTTAGTTACCTTAAATCAATTTCGTTCATTACCCATTGTCAGATCTTCTTGCTGTACAAATATATTTTTGTTAGCTGTGTTTTATTATGGTTTATACACCGATGTTCATTTAAACGTTATGTCTTCTTTAAATCCTCTTAATATAGGAAACAGAATGGTGGTGATGTGGGTGCCTCCCACAGTTTAGTAAAGAGGCCTTGTGGCTATAATCACATTTAACAAACTGCCATTTCTCTATGAAGAATGGAAAATCAGTGGTAGGTCAGAAATTAAAGGCTATGCCATTTAAATCCTAAAACCTGATCATTCTAATCTTTTCACCCAAAAACCAGTGAAGAAAATCAGTTTTCCCCACGTTGCATTTTAAAATATAAGTTAATTGAGCTGTAATTTTATAGCATCATTTACCATGTTCATACCAATTACTTGGAACATTTTTTCTAGTTTTGAAATATGTGGTAGAATTTTCTATCTTTAATCAACTTTTCTCATTATGAGAATTGTTCCTGTGCTTTGTTTAGCCAAAGACTACTTTAGAAAAAGCTAGGTTGACTTGTTATTTTACTGTGTAGCAATTTCAAGCCTAGTTTATTTAGCTATAGTCTATAAGATGCAAAGTATAAAATGTGCCTTTTTTATACTTCTCATTTGCTTTTCTCTCCATTTATATTTTAGTTGATATGAAATCAGTGATGCAAGTATTATTCAAGTATTATTCAGTTTTACTAATGAAAATTTGGAGATGCCATAATAACTTACAAATACATACACATAAGTGGAGTATCAGGACATCCAAACTGATATACAAAGGCTTCAATTATATGGATTAACTTGGGGAGAGTAAGTTGTGAATTTGTGAAACTGTATCGGAAACAGAATATTTCCCCCAAAGTATATGGAACTGCAGCAAATACAAATATCAGAGTTGAGAGACCCAGCTTCCGGTCTGAACTCTGCCCTTAGTTGATTATTTGAGCTTGAGAAAGCCATTAAATGTTTTGATAGTTATTTTCTGAAATTCAGACGTTGAGTTCCACCAATGAGCTCACAGTTAATGTCTTTCAAATATATGTAGTAATTTAGATACTGAAATAGCTCAGAGTAACTTATGACTGTTTTAATTGTTTTTATAACAAGTTAGAAACCAGATCTATTTCTTCCAAAGCAGATTAGAAATATCTTTTTATACATACATGTTAATAGGCTTAAAAAGTAGTGTAGGAACAAACAAATCATCTTGACTTGAATCTTTAGTAGATATTTAACATTTGGAAACCTGGAGGGAGTCGTTTGTTCCTTTTTTAATGTCAGTTGTTATTTTTCATAATGCAACCTCAGCATTAGTTCTCAGGCAATGGCTAATGAGCATTCATCTTGACATTTCACTTCTTAAAGGACATTTAAACAAAGTTCTCAAGATCTACCCTATAGAAGAGAAGATTATATTTTTACGTGTGGTTCAGAAGAGCATATCAAAGACCAAATAGAATTTTAAAAGTTAACAATTAAAGCTATCACAGGCAGGGTGCGGTGGCTCACGCCTGTAATCCCAGCACTTTGGGAGGCCAAGGCGAGCAGATCATGAGGTCAGGAGTTCGAGACCAGCCTGACCAACATGGTGAAACCCTGTCTCTACTAAAAGTACAAAAATTAGCTGTGTGTGGTCATGTGTGCCTGTAATCCCAGCTACTCAGGAGGGTGAGGCAGGAGAATTACTGGAACCCGGGAAGCGGAGGTTGCAGTGAGCCGAGATCATGCCACTGCACTCCAGTCAGGGTAACAGAGTGAGATTCCATCTCAAAAAAAAAAAAAAAAAAAAAAAGCTAGCGCAAATTGGAATGGTTTCCTAGAAAGACAAAGCGTTTTTTGTCCTAGAGGTCACACCTGTTTCGCATCTGTTAAAATTTCGTCTGCATGATGTCCTCCAAGGTATTGTTAAATTCTGGAATTTGGACATTAAATCCATCCTCTGTACTCTGCATTTCCTTATACAGTATCTTAAGGAGCATGAGGAAATCAAGATGTCCTCTACATGTGCATGTCGAGATGTTGAACCTGAATGCTGCCATCTCTTTGATTCAGAATTAGATGCTACCATGTTTGATGCTCCTGCTATCTCTGTTTGTCCAATCTAGATGGAAGTTGTGGCATTGATTCTTGTTTTCCTTATAACATTAGAGGGTTTTTGAAGTCACACTTCAACTACCAAGTACTGTAGCAGGGTACTGACATTTCAGTACGTTTTGATTTGTGTCATGGTTGTAGGAGAATACAAGTACTGATCAATAGAAACATTTATTGACGTAAGAATATAAGTAAGTCAGCAGCATGCTTTTTATAGAGAGACTTGACTTACATATTGAAATTTGGGGTTTATAGAAAAATTAATTTATTGGCTGCTTATATGCTTTACAAGATAACTTACAATAGGTTTTCTTTAGTATATATTTGATATAGTGTCCTTATTTCAGAAATATATGTAATGCACAATGAAATTTACATTTCATCAATTTATTTTCTCTTTATGTGTAAAAGTATTGAACAAAATTGAGTTCACTATTGGTCCTCTATATGCCATTTTTCTCTTAAGCTTAGATCATCACTGTTTAACATTTCCTAATTTATGGTCTTCTCTTGCATTCAAGGCCAAAACAATAATCACCTTTTTATGGAATGTGGCTATTGCTACATTTAACAGGTCTTTGTAAGGGTCTCATTTTTGAAGTATGCCATATTGCGGCTTCATAATCTTTCTGGCTACAGCAATGTAAAATTACCCTACACCCTCTCCTCCCAACCCAGGGAAAGGCTACAGCTGAAATAATTAAAATCCATACGGTTAATGATCTGTGCCTTCTGCAAAGTGGCGCATTACTGTCTCTAACGATGTTTAATAGCTCATAACATTCAATATACTTAATCATTAGTTACTGACATTTCTAGTACTTTTGCATACTGGACATTTCTCGATAGGGCAAAAATTACACTGGAAAAGACTCAATTATCTACCTTGCGAAAGAACACTGACCAAAGGAGAACATGCATTTGTCTTTGGAGCTGCTCTTGCCACTGAATTAGGGCTGTAACAGAGCCATGTGTCTATAGTGGGATTTTGTTAGGTGAGGAAAGTTTGATTTGCTGGTGTCACATTGGGCTTTGCTGGCCTCTCAGCAACAATGGGACTGAGACCAAAGTCCCTGACTGGGATGTCAGGAGACAGGGATGCTGACCCCCACCAACCACCTGAGCTGGGCACTTGGGCTTCTGTGTCTTTATGTGTAAGATGAGAAAGAGGTGCTGAATGATGCCTGAGGAGGTTCCATGCAGATCTGAAATTCTCCAGTCTCAACATCACTTCAGAGGTAGTGGCCCCATCAGACTGCTATCATTTTGGACCTAATTTATTATTTTCTTGAGTTTTTGGAAAAACTAAAGAATGATAAAGAGACCGTGGAGCCCACTACCGTTGGTAGAATGACAAAGTGATAGGCAGCCTTCTCATTTTATAATATTTACATAGTTTTGGTATGGCTTGCATGATAGGATTTTTTTTGAATAAGCAGATAAGGCTTTCTTCTGAATACTGCTTATTTAGGCCAAATATTATCTTGTTTTTTGATAACAGGCCCTGAATAGTACCAAGCATTGCTGTAACTGCTTAGTGCTTCAAGTGTCCACAGGAGGTAGCTTATTTTAATGCAGATTCTGCTTGAGAAAAGACAGGACTTCATCATCCCGGAGCCTTAGAGAAAGATTCTGATTGTTGATTGTTGACCTTTTCCCCAATCACAGATTTGAGTCATAGCCACCCTGGGGTGAAATGCATGCATAGCTCTCTCACATTCTTGATAGTTTCTGAAAAAGTGTTAAGACTTTTTCCTTCTTGCTAGCAAAGGCCTATGTGGACAAAACAGAGGAGAAGCAAAGGAATTACTCCTTTCACAAGCACTTTCCTTTAGCAAATGTTTTGGTTTCCTTGCTATTTCCTGAACTTAAAAATCCAACTAAAAAGTTCAAAAATGAAAAAAAAAATATTTCAATTATTTTATTGTAGAGTGTATAGCATCTGGGATTTCATTTGCCTTTTCTCCCTGCTTCAGTATGAATTCAACATGGTTCAAAATGTAAAGTGCCAGGCAGGCCTTCCTTTCCTCCTCCCGATAGCATTCTTGAGGGAATATACCTTGTCAATTGATGTAAGGTATTATGATTAAAGAAATTAATGCGCTACAATTATGATTTCTACACTGACCAAGCTTACAGGCCAAGGAAGGAGGGAAAACTCAAATGCAAATCTGCACAGGCAGTCACAAATCATCCCTAACATGTGACAATAAGGAGTTGGGGGGGGGCTGGGAATAATTGGAGAATTGTCTTTGTTTAGGTCCTCGTTCCTTCCCTTCCTGCCTCCTACTCTCCCTTCCTCCATCCTTCCCTCTCTCACTTCCTTTCTTCCTTCATCCCTCCCTCTGTATCACTATCCCTCTGTTTCTTCCTCCCTCCCTTTCTCCTTCCCTCCCTTTCTCCTTCCTCCCTCCCTCCCTCTCTCCCTCCCTTTCTCCTTCCTTCCTCCCTCCCTCTCTCCCTTTCTTCCTTCCTCCCTCCCTCCCTCTCTCCCTTTCTTCCTTCATCCCTCCCTCCCTCTCTCCCTCTGTTTCTCTCTCCCTGTTTCTCCCTCCCTTTCTCCTTCCCACCCTTCCTCCCTCTCTTCCTCCCTCCCATCCTTTCTTCCTTCCTTTCTTTCTCCCTTCCTTGCTTCCTTCCTTCCTATACTCTGTAAACTGAATAACACAATTTACTAGTCTTCAACTCCTAATCCAGGCGCAGACAGACATATGTAAGCAAATAATTTTCACACAGTAAATAGGACGTTAAAATGAAGATATTTCTAAAGCACTGTTTTTAAGAGGATAGACTGCAGAGCCAGACAGATTTTGAATGCCTACTTCACCACTTACCATCTGTTTGACCTTGGGCAAATAATAATCTTCATTTTCTGTGTTCAGTTTCTTCAGATAGAAAGGGTGACAATGAGAACACTTCCTTCATCAGATTCTGTTCAACAGTATAAGAGTTGATACAGGTTAAGCTCTCTGAACAGAACTTTGCACATGGTGAGCTCTTAAAAAGACAGCTGTTCTTATTATAGATGAAAGAGTTACATGCTAAAATATTAAATCCAGATAGATACAGCCTAATAAGATCCTAAAGTGGAAGGAATCTTGGGCCACCCTGCAGCACTACCCCCTTGCTGCTGGAACCATCCCAGAAGAAGACATTCCTATGTTTGCAAATGTAGTTAGCGCAGAGGCCCTCAGCCACGTCAATACCTGCTTACCTCATCTTTTCAACACATTGCCCAACTCTGCATGATTCTTATCAAAGAACCACTCACTTATTTCTTCCAAGAAAAGGAGCCAAGAGGCATGATGTAATGCATGAAGACCTTCTGTGGTGACCTTGTAACTTCTGTGGTGTTGTCCACCTTGGCCGTTCATTTAACATTTAAGTTTGTTTTGTCTCAAATGAAGATAAATATTTTCCCACCTTGCTTTGAAAATTAGCTAACCAGACCTGTAAGTGGTTTTCAAGTATTACATTGCCTTACAGACTACACAAAATAATCAAAACAATAAAATGTTCTGAAGTTGGACACTGTTGACTGTATTACCATTTTAAGATTTGGTTATGTATTTTCCTTCACAGTCTCTGTAAGTGTGTCAGCTCAATCAGGATGCACAGTTTGAGTTACAGAACTGACTAAGGCTTTGGGAACCTGTGATCAGGTTCCCTCACTAATGTTGCTTTCCTCTCTAAAAACATGCTTTAGTTTCTGCATTGCTCTACAGGATCCATTTTTCAGAATCCTTTAAGATCTGTACTTCATGGAAAATACATGTGAAAAAGGTTGTTAGGCAGGTGTAGGTTATCGTGAAAAGCGAACAAACTGTGGTTAAGAGGTTTGAAATGTTTGCCCTTTTCCTCATCTTTTTTTTTTTGAGACAGAGTCTCTGTCACCCAGGCTGGAGTGCAGTAGTGTGATCTCTGCTCACTGCAACTGATGCCTCCCAGACTCAAGCAATTCTCCTGTCTCAGCCTCCCGAGTAGCTGGGATTACAGGTGCCCACCACTACGACCAGCTAATTTTTTTTTTTTGGTAGAGATGGGGTTTCACCGTGTTGACCAGACTGGTATTGAACTCCTGACCTCAAATGATCTGCCCAACTCGGCCTCTCAAAGTGCTGGGATTACAGGTGTGAGCCCCCACACCAGGACTTCTCTCATCTTTTCTAAGAATTCTGTAACACAGGGAGAAATATTAAAAAAATGAACTATCCATATATGCTTAATTTATGTAATTAGATAAAGGAGAATTATGCATTTAGACAAAATATGATATGCAGTTGTAGCTATTATATTTGAAAACTGCTGGTTAAAAATATAGGCATACAGAACTTTCTAGAAGTTAGCTTGTCAGCTATTGTCCTTGATTATTAAGATGTGAATTCTCTTTTGGCTTCTTTTAATTGTATTTTTTTAGTTCTCTTAAGGACCACATACTTATTTTATAGCAAAAATGTTGACAATGTAAATTACCATGTAAGGTATAGGAAATACATTGAAATTCCTTTCCCTACGTGGCTTTTCATGTCTTAATCTGCTCTTATTCTGGCTGTTTCATTACATTTGCTCTGTGGTTTGCCTTTTTCTTCATTTTCATTCTCACACTAGTTTCAGTTTTCATCATTTGATTCCAGGGAGTAAGTCCAGTGCTTGCCATTGCTGAAAGAGTGAAAAGAAAAGTTTTTTTGTTTGTTTTGTTTTGAGATGGAGTTTAACATTTTTGAGACAGAGCCTTGCTCTGTCACCAGGCTGGAGTGCAGTGGCACGATCTCGGCTACTGCAACCGATGCCTCCCGGGTTCAAACGATTCTCCTGCCTCAGCCTCCCAAGTAGCTGGGACTACAGGTGCACACCACCATGCCCAGCTAATTTTTGTATTTTTAGTAGAGACAGGGTTTCACCATATTGGTCAGGATGGTCTCGATCCACCCGCCTCAGCTGCCCAAAGTGTTGGGATTACAGGTGTGAGCCACTGTGCCCAGCCAGAGTTTCACCCTTGTTGCCCAGGATGAGTGCAATGGTGAAATCTCGGCTCACTGCAACCTCTACTTCCTAGATTCAAGCAATTCTTCTGCCTCAGGCTCCCTGGTAGCTGGGACTATAGGCACCTGCCACCACGCCTGGCTAATTTTTTGTATTTTCAGTAGAGACACTCTTTCACCATGTTGGCCAGACTAGTCTCAAACTTCTGACCTCAAGTGATCCACCCACCTCGGCCTCCCAAAGTGCTGGGATTACAGGCGTGAGCCACTGCACCTTGTTTTGTTTTTTTTGAGACAGGTCTCACTCAGTCACACAAACGGGAGTACAGTGGTGCAATGATAGCTCACTGCAGCCTCAAACTCCTGTGCTTAAGCCATCCTCCTGCCTCAGCCTCTAGAGTAGCAGGGACTGCCCTGGCAATTTGATTTTTAAAATTTTTTGTAGAGATAGGGTCTCACTGTGTTGACCAGGCTGGATAAAAAAGACGAGTCAAATCCTCTTCAGCCTCTAAGACCATCAACAATTCTGAAGTTTTCATCTTCTTCACCTAGCACCCTTTGAATCTTGCTTTTCACCACACTTTTTCACTTCTCACAGTTTTTCAGCAGTTCAATTGCCAAGCATTTAGAGTGCTGACCTTACATGCAGGCCTCTCCTTCAAGGAATGAGGCACAGGATATTTGTGCCATTTTGGTTCATGACCTGATTCCTACCTGACTTTTTTATTCCTAAGGCTCTGTGTTCCACATGCCATACTTTTCTTTTCTCTTTTTTTTTTTTTTTTTTTTTTTTGAGATGGAGTTTTGCTCTTGTTGCCCAGGCTGGAGTGCAGTGGCATGATCTTGGCTCACTGCAACCTCCGCCTCCCAGGTTCAAGCGATTCTCCTGTATCAGCCTCCTGAGTAGCTGGGGTTACAGGCATGCGCCACCACCCCCGGCTAATTTTGTATTTTTAGTAGATATGGAGTTTCTCCATGTTGGTCAGGCTAGTCTTGAACTCCCAACCTCAGGTCATCGACCCACCTTGGCCTTCCAAAGTGCTGGGATTACAGGCGTGAGTCACCATGCCTGGCCCATGCCATCCTTTTCTTGTATTTATTATTACTGGCCTGCATCATTCCACACTTGAATTAATCTTACCTCAACCTGATGCACAATTATGTATTCATCCGAATGCCTTCAAGGTAGCCTAGGAACCAGAATAAGCACTGATTTAAAAGCCAAGCACCATTTTTTTGTATATATTCTATCTTCAAGCAATAAGTACTTTTATTGAGCGTATGTTGTCCTGCTTCTAAGGAAGAAACACAAGAAGTGAAACCAACCAAAACATACACTTTTAAACCTGTAACTAGGAGTTCACCAACTCTTCTTACCGCATTTTGGAGGCTTGAAGTGGTCGTGATAGTAGTGGTATTAATGAATAATGATCACCCTTTATGGGTAAGGCCCTATGTTGGGTGTTTGAATGCATCATCTCTAATTTTAACTCTCATGGCAGTCTGTGAGGCAGCTATCATTATTTTCCCTGTCATTTCACAGTTGACCAGACTGAAACACAAAGGTTGAATAAGCACTAGCTCACATATTTGGTAATAGTAGGAGTGGAGTCGAGATCTGAACCCAGGTCAATGTGACTTTGTTTATCCTTTTTCATCCATGAGTTAATACATGTAAGGCTTTTAGAACAATACTTATATAATAAACCTTTATATAGAAGCACTACATACATGTTAAAATTGTTATTTTCCCTTGGTCCCTTATTTGGTAATGTTAATTTTTCTTCTCTTCAGCAGGTAGTAGTGGCTTGAGGACATCAAAGGCTTTACTATAGAAATGCTGCTCTGAGTTAGATCTATAATCAAGTGCATGGGATTGAACAAGAATGTATATAAAAGAAGCAGGCAGATCTCTTGTACCCTCTTTTCACTTCCCTCTTACGCATGCATGCTATTTCTTAGCGAAATATTTCAATCTTATAGAAAAAGTACTTTTCTCTATATTCCTGGGAAAGTAAGCTAATTTTATCCTGAGAAACTTGCCTATCAGTTTGCTTCAGTAATCTTAAAGCTGCAGGGACATAAGACGTATTAAAATTATAGCTGATTTGAGGTTGCCTTTCCTTTGGCATCCTTAACAACGTGAAATCATTTGTATCTGCTTAAAATGAGCTTTTAGTTTAATTTACATTGAATGAAATCATCTTCTATTTATCTTAGAATAATCTCAGAATTTAGTTTGAGTTTTCCATCCAGAAAGGCAGATGGCATTTTCAAACGTGGGTCTCTCTCTCTCTCTTTCTCTCTCTCTCTGTCTGTCTCTTCCCCGTCTCCCTCTCAAGGACATCTGCTGAGCCACTCTTGGGGTGCCTGCTCTGGGCCTCAGGTTGATTAGCTCCACCTAGGAGCTCTGCACTGACACGTGTCACCCATCAGCTTTGAAGCAGTATTGCTGACCAGATGGTTGGCATCTGCATGAAGTGCCAGTACGCTTCTGCCAGATGCCCAATGGTGTTGCTAAGACAGATGGAAGGAGTCGTTCCGGGCTCTCCAGAGCCCCTCGTTCTGGCGAGACCTGTCTTCTGGAATGATGTTGGTTCATTCCGAATGTTCAATCTCAACTTGAAAATATATTGGATTAGGCATGGTTCTTCAAGTAAGCCACAATCTCCACCTGCAGGGAAGGGGTGTGACTGGCCTCTCCTCCTGGGGCTGTCTGTTCTGCCAATAGCCCTACCTGAGTGACCTACTCTTAGCCATGCTAGGGCTCATACCGATTTAACCTGCAGGAACTGGGATCAACCATGTAGCTACCTGGGTTCATGTGCAGAATAAATCTCCCTTTCCCTTGAATAAGTGGATCTATTTCAACAGTAACTGACTTATCTATTAGTATCTTACACAAATTTGTCTAGCTCTACTTGTGGGGCCTTTCTCAATAGTTTGTTGGATTTACCTTAATGTAAATGTTCTTTCTACCTCCACTGTATAAAGTAGGGGAAAGGTGGCTTTCTTCCCCCCACCACACAGGTGTTTGCCAATGACTCTTTTTATTTATGAGGAGGAGGGGCAAGAGGAGGAGATGTGTGTAACCCTGTGGCAAGGATGGGACACTTGGATTGAGCTCTAGGACCATACATCTTGAAAATTCATCATTGTGCCACTAGAGTAATGAATTTTTAAGTTTCTCCCATGTTGTTGTTATATATCAAACTATTTGTTTGTGCCTAGGAAAAGACTAAGCTGGTTAGCAATATAAAATGCTTATTGTAGATGGTAGCCTCTTTAAAAAATCCAACAGTGCAATATATTTCCTTATACGCCCACATTCCCAAGTATAAAACGTATCACTGTGAGGGTTTAAATAACTACCACACTAGCTGAGAGAATTACTTTTTATTCTGATTGGCCTATAAAATGGTAAGAGATGATTTTTATTTTTTCTTATAACTTAGGATTAATTACAAGATGCACAGACTTTCCATGCTATCATTGGCTTTATTTAAATGAGCTAGATTTGCTTAGTGAGTAGTAATCATTACTATAAAAATTGAATAAATTGTTTGACCTTGAGTTAAAAAATCTGTCATATTAACTGTTTGTTCTTCAAGTTTAGTGAAGCTTTTATACCCCTGTGTACACTCTGCTATATGAAGCTCCATTTGTGCTTTCTCGCAGTTTTCACTCCCCAAAGTGGATATTCACACACTGATTGGTTATCAGTCTCAATCATTGTTAATTACCTTTTTGTTTCCCACTCCAGAGTCCCTTGGTGCAAATATATACCTGACTCTGGTATTGTGTCAGACCTCATCATCAGCTTGAACCTTTTATCTGATCTTCACATCTAATCAGCCTTTAGATTGGTTGGTTGCGTCACACAGATGCATTTTGTACTCCCTTCCTCTCCCATCTCCTTGGTCCAGGCTCTCACCACTGCTCCCTCAGACTAAAACTGCATTTACCCTGTTAACTGATTTCTCTGTCCTGGTCTTCTTCCCCTCCAGTTTATTTTATGTAATATGACTAAAATAATCTTCTAAAAATAAAAATCTATTACTGTAACTTCCCACCCTGCTGAGGGTACAGTCCAAACCTCTTACATGGTATTTCCAGGCATTACTGCCTTTCTCCAGCCCCCTTCCTGGCGGGGCCTTCCAGAGAACTGCAGGTCTCTGTACTCAGCATGGGGCTCCAGGCTTCAGAGCCCACAAAGTGTTCATGCTGCCTGAGATCCCCTCTCCACCTTTGTTTTCCTGGTGAACACCTCTTTCTTTTTGCATCCCATTAAAATGGACAACTTCCCCCTAGTCTCCCAATAAATGAGCAAATATTTGTCCTCTCTCCATTGCCTACATTCTTAATCTTGTCTCTTGTGGCACTTAATTATTGTATTCTGATTATGTGTCGACATACCTGTTTACTCATGAGACTGTGAACTCCTTGTGTCTGGATGTTCTTAGTCAACTTTGTAATCCCAGAGCCTAGTACAGAATTTGACACAAGTGTGTGTTTAGTAAACATTTGTTTAATTGGTTCAGTTCTCTTCTAAATGTTCTCTGTATTGGCAAACAGGTTACTAAGAGGATTAGAAGATTGGATCTTGGGTGCCTCTGTGAGGTGTTCTTGTCTGATTAGCTCAATTAAGAGTACAGTGTTAACGAGGCCAACATCTTAACTTTCAATTCTCTGTGGGACAATTAACTTTGTACTTCAACTGTCAGTAACTTCAGTGAGTTGCATGGTAAGTTGCCTGGTATCATTGGTTCCAAGGCAAATGCGGAGAGAGGATGATTAAGCTCAAGGCAAATCCATCTCAACTATTAGACAAATGGAATTAAATATATTCCTTATTGATATCAAAAGCATGACTTCATACTTCAGTGTGAAATGAGCACCTTGTTTGGTCCACAGCACTTATCCACATGTACTGATGTACTTGACTCAAAGGGCTCTTTGCTGCAATAGAGGTGGCAGAAATACTACCTGGTCATCAGAGTTTTGCAATAAAAACAGTAATAGTCCATTCCCAGATCTTTAGGATGGCCAGCCTCTAAGCCTCTTGTCTACCCACCTGCCTCTCCGTGTCTGTCTTCCAGGTGAGACGATGCGCATCGCCTCCTCCGAGTTTGCTGATGACCCATGCTCGTCGGTAAAGCGCGGCACCATGGTGCGGGCGGCAAGGGCTTTGCTCTCCGCGGTGACACGCTTACTCATCCTGGCGGACATGGCAGATGTCATGAGACTTTTATCCCATCTGAAAATTGTACGTATATAGAACTTATCAAAACTTTCTTTATGTGAGTGGCAATCTTGACCATGTGTATTACAGCTCTGGCCTCTACTCTAGATGCTTCATTGCTCACCAGATCACTTCGTTACCTACCCATGTGGTGCCCACCCCCAACTTTTTCTAATAATAAAATTATATTCAATAATATATTCAAAGAGTTTTGTAAGACTCACTTGAATTATTATTTTTTTCCTAAAAACTGAGAGTTTAGATTTCTCCTTACTTCCTGGAGTATGTAACAGTACATTCTTTTAGGCTACAGAGGCTGGACGGGGTGGACCTGCCTTTGTCCTGTCTCAAGACTCAGAGCAATGTTGTTCCATGTGATAGTTCAGGTTGGGGTCAGCTCTGCTGAGTAGCTGACCACCTGTGCCCACCTTAGTGTGGATTACATGTTGAATATAGTTTGCTATCTACTCTAGCCTTGCTCTCCTGTAGATATATGGATTTTGAACCATATAATGGCAATGAAAAGGGGCCCCATCCACATTTCCCATGGCTAAAGTCAATCTGGTTTCACCAAGCCTGGCATCTAAAATATGTGGATTGGTTCTTTCCGTGGATACATGCTTGTCCCACTAACCCATAGAACACCATTATATGTGCCTTGCTTTTCATGGTTTATTTTAATTCTTTTGTTTCCTAATAGCAGTGAAGCCCTGCTCTCATCACAAATTTTAATGGAATAGTGATTAAGGCTACCTCCCCAGTCCTTAAGTACTGGTCCTTTTTCTGTTTTCCTATTTGCTGATTGGTATCTAGTTGCAACAAGGATGGTTCAACACTTTAACAAAGATGATGTAACTTAGCTGCTTGGGAATATGGCCTCTGCTTAGAGAATCCCTATACCATACCCTCATTGAAATATGATTCCTGAACAATTGGCACCAACTCTGGACTGATTGCAGGGTCCTTAGATGATGAGATGCAAGCCACATTTTCCTTTTTGGAGAACCAACCAATTGCTTGCTTGGTTCCCCCACTGTCCTGGGCTTTCCTGGATTATCATGTTTCCTATCAGCCAATCTTCCTGTCTTATTTTCTTTATCAGTAAAAACAGGTTATGAGGAGGGGCCAGGGGAGATAGGAAATGAATAACGAGAGCCTGTTCTCACCTCACGTTGAGCTCAGGTTTGTTCAGCAGGAGGGATCACCAAGAAATTACTTAAATCATAACTATTCTCTGTCAAAAAACCTTGGGCAGGATCTTTTACACAAGCTGGCCCCAATAAAGTAGCCAAGATTTCCAAGTTTTATATAAATTCTGGAAAAATATGAAAGGCCTCAAATTCCAACACCTACAGTCTGAGCTCCGAGGTCATAGACATAAGGAAGCATATCTCTTTATGGCTTCTATACAGGTTCCTGAGGAGCAAGGGACACCAAGAAACTGCTTGGAAGTTTGTTTGTTTTGTTTTTTCTTAGGAATTTTTCAGGGAATGGGTTCTGCAAAGCCAGGAAAGGCTCTTGAAATTGGATGAGGTGAGCAGTTTGAGGAGAGACTTTACCTATTTCAGAGGCTGTTGAAGGGCAGTACAGTACTATAATTAACCATTTAGCTGGTAGAGTCAGACTAACTGGGTTTAATCTTGGTTTGGTATCTACTTACCATCTGTGTGGCAACCTATCAGGTAAATCTGAGATATCTCATCTGTTAAAGTGGGACTAATGGCAGTGCAGCCCTCAGGTGGTGGGGAGGTTTGAATGGGGACGATTCCTATGAAGCACTTATCCCAGAGAATGGCACAAAGTGAGTGTCCTGTCAATGGCAGCTGAGTAGGCAGTATAAGATCACTGGAACCACTTGTAGGCTGCCATACTGGCTGCCGTTCCTCCAGCCCATCTCTGTTATATGCATCTTTTCGGTTACACAAAACTTACTTCTCAAGCATGTTTTGTTATCTTTCCCTCACAGCCTAGTTAGTCTTCGAAGGCAATATTTTAAGATAAGTCTTTCCACAGAAGGACAATCTTCCTTTACCCCAGCAAGGAAATAATAGGACTGAACCTAAAAAAATTAACCTTACATCTCACATGTCATTGTTTGCTGTGTTGTGCTGTGCTGTGGAAGGCCCTGTCAGCAACTGTCAGGGAGTGATGATGGGCTGAATATCCTTGCTGAACTGCCTACACTCCACACTCGAAAAGAGTGATAAATCCAGGGCGATGACGCCATGTGTGGTACCAGTTGCCTCCTGCAGTCCTGCCTCTCAGCCCACCTGTTTTGACCAGTGCCGTTGGCTCATCAGATCACAGAAGCCTAATGTAATGGGGAATCGATTGCAATCTCTTCTCCACAGAGCCGAGTAAGGGAAGTTAAAAAAAAAAAAAGATTTAGCACAAAATTGTGGAAAGGTCAACCTGGCAATATTAAGTAGTCCTGTCAGACTGTCAGTAGTAAAATTAAAAATGTAGACTAAATAACACATTTGTTCTACTTAGAGCGCATGTCTGTAGCAAACAGCTGTGGTGGAATGTTGCTATCTTGTGGAGCAAATGAGAAACTACAGTTCCTGGTGCTGTCAGGTGTTTTCTCTCATGAGCTCTTGCCCCTACCCCCTCCAAAAAAAGAGAGTATGTCAGTAATTCCTTGCAAACAAACGTAGCACATAGTTCTACTCAATAGTATGTCAGTTCTTTTGCGCAGAAGCGTATCTTCTCAGGACTGATAAAGAAATGTATTGTCTGCAAGCTTCTATTTATTTGTTTTTCTGTAACGCAGGATGAAGAACATATCAAATATCTTTATGTGTTTTGATGAAGCAAGTTAGAAAATATTTACACCTTTCTCAAGGATTTTTTAAATAAACAATGAGTTTCTTTACCACCTGGATGATAAAACATAGATGAGAAAGAAAAGAGTGACAGTTGCTTTCTCATAAGAGTAAAGTAGTGACTCTGGTTTTCTAGTAGGGTTCAGATTGAGTAATACCCTGTAGTGAGACTACAGCCTCCTGCTGTGTTAACTGCTACATATCTCTTTTAAGTGTTACACATAATATTCTACTTTTTATCTTTTAGGCCATATGTCAAAGTTTTATTTGCGTTCTTTCCAGATGTTAATTTTTCTCATCTCTGAGTAACTTGGAGGAACATGGAGAGAATTACCTTGTTTCCCAGCAACTTATATTCACATTTTTTCATTAGCAGTTCACCAGGTTGATGAAGAATAGTCACTTAAGTAATCATGGGCAAATGTTGTTCAGCCTCTAAAAATGAGTGAGGGATTAGGAGCCTTGCCAAGGTCATGTGGTTTGGCAGTGTGTAGGTCTCTGCATTTTGCTACTTGACAATTACATTTAGAAACTTAAATGTATATGGCTACTGAGAAGTTCTTCTCAGATAACACATAGATGTCTTAGTGCTCAAGTTATGCTACTTGTTTGCTACTTGTTCTATCATGCAAGTATTTGTGGTACTTTAATATTGAGTTCTCTTTGAGTATATTATATTAAAGATTCACATGACTGCAAAAGGCTTTTGCTGCTGCTGTTATTTTAAATTCAGGAGGATAGTGATAGAACAGTAGGTGACTTACAGTTCTAGTGCCCACTTAGCACCCAAGCGAGAATTTAATGCTCCTGAGTAAAGCTAAAGTAATCATTTACATTTCAGACACCATTTAAAAATACTGAATTATAATCAATTTTATTGTTGAGGCTGCTGGCAAATGATTTCCTAGCCAGATACCTGGAATATCCTGCAGTCAGTTCACATTGTCAGTGTGTTAAGTTGATATGTGGCATCCTGGAATTTTAAAGGAACTCTGCGTGTCAATCAGTGATCATGGAGAGGGACATTTATTTTCCCTGGGCTCTGAACTGATGTAATCAGATTATATTGTCAATTATTAGCATGAGCAATAGCATGACACATAAACTCATCTAGATGTGTATGTCAGAGAAAACAATCACCTTCTTTCTATCCTCAGGCTAGATCGTGGGATAATGATGTTCTTGAATATTTGATAATTTCTCTCTAGAAAATGGAATAGCAAGATAGAAAATAGCAACCCTTAGTCAGCTTCTCAAGAAGTCAAGCTTCCTTAGTGGCTACCAGAGGTCAAATATAGTGCTGCTGTTCTAATGTGGCAGGCGGAGGGGGGCATTGGTGAGACATGATGATCTTAACATTAACTGTCACTTTGTGAGTTTAGCATCAAATAGCCTCATGCAGCCTCAGTAGTGTATTATTTCTCAAGTCTGCTGTTTAGTCCTGAAGTTCTAATGTGGCTCTTGTGTTTGAATAACAACAGTCAATTGGTATTATAAAATAGCCTTGTCTCTCATTATAAATGCAGAAAACATAGCCCAGGTTTTTAGCATGTCTTTTCTGTCATAGCTATCATGATATTAGCTTCATGCAGCTGCATTGTTCATAATTTATTTATTCAGTTATACATTTAAAAACTACTTATTAGGTGCTGACCATAGGCAAAACACTGTGCCAAGATGTATTACTTCAAGGGTGAATAAGACTAGGCTCCTGCCTTCAAAACCTTACAGGCTACTGGGGAGACATTAGGACATTAGCATAGAGTGCAATGCATGTTAGGAAAGGGTGCATATTGCTGTAGTCTCACCCAGAAGGAACATATAATTATGATGCTTTCTTTCATAAATAACAAAAAACCTAATTCTACATAGTTTTTTGAAAAGGGAATATTTTGGCTCACCAAATTAAAAGTCCAGAGGCAATAGCTTCAGGCAAAGCTTGATCAAGCTGCAAACGCATGACAAAGACCAGGTTTTTCTTTCTTTTTCCTCCTCACTGAGGACTCTGTTCTCTGTAGCCCCTTATAGGGGGCCTCATAGTCTCAAAGCACTTGCCAACCATTTTGAAGGTTGCATGATCCTAGACTAAAGATAGCACAAAAGAAGAAATTCTCTTTCCTGATAGCTCTAAAAAAAAAAAAAAAAAAAAAAAAAAGTTCTACAATCTTATTAGGCACAGTTGGTCTCTCAGTCATGTGCATATCTCTGAGTTAATTATTTAGAGGGATAACAGAATATGCTAATTTCTTAGTTAACATGATCAGGACTCCTGCTGTTTGCTCACCCCAAGCTGGAAATGGGATCAGTTTAACCATATTGTATTGCTGCACAATTTAGGATAATATGAGAAAGGATGATGTGGTTGAGATAGGGAGGTCTCAAGATTGGGTCTCATTGAACTAAATGAGGTTTGCCTCTCCTCGAACCTATGGCTGGGCCTAGATTCAATAAATCACAGTCTCAAGTCCAAGCTGGGGGCTGAAAGTTGGGGATAACTGGAAAGAGTTGGCCCCATCGAAGAGTTGGGGGATGAATCATTCTGTCCAATGATGAGAACACAACCACGCAGTCATTTAAACAGGGAACATTTAAGGAATTCTTAACTCTAATAGCAGTTTGTAATAACAAGGGATTAGCTCATAAGAAGTGACGAGAACGCTAAGGAATATGGGAATGGCAGATATGAAGAGACACTACTACCCCTGGGGCTGGCATAGGGCAGTCTAGGGAGGACCCCACCCTACCAGGCCTGAGATCCAGTTGTTGTTGGAAGGTGTGGCCTTTTGTCACTTGATGACAAAGGAGTCACTAAGGTGCCACACAATATAATGGAGCTTGCTAGAAATCTGCCCTTTGGATTGCTGAGGAAAGCTGCTCATGGAAGGGTGTCTCACTGGAGACGTTCTGCTACAGAATTGCCCAGCGGGGCATACTGAGCGGAAGCTGCTGGCCGCCTGGTGCTGGAGAAGCTTCCCCTGCTACAGGAGCCCGTTGAAGGAGCACACCAGAACCAGGAACCAAACCCTTTCCTCTGGCAGCATCTATGCAACACTCTCCACTGGCAAAGCTTAACATCAGGCCAACTGGGAAAGGAGAAATATTTCAGGGGCCCATCCATATTTTCACAGTGCAGGCAGAAAAGGTAAATTTGGATTTAATAGCCTATGCAGGAAAAGAGTATGTTACTGAAGGAAAATAGGGTTCTGTTACCGTAAGAAGGGAGATAACAGATTCAGATTAGGCAACAGATTTCAACTACAGAGAGCTTTGTGAAGCAAAGAAAGAACAAAGGCATGAGATTAAGAGAGGAGTCTTGGAGTGTTTGAAACACCAGTGGTTCTATTGTTGAAGCACAGTGGGCAAGGTGGGGAGAGGCAATAACAAGTTGAACAGAGAGATCCAGGTTATGGAGGGTCTTGGATAACCTGATAATTAGTTTGCACTCTAGGTATAGATTATGGGGAGCCATTGAGTAGTGCTAAGAATTTGATTCAGATTAGTGATTTAGAAAAGTAATTATGGTAGCAGCGTGGAGAAGGAATTAGAAGAGGGACACATAAAGAGACTATTGAAGTTATCCATGCCTGTTAATGAATGAAAAGCTGGCTAAGGCAATGGCAGTGCGTATTGTGAAAAAGAGGTAGATTTTGCAGATACTCAGGATATAGAGTTAGAATGAATAGAACCTGGAGACTAATCATATGGGGCAAGGCTTTAGAAACTCACTCTTTCTGAAAAATCAATGCAGCATAGCTCAGAAATTGAGTATGGGCTCTAGAGCAAACTACCTGGGCTCAAATCCAGGCTCCTACACTTACTTGCTGTGAGACTTCTGACAGGTTATACAACTTCTCTGCTCTGATTTCAGTCTCTACTGGATAAGCATATGGGAATAAGAAAAGTATCAAATTCAAAGAGCTGTTTTTGGGGACTAAATAAGATAGATGTAAACCATTTAGAACACCTGCCTTGTATATCATAAGAACTCAATGACACCGGGGTCTTTTTTTTTTTTTTGCACAAACTGAAAATAACTTTGGAAATATGTAATAAACTAAATTGTACTTTCTATAACAAGACACTTTAAGCATCAATGACGCTAGCATGTAATTGTTCTTTGCTTTTGATGAAATCATTTTTTTCTTCCCTTGTTGACAAGGAAAGACACAATTGAATCAAGAAGACCAACGTATCCTTATGGGGCAGAAATATAAAGTATGATAATGCTGAGACACCAATGGCCATACCAGAGTATATGATTAAATAAGTACAGTAGTTAGATGGCGGGTCTTACATGCATTCATTCTTTCATGCATTTGGCCAACTCCTTTTCCAAGAGAGAGATTTTTTAATTTCCCTGTAAAAGTAGACTCTAACAAGAGATTTACATATGATCCATTAAATCGTTTTGTCAGTGTCACTTAAAATCCAGTCAACTTAGGTATCAGTAGTAAAACTCTGGAATGGGGTCAGTCTGTCCAAACAGAAATGGTAGTCATAACAACAATGATTTCTAGTAATGGAATGGCCAGCAATTTTCTACAGAGAACCGGAACGCACAGTACGGGCGGGGATGTATCAGACTCCTCAGTTCCACACTATCCCATCCCCAGATGCCGACCTCATGGTAGATTCTGCATAAATACTTAATGAATAAATGAATTATAAGGCTGCTTTTTTATATTGAAGTAAATAAGTAAAGTTTCAATCAGGAAAATTAGACACTGATTTACTATCTCAAACAATATGACACAGTTCTAGACTAAATAATAGGGATAGACATGCTTGCTTTAGGAATGGGGGTACAGGCTATTTTGAACTCTGAAAGGCCAAGATTTTCAGAGTCGTAAGTGACAAGTTCTGAAAACAATTTCTTAACCCACTAAATTGGGTTTTAGTGGGTTAGTGTCTTTTCTAGAAGTGTCAGTCTTTTCAGCTTTATCTATTCACCTGTTATAAATATTAAGGACAAAAATATATGGTTCAGCAAAGAGTTCTGGCTTTGGTGTTTATAAGCCCAGCCTGGTCAGTGGGAGAATAATGGCTGGCTGTAATGTCCAAGATCAAGAGGGCATTTTTAACAGGAAAGGATATGACAGCTGCCTCTGAGCGATCCCTTTATGTCAGCTCATTAGAAGTCATTTCCCAATCCAGGGCATAAGAGTCTTCCAAACCTCCCCCTTATCAAAGGGCTCAGCCGTTGACACCAGTATCCTTCTTAGAGCCATCACTAGGCAACCCACTGCCTGTAGTTTCTCTGCAGCTTTCTTTCTAGTCCTCCCAGCGCCCCTGTCATCTGCAGACTTTCCAAGAGTAAGACAGAAATTTTCATCTTCAAAATTATTAAGGCATTTTTCCCCCATGCAGCAAGTTGGTATCTCTATTTAATGAGCCCCTAATGCTTGCCGTACATTTTGCTAAGCATTTGATATTTTGCATTTATTATCTCCTTTAATTCCCATAAAACCTGTGCATAGTGTGTAGACATTATTATCCTCATTTTATTAATGAAGATGTGAGGATTGGAGAAGTGAAGTAGCTTGCCAAGATAACAGAGCTTGCCAAAGATATCGTTGGGATTCAAATCCAGACCAATCTGATCACACAGTTGTACTTAACATTCTTCATGCTGGGGCCCACAGAGGTGTATCTTGGTTAAAGTGTCCCCTGCTCTTTTTCTGTATCTTCTGCTTTTTGTTCAACTGGCAGTCTTTAACTCCTCCATGAACAGTTAATGTTTGAGAGCAAGGTATTTGTTTGGCCCATAGGAGTCAATTTTCTTTCTCTAGCTGCCCGGAAAGAACAAAAGATCCTTGACTGTTCAAAAATAAAGACTTAATTTTTATATTAATTTTGAATTGTCAATAGTGTCTGTTCACTAAACTTGTTTTTTCTTCTTTTTCTATGTCCCTTCAATATTCTATCTATCACCTATCAATCATCTATCTATCTAATCTGTCTATCTATCCTATCCGTCCATCTGTCTATCCATCCATCCATCCATCCGTCCGTCCATCCATCCATCCATCCATCCATCCATCTATCTCCATCTCTCATCTGTCTACTAGCAGTGTGTGCCCATAATCCAGACTTTGGTTCCATTTCCTTTATTTCTGTGGGACCTTGGACAGATTCTGCCCCATGATTCTTTATGAGAAGTTTTAGACTTCTTAGATCCTTCTGGATTCAAACTCTGCATATAATTAAGTTCACCTTTACACGGAAAGACCCATTCTTGCTTGGTGTTTCTTTGGAGAAATATTTTATTGAATTATAAGAACAAATTACAACTGGCATCTAGATTCTTCAGAGAAAACCACTGAGAAAATAAGTTATGTGTAACACCGTAAAATGAATATTCTAAATTGGTCTGATTAATAGCCGATAAGAAGCCTGTTTTATATATATTAGAAAACAAATCCAGAATTTAGCTCCCTCTGAGATAATTATTTTGCTCTTCCCTGAAACCAGTTTTTATGTCCCGAGAAGAGATTTACATCTCAAATAAGCAGCAGGAACAAATTAGCTGCCAAGAACTGTCCTTTCAGTGATGCTGTTGATAGCCAAGTTAAGATGATTATAAATCTATTAGAATGTACAACACCATTGATTTTGGTGTTTCAAAGATTTGAGGTACGAGATTCTCATTAAACTATAAAAATGTTTTAAAAGTGCCTTTCCATACCATAAAATATAATTTGACTTGAGTGCCTAAAAAACCTAACACATGACAGTTCCTTTTTCAACTGCACTTCCTTTTTTACATTAGCACTATTAGAGCCTAATAGGAATTGAGAATGACTAACATTGAGGAGTTACATCATCATTTCATATTTTTATAATTAGAAAAAAAAGAAGATGCGTGCTTTCCATAGAAATTGAGAATGGAAACTTAAATTTCCCAATCCAGCACATAAGCATTATGTGGCATCTAGATTAACCTCCCTCTCAACCCCCGCCACCAGTATCATTCCAAATTACTTCCTCTGCTTGTAACCACTCTTTCCTTACTAAAAGGAGTTAGCCTTTTTGGTAAATTGAATGGTATTACATATCTCTGGGACAAAAGACTTGATGATATTCATTATTACTGGCTTAGATACATATTCTCTTCCTTTGCTCAGTGCACTTGATAAGGAAGTGAAATTAACCACCTTTGTGATTGTGTCAAGCCTCAATTAAGTTCAGATTTGAGTTAATATAATCTATGGCTATTTTCAGCCATTGTAGTTGTCATTTGTGTTTCAGAATTGTCAAACAATGCACTGTCTGTATAATGCCCTTTAATTTGCCCAAAATTAAGCAAGAGCCTATCTGAATTCTGCCCAAGTATTTCCTGCATTTCTCATTCCTCTTTCTTTCAAAGCTGCCTTAGCGCTCCATTCCTCTCTCAGGAAATGAAACTAGTTGGGGGCCTCTATCAGACTCCCTTCATGTTTAAGAACAGTTGATTTTCCAAAAACATGTCTGTCTTGTGCTTTATTCACTCAGGACCGTGTTCCTGGCTATTTCCACTGATGAAATTATTTCTATAAAGATGCTGCCTGACTGACAGGGACTTAGCGGACTCCTTCACCACAATATCTTAATTTTAGATAATTGTATCCACAGGTGGGATAACTTAAAGGTTTACGAATTGTGGAATTTTTCACACCATATTGAAGTTAAGATCATTGTGGAGGGGAGAATAATACTTCTCAAAACTTAAATTATTTATAAAGGAATTTTGATGGAATTCACAATTCAAGTCCAATGCTACTATGGAAAAGTTCAGTGAGACAGTTTGTGGGGATTTGGAAGCATGGCACATTGGTAGGGCAGTGTGCTTGCCATCATCCTGTCCACCCCCATTCCACTCCAATTGATACCACCTTAGTGGTATAGCATCAAAATTCCTTTATAAATAATTTAAGTTTTGAGAAGTTTTATTCTCCCCTCCACAATGATCTTAACTTCAATATGGTGTGAAAAAATCCACAATTGGTAAACCTTTAAGTTATCCCACCTGTGGATACAATTAACTAAAATTAAGATATTGTGGTGAAGGAGTCCGCTAAGTCCCTGTCAGTCAGGTAGCAACAAAACTTCAAATTCACTTGCTTTCAAGGAAACAATATTTCCTCTTTCCATTGGATGGAGAGGTATAAACTCAGCTTAAAATTATAATCCCTTTAGGTTGGGTGCAGTGGCTCACGTCTGTAATCCCAGCATTTTGGGAGGCCGAGGTGGGTGGATCACGAGGTCAGGAGATCAAGACCATCCTGGCTAACACTGTGAAACCCCATCTCTACTAAAAATAAAAAAAAAATTTAGCCAGGCCTGGTGGCGGGTACCTGTAGTCCCAGCTACTAGGGAGGCTGAGGCAGGAGAATGGCTTGAATCCAGGAGGCGGAGCTTGCAGTAAGCTGAGATTTCGCCACTGCACTCCAGCCTGGGCGACAGAGCGAGACTCTGTCTCAAAAAAAAAAAAAAAAAAAAAAAAAAAAAAAGATAATCCCTTTAGTCCCAGTCCTAGAGATGTTGCCAACATTGGTTGCAGATTCATGCTGTCCTAAATTTTTAGCAGCTCAGGAATTTCTCCAGTCTTTTGTTTGTAAAGCATTTTTTCTTCTGAAGGCTTCTAGATTTTTTTCTAAACTTCAATATTTTTTCTCAAATATATTTTCCTTAGTGTTTCTACTTAAAGGTTGATATTCTTTCCAAATCATACTTTAATAAAATATAATAAATACAGGATTTTATATGCACCAGGAGCTCAGCAATTATTTTCTTTTGTACACAAAATATTTTTTAAGTCTTGAACAACTATTTAATCTGACTACACATGATTGTTAGAGGAACTCTTCTCCCATTTTTTCATTTACATGTTAACGCATACTAGTGTTTTAGATTTTTTGGGTGCAAATTCCATTTCTAACATGTTGAATAATATTTAAATACTATCCACTAATAAGATGTTGTTTTTCACCACTGCAGGTGGAAGAGGCCCTGGAAGCTGTCAAAAATGCTACAAATGAGCAAGACCTTGCAAACCGTTTTAAAGAGTTTGGAAAAGAGATGGTGAAACTTAACTATGTAGCAGCAAGAAGACAACAGGTGGGAAAGATTTTGGAAATGCTAGGGGAGAAAATGGGTGAGTTTACATAACCCTGTAGCTTTATAGGCCTGAACAATGGATCAACTGCGTCTGCTTGCTATCAAATGCCCTAAGAACCTGTGATGACAAAGACTGTTTCCTGCAGGGGCCAGTTGTGATGCCACGGTGGGCTCTGGACCAATCTCTGGCCCCTACCTATATGCAGGCCACAGATTACTTGCTTCACTGATGGGACCCACCCTGCTAGCCCTACTACTCTCTAATCTTCTATCCACTGTAGGAACACAGCTCTGACGTCAAATGAAAATTATTAAACTGTGGGGTGGTGCTGTGGTCAGTCTCTGGATGTCACCCTTTGCCCTCACTTTTTATCTCCTAGTCTTGTGAATACCACCACACATATGCACTCCCAGGATGTGTAGTATGTGGGGTGAAATTTTTATGAAAGAAGAAGAAAACATGAACAAAATGAGAGGAAAGGCACGGAGGGGGATGGAGAAAGAGAGAGAGAACGGGGGAAAAGGGGAGGGGAGGAAGGGAAAAAGGGGTGAGAAGAGCTCGGGCAAGCGTGAGTCACTGTGATGATGCTGTGTGACCTGGGATCTCCTCAGCCTCAGTATTAGTTCATTCTCATGCTGTTACAAAGAACTGCCCTGAGACTGGGTAATTTATAAAGAAAGGAGATTTAATTGACCCACAGTTCCACATGGCTGGGGAGGCCTCAGGAAACGTACAATCATGGAGGAAAGGGAGGTAGGCACCTTCTTCACAAGGCAGCAGGAGAGACAGTGAGCAAGAGCAGGGAAAACTGCCTTATAAAACCATCAGACCCCGTGGGAACTCACTCTCTATCACGAGAACAGCATGGAGGAAACCGCCCCTATGATCCAATCACCTCCCTCCCTCCACACGTGGGGATTATAGGTCCCTCCCTCCACATGTGGGGGTTACAATTCAAAATGAGATTTGGGTGGGGATGCAGAGCCAGACCATATCAGCCTCCCTTTTGCCTAGGGATTTCTCAGTTTCAGCTAGCTCTGTTTGCTCACTGGATACCTTTAGTATTTTGTTCCCACAGAGTGGGTTTTTATTCTTTTGCCATAGAAAAAAATATTTCCAAATGTGGAAGGATCTCCTAAAATCCTTTCACCCATCCTCTCGACTGCTTCCAGAATTTTTAAAAATATTTTGGGCCATTTGTAGTTTCTCTAACTTTCTCTCCGAGCAACAGGAAAGTTCCACTCAACAAACATTTGTTGAATGTTCATTCTGTGCCAGGCTTAAGTGAGGCTGGGATTAGGAACTTAACCAAGAGCTATTCCTTTGTGAGACAGGCACATAAATGTGATTTTCGTTTATGTGGTTATTTTTAAGTATGTTTTTATCAGCAGAATTCCTTGTTCGAAGGGAATCTTGTATGGTAGCCCAATGTGTAATATAAACAGGAGCAAAGTTCCTCTGAATAGTGAGAGAGAGATAGAGAGCCCAGGAGACTACTGGTGCAGGCCCCAGAGTCTAGAAGCCTAGGAACCTGGTGTTCTGATGTCCAAGGGCAGGAGGAGAAGGGCATTCTGCTCTGAAAGGGAGACAGAGAATGAATTCATGCTTCCTCCACCTTTTTGTTCTATCTTTGCCCTCAGCCCACTGGATGGTGCCCACCTACATTGAGGGTGAAGCTTCTCCATTTAATTCACTGGCTCACATGCTGGTTGCCTCCTAAAACACTCTCACAGTGACACATTCGAAATAATGCTTCATCAGCCTTCTAGACACTCCTCAATCCAGTCGAGTAGACACCTAAAATAACCAACACAGATATGTTGATTTTGAGATATCTACATTGAAACATCAAAAAGAAGAGAAGTGTGGCCTGGAGATAGAAATGTGGGTCATCAGCATGTAGCTGACATTAAAAGCCACGAGAATATAGATGATGTTCATATGAAAATACCTATAGTAATTATTTTTGCTTCATTAATACTTTAGTTGATTGTTAGTTCAGACTCTTTCAAGAAAATTTAGAAAAACAGTAGAACAGAAAGAAAGGGGAAAAGCACATCATACCCTACCACCCACAAAGAATATGGTGCTGATATTTTGGTATATTTTCTTTCAGATATTTAGCTTCACATTTTAATGTATTTAAAATCAAACTATGCATACAAATATGCATATTGTGTTCTGCTTTTTATCTTATAAGTAGTATTCATGTTATTAATTTTTAGAAACTAATTTTAATCATCATATACTCCAATATGAAGGTTTCAGTAGTTTTTTTTCAACCAATTCTTGATAATTCAATATTTAGATTGTTTCCAGTTTTTTTCTTATGGTTAAAACATGCTTCTTCAAGTATCTTTATGGAGAGATTTGCACAACCCGCATTTCTCACTTGTGTATTTAGATCTATTTTATCATTTTATTTTTTTTTTCAGTATAGATACCCAGGAATGGAATTTCTGAACCAGATGTTCTGATATTAATAAAGGCTTTCATGACTGTTTAGGAGAAACTTACCTCTCGTGCCCAAGTCATTGCCCTGCGTAGAGAATACATTCAAATATTTGTTACCTGTTTATCCATTTTCATCTCTGGGGCTCAAATTAAATAATCCCAATTTAGAGATTGTGTTACCTAGTATCCATCTTTTAATGCTTAAAGAGGAAAAAAGATGGTTCAGTAAATTGTTCATTATTTATTACCAATTTTCTTGAAAATCATAGATATAAAATATAATGTGTTTGTCTCAGAATTATTTTGACCAACAAAACAGAAGATGTAATTTCTTGTTACCAGGTCATACATCTATCATATGCCAAATGAACAAATAGGATGAGAAGCTCAGTGATTCAAATACCCTTTACTGATGTTTTCCAGCTGGAAGAATATTCTCCTAGAGATACACAGCTGGCAATCCTGCATGGCTCTCAGAGAGCAACACCGCTTTGACATTTTTGAAAATCATGTGAACATTTTCTCAACAACAGTCTTTAAAGATGGCAATAAAGAGACTCCCTAGTGGTATTATTTTGTCATCCAAAACTAGGAAAACAAATCATCTTTGGCCTGTTATTTTCTGTTCTCTAAACTTAATGATGAGCTGCCATTAGAGGCTGTCAACAACAACAAAGAAAGGACCCTATTCTGAAAATGATAATGAAGGGACATTGATGTGCTGAGCAAAAATCAGAAGTTTGGTTTCCCAGGTTTGTAACAATAATTGAATATGGAGGCAAGTAGGCCTCAGAAGACTGGCGTTTTCAGGTTTTGTCTCTGTTCATAACTTACTCTGTGGCCCATGCAATCAGCTTACCTTGTTAGTGGCTTGGTTTTTAAATTCTTTCAGCAATATTTTATTGAATGCCTCTTATAGGCCAGCCACTGTGCTAATGACTGAAGAACCACTGAATAAGACAACTAGGGCTCCCTGCTGTCATTAGAGGTACATTATAGAAGAAAAATAAATGCTCAAATAATACAGTAAAGTAGGATAAGTGTTAGTGATAGGAGAGGAATAGTGTCTTGTGGGAACAGATAAAAGGGGACACAGCTTAGAAAGTTGGGTGGAGGATGTGCCAAGTCAGTGGAGCCCTGTCAGGTGAAAGGGTAGGGCAGAGGAGGAAAGCTCAGGCATTTCACATAAAAGGGACAGTAGGCCAGTCGTGGTCACTCATGGCTGTAATTCCAGCACTTTGGGAAGCAGAGGTGGGAGATTCCCTTGAGGCCAGGAGTTCAAGGCCCACCTGGGCAACATAGTCAGACCCCACTTCCACAATTTTTTTTTTTTTTTTTTAGCTAGCCAGGTGTGGAAGCATGCACCTGTAGTTCTAGCCACTTAAAAGGTTGAAGAGGGAGGATCACTTGGGCCCAGGAGATGGAGGCTGCAGTGAGCTTTGATGATACCACTGTACTCCAACCTAGGTGATAGAGCCAGACTCTGTCTCTATAAAACAAACAAACAAAACAGTATACGCAAAGGCCTGGCGGCTAGAAACAGCACAAGGGTTTCTGAAGTTCAGTGTGTTACTAAGAGTCTGTGACTCCAAGCTCTGTTGCAAATATTTCCATGCAAATTTCATGTATGTGACAGCTTTCATGTGTTACACACACAGGAGCTGAAGGATCCTCATTGTCGAGATGAGATGGCAGCTGCCCGAGGGGCTCTGAAGAAGAATGCCACAATGCTGTACACTGCCTCTCAAGCATTTCTCCGCCACCCAGATGTTGCCGCTACTAGAGCCAACCGAGATTATGTGTTCAAACAAGTCCAGGAGGCCATCGCTGGCATCTCCAATGCTGCTCAAGCTACCTCGCCCACTGACGAAGCCAAAGGCCACACGGGCATTGGCGAGCTGGCTGCGGCTCTTAACGAGTTTGACGTAAGCATCCTGGTGAGGTGCACAGAGGGGTGGGCGCTGGTGCTGACGAAAAAAAAAAAAAGTGTGTTGGGGATGAAGGGCCACTACAATAATTTACATTGATTTTTCTCTTTTGGAGGTTTTAATAGTAAGATAAACTACATAATGCATGTCTGTAATATATTGGCTGAGCTATTACCACTTTTCTTTAAAGAAAATGTGGCCACAGTGGCTCACGCCTGTAATCCCAGTACTTAGTGAGGCCGAGGTGGGTGGATCACCTGAGGTCATGAGTTTGAACATGGAGAAACCCCGTCTCTACTAAAAATATAAAAAATTAGCGGGGCGTGGTGGTGCATGCCAGTAATCCCAGCTACTTGGGAGGCTGAGGCAGGAGAATCGCTTAAACTCGGGAGGAGGAGGTTGTGGTGCGCCGAGATCGTGCCATTGCACTCCAGCCTGGGCAACAACAGTGAAACGCCGTCTTGGAGGGGAAAGAAAAAAAAAAGGAAAAAGAAAAGAAAAGGAAAAAAAAAAAGAAACAACTGTATTTAAGAGTGCCCAATTCCTTCCAGGTAAAGGATGAGATACCTTACAGGCTATTTTAGGGATAATTCATAATTTGGCTATCATCTTTATTATTAAAGGGGCACATGTTATGGGCATCCTAGATGTACGTTGCCTCTATGTTGTGCCTGGGTGAAAAGCTGCCATCCATTTCTTGTTTTATATCAGTGATAAAGTCCATTGCCCTATGATCCCACACAGGACCCTAGTCTTCCTTAGAACGGCCCCTCTGGGACGTGCCTGTGTTAGTTCTGTGAAAGTCCTACATTCTACACTGGCTGTTTCCGGAGGTGTGTCAAAGTGAGGGAAGAAGCAAGGAGGATTGTTCACTGTGCTGAGCCATATGTGAGGCATCAGTGTGAGTGAGAAGGTTGCACACATGTCATCAGCACCCCGGGATGACAGCCCTTGCTTCCCCCAGGTCAGAGGACTTGTGAGAAGTTGGAATTTATTTATCTTATGATCAATGAAAGCCTACAAAGATTTATAAATAATTAACATCTACTTTCCAGGGTTATATAATCCTGCAGGGGAGATGAAGGAAGTAGAATGCACTAAACACCATTTAATTGATAAAACACAATGTTACAGGAATTCATAGAAGAAAAATAGGTTACTTAAGGGTCGTGAAGAAAGATGATGAGCTTGCTTTTGAATATGTTGATGTGAATTTTTGGCAAGAAATAACTAGTTAGCGGTTGGTAAAAAGGTCCAAAAGCAAAGCAATGATTGTTCAAGGCTTGGAGATGAATGAGATAATTGAGGAATAATTTTACTACTTCATATTCAGATAGCTCTTACCATTTTCACAGTGGTCTCTCCTCTTTCCCATACTTCTACAATTAGTTATATGTGTCTCACACCATATATTATTTCCTAAGGTTTTTATTGTAAGGATTAAATATGATAATATATTTAAAGCACTTGCTACAGAAATGAAGACTTAATAATAGGTAATTTTCTTCACAAAATTGCAGGAAGCAACCAAAAATTCATAGAAACTAATGGGAGAGTTCAGAATAATGTTTATTTTACATAACATAAATATATAAAACTCTCTAAGTTTTCATCATGTAAAATAGAATAATGAGGAGACATATGATTCACAAAACAAATGATTTTTTAAAAGTTAATTTAATTTTATTTTTTTCTTATATCTGCTAGAAATAAGTCTAATTAGATGTGAAGGACCTAAAAATTCAAATTATATTACTTTACTGAGGGACAAGTTTTACTCCTCAGTAAATGATATCATGATCTTCAGTAGAACTATTGATCCTATCAATTTTCATAATGTTCAAGCAATCCCAATACAAATTCTAAGAGGATTCTTTTGGAACTTGAGAGAGGAGTGATAAAGGATTTTTTTAATGTGTCTTTTTTTTTTTTATATTCTAGAATAAAGAATGAATGAGCCCATATTCCAGGGAAAAGTAGATGAGCAAGTGATAAACACAGATATTAAAACATAATGCTACATTAATTTTAAAAGTGTGTATTGAGACACAAATGGACTCATCCATAAAACAATAAAAAATCATAAACAATCTCAAATACAAAATTATTTTATAAATTGGTGTTTATTAAAATTAGTTAAGAATGGATTATTTAGTCAGATTTTGACACTGTCACATTATTCTAGTTATAATTTATTTTATAATCAAAAATAAACAACAAAACCTAAGTGAGGAGCTGGTTAAGAGTGAAAATATGAAGCACAGGGAGAAGGCCTGTGAACAGTTCAGGACCTTCAGCTGCTGCCACCTTCTGTCCGAGAGTGTGACAGCTCCTGCTTCCCCATGCTGCCTTTTGTTTCCAGACCATTTTCATTAAAAGGACCTTTTATCCCCAATTAATGTAACAAGCGATGCATCACTGCAACAGTGCAAAAGGCTTTCATTCATAAAAATCAAACTTGAGGTCATGTGGGGAAAATCTGTTAGCAAAGTATGTCAACATGTTGAATGTTCAAAGTTTTTTTTTTTTCCAAAAGTGTTATCTGCTCATGCTGGACAAATAAGGCTTTGGAAATTTAACACAGGAATATAGCCATCAAAGGTGTTTTCTATAAAACATGATACATTTGAAACAGTTGGAAAAAATTAAGATATAAAGCATAATATGGTAAATAAGTCACTATGTTTTATTAACTTTAAACTTCTATATTAACTAATTATATGACTTATAATATTAACTAAGTATGTTATATAAATAAAAATTATATTTATATTAGCTTAGTATATTAATGAGGTAATATATTCTTATTAAATGTGTACTGTTTCTCAAGCTATGAGAATTACATAAAGCATTATCTAATGGTCAACATTTTACTTCTTAGAGGTCAACAAAAGTCAAAATGTGGAGCAGCTGTCTGAATTGCAATTTTGAACAATCCCATTTGATGTGGTTCCCTAACAATTGTCATTTAATAAATGCAATTTAATTTCAGCACTTTCTCAAAAGCAGTAATGCTAGTAAATTAGTATTGAATTTACAGACTATAATGTGATTCATCTACTGTAGATTTTCCATCACTTCTGACATCAGCAAACCTAGATAGTAGTTAATGATATTTGAAATTTTCTCATTAAAATAATATACCATTTCTCTTTATTTTGTGACTAAATTATAAATTTCTGTTCCATAGCTATATGATGAATACTGTTTTTTATTTTTTAATTTCTCAGGCATGCTAACTTGAAATTGATTTTGAATTCATGGACATCTGTCATTAGTCCTAAATGCCATTCTCAGATATTACACAAATTGATATTTCATTGGGTGAAAAACTCACTCAGACTTCCTGTTGCTTACTTTTCTGGCAAAATCTCTTACTGATACTTTGTATAATACCTTTCTCATATAATGAAAATTTAAATACGTTTAACGTCTTTGAAATGCTGAAGTAAAAGGAACCATAAAAATGCAAAATATATTTTCATAGTCAGCATAGCTAGTATGCCCTAAAATTGATTTTTTTAACTTTAAGTTCCAGGATATATGTGCAGAATGTGCAGGTTTGTTATCTAGGTTTACATGTGCCATGGTGATTTGCTGCACCTATTGACCCATCCACTAAGTTCCCTCCCCTCGCCCCCACCCCCAGCAGGCCGTGGTGTGTGTTATTCCCCTCCCTGTGTCAATGTGTTCTCATTGCTCAGCTCCCACTTAGGAATGAGAACATGTGGTGTTTGGTTTTCTGTTCCTGTATTAGTTTGCTGAGGATGATGGCTTCCAGCTTCATCCACATCCCTGCAAAGGACATGATATAATTTCTTTTTATGGCTACATAGTATTCCATGGAGTATATGTAGCATATTTTCTTTATCCAGTCTATCATTGGTAGGCATTTGGGTTGGTTCCATAACTTTGCCATTGTAAATAGTGCTGCAGTAAACATACGTGTGAATGTGACTTTATAGTAGAAAGATTTATATTCCTTTGGGTATATACCCAGTAATGGGATTGCTGGGTCAAATGGTATTTCCGGTTCTAGATCTGTGAGGAATTGCCATACTGCCTTCCACAATGGTTGAACTAATTTACATTCCCCCCAACAGTGTAAAAGCATTCCTGTTTCTCCACAGCCTTGCTAGCATCGATTGCATCTATAGCATCTATGTATTCTTGACTTTTTAATAATCGCCATTCTGACTGGCCTGAGATGGCATCTCATTGTGGTTTTGATTTGCATTTCTCTAATGATCAGTGATGTTGAGCTTTTTTTCATATGTTTGTTGGCCACATAAACATCTTCTTTTGAGAAGTGTCTGTTCATATCCTTTGCCCACTTTTTGATGGGGTTGTTTGTTTTTGTAAATTTAAGTTCCTGGTAAATTCTGAATATTAGACTTTTGTCAGATGAGTGGATTGTAAAAATTTTCTCACATTCTGTAGATTGCCTGTTCATTCTGATGATTCTTTTGCTGTGCAGAAGCTCTTTAGTTTAATTAGACACCATTTGTCAATTTTGGCTTTTGTTGCAATTGCTTTTGGTGTTTTCATCATGAAGTCTTTGTCCATGCCTATTTCCTGAATGGTATTGCCCAGGTTTTCTTCTAGGGTTTTTATGGTTTTGAGTTTTACATTTAAGTCTTTAATCCATCTTGAGTTAGTTTTTGCATAAGGTTTAAGGAAGGGGTCCAGTTTTAGTTTTCTGCATATGACTAGCCGGTTTTCCCAGCACCATTTATTGAATAGGAGATTATTTCTCCATTGCTTGTTTTTGTCAGGTTTGTCGAAGATCAGATGGTTGTAGATATATGGTGTCATTTCTCAGGTCTCTCTTCTGTTCCATTGGTCTATCTGTCTGTTTTGGGACCAGTACCATGCTCTTTTGGTTACTGTAGCCTTGTAGTATAGTTTGAAGTCAGGTAGCTTGATGCCTCCGGCTTTGTTCTTTTTGCTTAGGATTATCTTGGCTATACAGGGTCTTCTTTAATTCCATATGAAATTTAAAATAGTTGTTTTTTCTAATTCTGTGAAGAATGTCAATGGAAGTTTGATGGACTTAGCATTTAATCTATAAAGTACTTTGGGCAGTATGGCCATTTTCATAATATTGATTCTTCCTATCCATGAGGATGGAATGTTTTTCCATTTTTTTGTGTCCTGTCTTAATTCCTTGAGCAGTGGTTTATAGTTCTCCTTGAAGAGGTTCTTCACATCCTTGTTAGCTGTATTCCTAGGTAGTTTATTATCTTTGTAGCTTTTGTGAACGGGAGTTCATTCATGATTTGGCTCTCTGCTTGTCTATTATTGATGTAAAGGAATGCTTGTGATTTTTGCACATTGATTTTGTATCCTGAGACTTTGCTGAAGTTGCTTATCAGTTTAGAGAGTTTCTGGGCTGACATGACGGGGTATTCTTAAGATACAATCATGTCATCTGCAAACAGAAAATTTGACTTCCTATCTTCCTATTTGAATACGCTTTATTTCTTTATCTTGCCTGATTGCCCTGTCCAGAATTTCTAATACTATATTGAATAGGAGTGGTGAGAGAGGGCATCTTTCTCTTGTATTGGTTTTCAAAGGGAGTACTTCTAGCTTTTGCCCATTCAATATGATATTGGTTGTGGGTTTGTCATGAATAGCTCTTGTTATTTTGAGGTGTGTTCCATCAATACTTAGTTTATTGAGAGTTTATAACATGAAGGGATGTTGAATTTGTCAAAGGCCTTTTCTGCATCTATTGAGATAATCATGTGGTTTTGTCTTTGGGTCTGTTTATGTGATGGATTACGCTTATTGATTTGTCTGTGTTGAACCAGCTTTGCATCCCAGGGATGAAGCTGACTTGATTGTAGAGGATAAGATTTTTATGTGCTGCTGGATTTGGCTGGCCAGTATTTGATTGAGGATTTTCACTTTGATGTTCATCATGGATATTGGCATGAAGTTTTCTTTTTTTATTGTGACTCTTCCCAGTTTCAGTATCAGGATGATGCTGGCTCCATAAAATGAGTTAGGGAGGAGTCCTTCCCTTTCAATTGTTTGGAATAGTTCCAGAAGGAACGGCACCATCTTCTCTTTGTATCAGTGGTAGAATTCAGCTGTGAATCTATCTGGTCCTGGGCTTTTTTTGGTTGGTAGGCTATTCACTACTGCTTCAATTTCAGAACTTGTTATTGGTCTATTCAGTAACTTTACTTCTTCCTGGTTTAGACTTGGGAGACTGTATGTGTCCAGGAATTTATCCATTTCTTCTAGATTTTCTAGTTGATTTGCATAGAGGTGTTCATATAGTATTTATATACTATACTATATATTTAGAAATATAGTATTTTCTGACGGTAGTTTGTATTTCTGTGGGGTCAATGGTGATATCCCCTTTATAATTTTTTATTATGTCTATTTGATTCTTCTCTCTTTTCTTCTTTATTAGTCTAGCTAGTGGTTTATCTATTTTGTTTCTTTTTTTTTTTTTTTTTTCCAAAAAATTAGCTCCTGGATTCATTGCTTTTTTGGAGGGTTTTTTTTTGTGTCTCTATTGCCTTCAATTCTGCTCTGATCTTAGTTATTTCTTGTCATCTGCTAGCTATTAGATTAATATGCTCATGCCTCTCTAGCTATTTTAATTCTGATGTTAGTGTGTCGACTTGAGATCTTTCTAGTTTTCTGATGTGGGCATTTAGTGCTATAAATTTCCTTCTTAACACTGCTTTAGCTGTGTTCCAGAGATTCTGGTACATTGTCTCTGCTCTTTGGTTTCAAAGAACATCTTGATTTCTGCCTTAATTTCATTATTTCCCCAGGAGTCCTTCAGGAGTAGGTTGTTCAATTTCCATGTAATTGCATGGTTTTCAGTGAGTTTCTTAATCTTGAATTCTAAATTGATTGCACTGTGGTCTGAGAGACTATTATGATTTCAGTTCTTTTGCATTTGACAAGGAGTGTTTTACTTCCAATTATGTGGTCAATTTTGTAATCAGTGCCATGTGGCACTGAGGAGAATGCATATTCTGTTGATTTGGGGTAGAGAGTTCTGTAGATGTCTATTAGGTACACTTGATCCAGAGCTGAGTTCAGTCCTGAATATCTTTGTTAATTTTCTGTCTTATTGATCTGTCTAATATTGACAGTGGGGTGTTAAAGTCTCTCACTATTACTGTGTGTAGAGACCTACAAAGAGACTTATTAGAAGTTGTTTTATGAATCTCGGTGCTCTTGTATTGGGTGCATATATATTTAGAATAGTTAGCTTTTCTTGTTGAATTGTTCCCTTTACCATTCTGTAATGCCCTTCTTTGTCTTTTTTGGTCTTTGTAGGTTTAAAGTCTGTTTTGTCAAAGACTAGGATTGCAACCCCTGCTTCTTTTGCTTTCCACTTGCTTGGTAAATTTTCCACCATTCCTTTATTTTGAGCCTATGTGTGTCTTTGCATGTGAGATGGGTCTCCTGAATGCAGCACACTGATGAGCCTTGACTCTTCATTCAATTTGCCAGTCTGTGTCTTTTAATTGGGCCATTTAGCCCATTTAAATTTAAAGTTAATACTTTTATGTGTGAATTTGATCCTGTCATCATGATGCTGTTTGGTTCTTTTGCACACTAGTTGATACAGTTTCTTCATAGAGTCATTGGCCTTTATATTTTGGTGTGTTTTTACAGTGGCTGGTACTGGGTTTCCTTTCCATATTTAGTGCCCCTTTCAGGAGCTTTTGCAAGGCAGGCCTAGTGGTAACAAAATCTCTCAGCATTTGCTTGTCTGTAAAGGATTTTATTTCTCCTTTGCTTATGAAGCTTAGTTTGGCTGGATATGAAATTCTGGGTTGAAAATTATTTTCTTTAAGAATGTTAAATATTGGGCACCAATCTCTTCTGGCTTGTAGAGTTTCTGCTGAGGAGTCTGCTGTTAGTCTGATGGACTTCCCTTTGTAGGTGACCTGACCTTTCTCTCTGGCTGCCATTAAAATTCTTTCCTTCATTTTGACCTTGGAGAATCTGATGATTATGTATCTTGGAGTTGATCTTCTAATGGAGTATCTTAGTGGTATTTTCGATATTTCCTGAATTTGCATGTTGGCAAATTTCTTGCTAGGTTGGGGAAGTTCTCCTGGATAATATCCTGAAGTGTGTTTTCCAGCTTGTTTCCATTCTCCCTGTCTCTTTCGGGTACTCTAATGAATTGTAGGTTCGGTCTTTTTACAAAGTCCCATATTTCTTGGAGGCTTTGTTCATTCCTTTTCATTCATTTTTTCTCTAGTCTTGTCTGCATGCAAGACTAGAGAAAAAAGAATACTTTATTTGAGCAAGATAGTCTTCCAACTCTGATATCCTTTCTTCCACTTGGTTGATTCAGCTATTGGTATTTGTGCATGCGACACGAAGTTCTTGTGCTGTGTTTTTCAGTTCCAGCAGGTGATTTATGTTCCTTTCTAAACTCGTTATTCTAGTTAGCAGCTCCTCTGACCTTTTATTAAGGCTCTTAGCTTCTTTGCCTTGGGTTAGAACATGCTCCTTTAGCTCAGCGTAGTTTTTTATTACCCATCTTCTGAAGCCTACTTCTGTGAATTTATTCATCTCATCATCCGTCCAGTTCTGCACCCTTGCTGTAGAGGCATTGCCATCATTTGGAGGAGAAAAGGCACTCTGGCCTTTTGGATTTTAAGCATTTTTTCATTGATTGTTTCTCATCTTCACGAGTTTGTCTAGTTACGATCTTTGAGGCTGCTGACCCTTGGATGAGGTTTTTTATGGAGCCTTTGTTGTTGTTGTTGATGCTGTTGTTGTTGCTTTCTGTTCGTTTGTTTGTTTTCCAATGGCCAGTTCCCTCTTCTGTAGGGCTACTGTGGTTTGCTGGGGGTTCACTTCAGACCCTATTCATCTGGTTTGCTCCCATGCCTGGAGATGTCAGTCAGAGACTGGAGAACAGCAAAGATGGATGCCTGCTCCTTCTTCTGGGATCTCTGACCTCGAGGGTCACCAATCTGATGCCAGTAGGATCACTCCTGTATAGGGTGTCTGACAACCCTATTGTTGGAGAGTCTCACCCCGTTGGGTGGCATGGGAAATAGGACCCATTTAACGAATCACTTTGACTGTCCCTTGGTGGAGGGAGTGTGTTTCGCTAGGGAGAAACCCACTTGTCTGGGCTGCCCAGATTCCTCAGAACTACCTGGTAGAAAGGCTGAGTCTGCTGGTCCGCAGAGACTGAGGCCACCCCTTCCCCTAGGGACTCAGGCCCAGGGAGATCCATTTTCTGTCCCTGAGCCTCTGGCTGGAGTTATTGGAATTGCTGCAGGGAAGCCCCACCCAGTGAGGATGAATGGGTCAGGTTCAGGCCTGAGGAGGCACTCTGGCAGCAGTCTGCCACAGCTAGTGTGTTGGGCTATGAGGGACAAGTCTTGGGACCAAACTGTCCAGCCTTCCTGGCTCCAGCAGGGGAAAAGCATGGCCTGGAGCTATAGGAATGGATGCTGCCCTTCCCCCACCCAGGGAGCTTAGCATGTTAGGCTGTTGTGCCTCCCAGGGCTGGCTGCTGCCCTTCCACCAAGGGGCATAAATGGCTTAGACAGCAGGCAGCCACAGCTGTGGTGCTGCTCACTCCTCCCCCTGGGAGCTTGGCAGGCTTCAGCAGGTTCCAGCTGAGAGGCTGCTGAGAATCTCCGTAGCTCTGGGGTTGGGATGCTGGGTGCCCATAGCATGGGTTTGTAAGTAGGGTCTTCTGATCCGTGGGTTGCACATTTCCATGAAAAAAGCACAGTTTTCCCGGCTGTGTTGCATGCTCACTCACTGCCTCCCTTGGCTCGGGGGTGGGGGCTCCCATGCCCCGTGTGGCTCTCAGGTGGGATGCACCACACTGCTCTTCCCCTCTGTGGATCACGCCAGCCAACTAGTCAGTTCTGATGAGAAAACCTGATACGTCAGTTGTGGTGAAGGATTCACACGCTTATTAGGTTTCTTTTCAGTGAGAGCCTCCGATGGCCTCTGTTTCTAGTTGGCCATCTTGATCCCGCCCTCCAAAAATTGAATTTGAAACATACTTCATATTAATAGTCACAAGTGTGTCAAACCCAGTTTTAAGGGAGGCTGGATACAGAAGTGGCTTAACATTTTATAGTTGATTAGAAACCAGATAAAAATAGTATTTTCACATTTATTTGTCTAAAATTACAAGATTGATTTCTATCTGAGTAGTCATAATTGTGACTAAATGCTTGGTGATCTATTTTCTGGCACCTACGTAAATAGTTGATGTAGTGATTTATGAAGCAAAAGAATGAGGAAAAAAGCAGTATTTTAACAACTTGCAGCTGTCAAGAGAGTTTCCAATGATAAAACAGTAAAAAGTAAAATAATTGATAATCAATGGAAAACTCAGCCTCTGTTTAAATGTGGCAGCTTGAGATGGTCAATTTTAATCCAGTAAAACTATCTACTGAGGAATATTCAAAAGATTTAAGAAAAATGTATTGACTGCTCAGAAGTAAAACATAATGTCAATTTTGACTTCCAGAAAACAAACTTTCAGTAGTGGGAGAGAGGAATGTTAAAAGCAATTCCTACAGAATTTTCCGTAGTATACCATATCTTGTTCTTGGAATCCTCTTTTGTAGATGAAGATACTTTCAAAACTTTAAACTGACACTATTCATGAAGCTCCCTTCCAGTATCTTTGAGATACTTCAACATCTCAAACATGTTAAATTATTTAAATTGGCATTACATAATTGTATTACACCAAGTATCAGTAAGAAATTTTGCCAGAAAATAAGCCACAAGAAGTTTGAGTGAGTTTTTCACCCAATAAAGTATCAATTTGTTTAATATCTGAGAATAACATTTAGGACTCAGGACAGATGTATAATATAAGCTATTGCTGTAACAAATTAAAATTGACACCATTTGCAAAGGTATATTATAATCTTTAGCTATTCACCTTTTAAAAATGTTGTTTTCTTTTAAGTCAGACAGTACACATTATCTTGACTTCCTCTAACATTTAGCTTTCTATTTGTGATTTGCTTTCTTTCTCCCGACTTGCCCTGGGAATTTGTTTGACTAGCAATTCTCTTGTTCTTGCCCATTTGGTTTCTCATCCACTCGTTCCATCTCCTCAACCTACAGAAAAATGCATTCCCCTTCTGACAACCTAAAAAGAAAATAAAGCATTAGGCTCCTAAAATTACTATATTCTCATAGTTTTGCTGTCTTTTCTTTTCCTGACAACCCACAAGCCTCTATGCTAACCTCGGTTCCTCGCTGCTCCCCAAGCACTCTACCTGAGTGTCTCTAGAGACTGTCACTCTCTCACGAAATTGATAGGCTTTTATTTTCTAGTTTTTGAATACTTCAGCTTTGGAGGGGAACACATTATTATACAGACCATGCCTCTCTTTCTTTCTGTTACCACTAATATCTCTTGTAAGATTGAAATATTTGCACTTGAGGAATAAGACAATGTATTCTCAACCGCATTAGGCTGAAATGTTTCCCTGATAGAGCAACTCTGCATAAGTTCCTCTTCCTATTTTTACCGAATTTTCCCTACCTGCCTTTACCTTCTTACATTTTCTTCCCTTTTTCATCTTCTCTTTAATTTTTTTTTTTTTTTTTTTTTTTTTTTCTGTTCTTGGTCAAATTGTAATTCTCTTTCTGATCTGGTATTCAGTAGATGGAAATACTGGAATGTTAACATGAGCAATGATGCAACACCTGCATCTCAGACCAATGCAAGGAAAAATCATCCCTGGCTGTCAAGAATTGTATGTAGGCTAACTATGAGGATGAGATAATTGTCTATTGGGGGAGCACAGGCCCTGCTTCTGTGGTCACTGCCCAAAGCTTATCCCAATTGTAGGCTTCTCTGGATGCACACAGATATTCAAGGAGCTCCAGGCCAAAGAGTGAAGTTCAGCCATAGTAGTTCACATGGCAGCAGTCATTTCACAGCAGATTCCCAGCCCATTTAAGGGACGTTAAGAGGTTGCAGGACCTTTGAGAGGATTCACAACCCAAGATTAGTATTTGGAGATCCAGGGTTGGAGTGCATTTTCAGTGGAGAATGAAATGCTGTATAGGTAAGTCAGAGGCCCAAATACAAGACCTAGGAGATCTACACTGAAGACTTCTGAATAAGTGAGAGTTTTTCTGTTGTGCCTCCATTTCAAATGCCACTTTTATGGTTTTTGAGTATTGTGATAATTAATTCTTACTGTTCCTAGAATCAGATAGATACTGTTGTGAAAACTCTGTCCCTTAAGGGGCCATGAACCAGAGTTCTGACTGGTTCATGGATTCTTAATATGCTTTATTGACTTATGATTTTTTCAACATCAGGGAAGGATAAGTGCCTCCTGGAAAAATAAAATTTTCACTAAGCATCTTGTTCTGTCCCTTCTCAATTCTAATATTTCCTTTTGCTGTGGCAACCAATATAGTTATTTATCAGGGAAACTTACCCCAGGCCTTATCTACTTTGATATTTTATAAAGTCATTTGACTACAGACATCTAGCAACCCTCCATGTTAGGCCATGAAGATTGTAAGTTTCCTATATCTTACATTACATTAGAATGACGGTGAATAGTTGAGACGACATGGCCGTTCTATTAATACTCCGTTATAATTATCTCTGCTATGTGTCTATGAAGTGATTCCCACTGAATGGCCAATAGAAGTAACCAAGAACACTGGAAAGAGTCCAGGACTTGGATTCAGGCATCTGGCTACTACTCCAAGCTCTACAAATAACTAAGTATGTGTGAGCATGGGCTACTGAGCCCATCTCTAGGCCTTGGATTTTATATCTCTTAGGATAAGGTTTAGCCACCAGATAGCTAAGATCATTCATTCAAAGTGTATAAGTGCCAGATGAGATAGAATAATAAAGGAGTGTCATATGTAAAAGGAGAAAATAGTAAACAGCTATAGTTGCTGCAATGCATAAATGCTGCTTCATACACTTACATATATAGTATCCACCTAACCTACTATGTGTGTTTAAGGGGGTGGTATTGGGAAAGATGAAATCGTGGAATAATTCTTGGAAGAAGAGGTAAATGAGCCACATCTAAAGGCTAAGTAAGAATTAACATGATGAAGTGTGAATGAGAATATTTCCCAGGCAGAAAGAACATCATTGCATGCAGTGGTATGGTGGGTGACACCTGCATAAAGTGCTCATTTCTAGTGGACAGAGGATAGGGAAAAGTCAGTGTAAGTGGGCAAACAGGAGACAGATCCTGAAGAGCTGTTCAGCCCTTGCAAATGGCTGGGCTTCATGCTGAAGGCATTAGGAAGTTGCTGGTGATCTAAAGAAGGAAATAGCATGGTCAGACTTGTGGGGTTTTTGTTTGTTTGTTTGTTTGTTTGTGTTTTTGAGACAGGGTCTCACTCTGTCACCTGGGCTGGAGTGCAGTGGCATGATCTCAGCTCACTGCAACCTCTGCCTCAAGTGGTCTTCCCACCTCAGCCTCCCGAGTAGATAGGACCACAGGCACACCACCACACCCAGCAAATTTTGGTATTTTTAGTAGACACAGGGTTTCGCCATGTTGTGCAGACTGGTCTTGAACTTCTGAACTCAAGTGATCTGCGCAACTTGGCCTCCCAAAATGCTGGGATTACAGGCGTGAGCCACAGTGCCTGGCCCGGACTTGTGTTTTTGAAGATCCCTGTGGCTGCAGGGTGGAGAATGAGTTTGAAGAAGCAAAGCTGCAGAGTAGGGAGACAGATAAGTGTGAGAAATTAGGAATGTCTACAGTACAGCAATAGAGTAGAATTAGGAAGAAGTGGATGAATCTGAACCATACTGAGGAAGTAGAATCAACAGGTCATGAGAATAGTACTTTATATGTCCATATATTGAAATAGTGTTTTGTATTGTAAAGTAAGCTTTAGCTGATTAAAAAACCAACCATTTTCTAAGTATAATTATGAAATCTTGAGAACTTTCAGCCATTTCTTTGAAAATTTGATTTTTTTTTACATAATATAACTTTCTTGCATTGATTTTCCTGGCTCTTAGTTTACTTTCATTCCCATCAGTATGATTGTTAAATCCCTAGTCATTTATGCAGATATTACATATTTTGAATATTCTTAAACAAAATTCCACAAAGTCTAGGATTTTTCTAACTTAGGTTAATCTGTTTGTGCTTAATTGAGCTCCTACTATGTGCTTAGTATGTTCTTTTCACTTCTTAAAAAAGGAAAAAAGCACTTTGATACTTTTTTGAAAAGTGGAGAAAAACTTTTCCATCTTTAGGGCATAGTAGCAGTAACTGATGCTTAGTGGGAACCAGAAATCCTCACCTGTTCACCGTATCTTCTCCCAGTGGAGTACCTGCCAAATTTATTTCTTCTTTTTCACTGGCAAATTAAACTCATCAAAACTGCCTTTTCAATTCTTTCTAACTAGAAACAAGCAGCAGTGTTCCAGCATTCTTTATCATACACTGACATCTGGTGGCCAAACAGAGCATTAAGAAACACTCCAGTGGGTTCTTATATCCTTGTAAACATACTACAATTTATGTATGTACTATGGGCTCAAATCTAAGGGATACAAATATGGATAGTGTATAGTCATCCTTCAAAAAGTGTTTAGTCTACCTGTGGCAACCTTTTGAAGAGTAATGTTATGCAATGCAAGTCCAGTTAATTCTTAAAACCATCCCTACCCCTGGGATGGTGATAAAGATGGATGCAATACATGTGAGCTTATAGGAAAAGGAGTACAAGGTAGGGTGGTGAGTCGAGGCTGGTTCTGCTGGGTGCTTGGGGACCAGGTTAGGCGTCATCATAGACAACATAGTCTTCGCTGCTTCCTGAGCTATACTGCTTCACTTTCCAGGATCCATCTTTTCTGCCCAGAAATCCTTTTCTGGGTTATTGACACCTCTCATATAGGTTATTGAAACCTCTGATATTGCTTCTAAACAGCTTTTCTTTTCTAAGGTTTTATACATCTAGGAGTATTTTCTGATAGAATCATTTACCTTTCAATTTTTTTACAGTTGCTTTAGGAAATATTCCAAAACAATTTACTTTTCTCTTGCGCATTTCAATAGTAAATAAAGATCTCTAAAAATTGTTGAGCAAATAAAAGAATGAAATTTGAGGTACTATTTTTTATAATTGCAATTTATATCTTGATTTTTTGACCCCCTATCAGGTTTAATCTGAATTATTGTATTTCCAATCTTGTGTTATTTCTTGAGGCAGGGAAAAATGTAAGAACTTGTTTTCTTCCTAGTGTGAATAATTTTTGCTTTTGAGATTCTTGGCCGGGCGCGGTGGCTCAAGCCTGTAATCCCAGCACTTTGGGAGGCCGAGACGGGCGGATCACGAGGTCAGGAGATCGAGACCATCCTGGCTAACACTGTGAAACCCCGTCTCTACTAAAAAAATACAAAAAACTAGCCGGGCGACGTGGCGGGCGCCTATAGTCCCAGCTACTCGGGAGGCTGAGGCAGGAGAATGTCGTGAACCCGGAAGGCGGAGCTTGCAGTGAGCTGAGATCCGGCCACTGCACTCCAGCCCGGGCGACAGAGCGAGACTCCGTCTCAAAAAAAAAAAAAAAAAAAAAAAAAAAAAAAAAGAGATTCTTTAGGTCTAATTGACAGATTCTTTACGTCTGATTTCACCTTTATTTCAAATTGGTACCAAATATAATAATGAATACTGATGTACTTGATTATGATTCAAAATTGTCTAACATTGATGAGAAGTATAACTTTGATTGTCACTTATCTATTATACTTTTTCAAATTTGGGACCCAAATAAGGCCACTTATCTAGTGAATTATTTACTAGAGAAATGTGGTTTATTTAAAACTTTTGATTCTTTAATCTTTAAACACATTTAATACTTTAGTTTTCTGTGTGATTGCTTATGTTAGTACTGCTAATCTTTACTTCACCCTCCAGGATTATGACTTCTCGTGTGTTTCCTATGTTATACTGCTGGGAATGTGATAGGGAGTTACTTAAATGTTCTAAGATTTAGGTTGATTCAGTTGTGAGGTAAACTACACACACACACACACACCACACACACACACACACGTGCAACAACTGCCCCTCCCGCTGAGCATCCATTTGGATTTTTCAACCATAGTCCTCAACGTACTTCCTGAACTTCTTTTCCAGCAGAATATTATGGGAAATTCACTATAACTTATTAAGTTCTACTCTTTATTTCCCCAAATGTTCTCTGATACTGTCTTTTTTCTGATTGTGTAAATTCATTGAGCTAAGGCTGTAGAAAAACAATTACTCCTATGCACATAATAGCAGGTACCCAACATAACTGAGAACATAAATAGTCGGTTGTGGATTGCCCTGGTTACATTGGCCATGCTAAACAATGATGGGACAGCATCGCATAGGGCAGAGAACAAACTTGTGTTTGAATCTTACCAAATAACTCTTCCTTTTGTGCCTCTGTTTCTTCGTCTATAAAAGGACATAATAATGCTGACTCCAAGATGGTAGTAATTTTGTGGGATAAACATTTATATGTGTCTAATCTATAGTAGGCACTCATAGATGCTAGTTTTCTTCTTATCCTACCCCTCTTAATAGTCGTGTTGGTGTAATCCCAACACTTTGGGAGGCCGAGACGGGCGGATCACGAGGTCAGGAGATCGAGACCATCCTGGCTAACACAGTGAAACCCCGTCTCTACTAAAAAATACAAAAAACTAGCTGGGCGAGGTGGCGGGTGCCTGTAGTCCCAGCTACTCGGGAGGCTGAGGCAGGAGAATGGTGTAAACCTGGGAGGCGGAGCTTGCAGTGAGCTGAGATCCGGCCACTGCACTCCAGCCCGGGTGACAGAGCGAGACTCCATCTCAAAAAAAAAAAAAAAAAATAGTTGGCCAGACATGTTTCATCCAGATTCAGCTTTGAAGCTATTCCCTATAAAAGCCCTGGAAAGAATCCAGTTTCAGCTTTCTACTTATGGCTAGCCAATTTTCCCAGCACCATTTATTAAATAGGGAATCTTTTCCCATTTCTTGTTTTTGTCAGGTTTGTCAAAGATCAGATGGCTGTAGATGTGTGGTATTATTTCTGAGGGCTCTGTTCTGTTCCATTGGTCTATATCTCTGTTTTGGTACCAGTACCATACTGCTTTGGTTACTGTATCCTTGTAGTATAGTTTGAAGTCAAGTAGCATGATGCCTCCAGCTTTGTTCTTTTGGCTTAGGATTGTCTTGGCAATGTGGGGTCTTTTTTGGTTCCATATGAACTTTAAAGCAGTTTTTTCCAATTCTGTGAAGCAAGTCATTGGTAGCTTGATGGGGATGGCATTGAATCTATTAATTACCTTGGGCAGTATGGTCATTTTCATAATATTGATTCTTCCTATCCATGATCATGGTATGTTCTTCCGTTTGTTTGTGTCCTCTTTTATTTCACTGAGCAGTGGTTTTTAGTTCTCCTTGAAGAGGTCCTTTCCATCCCTTTTAAGTTGGATTCCTAGGTATTTTATTCTCTTGGAAGCTATTGTGAATGGGAGTTCATTCATGATTTGGCTCTGTGTTTGTCTGTTACTGGTGTATAAGCATGCTTGTGATTTTTGCACATTGATTTAGTATCCTGAGACTTTGCTGAAGTTGCTTATCAGCTTAAGGAGATTTTGGGCTGAGACGGTGGGGTTTTCTAAATATACAATCATGTCATCTGCAAACAGGGACAATTTGACTTCTTCTTTTCCTAACTGATTACCCTTTATTTCTTTCTCTTGCCTGATTGTCCTAGCCAGAACTTTCCTCACTCCTTATACGAAAATTAATTTAAAATGGATTAGAGACTTAAATGTTAGACCTAAAACCGTAAAAACCCTAGAAGAAAACCTAGGTAATACCATTCAGGACATAGGCATGGGCAAGGACTTCATGTCTAAAACACCAAAAGCAACGGCAACAAAAGCCAAAATTGACAAATGAGATCTAATTGAACTAAAGAGCTTCTGCACAGCAAAAGAAACTACCATCGGAGTGAACAGGCAACCTACAGAATGGGAGAAAAATTTTACAATCTACTCATCTGACAAAGGGCTAATATCCAGAACCTATAAAGAACTCAATCAAATTTATAAGAAAAAAACAAGCCCATGAAAAAGTGGGCAAAGGATATGAACAGACACTTCTCAAAAGAAGACATTCATACAGCCAACAGACACATGAAAAAATGCTCATCATCACTCGCCATCAGAGAAATGCAAATCAAAACCACAATGAGATACCATCTCACACCAGTTAGAATGGCAATCATTAAAAAATCAGGAAACAACAGGTGCTGGAGAGGATGTGGAGAAATAGGAACATTTTTACACTGTTGGTGGAACTGTAAACTAGTTCATCCATTGTGGAAAACAGTGTGTCGATTCATCCAGGATCTAGAGCTAGAAATACCATTTGACCCAGCCATCCCATTACTGGGTATATACCCAAAGGATTATAAGCCATGCTGCTATAAAGACACATGCACATGTATGTTTATTGTGGCACTATTCACAATAGCAAAGACTTGGAATCAACCCAAATGTCCATCAGTGACAGACTGGGTTAAGAAAATGTGGCACATATACACCATGGAATACTATGCAGCCATAAAAAAGGATGAGTTTGTGTCCTTTGTAGGGACATGGATGCAGCTGGAAACCATCATTCTCAGCAAACTATCGCAAGAACAGAAAACCAAATACCACATGTTCTTATTCATAGGTGGGAATTGAACAATGAGATCACTTGGACACAGGAAGGGGAACATCACACACTGGGTCCTATTGTGAGGGGTTGGGGGGAGAGATAGCATTAGGAGATATACCTAGTGTACATGACGAGTTGATGGGTGCGGCACACAAACACGACACATGTATACATATGTAACGAGCCTGCACGTTGTGCACATGCACCCTAGAACTTTAAGTATAATAAAGAAAAGAAAAAAAGAAAAAAAGAAAAGCCCTGGGAAAAAGCTCCTGACTGAAAAGTCGTTATGCCACTGGACAGCAGCTATTGATATTATAATGTCATTTGCTCTCTCTTGGCTATAGCCAAACCCTAATGCATAGCAGACCTCCAAGAAGGTCTGGCCAAAGCATAAAGCAATCTTGAGAGGCTGGCAATTCTATGTGACAGGATAAATTCCAAACAGATTCAGTTACCTCTTGGTGCAAGAGTGATTCTTAATGTGAGACCTAACAAGTCCAGTGTGAACACTAAGAATGAAAGTTTCTCCATTGTGTCTATTTGGGAATTCTTTTTTTTTTTTTTTTTTTTTTTTTTTTTTTTTAGACGGAGTCTCGCTCTAGCCCGGGCTGGAGTGCAGTGGGAATTCTTATTGCTTAACCAGCTTCTGAGGCTGTGAATGCCATTTTTGGTTTCACATTAAATATGAGATTTCTTCTGGTTTGTTGGTCTCTGAAGATTGCTCAGCGAGCACCTGGAAGAAAGAGGAGCGAATGGCAGAAAGCAAGTAAGGATAAAGGAAGAAAAGATGACGTAGACTGTGGTCCCTGATGAATCCAGGAACCAGAGCCTGAAGCAGTTTATCATATTTTAAACATGTTCTGTCCAAAAGATGCTGCCAAATAATCATGCAATCTAAGAATGTGCATGCTATGCAAATGCAGCTTGAAGACAGGTCCTGTCTCCCTCCCAACCAGATTGTCTCTTCCCCAAGTGTCCTATGAAGGAGTTTGAAACGGACACTGCTTGTTTTCCAGGTTTAGTGCTTTCCTCACTTTAGCAGATCCTATGAAAGGACCAGGAAAATATTATTTCTCCATCCATTCGTTTGAAAATCTCTTGCCGTTATCATTTACAACCTTAATCATGCTTCTTAAGCTTATTTGGGACACTGAGGTCTACACTGGTGATTGTCTGGATATTATTTTCTTTTCCTTTCTTCTCTTAGTTTTGCGTCTGTTTAAAAAGTTTTAAGATAATCTTTCACAAGTACACAGTATATAAAATATGTTGTCTTTGTTTGTTTGGGCTTCTGTAACAAAATGCCTTAGACTGAGTAATTTATAAACAATGGTAATTTATTGCTCATGGTTTTGGAGGCTAGGGAGTTCAGGATAGGTGTTGACAGACTCAGTTTCTTGTGAGGGCTCACTCTCTGCTTCAAAGATGGTCCCTTCTTACTGTGTCATCACATAGTGGAAGGGGCAGGGAGCCCCCTCAAGCCTCTTTTATGAGGGTACTAATCCCATTGATAAGGATGGATCCCTCCAGATATAGTCACCCCACAAAGCCCACACCTCTTGATACTATCACTTTGGGTATTAAATTCTAACATATGAATTTTGAGGGCACACAGACATTCAGACCATAGGATATTTGGACATTTTTCTACATCAAAATAAAAAGCATAGATCTTTACATTTTACAGCTTCATTTCTTCCAGGAGATGCCCATACATATTACCTGAGGCTCCAAATGAAGTTATAGTTGGGAGGTTTGAACTACAGGGTTTCCTAAGATATTTTCTGTGCCTACCCAAACTGACCAGATTTGCGTGGAAGTTAAGAATCGGCTTTTACTTTAAAACAAGTATATGGCTAATCTTCTCAGGTGATGTACTTGAGAACTGAATCACTATGTAGAATTTTTGCATTAATTAATTTGAATATATATTTCAAAGATTTTAAGATCCCACATTTTAACAACACAATCTTGTGTTTGGCACAAGTACTTAAGATAAAAATCGTCACTGACCAAATATAAGTTTTCCATAGAACATTTTTCTTTTACAAAGGTCTGCCTCTGCCACAGATTTGAAGAAAGATGACATTTGTAGAGATCTGATGGAGTGGTAGATCTCTTAGGGAGGAGAAGATAACGTGGTTATCTGCCACCAACCCCCAGAATATGGCAGCCCTTTGGCCAGTGGATGCAGGCTATTTTTATTTCCAGTTTCTCTCAAGTCTACATGTTGGAATCACTTTCAAAATCTGCATCAACAAAATAAACTTAAAATGACACTAGGCAAAGGCACACTTAATAAATATTACAACACCTAAGAAATTACTTTTCCTGAAGTAAATAGATAGGAAGAAACAAATTTATATTGAAAATACAAAACAACCTGAAAAAACATATTTATGTCAAAATGTTTATGATGTTTCTTTGAGTTGTGGTGAGCATAAATATTTTTTCCTATTTTTATTGTTTTCCAAACTTTTTTCATGAATATTCTTTAATAAAAATTATACATGGTATTTGGGAAAAATTAAATCTGTTTGCAGATATGTTGCAAATATTAAAGTAGTATAAGGAACACTGGCATATCCTTTATGTAGATTCACTATTGTTAATATTTTATCATATTGGCCTGTCATTTGTATACGTGTTTGCTCTTCTTCCATATATACACTCCTTAACTATTTTTTTTTTTTGAGGCGGAGTCTCGCTCTGTCGCCCAGGCTGGGGTGCAGTGGCCGGATCTCAGCTCACTGCAAGCTCCGCCTCCCGGGTTTATGCCATTCTCCTGCCTCAGCCTCCCGAGTAGCTGGTGGGACTACAGGCACCGGCCACCTCGCCTGGCTAGTTTTTTGCATTTTTAGTAGAGATGGGGTTTCACCGTGCTAGCCAGGATGGTCTCGATCTCCTGACCTTGTGATCCGCCCGTCTCGGCCTCCCAAAGTGCTGGGATTACAGGCTTGAGCCACCACGCCCAGCCTTGTTAACTATTTTGAAGTGGATAAAATCATCTTTATTTTATATCCATACATATACATACACAAATTGCAAAGAGTATTTCTTTGGTTCCATTAAGATTTATAGATTTATAAAAGGGTTGCACCAGTGCTCCTGTAAGCTTGCTAGTTTTGCCTAGTTCAAATAATTATTAATTTAATGGAAGGCTCTGTTTAACAAAATCTCTCCAAATATTGACTTTAGACAGTCATGGCAGTGAAACATTGTGTCCCTGCAAATAATCACTAACCAAAGTTGTACTAATTCATGCACGCCTATTCTCAATACCTGTATTACAAAAAAAAAAAAAAAACACCCACAAAATACAGTTAAATTTGTTCCTGGTGGATTATGAAATAATACTGAAAACTTTCTTTTCACTATTTTATGAAACTTTATTTAAGAAACATTATTTAAAATATAATAGAATGTGATTTCCAATTAGGTCAGTGTAAACAATAAAACATATGATATTTTAAAGATAGGGCATTTGTATTTTAGCCCCAGTAGGGGGAAAAAAAGAGAGACAGACAGACAAAGAGACAGACAGAGATCTGTATAATTCATTCATTTCTGAAGATAACTAGCTGCTATGATGCTGCATTTCTTTTCTTATAGGCCCATACAACTTCAAAATTGAGAAAGATATTTGAGGCCATCCAGTGTCACTTTCGTAATATCGAAAGTTCCCACTGCAGCAGCTATAACATCTGCACTTTTGCCTTTACAGGACATTATTGAGAGGAAATATTGGGGTGTAGGCAGATGACTTGTTCTAATTGTTAAAAGCTGTAATTGTTAAAAATAAAGAAAGAGTTCCTTCTTACACTGACATTTCCAAAGTAAATTACCAAAGCATTCTACCTGTCCTCGATTGTTAGACTTTGCCACATTTTATTATGGTCACAGACATGTCTTATTTCCATGATGTGGCTGAGAAATCCTTGATGAGAAAATCTCATAGCAATCTCTCCCCGGATCAGTTTTCACATATGATAGGTAGTAAATAAATATTTGAGAATAGTTGATTGTGCCAGATTGTTGGGTCTCTTCATGAAAAAAAGCCTGTTAAGTGATTTATTTTCCACCGTTTTTCCCTCCGTCAGCCCGTTTTCTCACATGACCACTAAAGTTAACTTTCTAAAAATCATAGGCTTCCATGCCTCTCTTCTCTTCTGCTTACACAAGAATCTCTTTCCAGAAGTCCCACTCACTACTACAAGTAGGTTGACTTATTTTTTATGGGACTGGGAAGAGGAGGAGACCGCTGGTTCTTCTAAGGTTTTCAAGTGGAACTGCCTTGGTTACCTCTTTTGTTAAAAGTTAAAGATTTTAAATTTCAATATTTGTGACTTTAACAAAATGTATTCTATACATTAAGCTAATATTGACCAACTCTTTAATTTGGGCTTCCCAATTTTAGATATTTATAATCCAACCTAAATTAATATATGGTGGCCGATTGCCACACCCTTGAGAAAGTAAATGATGGGTTTATTATTAGAGAATAATATGCTAGGAAATAAGGTATAAATCATGTGTATCAGTCTTTGACCGAAAAGCTTCCAACAAACCAATTCTCAAACCAGTGTGAGTAACTTTGATTTTCTATTACTTTTGCTAATGTCAACAATCCTAATCCTGCAGTTTATTCTTTAGAGATATTTTAAGTCAATTATGCTATTTATGTATGTTTTTACATTTATAATTATACAAATAGTAGTTTTTTAGACTGACTTTATCTGAGAATAACTAAACTTTCTCCTGAGCTCCAGATCTCTGTTTAGCTGTGTATATAACATCTGAATTTGAATGATTTTTAAGTATCTGAAAAGTTCTCTAACTAAATTAAGCATTTTTATTCTGTCAAGCTTAGCCTTTTTTCTTCTTTTTTTTTAAGCTAAAGGAGCTATGTTTTGTAATACAGCTATTGAATCCAGAAAACTGAGAATCCTGCCCACTTTTCTCTCCAGTTAATCTTGATATGCTATGAATTCAATTCCCTTTAGAACTCTTGATTTGTTTCTCCCATCTTCATGAACACTGGTTAATCAGGCCCATATTTTTTGCCTGGATCATTGCAATAACTTCCTAACTGGTTGCCCTGGCCCCCGCCCCACCAACTCCTTCCCTCTGTATTCCATCATCTTGGTAAGCCTAGCCTTTCTAAAATGCTAGTCACATATTATTTACTAGTAAAACTCTGTCTTCAGGATAAACTTTAAAGCTCTTAGCACAGTACCAAATTGTTTCAATAGGTCCCTGAATACATCTCCCATTGCATATCCTCCTTTTCCACACGTTGTATTCCACATTCTGCCATAATGAACTGTTGATCATTTTCAGGTACGTAGTCACTGTTTAATCCGTGTGCTGGCCCTCATGGGAGTTCCTCTGTCTGTTTCTTCCTTCCCTTCTTTTCTGCATAATAAATTTATATTCAGCCTTCCAGATCTAGCTTATTTTTGGAAACCTTTCCTAACTACCCCAATTTCTATGCCACGATTCCGTCTATGCTACTATTGTACTTTATGCATATTGTTAAGAATATTGCCCTGTTTTTTTGTTTCTGTCTCTCCAAATGTGAGCACCAAATAGAGATCATGTATTGTTCACACTTTCACATGCACTTTTAGCACATAGACATAAAAGAAATGTTTGTTGAATGACTGCTTAAATGAACATATTAGCTGTTTGATCTTAGTAGCTATCTAGTTTATCCATCCTAACTTCTTCTCAGTTTTCTGGAATGTTGATATATGCCATACCAATCACAATAGATAGCTTATGGCTACATGATCATGCTATTATGTTCCAGTGGGCATCCATCATCTTCTTGAGTTAACTCTCTTAGGGCTATTGTTTTCCAGTGTTACACAGAAAATTTATTATATATAATTTAAATGATCGTTAACAGATGTGCATCATAATTCAGAGTTCAGAAGCAAACATGACATTCTCATTAAGCAAAAAGTATATTTTCAGGCCATGCAATGTTGCTTGAAAAGCAATTAACATATCACACATTATTCCTGTGAGACAAAAACTGTTTCTTTCCCATCTTAATTTGCCTGCTTAAAAATAGACAGAAGAAGATAGATGAGTTTATGCTCAAGGTGTATGCGTTTCCCTTGTGGCCCATGAACACATTTCCTTTTCATATTTGCAGAATATTGGTACAATTATTCTTTCATCAGACATGAAATTTGAGTGTATAACCAGTTTGTGGTTATCACCTACTAATTTATTAGGTTGATAACAGCAATTAAGCCACAATTGCTTCTGAGAAATATAAATTGACTTTCCATTTTAAATGGATAATTTAACATCTCAAACCACTGACATAGAGTGTAACTGATTTCTGGGACAAGAAGTTTGTTTCTCCTAGTATTAAACTTTAAAAAATTCAACCATTGATCATCCAGTTACTAATTATTTAATTATGGGATTATGTGATTTGTGAAATTTCTTGATTTTTTTTTTTTTTTGTCTGCATGCCTTTTGACTATTTATGGGTGTCATGAGGGAGAGGATTTTGGACAGAAATGTAACATATCAGTAGGCCCATGGTTTATCCACCCACTTAAAAATGTAAAAATTATTATTAGCTTTATAAGCTTAACGTCATATAAAATGGACAGCAGACCTAATTTGGTCCACAGAGCATTGTTTGCTGACCCTGGTTTAATCAAATCTTCAGATAAGACTCAGAATTCACCAATCACAGGAGGTGGCTGCCTCAGCTGGTCTCCTGCCCACTAAAAGTAGAATTAGGCTGAGCATGGTGGTTCACGCCCATAATCCCAGCACTTTTGGAGGCTGAGGGAGTTGGATTGCCTGAGCCTGGGAGTTTGAGACCTGCCTGGGCAACATGGCAAAACCCTCTATCTACAAAAAAATACAAAAAATAGCCAGGTGTGGTTCCATGTGCCTGTAGTTGTAGTCCCAGCTGTTCGGGAGGCTGAAATAGGAGGATCACTTGAGCCTGGGAGGCAGAAATTGCAATGAGCCAAAATCATGCCACTGTACTCCAGCCTGAGCAACAGAGTGTGAGACCGTCTCAAAAAAAAAAAAAAAAAAAAAAAAAAAAAAAAAAGTAGAACTAACGTTTGTCATATAATAGGTTACATATCCCCATTCCAATAATTCTGAATCTCAAGTGCACTGACCCACATCAAATACTAGTGTAGACCTAAATGTACATATCTAACTAAAAGGCCATCCACATATATTCATCTGCAAATACTAGGTTCACTGTGGTGACCTATTTTGCTCCAGAAGCCTTTTGGTAAAAATTGGGAAAAGGATATTCTTGTTTTAGGAATCCTGACTGCACTAATCAGCAAATGTTCATCAAATACTTAGGTATGAAACATTCACTGAGTGGAGTAGAAGATACCAGCATGTAAGGAAAGCATCCTAACTGGTGATCTGTCTCTCACACACACACGTGTGTGCACACAGGCGCACTGCTACCAGTGCATGGTAATATCAGATAAGAGCCAAAAGGGAAATTTGAATAAGTGAAAAGGAGCTTAATACTAGGAATTAGAGAGGAGAGTTTTGTACACAAGAGAGTTGAAGATCGTGTTTCCAGAGAAGGATCTGCATATGCTGCCAAGAAGCATCAGAGAAGAAGGGGCTGAAATTGTCAGCAGAGAAGAATTAATAACACAGTTGCACATGAAACATGCTAGGGTCGGGTAATACAGCGACCACTTTGGCAGGAGCCAGGGGTTCATGAGGAGAGATGAACTTTGAGAGGCAGAGACTTGTGCCAGATTGCTGAGAATCTTGAAGGCCAGGCATCTTAATCATGAACTGAGTGGAGGCGAGATTATATTACTTTATGCAATGCTTGCTGAAAATGACATCTCAGTTCAAGGGCTGGGTGAAAATGCAACTCATTGCTTTATTCCCTTATGAATTTTGAGATATCTCATAAAATTAATATAATAGAGATGAAACTGCAGAATTACTAGAGAAGAGTCCAGCATCTAAAACTTGTCGGGTCCTAGATGATAACCTCTTATAGACTATGGGGAGCCATTGAAGGTTTGGGGCCAGTAGGGTAGTGTGGTTAAGCAGGATTTTAAGAATAGGCTGTTAGGAAAATATGTTTTACCAGGAGAAAAAAAAAAAAAACAACAACAAAAAAAAGTAAATTTAAAGTTTCGATGAAGGAGGCCGGGCGCGGTGGCTCAAGCCTGTAATCCCAGCACTTTGGGAGGCTGAGGCGGGCGGATCACAAGGTCAGGAGATCGAAACCATCCTGGCTAACCCGGTAAAACCCCGTCTCTACTAAAAAATACTACAAAAAAAAAAAAAAAAAAAAAAAAAAAACTAACTGGGCAAGGTCGCAGGTGCCTGTAGTCCCAGCTACTCGGGAGGCTGAGGCAGGAGAATGGCGTGAACCTGAAAGGCAGAGATTGCAGTGAGCTGAGATCCAGCCACTGCACTCCAGTTTGGGCAACAGAACGAGACTCCGTCTCAAAAAAAAAAAAAAAGTTTCGATGAAGGAAATGGGAGAAGATCATGACTTGAGTGAGGGGTTGAATATGGACTGACTGTGGAAATATAAAGTATTACATTAAAAAGAGCTATTTGACATGACTTGATGTTTAATATCTATAATTTACTACATTTCATATATTGTTCAAATCTCTTTCCTTATATTATTTAATTTTCTCAACACCACTGTTATGTAGATACTGCTAAGATTCATTCCTGTTTTTCAAATGAAAAGCTGAGACACTTTTAGCATTTAAGCAACCTACTCGGTCAGAAAGAATTACAACTAGAAGGAATTGGAGCCAGGTTTCTAGTCCAAGCCAGCTATCTTAGTCCATTTGTGCTTCTAATACCAAATACCCAGGAATGGGTAATTTACAAAGAGCAACATTTTGTTTCCTCACAGTTATAGCACTGGGAAATCCGAGATCAAGATGCCAGCATGTTTGGTTGTCTGGTGAGGGTTGTTCTCTGCTTCCAAGATGGTGCCCTTCCCCTCTGGAGGGGAAGAATGGTGGATCCTGGTATGGCAGAAGGTAGAAGGGCAAGCTAGCCAAATGCTCTGTGAAACCTCTTTTATAAGTGCCTTAATCCTGTTCAAAAGGGAGGAGCCTCATGTCCCAATCACCTATTAAAACTCTTAATATTAACACCTTGGCAACACCTGAGTTTTGGAGGTGACACATTTAAACCATATCACCATCCAACTCTTAACCCCTGTAACATTTTACACCTTGGTCTTAGATTATATATATATGTTTTTTCTCTCTCTCTCTCTCTCTCTTCTTCTTCTTCTTCTTCTTCTTCTTTTTTTTTGTTAGAAGGAGTCTCACTTTGTCACCCAGGCTGGAGTGCAGTGGTGCGATCTCAGCTCACTGCAACCTCTGCCTCTCAGGTTCAAGTGACTCTCCTGCCTCAACCTCCCGAAGAGCTGGGATTATAGGCACCCACCACCATGCCCAGCTATTTTTTTTTTTTTTTTTTTTTTAGTAGAGACAGGTTTCACCATATTGAGCAGGCTGGTCTCGAACTCCTGACCTTGTGATCCACCTGTCTCGGCCTCCCAAAGTGCTAGGATTACAGACATGGGCCCCCGTGCCCAGCCGGTCTTAGATTATATTGATGCTTGATCTTTCAACAAAGTTCCCAAGAGAACAAGGCTACAAGTGCATGGGCCTTGGAGTCAGAAAGACTTCTCAAGTCTTCCACTGTGTGGCCTTCATCAGGTCATCTAACCTGATGGAGGAACAGTTCTTGCATTTATGAAGTGAAGATTTCTCATTAATTCTAATTTCTCATTAGGAGACTGAAGGGAGATTATGGATTCTTGTTTCCCTTCTACTTCCGTTTTTCCTCTGTAGAAGTGACAGTGTTAGGTTTTGGAGGAAAATGAAAAGTACTTCTCATACAACTGATATTTGAGGTGATGGCAGAACCCCCAACAGATCATGTCCAGTGTACAACTGTAGTAAGGGCCAGTGTCTTAGAGGGTTGGGATTGGACATGGTACTTTGGTTCTCTTTCACAAGCTGGTGATAGTAGAGGGTAGTTGAGCGCGCTAAGAAAGAGTTGAGAGAACTACTGAGAACAGGGAGCAGGGCATTGAGATATACCAACTTACTGAGGTAGATCCAGGAGGAAGAACTGGGCAGGTGAAGGGAAGGAGAAGTATGAACAGAACCACAGTAAAGCAGGGTTTTGTAAAGCATAAGAGAGGCTTAACTTAGTCAGTGGATGGTAAATTGTGTTCAGAACACACAGAGTTCAAAGAGGTCTGAATTATACTGGATAAAAAGGATGGTTAAGAATGTAGAGAGTTCCAGGAGAATAGAGATAACATGACTTTTTTTTTTTTTTTTTTTTCAGAAAAAGAGTAAAATCCATTTTCTTTGTTAAGCTCTCTAAAAACTTGATTTGATTAAGTACATTTTGGATACTCATTTTCAAATCAATGCATAATGTAAAGCTAAGGATCATTATCTTTGCCCTGCTTTACATACTTAATTGTAAACTACTATCCTTGTTGGAGCTAGAGAATGTGCTCCTGAAATGCCATAGCAACTCAGCAACACACAGAGATGATGGGATTAGGGAAAATGAAGTTGGCATCCACTAGATTTCACAATCCAGTAGGAACAGCCCAGAGCTGAACTTCCTTGCCCAGTTTATTCATTTGCTTTGGTAAATTACTTTGTCTTTCTAAATATAAGCTTCTTCTCAAAAATGAAGCTAATGTGAGCTTAGGTAAATTTCTCTTTAAAAGCACATTAAATATCTAAGGATAGAAAGTGCTGTTTAATTATTAAGTCATTATCTTTGTCATTTATTTCCAATTAAACTGAACTGTTTAATTACAAATAACATCTTAAGTAGATAAATGACATAATTAGTTTATTTTTAACTGTATGCCTGTGAAGAAAGAGCAAGTTATTTATAAAATACTTTGCAATTTAAAAATTAAGCCAAATCTAAAATGGTGGTTAGAATTTTTCTGTAGCTTAGTAAAAAATACATTATTAAAACTCAAGGTCCTTAGCATCTTTCATTCCTAGTGCTACCCCAATTAGGTTAAGAGAAACTTTTCATGTAAAGATAGAAAGATTCACCCTGAGAGAGCTTGGCACAGAATGAAAAAGATGAAAATATATCTGTATTAATTATTGATACACTACAGGGAGAGTAAGTGTTTAAAACCAACCAAATAACATGCTTTTGATTTAGATACCTCAGTTAATTTATTTAAATGGTCTTGATTTATGCTTTTATCTCAGACTCCAGTCTTTAAAAGATGTATTTAAAGCATTCAGAGCCAGAATTATGATTATGCCTCATTGTCAAAAGGTGTCGTTAATTCTCAATTTTCAGTCCTGCAAAATTCCAATTTTATTTCTCTGTTTATAGGCATTTTAATGGGAAACTGGGAGAGGCTGCCGCAGGGGTTACTAGTCAAGTATTTTAAGCTGAATAGCAAACTTTTTACTTTGTTTTAAGAAGGTTCTATAGTGAAGAGTTAATCAGTAGGTATTGCTGGACTTCTTTATTAGGTTTTGTTTTGTTTGGGATTGTATTAGTGCAGCAAAACATAATATAATGCATAAAATAAAATGCTTTAACAAATTTCGATCCCACTAAAGCTTTCTGTGACCTAGACACTCGGTAATGGGTCAACACAGCATGAAGCCCTAAGCTAAACCAAAGCTCACATTTCTGTAGTCATGCTCAGTCACTGTTATATTTCACTTGGCCTATGGCATCGGTACCCCAGACCACATGGCTTTGCCCCCTCTTCGTTACGTGGAAAGAAACAGAATCTTGAATGTTATGCTTGGGAGGAAGAAGGAAGGAAGCTCTGTGTTATCTGTGAAATATAAAACTTGCCCAGTTATACAGCAAGACAAGGCGAACCACAAAATTTAAATATATAAAGGTAAATAGAAGAGTCAATAATAATTCATCATACATTTTAAAATAACTAAAAGAGTATAATGGGAATGTTTGTAACACAGAGAAATGATAAATGCTTGAGGTGATGGCTGCCTCATTTACCCTGATGTGACTATTACACATTGTATACCTGTCTCAAAATATCCCATGTACCCCATAAATAGATAGATGTATTATGTAGCCATAATGACTAAAATTTTTAAAATATATTTTTTTAAAGGGTAAATGGAATGGGGATGATGACAAAGTTACAAAAGACAGAAAGTGAAGACATGGATATGTTGTAACACATTCCTGGGAAAAGCTCAGAATAACTAATGGGGAAATATTCCTACATTTAAACATGCATTGTCATTTAGGTTTTCTGGTTTTCATTGCTTTAATTCCCCATATCAGAAGGACATATTCCTTTGAAAGAATGAGTTTGACTAATGTTAAGTTTCTCTTTCAGTTTTTTTTTTTTTTTTTAAGATTTAAAAGATAAAAGTGAAAGACTGCATAGAGGCATGTTGACATTTATTCTTTCTTCTGCTTACTTGATTCAAAATAGTCATGCTGGACAGCAGGTGGTAAGTGCCTGGTGTTTATGAGGGAGAACAGCAATTTATTATTTTCCTTGGTTGCTACCTTGAACTATGAAGGTAGTAAAAATCCAGGACACATTTATCTTACAGAGTTGTCACAAGCAGCAAAGAAAATCACAGAATCACAGGCTTTCTCATACCATTAGCATTTGCATTTTCCATGCTGATTAGCTTAGATTTTGGAAGAATGTTATGAAATCAGCTACACTTTATATTATCAAATTGCTTTCTTTGTTGTCTTTCTTGACATTTTGAAAATTCTGTGTACATTTCGGATGACTAAGTAGTTCTCTTAAAGGTTTAACCAATGTTGAAAGCCAGAAAGTGTAAAGATGAATAAGTTTTTCTTCCTACTCTTTAACAAGCTGTTTCTTGGCTAGTAAAGAAAAAAAAGCATCACTATTGTCAGCTGTGCACTAAAGTCTTTAAAACATAATCTGTGGGTAAAACCATTCCATTAGTGTTGTATGTGTGCTAGAGCCTTACTACTGACTTAACTGTAATTAAAAATATTACTTTATGCTCCAGGTCTTATCAGGTATGCCCATCTTTCTCAATTACAGCTGAGTACAATTAGATACAAACTCAGCTTTAAGATGGTTAATTGCTAGTCAAAGAAAGATTGAGCAATATTTGTATTTACCTTCTTAGTAGAAGAAATGTATTGTAATACCTACTGACCAGTTTGAAACAAAGGTGAGAGATTAAAATTAGGAGAAAGTAGCATTTTAGAGCTTTTATTCCTGGTGGTTATTTGCTGTTTTTTATCCCCTGTAGACGTATGAAAGAATAATAAACTACTGTGACTTTAGTTTTTGAAATGGGGAAATGGCTGTTGCATTAATTCCCTCATGATGATTAGCATCATGCATGCAGAAAGGATACATGAGGGAAACAATCAGTGCAGTGGCTAAGAGCATAGACACCAGACCTAGAGGGCACACATCCCAATTCCAGTTCTGCTCTTTGCCCTGAGGTAATGCCTGCACAATTATTCATCTATCTGAATACATTTCTTGCTACATCTACTTGACATGTAGGTGTCTTTTTTTGCTTTGCAATTCTTGTTATTGAATATTAGGTCTTTCTATTGGATATTCCTTGTTTTTATGAAGGCAATAGAGCTCTCCGTTTAAAGGGATCGTAAGAATTTCATCTGCTCTTCATCTGTTATCTATCACAATTGTTCAAGGGTCAGCAAGCATCTTCTTCTCCTTCTCCACCTTTTTTTTTTTTTTTTTTTTTTTTGAGACAGAGTCTGGCTCTGTTGCCCAGACTGGAGTGCAGTGGTACGATCTCAGCTCACTGCAACATCTGCCTCCCAGGTTCAAACAATTTTCCTGCCTCAGCCTCCCGAGTAGTTAGGATTACAGGTGTGTGCCACCATGCCTGGCTAATTTTTGTATTTTTAGTAGAGACGGGGTTTCACCATATTGGCGAGGCTGGTCTCGCACTCCTGACCTCGTGATCTGCCCACCTCGGCCTCCCAAAGTGCTGGGATTACAGGCGTGAGCCACCGTGCCCAGCCAGCAAATATTTTCTTGAAGGGCCAAGAGTAAATATTACAAACTTTGTGTGCCATACAGTTTCTGTCCTAACCATTCCCCTCTACCACTGTAGTGTAAAAATAGGCATAGATGGTACGTAATGAATGAGCCTGACTGTGTTCTAATAAAACCCTATTTGCAAAGTAGGAGGTTGACTCCTAGGATTTAGTTTGCTGACACCTGCATTTTTGGTGTTGTCCACGTTAGAAATCTAGGTTTTATCTTTGTCTCCTTCTCTCTCATTCTCATAGCCTATATCTCTTCAAATCCTGTCAGATTGACATTCTAAATTTTTCTTAAACTCATTACCTTCTCTTTATCCATATAGACACAATCCTGATTTGTAGTTTCCTCACCTCTCTTTTGGGCTCTGAAGGCTTAATACTCTCCTGCCTTGTGCCTGCAGTCCTGCCAAAGCTAACTGCCCTAGCTGCAGTAAGAAACTGTCGAAACCCAAACAGGATTATGTCACTCCTTTGCTTTAAGATCTCTGATGATTCATCATTGCCTAAAGGGCTGTTCTCAAATTGAAAACTTTGTTAACGTGGCAGAGAAGTCGCTTCAGGACCTGATTCTTTCTCTCTCTCCAGCTGCATCTCCCATTCCTATTTGTGTCCATTCAGGCCCTTGGAGAAGCAAGGTAGATGGGATTATATGTATAAGAAGGAATTGCCTGTGAAGGATAAAATAGCAGTGAATGGGCTTTTGTGGAGCTTTTAGACTGCTATGGGGTCAAACACCTTTGAAAGGGGAGCAGGAAAGAAAGAGGATTGAGTAGGAAGGGGCTCAGCACTGTTCCCAGCAAGTCCCAGTCAGGCTAGTGGGGAGCCCGGATCCGGAGCTGAAGTTGCTTGTTGGAGGAGTCCCTGTTGGGCAGGAGCATGGACCTGTGCCCAGTGATTGACTGGCGCTGCCTGGGGCCAAGTGCAGCCTACACATAAGACTGCAGTAGAACTCCAGGTGCAGCAGATGGAGACGGTCAGTTAACTATGCCCCCCAGCAGTTTAACTCAGAGGAGAGTGGCTTGGGGCCCCTCTATGTCACCATATATGTGACCAGCTTCAGTTGATCTCTTGTAATATTTTTCATATACTATGTCATCTCTCACCTCCTAGCCCATCTGCATCACCCCTTCCTGCTCCTAACTTTGCTTGGCCAACTGGTTTTCACTCTTTAAGTCTCAGCTGAGGGATAACCTCTTCTGGAAGTATATTTTTACTTCCTACCTCTCAACTGTGCAAATTGCCATCATTCAGTCATTCCATAACATCATCAGCCATTTCCCCAATTACAATTGGTTGTACATGTTTTTGTTTTTGATTAGAGAGTCAACCTCTTGAAGAAAGGATTGTTTAGTGTGTGCTCTTAGACTCCTACAGTAACCAGCACTCATTTGCTGAATGAATGATTTTACTCTCAGTTATCTATTGGGAGGATTAGGTGACTCAGATAGCATAAAAAGGAGAGCATGACAGATGACACTTAAGTATTATATTTAGTTTAAGAGAATTATATTTTTATTTTAAAATCATATACTTTATAATTATAATTATGACATATTAGACTCATTTCACCTCAATGTGGACAGTCTTGTACAGTTGAAGGAACACTGGGCTTGAAATCAAAAGACCTGTGCTCAAATCCTGGTGATCTCATTTGTGAGCCGAATGACCATGGGACAACATCTCTGGCATCATTTCCCTATTCAGTAAGATGGGGGGATAGCGATCTCAAAGACACTGCATTTTGAACCCATCAAACCATTGGTAATACATCCAACTACTTGCTTTGACAGAGGTCTCTCTGTTTCCTCCTCTTGTGTCAGAGCTTGCATCAAGCTGTCCCATTATACACTTACATTTTAGACCACATAGCTTTTTGTAGAGACAATGAATGATAAGAGCAATTTAAAAGTAGTGGTCTTCTAACAATTGTATGTGTGGTGAGTGCTGGTAAATGTATTATTCTGGGAAGTGGTTTTGAACTACATCGTCTGCTAAATTATTTTAGGTTAAAATTTTTTTAGAGCGCCACATGAGAGCAAATGGGAGATCAATTATGTGAGACTAGAAAGAATGTTATAGCACCGACTTGATGGCAGAATAGGGTTCTAGTCTTCTTGGGTTGGGGGTGAATTATTGTGGCTGCTATCTTTATGGCTGTGCATTCCAATTGCCACTCTATAAACTGTAAGAATGAAAATGATAATTTTTTAAAGTAGAGATGTTAATAAAAATAAGTAAAACTCATAAAGCACAAAATATTATGCAAATCAAATAAACAAAATAAAAATAGACATGATAAACTTAGATTAACTTAAAATATAAGAAAAATATAAAACAAGAAATGCAGACCCAGTATCTGTAAATGAACTAAAATGATAATGTAAGATGTAACTAAAAGATCAAAAAGATAAAATGACTAAATGAGCTTTAAGAATGCCAACAGGAGATGGAGATATTTACAGTGTAAAAGAATGAACTAAAATAAGTCTGTACAGTTGTAAACAACATAAGAGCCTGTCACAGGAGCATTCTTTTGCCACAAAGGGAGAGACAGGAGGGCTTCTTGTTGTCCTTTCACTCTTTGGTGGTGTGCTGCCCTCTTAAAGTATTCTTCTGTGACCAGGGAGGGGAATCTGGCTCCTGGATGTTGATGATGATGGTGATGATGGTGGTGATGGTGGTGATGGTGATTTGGAGTGCCTTCCTGTCAGCAGAGGGCAGCCACACAGAGAGGTGAGGACAGGCAGAGCTGGGGTGGAGAACTGAGGCCTGTTAGAGCCCTGTGTTCATGACTGTTGCTGATCTGAATGTTCCCGACGTTAGCTGGGTGTTTCTTATCGTTTTAATTACTTTCAAATTATGTAACAGCAAATATTCCTCCTTCTTTTCACTTTTTCATTCTCTGTGTATTTCTTGCTCAGAATTCAGTTCCAGGGGTTGGTTTCTTATTTGTAGGAAATATAGATACAACCTTTTCCTCTAGCTCTTGAGCCTCTGACTTCATTTCTGTTTTTTTTTTTTTTCCTTATTTTCTTGCTTGTTGAAGCTGTTGGAAACCCGACCAATTCTCTAAGAACAGACAGAGACAGACACATACAAATACATACACACAAATAAGCTACAGCCCCTTCCATACATGTGCACATGTGCACATACACACACATACACATACACGCATCCACTCCACCCATGCATACAAACTGTACCCACCCATTCATAGATCCATAGACACACACACAAATAGCACATATCTTTCCCCATACACACGTACACACACAGCTCCACACACACACAACCAGTGCCCATCCCATCCGGGATACACACACACACATCCAGACACACACACACATGCAGTCAGTACCTCTTACCATGCACATGTGCATGTACACACTTACACAGGCCCACGTGCACTGACCTTTTTTCTTTGTGCCTTTTCTCTCCCGAGCAGCTTCTCCCTGCTGCTTTTCACATCCATCATTGCAATGCTCCCCATCTGTACTGCAGATACAGATCTGAATATTGTAAAATTATTGTTTCTTTTCCTGGGAGATTTTTTAAAAAGCTTTTCCACTGTGATCTATAAATAATGAATAATTCCATTAGAAATGTGATGGATGGTGTAACTTTTCTGCAGAGTTTGTCAAGCTCAATGTTTCAGGCTTTTACTTTCACAACAGCCCCAGGCCATGGCAGGTAGGAAACTCAATTGGCTGACACTCCAAAGTCTCTCTTGCCACATTTCCCAAAGTGTGTTCCTTGAGTTCTCATAGATAATTCATGCATTTTAAAAGCAGCACTTTCCATGCTTAAATAGATTTGGGAAATGCTACAGTGAACTGACTCCTTTAATGCTGAGCTCCCCAAAGCATTTCATATGATAATTTGCTGTAGGTCATGAGATATTTCCAAAACACATTTGGCCAGGGAACCTTATTTTTTCACCAAAACATTATATCTCTAAGCTCAGTGTTCCATGGAAAATAATTTAGGAAATGGTGTTCTAATGACACTAGCACATTCTCTCTACTGCAGAGAAACTGTTTTACAATTGTCCTTACTGAAGAGTTCAAATTTACTTCCCCATATTTCCATCACATTTGCAGTTCTTGGTGTGTTTAATCCTAAAGTAAAATAAACACCTGTTCTAAAGCCAGTATATGATTCTGAAGAGTCTCCTGAAATCTTAAAGCAAAAAATAGTTTTTATTGTGTTTTATGTTAATATGGTTTTCTATAAAATAGGTCTTTGAAAATCAGTAATCTTTATAAGTAAGATAGTCTAATTATATTTTGACCAGGTATTTCCTCAATTAGCATATTACTTCTTAACATATATTATATGGATTTTATATACACACACACACACACACATACATATGTTCATCATAAATGCATCAATCAAAAGGCAATAGAAAGCGAGAGAGACTATGTGAGAGAAAGAGAGAGGGTTCCAATGGATGTCCCCGGAAAAAGACATTGCAGACACAGCACTAGTACGTATAGCAGGAATATCTGTGCTCCCCTCTCAGCTTTCCTTTGGGACTTTCACCTGTAATAATGAACCCTGTAGGGCCATCCACTGTATTACAGCCTCCACATGATTTTTTGACACTGAACAGCTGTGCCTAAAACCAAGGCACAAAGGACAAAACCTAAATAACACATTTTGAGTAAAGTAAACATTCCTTTTGCATCCCTTTTCCAAGATATAAGAGAGTACAAATGTAAGAAAGGTCATCTTGCCAAAGCTGGCACAGAATAGCTGTTTTATTTGCAAGATTTCATGCATCTGCTTTCTAAATTGAAAAGAGACTTTTACCAATTAGTGATTTTCTAAAAAATCCAAGATTCCAGTGGACCTCAGACCTAGTCTGTGTTTGGTCTATACCTGTTCCTTTTTAAGTCCCAACCTGCCTACACTCATTCCTTAAGACTTCAACATTCTTGTGCCCAAAAGATCTATCTCTCTGCTCTGGAGATTTGCATTTTAACAGAAATCAGAGAATTGGAGCCCAGATGTTCTGTGCACAACCTGAACAAATACTTTAGGATGCTTTGGAGGATTACAACAACCTTTCCCAGAGTACACAGCTGGACTTCACTTTGTAATAACTTAAGCAGTTACTGTATATACTACATCAGAATAAAAAATTCAGAGAAGCCTCTTTTATCTCCCCTTCTTTTTAGCATTAAGTACAGCAGTAGGATTATAGTAGGTCTTCAGCAGGTGCAGATTAGCAATAGAATAACTACATATTCTCACTTACTTTTTGTGTCGTATTTGTAAATATGGTAAATTGTTCTTTTGATGAATATATAAGGAATAATGAACCAATGAACAAAATGAACAAAAAAGAAACAGTAACAGAGTGGCAATTGTACCATAGTATTCTATAGTTGGAAGACCATTTACCCCATCACTGCCACTCTGGTTCTTGGACCTCTGAGAGTGCACCCCCAATGAAGATAAGCACACCATTTCCCACAGCAGGTCATTCTACTTTGATCATCATTGCTGTTATGAACTTCTTTGCCTTAGGCAGAAAAGCTTCCCCAAAGGAAACCAGCCTTTGGTCAATGTCACCTTTGCTTCTAGACTTCACACAGTTAATGATCACATACTTCATCACACTCTTCCCTCCTCATTTGCTGGGAGTTTTCCAAGTTCTCTTTCTATATTTCTGACTACACTTTCTGTCTTCCTTTTTGATTCTGGTCCTTCTGTACACCCTTAATTCACAGGTCTTCTTTGGCCTGCTCTTCTGGCTCTATTCACTTTACTCGTATGTCATTCACTACTTTGTGTCCAAATACGCCTGACATTTACCAGATTCCTATAAAGACTGTTATATTTCCTGAATTTTGGATGCATATTTCCATCTACCTCTGGGCATCTCTGCCCACATGTTTCCAAGCTCCTCAAACTTGGCTGGGGAAATGCTAAGCTCATATTCTATGTGATATTTTCTTTTTAGGAAATATCTCTATTCTGCGCTTATATAGGCTCCTTCCAAACATGTAAATACCTTTATAAGGATACTGTCAGTTATTTGTGACAAGTCTCATACACACATTAAGAATCCTTTTCTAGAACACTAGCTTTGACATAAAAGATATCAGTTCCCAGTGATAAATTAACCTGTACTGAATATGCCTGTTGGGTACTATGTGCCCAAGTTTCAAAAGGCATCCTGCCATGGGTGCCCATATCTGCTTCTCATGAGGAGGATTAATGTGTACACAAGTCACAGCTAATTCATAATTAAGATGTTGATTATTTATCATGTTTTAGCTCTAAAATCTTTATATAATTCCCCAAAGCGTTACACTGAAATGTTCTTTCCTTAAAGGCTACGTGTTTTAAAAATGCCAAAAAAGTGTCCTAATCTTATTTGAAAGCTCTTCCGTTGAGATAGCCTTTGCCAAGAACATGTTCTTCAAACAAGATGTGCTCTTTTAACTGAAGATTACATTTAGGACAAAATAGCGACAAAAAGTTAATACTTTGTCAAAGCAACTTTAGAATTTGAGTAACCAGTTTCTCCTCCTTGGGGACTCTTGTTGTTGCCTCAGATATTTCTGGTTTCAAAACAGGGTGCCAAGGCAGACCTCTCTTCTCTGCTGAATTTTTTTTTTTTTTTTAATTGTGATACTTTCAGAATAAGATTATCCTGGACCCCATGACGTTCAGCGAGGCCAGGTTCCGGCCGTCCCTGGAAGAGAGGCTGGAGAGCATCATTAGCGGCGCCGCGCTGATGGCCGACTCCTCCTGCACTCGAGACGACCGGCGGGAGAGGATCGTGGCGGAGTGCAACGCCGTGCGGCAGGCGCTCCAGGACCTGCTCAGCGAGTACATGAATAATGTAAGTCTTGGGCTCTCTGTTCTCATGTCTCGGTGGATTCTGTTCTGCAATCGTGTTGCTCTTTTGGAAGCATAGATAGCAGGAAAAGAGAACAGACAAGTGTTCACTTAAGAGAGTCAGGTGAAACCAAAAAACTGCTTTGGGGAGAGCGCGTGTCATGTTGTTTCAGAATCCATATTTTGTTTGTTTGTTTCAATATGGAGCAGATAGATGGACAGTAAGCTCTTTCACTTTTTACTTGGCTGATTTCTTCTTGGTCATTTTAGTGGCTGCATTTTGAAGTAGGTAAGATTTCAATTGGTAAAGGTAGATGATTGATGGAAACAGCTGAGAATATACTAAGTCCTCTGTTAAAAAGTGCACTTTTAAACCTAAGGATAGCTGTAGATGCGATTCTTCACCCCTAAAAGGCATTAATAAATCTACTAGCTTTATAAAATGTGTGGATAGGGTTGTTTAAGGAAAAGTTCTAACTGTAGTAAAATCTGGAGGTGTTTTATTGATTCAGTCAGGAATCGCTTATAAGAGTGAGTCTCTAAGTTTTCAAATAGGTATGTATGAATGGTATCTAATTGTATTTTGGCACATAATAGCCATCCTCTCCTATAGTTATAAAATGTGACAGTGTCTGTATACCTGTAACCTGCAAGAAGGTGATGAAACTCACATTCTTTGCCTTGAAAGGCACTAAATTATGGCTGTATTGATTTGCTACATTCATTCAGCTGAGGCGATGGCCAGTGCCTGCAGCAGTGGATGATCTGTACTTCCCCCTTTCCTGGACTTTAGGGTTTGAGAGAATTTAGCACAAATTGGGGAAAAAATGTCGATAAAGTGGGGTCTTGATATTACATTTTGAAGAAATGACCTGTATAGTGACCAGGTGGGTAACAGAGACACTGAAAATCTGCTCACAGCTATTGAAGTGCATGTTGGGTATTATTAGGACACCCCAAGGCAATGCTGAAACAAAGCAGCCGCTCAGTGTCCCTCCCTCCAGCATCTCACCACTCCCATCATCAGTATCAATATGCAGCTAACAGACATTCAAACAAACAAGGAATGAGTGTTGACAGTAGCAGTGCTCCTCCTGCAGACCCTCCAGAGAACTTATTCCGAAAGCAAAAAGATGTCAATGAGAAAACCTGACAAACTAAAAAAAAAAATAAAATCTGTTTCCTTTCCATGAACCTTCAGATTCTTTGATTTTGGAAGACTTGGCCATTTTCAGCACGCAAAGAATAAAATGTGAATGCATCATGTGGCACCCAGCTGCTTATGAGGACATCTCTGTAGGACCCTGGATGACCAACACTTTCTGTAATTTTGATCTATGGTATTATGTAGGGCACAGCTAGAAATGTTGATCCCATGGTCTCCCAACTGAGTGAATCTTTTGAATAGCAGATGTGTCAACAAAGAATGCTTATGAAATCTGAGACCCTGTTTGTTGGTTTGTTGTTGTTGTTGTTAACAAAATAGCAAAGGGCTAATTACTTGGATGTGGAATTTTGTTTTACATTAAGGCATGCTAGCGGTTCTATTAATGAATAGTTACTGCCAAAGAAGGAAGTAGAAACTAGAGATAACAGTGATGGTTAAGATCTCAATATAAATAAATCAGACAAAAAAGTGTGTTTCTCTAAATAGAAATCACAGAACATGATTAAATAAGAGTCGATCGAGACGTGACATGTAATTTTCAGTTTGGTGTCTAGAATCCTGCCAACTAGAAGTTTTTCTTTCAGTGTAAGCTCATGCAGATCTGCAGAGCTGATGGATTTTTGTATTTTATTGACTCCAGGCACTTTTTGTTTTCTGTTCGCAGCCTTGTGATGCAGGAATGTTTTGTGCTTTATTGAAATCTTAGTTTCTATTTTGACATGGTTACAGACAATACATCAATGGGTATAGTGCTTAAATTTCAAAATGCACACGTTCTATTCACATTGAACCATCATGATCAAAGCCTGAAATAAAACACCTCCTACTTGACATTTATGTAAACTGTGTAACATTTAGTTGGACTTCACACTTGTTTGGTGATTTCAAGGTAGAATTGGATGCAGCCAGATCACCTTAATAGTTCCTGTCCAGTGCACTCATTTATCCTGCTGCACAGTCAATTCGTATTTATTTTGATATAGCGTATATGAATACAAAAAAAAAAAAAATACACACCCATGCCTTGACTGAAAAGTCTATTGTAGTTAACAGCAACCAGTAAATTAGTCTATCATTCCTGGGCTGTTATATTTCTCTTTAAATTTTGTAAGCTCTGAGAATAAAGGTGTTATCAAATTATCACCTCACAAGTTGTCATCCTAATGTGCTAGGCAATACCATTAGGATAAACAAGTTGTTAAACTGAAAATATTTAAAAATCAGCATAACTGACATTTCTGTTTTCTGAGAATCTCCTGATCAGTCCCAGATGAACATTCCACTTACAATGCTTGCTTGTAGCTGAAGCTGTTCTAAAATTGTATATGTGCCAAATTGTATGACACAGAGGGAGACAGAGGTTGTGAAGAGAAGCTGTGTGCCATACCTGATAGAAAAAGGGTCTTCAAGGAGCATGGGCTATGACTTAGCCACATAGCTTCCATTGAACTTAATAGGATAGCAGTCACGTGTTAGATATTTCCACAAATGTATATTCTACTTAATGAACGTGGGTGGGCAACTTGAAGATGTCAACAAAAATTGTGCAGTTAAAAGAAACTGTGGTATGAGAAAAAAGGCTGGGTGAACAGAGGCATATGGTGAAAATTATCACAGATCATGGCGGTGGTAGAGAGGATGGTTGGAATTCTTTTAGGAAAGCCTTGGCTAGCCTTAAGTTGCTTTATCTAGTTGAAGATATAATTCAAAGTGAAAAGATTCTTAAAAATAATTCCCCTTTAAGTAGACTATTATTATTGTACATATGTGAAGACTAATGGGTAGAGAGAAACTTAAAAGGATGTGCAGCCTGTAGATGCTGATTGGGATGAGTGCTATCAGTGTGGTGGTTGAAGCATTATGCTGAGTACTATAAATAGTTCCAAATTATAATGAACACATAAACCTTCCTTGGGAACTAATAATTTTAGGCAGCTTTCTTTGGCGACAGTATAAACATAACATTTAATGGATTTTATTAATAAGAATATTGTGAGGAATGCAGATTTAGAATATTTTATTCATTCAACAAATGTATATTATGTGCTGGCCATTTGTGCCAGGCATTGCTCTAGGCCTCTGGGGATACAGAAAGTAGCAAAACAGGTAAAATTCTCTGCTTGCTCTCATGCAGCTTACACTGTTGTGGGAAGAGACAGAGAATAAATGCTAAGTGATATAAGCAAGAATTACTTCATATGGTGATAAATGCAAAGAGGCAGTCTAAAACATGGGAGGTAGAGGACACTGGGTACTACTGAAATTAAGAATGGCCTAAGAAGGTGTGTTGAAAAGTTGACATTAGATCAAAGACTTTTCAGAGGTGAGGAAGCAAAGAAGCCTTGAGGAGGAAAGGATGACAAGATCAAGTGCCTTGCTGTGAACGGGTACTTGGTGCACCCGTTTGAAGCACCATGGGAGTCATAGTGGCTATTGTGAGAAGAGGGATAGCAGGAGATGGCGTCTGTATGGTGCCAAGGCATCAGTCTCTGCAGGGTCTGGTGAACCATTATACAGAATTTGACTTTCATTCTAATGGAATGAGAGGCCATTGCAGAGTAGTGAGAGAAAAATGCCATGATTCAGGTGCTGAGAACAGGCCACAAAAACAAAAGGGGTGAAAACAGGTGAGGAGGCCCTGAGTCCCGGAATATTCATGAGAGGATGGTCTCTTGGACCAAGGGATAGCAGCAGAAGTGGAATAGAGTATTCAAATACTGACTATAAATAAAATTTGCTTATAAAGTAACTAGTAAGAAGAATGTATCTGTTTTATGAACATAAAATGGACATTTGCATTTTGAATGATTTGCATTTTGAATGACACTTACAGTTGTATCAGTTGCAACTAATATGATATCTTCATTTGGTTTGGGTTGCACAGGAAATTCTGATTTACTGGGATGTTGAAACAATTCGTAAATAGCTTACTTGGCAATGCCTGGATACTCTGCTAGATAGATTGCATTTGAAAGGGGAGTTAAGTAGAAAAATTTTGTTGCAACATTGTATCACCAAAAATGTCTAAGTATGGTTCACATTCTTATAAATATAAAAGACTAGAAAAATTTAATACTTATTCTAAGTATTAAACTGTAATGCAGAACTATAAGGAGAAAAATTACTACATATTCTAGGTACTAAAACTGTAAATGCAGAACAATAAGGAGATGCATTAAACTGTTATTTCTTTACGCACAATTCACCGTTAGACCTTGATGAGAATATGCAATGAGCATATGTGCCTGGTCCTTGTTGTTTCTTGTGCTACTTTACAACCTGTTTCCATTTTATATGCATAAACTCTCTGGGTAGCTCAAATTTTTTTAAGACTAATTTAGAGCTACAGTTTTCTTAAACAATCATGCAGTTAAACTATTTTCAAATGATGGCAGAGATCCTGGCGGCATAAAGTAATACTGCTGTTCTCTGTTGTAAAACGTGGTGAGATATTTTTAATTGCATTTTTAAAATCATTACAATTGTATATTTTTTTAAAATTTTGTATCCAACTTTTTTTCAAGCTTCTTGAAGCATCTAAGTGGATCCCTGGGGTTAACAATTTATAAACCATTAATATATAGAAGGTATTAAAAGCACATGAAGACATATTGATATGGGAACATATATACATACTACAAGTGTTTGAAGCATTGTCATAGCCTTTGTTAGTAGAATTTAACATAAAGTGGGTTCCTGAAGGAGCCCACCTGTGAGGATTTGAGGACTAAAATACGGTCTAAAAAGGTGATTTCCAGCCCGATTCTGTGGCCTATACACAGCAAGCCTCCAGCACGTTGTTCCACAACACTAGACGAATAATACATGAGATGATATCCAGGACCACGGGATCTCTGAGAATAGTAGCTTTTACATTTTTGTATAGTGGAAAAGAAATACGCGTTCACTATAAAGAACAAAAAAACACAGAAAGAAGAAAATAAAATATTTCATCCCCCAAAATAATCACTGCTAATAATTTGGTATGTGTCTTTCTAATATTTCTGAGCATATAGGAGTGGCATATTTACAGAGACACACACACACGTTACACCTTGGTTATTTTTTATAAAATGGACTCATATTGTAAATGCTGTTTTGCAATCTATTCTCTTTACTCAATATATTGTGAATATGTTACCATATCAATAAACATTGTCTAACCTTATATTTACTGGCTGCATAGCATTTTATTATATGAATATGTAATAATCCCTTTAGAAGCAATTCATTTTAAGTCTATTTTTAGGGAAGAGCCTTGGAAAAGATAAGTAGGGAAAACTTTTCCTGCTGGCAGTATAGAGTTATGATTTAGACCCAAAGCGTGACTGAGGAACAAAATGAGAACAAAGTGAGGACACAGCTTCACAGTTTCTGTGTTTTGGGGGATCCCTGACAAGTCTTGTGCAATCAGATTTTTGCATATAAACAAAATCTGAATGCTTCTGGGATTCTATTTGAAATAATCTTATGTTTATTTATATTGATTTTCTGTATAAATCTGATTTTTATCTACCAGAATTTATTTAATTTGGCTGCATATTACTGCCGAGAGAGGCCCAGAACAACTAGTTGGCAAGTTCAGTATGTGAGTTTGATCTAAAATCCCAGAGAAAGATCGCACCCTTCTGAAGGGACTGTCATCAGAAAGATAACTTTGCCATAGGAATTGCTATACTGCCACATTTCTCCTATAAGGGAAGGCATGAAAAAGACTGAGTAGCTCTTATTACTTAAGAATAAGGCTCATTGTTGATTAAACATGAAATTTGTTTTGAGTATTATCTGGATCTTCTCTTTTCTCTCCTTCCTATTATTATGTAGATAAGGGAATGCAACTCCCTGAAGTCAGCTTGGCTAATTATAACTTTCTCTGTTAAACGGTGTGACAATACAAGATAGAAAGTAATGTTTGAAAATACTTGTGGGCAATACAAGATCTAATGTTGCCCATACCTTCTCCTAATGGCCCTGCATTCTAGTGCAAAATTAAGAGCTGCCTAATGAGATTGGTAGCTTCATTCAAGGGAAAGAGCCCTAATATTCCACACTGGTGCTTGTGGTGAGGAGGTTTTCCTTGCGTTTTTCTTACTTGTATAGTTTCTTCTCCTCTTTCCTGTTCTCTGTCTTCACATATGTTCCACGCCCTCATCTTTATTAATTTTGAGCTTCAAATTCCCCTGTGCATTTACACTTCCCATGCAAAACTTTTGCTTCCTTGAACAGAGTTTTTTAATTCTTCCTTTCCTCCCCTCCCCTCCCCTCCCCTCCCCTCCCCTTCCCTTCCTTTCCCTTCCCTTTCCCCTTTTCTTTCCTTTTCTGTTTTGTTCTTTTTCTTTTTTCTGGACAGAGTCTCATTCTATCACCCAGGTTGGAGTACAGTGGTACAGTGGCACGATCTCAGCTAACTGCAACCTCTGCCTCCTGGGTTCAAGCGATTCCCCTGCCTCAGCCTCCCGAGTAGCTGGGATTACAGGCACCTGCCACCATGCCCAGCTAATTTTTTGTATTTTTAGTAGAGATGGGGTTTCACTGTATTAGCCAGGATGGTCTCCATCTCCTGACCTCGTGATCCACCCGATTCGGCCTCCCAAAGTTCTGGGATTACAGGCGTGAGCCACCGCACCGGGCCTTTTTGGTTTTTTTTTTTTTTTTTTTTTTGAGACAGAGTCTGGCTCTGTTGCCCAGGCTGAAGGACAATGGTGCGATCTCAGCTCACTGAAACCTCTGCCTCCCAGGTTCAAGCAATTCTCCGCCTTAAATTTCTTTCTTTCTTTCTTTCTTTTTTTTTTTTTTGAGATGGAGTGTTGCTCTGTCGCCAGCCTGGAGTGCGGTGGCGCAATCTCGGCTCACTGCAACCTCCGCCTCCCTGGTTCAAGCGATTCTCCTGCCTCAGCCTCCTGAGTAGCTGGGACTACAGGCACGTTCCACCACGTCCAGCTAATTTTTGTATATTTTTAGTAGAGACGAGGTTTCACCATGTTGGCCAGGATGGTCTCGATCTCTTGATCTCGCGAACCGCCTGCTTCGGCCTCCCAAAGTGCTGGAATTACAGGCATGAGCCACCGCACCTGGCCCTTAAATTTGTTTTTAATTGGTATCTCTTGCTCAGATATTGCCAGAATACAGTTATGTTACCAATCCTTTCTCTGAGGTGAAAAACTCTCCTTTGAATCTACTCTTCAAAAGAACTATACATAGTTGGTGTGGAAGTCTTTCCAACAGTGCTTTGGCTTCTGCCCTTGCAACATGGCACTTACAGTTCTGTTTGGCTGCATTTCTAGGTAGATTTCACTCTAACTCACAGAGGTACCTGGAAACTGGTAGAGGCTTTTTTTTTTCTTACCTCCTTTTTCTTACATTATTATGATCATACTCCCTTTCTAATGGTGCTCAACTCTGTTTACTCTAATGCGATCATAGAGAGCCAAAGGATGTTGTGCAGGGATATGTTGGCTGGCACTGACACAGGCACAGGTGGTGAGAGAATCTCCAGTCATGCTGGCAGGACATCTTCTCTGGTAGAATCATGACAGGGAGAGTGTGAGAGCTGGTGTCAGGTTCAGGTGTCACCCAGAGCATGTGTGCACTGGCTGTGAAAAGCTCCAGGAGGAGATCTAGACTGGCATGGTTGGTTGGCATTAGGGTGTTCTGGATACAGTACCCATTATAGCTATGGAACACAGATGTAGGTAACATCCAGGCCCTGTGGGAACATGGCAGGTCTTCTTGGGTCTTTTGTTTTGTTTTGTTTTTGAGACGGAGTCTCGCTCTGTCGCCCAGGCGGGAGTGCAGTGGCGCAATCTCGGCTCACTGCAAGCTCCGCCTCCCAGGTTCACGCCATTCTCCTGCCTCAGCGCCCGCCCCCCCCCCCCCCCCCCCCCCCCGAGAAGCTGGGACTACAGGCGTCCGCCACCACGCCCAGCTAATTTTTTTGTATTTTTAGTAGAGACGGGGTTTCACCGTGTTCGCCAGGATGGTCTCGATCTCCTGACCTCATGATCCGCCCGCCTCGGCCTCCCAAAGTGCTGGGATTACAGGCATGAGCCACTGCGCCCGGCCCTTCTTGAGTCTTAAAGTGCACAAGGTATAGGATGATTATTCAAATGGGGGACTTAGGTCCTCTGAAAAGTATGACAACTCCAGGAGCTCACTGTTGGATTCATTGTGGTGAAAAACAAACAAACAAACAAAAAACAAAAAACCAGTATTGAACAATTAATACTTCTATCTCTTTTCCCCACTCACTGCCCTCTAACCCAACATTTTCTCTCCTTCCTTCCCTCCCTCTTTTTCTTCCTTCCAACTATATACCTGGTGAAATCCTTAAAACCTCTTTTGAATTCATGAATGAACTCATAGAAATGTAAGGGAATTAGTAGGAAAAAAGAAACAACAAGACAGTAATTAACTAGAGATGGGCCTGCAGATTTTTCATGGCCTAGACTTGGGTTTTACATGAGGCATTAGGTGCAAGGAACGGGACAAAGAACACTGATTCAAAGAACAAAGCTAGATGGCCAGCTAGATTAGGGGTCTCAGTAGAAAGTCTGGATTCCCAGTTAATGGAACCATTGGGGTTTGATCTAAGAAAGTAAAACTTCCATACAGGGAGTGAAAACGGGACTATGTGCTGTCTTGGCCTTTAAGGAGCTGTAAGACTAGAACACCTTCTCCTCTAAAAATTTCTAACCACAAGCCCATAATAACTTAGTATCAGGGCCAGAAACTAGATTCCAGCATGACCTAAAGTTGATCCAGAATTTACTTGAAAGGCATTTGGTGTGGTGGGTTGCCAGGTACTTGGTAGAAGCAAATACCAATGCCTTCCAGAGGAATATACTTTAAACCTGGGGCTCAAAAAATTTCCAAAGATAAAGTTACAAAGATCATGAGTTGACCTTCCAGAAACCCTAAAACGTAACCAAACAAGCCACTGTGAATGAGAGTTGGCAAAAACAACCGGTTATGGATTAGCCCTACAGGGTTTCAAGTTTGCAACTATTAGGTACAGATTATAAAATATTTCAAAGAAATTGAAGAGAGCACTGGACATGTGATGAAGGAGCAGGAAGCTGTCAGCCTGACTGGGCAGACTTGGAAAGCAGGGCTGGGAGTTGTGGTGGTAGAGGCATATAAGCTTACTTGAATAGGTGGGGCAGACGGTTCTTGGCCAAGCCTCCTCTTGGTAGCCTTCTATGCCACAAGCCTGGACAAATAAGGAAGAAGAAAACATGATAGCTGAGAGTGTCTGGCTTTTGCTGTTCAGAGCGGTGCTGTTGGTAAATTATTGACTGGGAGCTGGTAATCTCTTAGCAACCCTGTGGTTGGATATCATTCAGCTTATCCACAGCAGACTTCTCTAAATGAACTCTTCCTGGTGACAGAAAGGAAAAAGAAAATCTGCCAAATGAAAGAGGAGATGGAATTAAAAATCTGCCTCAACCCCAAAATTAAGTTCCACACTTAGAACTCTAGCTAGTTTCTCTCCTTATCAAACAAACTCCTCACTGAGCCCTTGAAAGTTGGTACAGTCAATAGGATGAGGAAGAGCAAGTAATACTATGAGAGAGGAAAGATCTTTCTCTGACTTAGTAGCTGAGATTCTTGACAGAGCTGACAGCCAAGTCATCAGATTTGGCCAGTCTGGACAGCACACGCTTGGACAGCACACGCTTGGACAGCACAATTGATCTTCTCAGAAGGGCCTTCTGGTATTTCAATGAAGACCTCACAGAACTGTCAGGGAGAGCAGCAGGCTGCACTCCACCATCAAACTGATGAACCTGGGAAAACCTTCCCTTTGAATTAACGAAGTATGTAAGAAGATCTGAACTCTGGATTCGTTCGTTCCCGAACGGCTTGTTCCAAAGATAAGCTCTCTTGCTGGGGCCCCTCCTTGCTCAGGTTCAATGTGGCCTTGAGCTCTGAGAGGTATTTTTCTTGATTCATTTTGAAAATTGTTACACTCTAAGAACTGAGTGTTTCACTGGTTGGTGACGTCTCTGACGACTGTCCGTGCTTCAGTCACACCAAGTACTTTGCACTTACCGTCTATCTGATTAAAATGTTCTTTCCTTTGGGAGGCCGAGGCGGGCGGATTACCTGAGGTCAGGAGTTCGAGACCAGCCTGACGAACATGGTGAAACCCCTTCTCTACAAAAAATACAAAAATTAGATGGGTGTGGTGGTGCATATGGGTAATCACAGCTACTTGGGAGGCTGAGGCAGGAGAATCGCTTGAACCTGGGAGGCAGAGGTTGCAGTGAGCTGAGATCGCGTTACTGCACTCCAACATAGGCAACGAGAGTGAAGCTCCATCTCAAAAAAACAAAAACAAATGTTCTTTCATAAACTTTGCATGGATGGCTCCTTCTCCTCCCACCAAATTTCAGCTCAAATCTGTTGCTCTTGACTACATTAGTGCATTTATTTCTATTATAACACTTGCCACGCTCCAAAATCACATCATCTTATTGTTTGTGTTATCATCTGCTCCTCTATTGGAATTTACTTTCCATGAAGAGGGCTGTTGTATTGTTTACAATCCCCAGTATCTGGTGTATATAGCCTGGCACATAGGAGGCTGCAGATAAATATGTTTTGAACAAATAAATGAATTCCCTTTCATCCCCTTCTTCTCCTCTAATAATAAAGAAACAACATAACCCATATGTTTTGAGAACTTTGAGTCACATAGCTTGGAACCCAATGTTTGATCTTCTTTCTCTGCTCTACTACCTGATAAAACACTCAGTGAATTAGCTAAGGTTAACTACGCTTGGCTTCTTCATGCCTTGCTATGCAGTGCCCAGGCTTTTCACTATAGTTAAAGCTTTATTTAAGGCCCTGGCAGAGGCCACATCAATTCTTTCAAGAAATGGATGAAACGATCCCAGTAACTATTAGTAGAGATAAAAGTGATGCAAAGCACGTCACTTGCTTGCTTTTCAGTTCAAAGAGCTCCACCAAGCTGCTCACTCTTATTTTTGTTGCTACAGAGTGGCCTGTTTGGGCATGAGCGCTTAAGGATGTGTCTGAGGGCTTGGAGGAGCCAGACCAGTTTTAGTTCATGGCATTCTGTAGGCTGGAGCAGGGACTTTGGAAATTTCTTAACTCATCACTTCCTAAAAGACACAAAATAATTTGCATGTGTACACGAAGAGATAAATCAACAGAAGACAAGGGTCAGTCACAGTTAAGCTTTTTAAAATTAGGCACTCTGCAGAGTCGCAGCCCCAACTACAGAATCACAGTCTCCTGCTGAGGGGGTTTTGATCTCTAAATTGAGCAAGTACCCCAGCTGATTCTTATGAGCAGGCAAGTTAGGGAACACCTGATGTAGTAAGTAAGTGTATCAAATCAAGAGTTGATTTAATATAGCACGGGTTAAAAACGGGTTTTCTTTTTGTGAGTGGGATAAATACTTTTGTAAGAAATCAAGTGAAATTATCTTTTGGGAAGCTTTCTTGAGCTATATATTATTCATCCTAGACATTCATAGTATGAGAGGAGACTCGTGAAGCTGGGTAGCTAATCTCTTCTTCGAATTCCTTAGAAATAGACGAGCAAATCTTCACCAGCACCTTGCCCTGCGAGGTACTAATTAAAGGGTAGTTGTTTTTCAGAATCTCTAACTTTCACCTCACCACTCTCAAACACACCTCGTCCTACTCATCTACTTTTCCATTTATAAAACACCATTTTTTTTTTTTTTTTTTTTTTTTACCTTGGAAGGACTGTATTCTCCAATGCCAGAAAGAGAATATCAAGTCTCACAGATTATTCAGAAATCCTCTTTCTTAACAGCTTAATTGCTGACTTCAGTTATCTATTAACTCTGCTAGTTTGAATGCAGCTGAGAGATTTATAGCATCAACCCAGAGCTATGCCGTTTACCCCTTGAATTGAGCTTTCTTTCTAGGTTCTTTTGGTGACTATTCTAGGGCACAGCTTCTAAGAGGAAGGAACATTTTGCCTGACTGCTCTTGAAATTCTTGTATCTATTGAAATTCTTACGTCTATGTATCAGGATAACATAAGGAGATTTTTAAAAACACATACTCCAGGTTCCTGCCTTGGTCCTAAAATGATAAAATCTCCAGGGAAAGAACTGGGAAGCTTTATTTTAGCAAATATCCCAGGGGATTCTCCTGCCTCCAGTCCTGCACCAGCCTTGGACTATGCCAGCATTGAGAATCATCTGACGTAATCAACACTGGATTCAGAGACAGGTATCATACATTTCCTTTTTCCATTTTCTTAATCACATTTTCACAGTGTTATTTATTGTTATTTCTCTTCACTCTGTAAATTATCCTCCACTACTCCTTGCCATGGAACTAGTGAAGACCTTTGGAGGCCAGTTTTCTTCTTTATCCCCCCTGAAGTGACTCGAAAAGACAGTATTAGCATATTATGTAAGTTTCACCTCAATAATTTTGAAAAAAGACATTGGCCTTTTTTATTATTTTGTGTGCACACTTGGGTGTTAGGAGGGATCAGTCCTGTGATCTGGTGATTAATTTCACACTATTATTCTTGCAAAATAGACAGATACATCTTTTACTATGTATCTTATGGATGTAGTAAATGCTGCATCCATGAGAAATTTAAAGAGATGCTGATTCTCTGACCTGCTCTTCCTATTCCAGACATTGCCTTTTTTTTTTTTTTTTTTTTCTTCCCACTGTTGGCCTAATTTTAGGCTTCTTATCTTTTGTGTTGCCCCTTTTCCTCATCTATTAGTTTATTTTCAACCATTTGTAAAACCTTTAAAACCATATCCTTTTTTTACTTTTTTTGTTTTTAGTCCTTTCAAGATTCTCAAAGGATCACCACCCATTTCCCTAAAACCACTGTTTTATGATTTCAGATTATTTAGATGAAAATGAGTAGCATGCTCTCTTCAATGAAACAAATGGTTAAGGACCTGCCCAAGGTCACATGTTTAGATATAACTAAAATTGGAACACAGGTCTTCTGGTCTCTTTATTGCCACTCTGTGATTCTTTTCATTACTTTGTGTTATATATTAATGAACCTATACACAACATTGGATTTTTTGATATTCTGTTCTCTCCATTTAAAGCCCTACATTGTGTAGTGCCCATCTTTTCCCTAATGTATATATTTTGAATCCCTCAGAGTTAGTTAGATGGTAGACTCTGGACAAATATCCAATCTGTAAGAATCTACAGATCCTAGCAGAACACTACTAGTACTCCAAATAGAAGGCAGACAGCAGCGACCCTGTGGGATAGCCATCAGAATTCCTTACAGAGGGGCAAAGAAGAGCCTGTTTTGGCAGGAGTAGGTGCTAATGCAGCAAATCATTGAATTGTATATTTTTCAAGAATGCAGAATCTCTTGGCTTCAGTATCTAGGTGGAGACTGTCGATCTTGTAAGAGACAATGGTAGTGGCAATAACCATAGCAGCCAGCACTAGTATATCTACTTTTTCATAATTCCCTAGGGAGTCAGTGCAGTGGCTCTGCCCTCAGCTAGCCATATCTGTCCAGAGATCTGACTTTTGTTTTTTTCTGAAAATAATCACCTAGTTGCCTGCAATTTTGAATAGGAGAGAAGTTCTGGTGGTCTGCTTTTAATAATTAATTAATTAAATTGACAAGTAATAATCATATATATTTGTGGGGTACTATGTGATGTTTGGATATGTGTATACATTCTAGGAAGATTAAATCAAGCTAATTAACATATCCATCACCCCACCACCTTACCATTTGTTTGTGTGGTGAGCAGGTGTAAAATCTCTTTTGGCAACTTTGAAATATAAAATACATTATTATTAACTACTGTACTGTGTAACTATTTCATGCTGTGAAACAAGATCACTAAAATGAATTCCTTCTGTTTAACTGAAGGAATTTGGCCATCATCTCCCCATGTTTCATCCCCCTCGCTGCTCAGCCTTTGGAACTATTTCTCTGCTCTCTGTTTCTATGGGATCCACTTTTGTAGATTCTGCATAGAAGTGAGATTGTATAGTATTTGTCTTTTTGTGTTGGCAGGAAAGTAAATTAGTGCAGCTATTTTGGAAAACAGAATGAAAGTTCTTCAAAAAACTAAAAATAGAATTACCATATGATCCAGCAATCCCACTTGTGGGTATATATTCAAAGTAATTGAAATCAGTATGTTGGGATCTCTGCACTGCCGTGTTTATTGCAGCATTATTCACAACAGTCAAGACATGGAAGCAACCCAAGGGTTCATCAGTGGATGAATGGATAAAGAAAATGTGGTGAATACATAGAATGGAATACTATTCAGTCTTTTAAAAAAATGAAATTCTGCCATTTTTTGGCAATGGGGATGAACCTGGAGGTGTAACTGCTTTTTAAATAGAGTTTCAAGAAATCATCTTTTTAAAAATCTCACCTTTCTCCTTTCTCAGATTTCTACATCTTTGGGATTTTGCAGTATAAATTGGGTTGTTCTGAGCTTCCCTGTTGCTGGCTTAGGATTTGGCTTTCTCTGGCCTGCTAAATGGGCTAGCACACCTCTTTCTGAAATCCAGCTTTCAGAATACTACTGCTGTTTCCTTCTGTTGTCTTTGTCCGAAGAATTAATGCCTTTAAAAGGAAATGGCTTTATGATAATTTTAATGGAATTTCAGAAAAGAGCAGTGATAAATATGTGTGTTAAATCAATTAGCCATCTTCAGTCACACCTTGCTTTTGTTTTTAAGAAAGGTTTTAGGTTTCTTCCATCTCTATGTTTAGGGGCTATAACCAGACATAGGGATGGTTGTTTTGTACCTAACTTGACCAAGGGTTTGAATCAAGATAAGTTAATCAAAGCACATTTTCAAAGTGAATTGAGATTTTTGGATAAAAGTAGAGGTGAGATCAAATGTGTTGGAATAAAGCTTAGTTGGAGGATCTATTTGATGTAGGCACTCTATTGTATTTGATTGTTTATCTCATTCCTAATGAAAGCATTATAGACATTTGTTCCTATTTATAGGTTGAAGAAAGTGTGCTTGTGAATACCTTGTCTTTGTTGTTCATGTAAAGTAACTATAGAAATTGGGCATTTATCACATGATGATAAATAATTCTTTAGAAACTTTGTTTCAGAGTCTATTGAATGCTACATCCCACTTAGTTGCTGATAACAGTTGCACAAATGATATCACAATATGATCCATAGCACAGTGTTAAAGGATAATCAAGTCCAATGTTATTACCTCAGCCATTTTATAATTTTAAGTATCTCTCCCAGTATATTTAGAACCACAAGATCCTTGTAAATGGATTATTCCCATACATTTATTTGTTTACTAAAGGTTACATTTATCTTTTGTATTATTACTATTTTTTCCCCTGTAATATTATTTTACATATTACTCCTCAACTTACATCTTTTAATCCTTAGAACTTTTATAAGGTGTGTGACCCAATGATTTGATTTATAAAAATGCACATTGATATATCTAACAATTCATATTTTTATATAAAATTTATACTCATCTGCCAGAAACAGTGACAAGAGACAGATACATGAAATATTTAAATTCAGGACAACCATTAGGGAAGTTCTTGTGATATATTCCTAAGGTATTGTGATTATTAGCATTCATTAAATTTTCCCTAAAAATTTAACACCCATCCACCAAATAATTGTCACTAAGGAAAGGATTATTTACTAGCAAATCATACATATTTCGACACATCTGTATGGTTAAAGGATAAGAAAAAGCAAAATTTCTTTTGCTTTTAATTTAATTAATTTATTAGTTTCGATACTGCATTTCATGGAGCCTTGCGTGCTTCTGGGTCCCCATTAGTAGGAGACCAGGGGCCGGGCGCGGTGGCTCAAGCCTGTAATCCCAGCACTTTGGGAGGCCGAGACGGGCGGATCATGAGGTCAGGAGATCGAGACCATCCTGGCTAATACGGTGAAACCCCGTCTCTACTAAAAAAAATACAAAAAACTAGCCGGGCGTCGAGGCGGGCGCCTGTAGTCCCAGCTACTCCGGAGGCTGAGGCAGGAGAATGGCGTAAAACCCGGGAGGCGGAGCTTGCAGTGAGCTGAGATCCGTCCACTGCACTTCAGCCTGGGCGGCAGAGCAAGACTCCGTCTCAGAAAAAAAAAAAAAGTAGGAGACCAGGAGAGAGAAATGAGTGTGACTCTTAGTTCCCTCTGTCCCCTAGATCTGTTTTTCCCTGAGTATCCCTATCCCCGACACTAATTGAATTCAATATTTCAAGATTATGATAGAATAGAGAAGCCTAGCTCTTTGCAGATAGCAGACCTGTCCTGAAATATCCAAATGAATTCACAAATTCTGAGCTTCTTATCACTATTTGGCTATCAAGTTATACTAGCTGTATAAAATCTCTTCAAATTAGTGAGAATGGTTCTGGCCACCTCTTCACCCCCAGTCCGAGTTTCTCAGCAGTTCCTGGTTAAATATTCTACTCTACAAGGTTTCCTTCAGTATTCCCCAGTGACTCTGTGCCACACCTTTTAGGTGAAGAATAGCATGCTGATGATAGAGTACGATACTAGAACTCTTGACATGCATCATTTTCACCATGTTCTTTAGAAAGTGTCAGGATTTTAGTTTTTAGAAGAATATAGATGTAATAGTTTGCAGCATACATAAGTTGTAATATTCCAAAACATCCCACAAGACATTTTCTTTCTTTCTTTTATTCTGAAGCATTTTCTTTCCTGATAGCTACAGATGAACTCGAGGCCTTTTCTTATCCTGTAATGAAACGTTGAATTACACCCATACAGTTTAGCAGAACTAATGCTTACCCACTGGCTGAATAAATCAGGCTGTTTATATTTTCTTTAATACAAAAAGGAAATGATAATGAACTTGAGGATAAGGTTTTAAATGTATATAGTTATTATAGTATAACAGTGCTGCGAGGCTACTTGCTGACAATGGTAAGGGCAATTTTATCTCTTTATAAATAAAATTTAGAATTGAACATCTAAAACTGGAAAAAAATATTAAGAGTTTATTGAGTGTTTTGGGAGTTATATTAGATACAACAGTATTAAATAGTATGCAATAGAATGAGAGACTTGTTGTGCAGGTTTTAAATGTTGTAAGCTGATAAAGTCCCTTCCAAATAATAAAGGCAAATGCATATCAAGATAGAAATAGGTAGATATGAGTTAGGTTTTCAGAAGGAGAGCTGGGTCAAGATGCTGAATTATTCATGGCAGAAGTAGTGCTTGAAATATTTGAAAGGTGTACAGGAATAAGATAAATCAAAGATGGAGAGTATACTTTGGGGGTAGGAATGACACAAAGCAAAATTTGTTATGGGAATGTGTATGGTACATTCTGAGCACAGTGAAGCCTGCTTGATTAGATAAAAGGATATCAAATAGAGAAAAATTATGTTTGCAAAGGAATGTTGAGATTCAATTACAGAGGAATAGGATTCCAAGTTAAGAAATGCATGCTTTATTATGGTAGGTAGTTATTAAATTTTTATTTGTTTTGGTTTGATTTGTTTTGGTTGGACTTGGTGTTATCGTGATCATGATATTAAGTAATATGTGCAGTGTTTGGGAACAGCCATCTTGCCTGCAGAGGTGGAGAGTGGCTCTTGAGAGTGTCCACGGGAGATAAGAGGCTATAGAGACCTGTTAGTGGACTTTTAGGAAAGTACAGACAGAAGACAATATAGTCTGAACTACAGAGAAGACAGTGAGAATGAAAAGGAGTAAAAGCAGATTCAAGGAGAGTAATTAAAATAACCTGAAGATGGATTTTTTTTCAAGAAGAATATAGACGGGGGAAGGAACCAAAAATATTGCCTTTCTCTTTTCATGAGATGTATTTATTAATTATTCATTGAATTGATATGTCACTAAGTTAGGACTGATCAAATTCATTGACAATATTTTTTGAAGAAAAGCATTTAACGGTGTTTAAAATCTGTCATATATTAGGTTTTTATCATATAATGTTACTCTGTAAATATTTGTCTTCACTTGTTGTTTATTGTATTCACGCAGTAGACTATTAGTGCTTTTGATTGAATCGTTATGCTATCAAAACTCATGGTATAAAGCATGTTGCAGTTCTGCTGAGGCCTGGGTTTGAGTCTCACATTCCAGAGTCTCTTTGAAGGCTATGATTGGCCTAGTGGACAGGCCAGTATCTGTCTCTTTGGTGGTCATTTTTGGCTCAATATATGGGACATAATAATTTCCAAGTTGTTATTTTAAAAATTGAAAAAAAATATTTCTTTGTGGGGAAAAAACTGGCCTTGTAAAAGATGTTTACCTTGAGTTTGTTGAATCTTAAGGGGTCATTTAGCTTTCACAGCTATTCTTTAATTGTACCTCTTAAATTGTGTATTAGAGAAGAATTGTGAGCATTACGTTTCATTAATACTTCAGGATACACCCCTTAAGAAGCTCAAGGATCTTGTCTAAGTGTGTTCTGTTACCTAGAGCCTTCCTTTGGGTAGTTATCTGCCCTGTGGCAGCTGTGGTTTTAATTGCCATGCACTTTGTTGACTTACATAAGGTAATATTTCTAGTATTCAACTGTGTTCAAATATTTATTTGGTATCCATTTTATACAAAACACTATTGTAGACACTTCTGGAACAGGAAAAAATTGAATAAATGAGCCACTGACTATACCTTCAAGGAAATTATACCTTGTAGTGTCCAGAAATATACTATTCTATTCATTATTTCTGAAATAACTACATTTTGAACACTGTGGTTGTTCAGGTTGTTCATGACATGATAGAGAATAGAGTATTTTGTTGATTAAGATGAATCTGAGTCAGGTGAAATTTGATACATTATTATCCAAGAAAGAAACTATTATCTACCACTGAAAAACCAATTTCTCTGCCCAATTTCCAATCAGCCTGAAGCCAGTTTCATTTTGCATGGGTGATACAGGTGACAGAGGTGGATCATCCGGCAGCTTCATGTATATTCATACTTACCTGATAGGGTCAACACCTCTTAGTTTGGTTTGAAATCTCACTGGGAAATGTACTTCTTCCTTTGATAGATTTATCAGGTGATATAGTCCAACCATTCCTGAAACAATACATGAAAAAAATGTTAATAGTTACCATATCCCTGACCTTGAGGTATATATTGTCTGTTTCATAATAACAACAGGCAAAATTGCAAAACCCATTATTAAAGGGATGATTTGTGGGTTCATAGATGACGTATCTGTAAATACCACAGCCCTGCATGTTTTTACTAAATACAAGCCACGTAAGGATAACCTTCCTTTGACAGGGAGATGTGATAGGGATTGGAGCTCCAGCAAAGACTTCCCACATTTTTAATGTCTTTCTGGGTAGCTCTAGGGGCATCTTGGTGGATTAGCAACTGAATATATCATTTCATCCAAAAGTAGGTAGTAAATTAATTCCAGAGGGAAATTTATAGTAGTAATTTTCAGCGAGTAACCAGAGAGGTAAGTACTCAAAATAGTGAGATTCAAGGAATCAGAGATGTTTTGATTAGAAAAAGATAGTGAGAAGAGAATAACTGCCTTCAAATATTTGAAGAACTCTTTTGTAAAAGAAAAAAAAGGGACATATTCCAAAAGTGTATTTCCACAAGGAAATATTTAGGCTCAATAGAAGGCAAAAACTTTAGAGTAGCCAGAGCTCGCCAACAAATTCTATCATCTGAAGCACTCTGAGCTGCCTCAAAGGCTAGTAAATTCTCTCTCACTAGCTTGTGTGTTGTGAGCGTTTAGCAGGAATGCTCTAACTAGAAATTAAAACATAATGAGGCTGAACTTTAAGGTTTCTCCTTTCCCTGACATCATCACTTTCATAATTTTCTAGACATGCATCTGTTGAATATAGGTTGACCCCATCATCAAGGAAATTCCTCATTCCTTGTATTCTACTTGTCTAGTTTTTCTTTGGTCCATTTTATACACAAAGCTGGTTTGAAAAATGAGAGGGAAGTTTGGGCTTTTAGATGATCAGGATGGAAATGATAATCAGTTCCATATTCCTTATTCGTCAGTTCTTGATGGAACAATTTTGCAGTTTACCTAGTGTCTGGCTGAGAGGGCATTTAGGTAGAAAGAACCTGGCTATGATTTAGCAAAGATGAGGATAGTTCTTCCATATCATAAAAAGTAATCTGGGTTCCTGGCTAGCTGTGGTGGCAAATGCCTGTAATCCCAGCATTTTGGGAGGCTAAGGTGGATGGATTACCTGAGATTGGAAGCTAAAGACTAGCCTGGCCAATGTGGCAAAACCCCATCTCTACTAAAAATACAAAAATTAGCTAGGCGTGGTGGTGAGCACCTGTAGTTCCAGCTACATGGGAGGCTGAGGCATGAGCATGAGAATCACTTGAACCTGGGAGGCAGAGGCAGAGGTTGCAGTGAGCCAGGATCACACCATTGCACTCTAGCCTGCCTGGGTGACAGAGCAAGACTCTGTCCCCCCGCCCCAAAAAAAGAAAGAAAGAAAGAAATAACATGGGTTCTAGCCACCTCCTCCCTCACTTCAGAGGACTCTTTGATATAACCTTTGCAAAGCAACCTTAGGTTCTCTTATATTTGCCTTTGTTCCCGGAGACAGTAAAGACAACCAGGCCTTGGTGCAACTGGTGGATAATGAAACTTTTGCAAAATAAGGATTGCATTATGGTGCCTGGACATCCATTTTGGATTTCTGCTATGTACTTTGAGTCTGGCTACCCACTATAGACTTCCTGGAGGCCCAGATCTTCTGACTGTCAATTAGTGATAATGATTCTGGGCAAGATTTCTCCAAAGGCTAAACTGGAAGTTATATTTTCTGAGGTTGCTTCCAGAAAATCAATTCTATTCTATAAAGTCATTCCTCATATAAGTCCATTCCTCTAGGGAGGTCAACTCTAGCATGATTTCTTTAAGCATCAAATTAATATTTTACTTCTTAAAATGCAAAGTGTGTTTCTACTGAAAGTAGAGTTAGGCAAGTATTTGGAATATCCCTGGCTTGTTAAGAATTTCTCCGCAGCAAATATTACTCAACAGTATAAAGCAGATTTTAACCCTTGCTTTCTGGCAGAGCAATTGGACTTGGAATTTGCCTCTTTATTCAATCTGTATGTGACTTGACTTGTTAACTGCAAAAATAATATGTGATTTTTTTTATATCTGGTGATTTTGATTAGAAAATTTTTAAATTATGAAATTTCATGGGATAATTTTAATCCATTAAACTCTTCAATATGCAGAATTTCAATCCATTAAACTCTGCAATATGCATTAATATCCTGCACAATGCAACTGTTCACAGTGTATGTGTTAACTAGTGTTTAAAAGAGCTTGTATGTAATTGACTCACCAGTAAGTTGTAGTTTTATATTATTTAAATTCATCTTGTCTTCTTAATTATATTTATGAATATTGGATATGTTTTAAAATGCAAATTTTGATTATGAAGAATGGGTTTCTTTTGTTTTTCTTTTTCTCCCCTATACCCACTCTCCTTTACCCCATTATCCCAGCCTTTGGGAACCACCATTCTATTCTATGCTTCTATGATTTTTTTAGATTCCATATATAAATGAGATCGTGGAGGAGAATGCATTTCTTAATTGATTTGTACCCATGGTCCTCAAAGTGTGATGTGAGGACTAGCGCTAGTCTATAAGCTATTTGTTACTAGTCTTCAATGAGATATGTACAATAATTGTCAGCATGTAGAAACTTGTGTAGTAATTTTACATTTCCACAACAATGGCACAGAATTTTACAAAGGTTAATCAGTTCACAATAGACTGGAAGTTTGTTTTTTTAACTACTTTTCATCCCCGATAGTCTGGGAAGCCTTGTTTTACCTTTCAGATAGTAGTACCCAAAAAGGGGAAAGAGGCAGACACCACAAAAATACAAGCAGATGTTTGCAAAGGCAATACAGGCAAGCAAGTTTAGCTTAATGCTATAGAAGGCTCCTGATCCAAACATGGGAATCCAGGGATTTGTGGATCTTGGATAGGTCACCTACTCTCAGAATCCCTCTCTCCTTACCCAGTCTTACTGCCCCAAATCCCCAGCACTAATTTTTTAGACAAAAACAGTTGTGTATGGAAGGTACTGTTTAAAATACATGCGGTCTGCAATTGCCTATTGAGCCTCTGTCTCACCTTCAGATTCTTTGATGAGGTTGGCGTACAAAGCTCAGGACCCGAGGTACGTTCCGATCCAATGGATTCCTGTGGGGACTAGCCTCACACCTGGGACTGAGTGGAGTAAGTCTCACTGCTGCACACCCAGACTGCAGAACATGAGCCCTAAAGGCTGTGGGGACCTGCCCTTCCTCCCCACACTCTACCTCCAGGGCCCTCCCTTTCTCTGTAAAAAGCAATGCTGTATTATAGTCATACAGGATGGAAAAGGAAAATGATGAGAGGAAAGAGAAGAAACAGATAAAAGGGAAAGAGGAGCAGGGGAGAAAGCTAACTGTATGATGGAGAAGAGGGAACCAGTGAACTTGGGAACTGAGAGTATGTGAAATCATAGTTTAAAACCTTTAAGGTTTTGTCTTTTAACTCCGGCCACCTCTCAGCCACACACCTATGCTGAGATACTTGTGTGTGAGATTCTTTTTTTTTTCCTTTTTTTGTGTTTTCTTAATGCTAAATCAACGAAAATACTGTTTTAGCTTGAATTTTTGGTGTGAGCCAGTTATTGAAGTAAGCCTGATGTGTGTACACTATGAACTACTAAATTTACAGTATTAAAATAATCCCCAATATTGAGTGTAAATAAAGTATTGTTTACATTTTATGTAACTGCTAGTTTATGAGTACTCAAGACTTTGTACATTTTAACCAGGCCTATTTTTTTTTTTTTTCTTTTTTGAGATGGAGTCTCACTCTGTTGCCCAGGCTGGAGTGCAGTGGCATGGTCTCAGCCCACTGCAACCTCTGCCTGCCGGGTTCACCCATTCTCCTGCCTCAGCCTCTTGAGTAGCTGGGACTACAGGCACGTGCCACCACACCCGCCTAATTTTTTGTGTTTTTGGTAGAGACGGGGTTTCACCAAACCAGACCTATTTTTTTTTTTTTTTTTTTTTTTTTTTTTGAGATGGAGTCTTGCTCTGTCGCCCAGGCTGGAGTGCAGTGGCGCGATCTCAGCTCACTGCAAGCTCCGCCTCCCAGGTTCCCACCATTCTCCTGCCTCAGCCTCCCAAGTGGCTGGGACTACAGGCGCCCGCCACCTCGCCCAGCTAGATTTTTGTATTTTTAGTAGAGACGGGGTTTCACCGTGTTAGGCAGGATGGTCTCGATCTCCTGACCTCGTGATCCACCCGTCTCGGCCTCCCAAAGTGCTGGGATTACAGGCTTGAGCCATCGCGCCCGGTCCAAACCAGACCTATTTTTAATTGAATATTGAAAAACTAGATACTCAAACTTTTCATTACATACATTGAGTTACAAACTTAACAAAGCACCCCATCTTCTTCCTTGCATTTTTACCATCACACTTCGTATTTCATACCATGGGCATGAGAGGCACCTGTTGATACCCAGACAAGAGAACTTTGAATGTGTCCACTGTAATAGTGCGCACTGATCCTGTTGATCCCTGTGGTCTTTGAGGTGAAGTGTGTGTTTCACCAGTCATTCATTTATTTTGTCTGTACATATGTCATTTTAGGTTAGCTCTCTGTTGTCAATATTTCTGGCATATATATTTGATTCGCTCTCACTGGAGAGTTTTGTCTGTGGATATCTTGGACAATTATAGTTATCATTTCATGCTTTATAGGGTTTTTGTTTTCTGTGTGAACATCACCCACTACCACCATAATTACAATGGTATTTATTGAGCAAACCTCTGTAAATTGGGTAGACATTTTCTCATATGTCATAGATCCATGGGTTTGATATAAAAAAGGGCCAGGCAGAGGGAGCTAATATTTATTGTATATTTATTGTGTACTCACCATGTTATGGGCTATGGTACTGAACCTTTCTAACAACACTGTTAGGCTGGGATTTGTATCTTAATTTTTCAAATGAGAAAATTGGATCTCATAGATTTAAGCTACTAGCCCCAGAGAAAGAATGAGGCTGAAATTCAAATCTAGATCTTTGGGCTTCTGGAATTACTATTCTTTACGTGGTCTCACCACCTGTATGCTTTCAAGCATACTTAAAATGTTTCTGTGATTCATTTACCTGTATTAATGCTTTGTGTGGTTTTAGTTTTTAACATTTTTTGGATAATTATGACAGCTTGATCACATATCCAGATAACATTGCATATGAAGCATTTAAAGATCAGTAATAAATATAAAATTTAAGGAAGTTCCATGAGGCGATAGAAACCGTTCCAAAATGAAAACAGGAGAGGTCTATATTTTAGGTTCAGGTCAGCACCAAGCTGTAAATATAAATTTTGAATATTTTATTTATGTATAAAATGAGAAAGCAGAGATACATGATTTCTAAGGTTGAGCTTTAAAATTATATGTCTTTATGGTCTGAAAAATGTTCTTGAACTATTTTAATTTTGCCTGTTATCCAAAAATTTCTTTTTAAAAGAAATTCTGTTTTCTCTGATTTTATGTTTGAATTAAGAAGAAGAAAATCAATTTGGCCCGATTACAGAACTTAATTATATTAGATTGGTGCAAACGTAACTGTGAAAACAGCAATTGCTTTTGCATCAACCTAATGATATCAGCAACAGCCAAACACTATTAGCAATAACAATTTGCCTAGTTTTAAAATCGTGTGTTATCTTTAACTGTGCAACTCTGCAAAATTGTTGAGTGGTTGTTCCCATTTCACAGTTAAATAAATTAAGGCTCAAATAAGTTAATATGATTGGTGTCAGAAGAGCTACTACAGGTGGGATTTGAGTTTATACTCAGTTTTCCCTGCATTCCAAGCCCATTGTCCTTACATCATTCCAAAGGCAAGTCCCAGCCCAGCAGTCTTTGAACATCCCAAGTAGGAAGGGTATGTGGTTTAAGGGACTGGTTGCCACTTCCCTGATGAAAGCTGTGTCCTTGCTCTGCAGCTCAGGATTAGACACTACCAGATGTGATATACAGAGGGGAACAAGGTGAGCTCTTCCTCTTTTCCCCCATGGGAAAAGACATGGGACCCATTGGTGGAATGAAATAACCCAGCCCAATGGCTTAAATCCTATTTTATGTTACAAATGTAGGTAGCATTACTGAAAAAAGAGAGATTTAGAATAAATGCGCCAAGGTTTTACTTTCAAAGATAAGTAGAAATTTGAATGAGTTTGCTAAGAGGAATTTTAGAATGGACATATAAATAGGGCCTAATAGTTATTTGGATGAGATTGCGGATTGCATGGATCCTTAATAAGTTATACATTTACACTTGGTGTATTTGTTTGATGTTTGCCAGAGGCGGGAGCAGAGTTAGCGTTATCTCCTTGATGGACACCAATCTTCCTCCCCAATGGATAATAACAACAATGAAAATAATGACTACATTACTGACAGGCTATTCTCTGCCAGCCATGATGTTAGGTGCTTTGCACTTATTACTTCTTTTGATTCTCCTGACAGCCATACTAGGGAAGAACACTATTATCTTTGTTTTACAGAGGAGGAGGCAGAGGCTCTAAAAAATTAAATGCCTTGTCCAAAGTCACATGGAGTTGCACAATTTAGGCTGGACTGCTCAGAGCCAATATTTCTCCTCTCTCTCTCTCTCTTTAACTTTTTATTTGGAAATAATTTTAAATTTACAAAAAATTGCAAAAAAAGTACAAAGAATGATAGATGCTTTACTCAGATTTGCCTGTTAACATTTTGCCCTGTTTCTGACCCCACACCCTCCTGTTACACTGCAGCCTTGCAAAGAGAGGCCATCATTTATTTTTAGTGTCCTGGATTTGGTTGATCTCATGATCAGCCCAGTCTGGCTCACCTTGTTCAATGCCCTAGTGAAATTCTATGCTTCAAATATATTTGAAATAGAAGAATTGATGTCACATTGTAGTTATATGAAGACTATACATCAGATGAATGCATAAATCTAATGATTACATTGGGTGGAGAAATGACTACCTTTTACAAATTGTCCCTCTAAAATGTTTTGGGGTTTGCTGATTATTTTCGAAAGAATGTTGACAGAGGCCTGGCAGTAATAAATAACACATCTTGTGTTATTTTTCCTTGCAGATATTTCCTTTTTGGGTGACTTTTTTTTCCGTTTAAGGTTTATTTACCCAATTGTTGAAATCAAAATTAAATGCAAGTCACAGTTCTTTGAATTATCAAAGGATATGCCCAGAAGAGGGCAGACTTGCATGCTGCAACCGTTTCCTGCGTAATTGAGCGATCTGCATGCTGATGTTATAGAATGGCAATGAAGAGAGATTTAATAATAAATAAAATGAAAGGCTTATGCTTATTTGGTACAGGATTTCTAACAAGACATCAGAGTCAAAGAGGCTTAAAAGAACAATGTACTCTATTTAGTGTGTTCTAAATGCAAAGAAAAACATATTCGTTTGATTCTATTTTTTTTCTTCTGAGGCAGTACTCGTTTTCTCAGTATTTCTGAGTTTTTTTTTTAATTTTTTTTTTTTTCCATGCTGGGATTTTTTTTCCTCTGTTAAATAGTCACCCAGTGAATTTTCAGTGGTGAATGCTTTTGAATGCCTTATAAAGGTACAAAGTTTATCTACAGTTTACAATATTATTTAATTTTTACACCTTTGAAAGGAGGAATGGTGAAAATCCCTTATTTATGCCCCTACTTCCTTGTATGTGCCCTATGGGAACGGAGTTACATACAACCCACCCCCTTTACCTCCTCTTGCCTCTTGCCTGCAACCGGCATCCTCTGGCCCTTCGAGTAGCACCATCTAGTGGCTGTTTCTGGAAATACCAGGAGTCCATTGTTTTTATTTTTTTATTTTTTATTTTTTATTTTTTTTTCTAGCATCTTTCAACTCACCTCAGTTGTAGACTGGCTTAATTAAAGTTGTCTAAGGAAGCTTCTTTCTTTTGGATACTGGCATAACCATTTACCTTACCTTAATCCATCATTTCTCACCTTAACCCATCTTGCCTCATTATATTAGATAAGTTTCAGTCTTTCCAGGGGTAGAAGTCTAAAATTTATACAGTTGGGGGACTCTAGTTAAAAAACAAACAAACAAACAAACAAAAAGCCGAAATCATGAATAAACAACAGATACCAGGATTTAGAAGAGGGCTGGGCAGATGAAGAGTCCTGAAACTTAAAGTCTCTTAGCTTTTTCTCTTATCTCCTCCCCACACTCACCTTTCTTTTGTTTTCTGTCATGTTATATGACCTAAGTAAGCCATGAAAGAGCCACTTGTCTTATCCTGTTTGCTAAGTATTGACGTGAAGGTAGTTTCCATTAGTTTGTGATGAAATTAGACCTAGAAAATAATGCCATTGACCTCTAGATGTCTTTTCATGACCTCTTCCTCCCTTCTCCTTATTAAATCCTGCTCCCAATGGAAAACAAATGTTCATAAAAAGTATATAGAGGTTTCTTATTCAACTTGTTGTCATTTCTACTTAATTATCAACATCATAATAGTATTTGGTAGTACTTTGCTTTAAACATCAATTTTTGTTTCAAATGTAAGTCAGTTCACTTATATTCTAAGTTAGGGTATTCTGGCCTGGCTAGAAAAACTAACGGCCACATATAGCACTTTTATAAAGGAAACTACTATCAGTGTTCCAAATAACAAGTTCAGAAATGAAATTTGAGAAAACAACCTGCTCATAAGATGCGGCCAGTCTACACAACCTGGAAGACAATCCGTTGTTTCACTTAACATTCTGCATGTAGCATCTGCAAACTTCAGGCTTATGTCTTCACTCATGATTTCTTGACATATCTGCACATACTCCTCATTATTTCATATTTCTCTAAATTTTCTCACTTTTAAAATCATCTGTATTTACAAGGTTAATGGTATATTACTATGCCTTCAAAGGAACATTAGTATCATTTGTCATAATTAGAAGATAACCACAGAAAAAAATACAATGACATGAAAATGAAATTAAATACTGAGAAGATACTGAAGCCTGCCGAGAGCCCTGTTCCCTCTATTAAAAAGGAAGATTAGAACAGGCTGGAGAGGCTTAAAGTAAAAGAAATGAAGACTGTATTCTAAAGCTAATCAGAAGACTGAAAAGACGATTAAAAGAAGCCTACATTTCTTTCTAAGTAATTCTGTGGTACTTAATGTCCCATCCTGGTTCTATCTAAAATAGTCTTTGAGAAACACTGATGAAGAAAGTTTTTGTTTTTATTCTTGTAGACATTCCACATGCCTTTTGAGATTCATTCTATTAACCTTTTATAGGATGGGATTAATCATGATGTGTTGAGGCAGACATTTTTTAAAATCTATGTTACTCAGATTTGATTGGTGTGACACTAACTTCCCATGGCTATTTTAAGTGTTAAATTAGAAAACACATGTAAAAAGCCTAGAACAGTGGTTTTCCCTCAAAAATGGCAGTGCCCTCAAATCTGCTCCTGTCTCCCAACCAAGGAGGAGCTGAGAAGGAAGGGAGGAGGGGAGAACCAGCTCACTGTCATCTATTTCATTGTGTAAAGCAAATGAGCCCTTTGTTTTTATAGATATATAATAGTATGAATGAACATATATACTGTAGAGCTTGATTTGTAGAACAGAATTAGGATCATCATTGTATGATTTTTTTCACAGTTTCAGAAAATGGAGTATCAGAAACAGTGATGAAGATGTATTTGGATTGACATTCTAATTAAAGATATTTCTCAGTATAACATTTATACATATGAGTAGATTCACAATTTAGAAAATTTTAAGATTCTTTCTTGTATGTGTGTGTGTGCCTGTGTGTGTTGGAGGGATTTGTAGCTGTCAGAAAATATTATTATCCAACATTTTTAGAGAGTGAACCGAATTGTAAGAACAGCGAGCGATCTGTTTGCATTATGCACTTAAATTATGACTAAAATCACAGACATAAAATCAGAGTAGGCACTTTTTGCAAAAAGACAAAGCATTTGTTCTTCAAATGAGATGGAGGTGGCTCCAAAGAGATTGCCATAGCTTTAAATGGCACTTGCCATTTTTTTTAAAGTATTATCTAGAATACCTTAGGGCACAATGTGTAGTAATGTAGTTACTACAAGGTTGTTTGATTCATTGCCAAATAGTGCTCAGAATTCAGAGATCAGATAAATTAGATTTTAATTGGGTTTTAAAGCTAAGCTGAATAGGTAGATAAGGTAGAATTGGTCAGAAACATACTAATGTAATAAAACCTTTGGTTCTCTGAGGCTCTTACATGAAAGACCAGGCAGCTATCACTGACAGACGATGCCATGGAGTGGTCCTGAAAGATCAATATTAACAGGTGGAGTGTGCACTGGGTTCCAACATAATCATGTTACCTGGAGCCATGGAAAAAGAGAGACCTGACCTGAACTCTCACTTGTATTATAGAATTTTGAATACAAAATGAAATGGAGTTTTACCAGCCTAGTAGGACTCTCAAACACAGAGTTTATTATTGTTTTGTTAGCAGTTTTTAAAGAAATATTCAAGGCACAGCACCAAGTTGTTTATGTCTGAGTGTGTTGAGTGCCTGATTGTGTAGACATGGGTAGCTGAAGTAGCTTGTAGCATCTGACTCCAAATTGAGACTTGTGACTTTTTAGACTTAACTTTCTGTATAAGTCTGTTATTTTCCATCCCTCTGTCCATTACTACAGTATTTACCTGTTTACATTGGAATAAATATATTCAAATGTCTGTTATTTTAAAATGTTTATAAAATACATACACTGAACTCATTTTGTTTTCTGTAGTCTTAAAATGAGTTTTTTCCTTAATATTTATAGATCTTTTTTAAAAAGGCTGTAGAAATCTTTTACTTTCTCTCCCAAAATGCTGTTTCCTTTGGGAATTTTATTTTTATTTTGGTTGTTTGTTTTCCCTTTTTGTAATATCCTAATTTTTTAAATTCTACAATTAGCCATTTGTCTATAAACTCAATTAGAAAACTCTTAGAACTAAAAGTTTAGCAATAAGTCTAGATACAGGTAAACATCAATGAATGATCTTATATGTCAGCAATAATCAATTATAAAATATAAAGAAATAAAATTCCTGCTCACAGAATTGCAAAGCCATGATTTTCTTAAAAACACATGGACCTGGCTGGGTGCCATAACCCACGTCTCTAATCCCAGCACCTTGGGAAGCTGAGGTGGGCAGATCACCTGACATCAGGAGTTCGAGACCAGCTTGACCAACATGGAGAAAGCTCGTCTCTACTAAAAATACAAAATTAGCTGGACGTGGTGGCACATGCCTGTAATCTAAGCTACTTGGGAGGCTGAGGCAGGAGAATTGCTTGAACCTGGGAGGCAGAGGTTGCAGTGAGCCGAGATTGCGCCATTCTGTCTCAAAACAAAACAAAAACAAACAAACAAACAAGAAACCGACATGGACCCTACTAATTTGTCTAAAATATTTTTAAGAAAAGTTAATATTGAATCTTTTGTTTTCTTTTTATAAATTAGTGTTGGAATATACTTTGTATTGTTTTAGTATTTAGGAGCAGGAGCTTATAAAATCCAAGAACAAGTTTATATGCAAAGAAAATAAGAAAATGAAAAGACAATCTTTTAAAAAAATTTTCTGCAGACTTTCTGATGGGAAGATTTTGTTTTGTTGTGTTTTTAAAGATAATTGCAAAATGCTTATTATACATGTGAAATTGCAGATAAATACCCATTTGATCTTTAGCATTAATTTTTGCTTGGGAATACCCATTGCTGCTATTATAAATCTTTCACCCCATCCTCACTTCTTCTATCCCTGTTCTTCCTCTGCCTAGCAACCTGAAAAAAGCAAGCCTTCTAGCAAGCAGCAGATGAAGGTTGCCATGAAAACTGTGAATCAGTCAGGACCCAGGCATCCATGTGTAGGGGGAGCTGTCAGCAACCTCTGTCTCTGATGTTGTTCCTTTTTCCTGTGGCACATTTCTGTTTGTGTGCTCAAGGGGTCTATAGTGCAGATGCAACCTACGGACCATCATAGCTTAGCCTAGCCTACCTTAAATGTGTTCGGCGCACTTACATTAGCCTATAGTTGGGCAAAATCATCTAATACAGAGGCTATTTTGTAATAAAAGGTTAACTATCTCATGTAACTTATTGAATATTACATGAAAAAAGAAACAGAATGGTTGTATGGCTACTCAACAATGGATTTCTACTGAATGCATATTGCTTTCTCACCATCAAAATGTTGAAAAATTCTAAGTGGAACCATTGTAAGTCGAGGACCATGCATAGTGCTTTATCTCAAAGGAGTGATCTTTATAGCATGAATTTCAGAAGCCACAGGAAGCCTACTGAGGAACTGGTAGTCTTGAGCTTCTGCATTTCTAATCAGCTCTGTGGCTGCCAGGTCCAACTTATGTGGATTCTGCAGATCCCAGCATTGCTCTCATGTTTGACTTTTATTCCCACGTTCCTTTGCACCATTACTGAAAACTTAACATCCTCAACTTTGCTAGCCTGTTTCTCAGAAATAGCTTTTATTTCCCCATAGCTTATATTTGAATGTTAACCTTTCAATGTGGTCTTCTACTCATTTATTTTGACTGGTCTGTTCTTAACTCTACTATTTCAGAACAGTTTGCATCAATCTGGAATCTGGCCACGCCCTCTCTTATTCCTGTACTGCTCCAGTTAGGCGGAGTACTCCAGCAGCAACCTTTCTGGTGTTCCGGGCAGTCGATTGCATTCTGAGACCTTGTAATGGTACACCTAGACAGATACTTCATGATAAACATGATGCCTTAATCTCATTAATGGTATTGCCCCACAAGTAGCAGGAATCTCCACTGAGTTAGATTTCTATAGGTCAGCTAGCAGTGAGTGCTGGATGATATCTGTCTCTAAACCACACTAGTGTAGAACAAAGACAGAAAACTACTTTTTTTTCTTTTTTTTTTTTCTGAAATAGAGTCTCACTCTGTCACCCAGCCTGGAGTGCAGTGACAACATCTCAGCTCATTGCAACCTCCACCTCCCAGGTTCAAGCGATTCTCCTGCATCGGCCTCCTAAGTAGCTGGGATTACAGGCATCCACTACCATGCCTGGCTCATTTTTGCATTTGCAGTAGAGATGGAGTGTCACCATGCTGGGCAGACTGGTCTCAAACTCCTGACCTCAAGTGATCTCCTCACCTCAACCTCCCAAAATGCTGGGATTACAGGCGTGAGCCACTACACCCAGCTCAGAAAACTATTTTTTAAAAGATCTGTAGAAATTCTTAGAGATACTACAATCCAACTTCTCATATTGCAATTAAATATAATAATAATAATAACAACAACAACCATAACATCATGTTGGCATTAGGTCCAAGCATAAGTCGTTTATGGCGTAAGCTCCACGCATAAGTGCTTTATATCTACCAGCTTATTTAATCATCACCCCAACAGGATGGGGAGGGACCATTATTAATCAAATCTTGCAGTTGAGGGCATTGAGCATTAGAGAGGGTATTTTTCTTGCCTGGGAGGTTACAGCCAGCAGGTGCCTATGCCAGGAATCAGGTCCATGCAGACTGATTCTAGATGACTGGACAAACCAGGAAGCTGAGAGCCAGGAAGGCAGTGGTTTGCTCAAAGCCACACATCTGGCACATATTGTAGATGGCAGAGATGATCAAGTTGCCAGATCCATGGCTCCCAGACCAGTGTGTGGCTGCCCATCATGCCTCTCTTAGTGATATTTTAGATTCTATTTTGATAAGAGATTGTTCTCATTTATAGGAGACACAAAGAAAACAAAAGGGAAAACATTATTGTAATAGGTAGTACTGAAAGCAGCAGAAATAAAATATAGTGAACCCTGAATCCTAAAAGTTTGAATCTACCAGGCTAGGTACTCTGATGGTAGGAACAGTGTACCAAATGGGGGGGTCTTGCCAATAATATTCCGGTAATATCTGCCATTTATTGTTCTTATAAGCTAAGGGACAACTTACCCAAGAGGCACAGTTGCTGTATCCCCAGTAAGTGGTGGTGTCAGAATTAATTAGGACCCCTATCTTTCTGGCAACAAATCTCTTTTGTGTTCCACAAAATTTTTCCTACATCCTATTCTTGCATGCAGGAAAATTATATGAGATGCAATGTAGAAATGAAAAACCCTACATGGACTGGTACGTTTGACACATTGAGAATAAGAAGTTCCACTGATGAATGCTAATCTTCATGGAATCCTAACTTAAGAGAAGTCAGCAGGGTGTGGTGGCTCATGCCTGTAATCCCAGCACTTTGGGAGGCCAAGGCGGGTGGATATCACTTGAGATGAGGAGTTCGAGACCAGCCTGGCCAACGTGGTGAAACTCCATCTCTACTAAAAATACAAAAAATAGCCAGGCGTGGTGGCACATGCCTGTAATCCCAGCTACTAGGTAGGCTGAGGCAGGAGAATCGCTTGAACCTGTGGGGTGGAGGTTGCAGTAAGCCGAGATCATGCCATTGTACTTCAGCATGGGCAACAAGAGAAACTCCATCTCAAAAACAAAAACAAACAAACAAAAAAAAGAAGTTATTCAGAACACTTAGTTCATAAAACAACTTTGCAGAATGCAGAAGAGAAAGTTAAAAAGAAAGAGCATGGATTTTCTAGCAAACTCACCCCACAGGAGAGGAATCAGTTAAGAATTGGATTCAGTTACTAACGGAGACCCGAGTACCAATGGCTTCAAAAAGATGAGTGTTTGTATATCATGTTGAAAAAAAGGAAGTCCACAGGCAAACATGGTCCTGGTGACTCTGAGATATCATCAGTATCCTAGGTTCCTTCCATATTTCAGCACTGACATCCATAGTGATGACTCCATTCTCAAGGTTGTCTCATAGACCTAGGTTCAGTCTTCTTATCTCCATTCCAGACAGGAAAAGCAAGAGAGCGCTCGCCAGCTCAGCACTTGCCCTTTAAAGTTTTCCCAAAGCACCATGTGATTCCCTCCCAGCTCATTGCTAGTTCTTTTCCATGAAGAAAGCTGGACATATAGAGAGGCGTAGTAGTATTTCTACCTGAGCACATTGTTACCTCCAAAAATATAAAGGCTTTATAGATAAAAGAGTGCCTGAAAATGAACACTGTTTAAGCAAATGATAGCCTTTGCCACAAGGCATGGGAAGATCCTAAAAATTGTCCAAAAATTAACAGTAACCAAAATTGATAATTCTGCTGTAATTGATCTATGACATGCTTAAAGATATGCAATAAAATATATAATCATAGTGTATTAGTTCTGGTATAATCCATGTAGATATAATATACTTAAGGACTGGAGATTCTTGAGAATGAGTTCACCCATTAATTAATATGCCAATTTTTCTTTCTTTGTGTCTGCTTCTAAATAAGAATGCCACAGCCTGAAATTGCCTAAAATAAAAGAAACAAAAAACTTACAGGGAAATGAACAAAGGAGGATTTTGAAATAATCTCACAGTCATTATTTATTGAAAGCCTCTTAGGTGCCAGGCATTGGGCTAGGTATTGGGGGATGGAAGGGTGGGAACTAGACAAGCACAGACCTTAAAACCTTCACAGTCTAATCATTTAATTAAAAAACCTTACCCTAATGTCTTGAAACAACCCACTAGATGTAGCCGATGTTTTTGGATGAAAATGTTTTGTTTTCTTTACATTGTAAAAACAAGGAACCATATACTTTGTTCATTCAGTAAACAAGTCATATATATGTACCCAACTTTAAAGTGATGACTCGGATATTCAGAAAAAAAAAAGTTTGGACTTCTAGGAGTTTACTCAAACACAATGTTTGTCCTTTCACTTATACCTCAGTGAGCTGTCAAATGGTCAGATAGGCCCCTACGTCACTCCAGTATAATGGGGACTGCAAATACTAGGTCATGGTACAGAAATCAGTGACCACAAAGTACAATGCAGTGTGGGGTGGGGTGGGGTGGGGGTGGGAACCTGGAAATCTAAGCTTGAAAGTGATTGCAACAAAAGTTTTAGCATAAGGAAATCCATGAGTGCATATTTGAAATATACCAACATCTAAGCACATGAGGAGAATCCTAGAGTAGGAGAGTAAAACACTTCAAATTGTATGCATTAATCATAAGAAACTGTCATATTCAATAAGTAGAGAAGGAGAAAAAGGGCTCACACAGTGTCCTCCATACACAATGACAGCATTGTTTTAAACATTTCATTAAGCCTGTTAAGATTCATTAAAGACAGTTTATGAACACATGTTTTATACAAGTTCTTTGTGTTTCAAGTATCAACATTTGTTTGCAGGAATATACATTGCCATTCTCAGAAGGGCAAAAATGAGAGTACTTAATATTTTTATTTACCTTTTCTCATAAATAAGTTTATTGTTTGGTTGTTGTTTTTTTGTTTTGTTTTGTCTTTTGAGACAGGGTCTCACTCTGTCACCCAGGCTGGAGTGCAGTGGCACCACCACGGTTCACTGCAGCTTTGACCTCCTGGGTTCAAGCAGTCCTCCCACTTCAGTCTCCCAAGTAGCTGGGAGTACAGGCATGCACCACCACACCTGGATAGTTTTTTATTTTTGTAGAGACAGTGTATTGCTGTGTTGCCCAGGCTGGTCTTAAATTCCTGGGCTCAAGCAATCCTTCCGCCTTGGCCTCCCAAAGTGCTGAGATAACAGGAGTGAGCTATTGAGCTTTGCTGTTGTTTGTTTTTTAAATCATTTGAATCTTAAAGATAATAATACTGCCTGCATTGGCATGTATAAAATTAATCAGAGCAGAAAAAGAATACTATATCTCATCACTCAAACAAAACTGCTTTTAACATTTGATATAAATATTTCCATTATTTTTCTGTGCAAAGGTTTTAATGTTCTTTTCCTGCCTAGTTAGCATCCTGTGTATTCATTGACCAATGTGTTTAATTCTCTCCTTTTTAATAGACATGACCATTTAACTGTCTATTTGAATTCAGCAAAGCACTAGGTTTTTGACTTATTTGTTAAATTATATCCATTTACTTCAGTAACTGCCATATGTCAAATATCATGCTAGATCCTGGAGATGAATTGTAAAATAAGTCACAAGCCATACCCGCTGAGATTCTAGAGAAATTAATTTATTCAGCAGATATTTAGTTCAGTATCCATTATGTCCTCATAAAGTATGGGGCACCAAGAATCCAATGGTCAAGACAGTCTATTAGGGGAGGCTCCCAAGTGCTTCAGTGTTCATTTTATTGTGTCATGCTTGCTAAGACAGAGCTGCACACACAGTGCTATGGGAGCAGAAAACATGGGGTTACTAAATCAGAGCTAGTGAATTAGGGGTGAAATAATTCAAGGAGAAGGTAATGGTTTGGCTAATTTTTGAAGGAGTTACATGCAAAGGTAAGAAAGAGTATTCTAGGCAGAAGGAAGTACATGGCAAAAGAAGGAAATTAAAAAATAATACCTCAATAGAATGGTCAGAGCCCTCTGCATCCATCAAGTCTAATGCCCTCCCCTCCCAGGGGAGAGAACTGAGGCCCAGAGAGGTTAATGTGCTCAACATCAAATAATTAATGAAAGCCAAAAATGGGAACTAAAGCCATGTCTCTTGACTCTATCAGACTGGGAGCTGTTGCCAGGAACAAAAGCTAAATTAAGCCTCCTTATTCCATTTCATATTTAACACCAAGCAAGAATAATGATCTACACCTCACAATGATAAAAATATTTGGAGACCCTTTGGCTCACTGTGTTACTTACACTGAGAACTGAACTGAGAGTCTATTACTTTGAACTGAACACTGAGTCATTACTTTGCCCCATGAAGGAGATTTTTCAAGTGGTATTTTTCTTAAAGTTGAATATCAAAGTATATATCTGAATGATAGAAATGCCTGGTATAGTCCAATATTAAACACAACAAAATTTCAATTAGCCAAATAAAAATGTCACAGCCCTTCATTATAATTTAATCTTGCTTTTCCTTTCAGAGAGGAAATCATATGAACGAGGCATGTTATCAGACAACAAGCTGAAGACATGCCAGACACTGTGTTCTGAGCCCCCACAGTGGGCTACCTGATATGTTAGCCCACCAGTAAGAGGGGTGCCCACTGGGAGCGTATAGTTGAAGTGAATTGACAGAGATTTATTTCAGAAAGTCACTTTCAGAGTCAGCACAATGAGCCAAAGCTTCTGTTGTTCTACAAAAGCACAAAAACTATTTACAGCAATAGCCCTCAGGTGTGGAAGAGACCAGCCCCCGAGAAGGAGACAGACATCGTTATGTTCTGCTGATCCAAAGATAAAGGGACTAATTTAGATGAAAATAATCAACTATCCAGAATTACATACACTAAAAATTGTTGTATTAAGTCTCTGGCATATATAAATTATATTTTCACAGTGGTTATATTATCTCAGGTCTTAAAGTACTGCCTTGTTACACTTTAAATCCTATATAAGCGGATGTAACTTTCAAACTTCTGGGATAATATTTAGTATGTTAAAATAAATTGCAATAATTCAGGAAAACGTTTACTATCAATTCCAGTGGAAAATCTGACTCAATGAGCTTATTTTTTTCACTAAAGCTCTTTATTCATGTTTATTAGAGAGGTTTTTGTTCTATTAGGACATATAACACATAGATGGGTCACATATCCTAGCTAAGTCTTCATAGATTGTGTGTCCAGTTGGGTCTAGAAGATTCATTTTCCTGAAATTGAGGGTTGGAATGCTTATTTGTTTTCTAATTTTTTAAAAAATACATTACATTGTAATGATGCAAAGTAGCGCTAATGTAACAGACAGTATTATAAGGTAATAGCCTTTCTTATAAAGTAGTAGACACAGAAACAAAACCAAAAAAATACCTAGGATTTGCACTGCCATTGAACAGATAAACCATTAGATTGGTTTCAGGTGCAAGTTCCTTTTAGTCAAATAAGTTACTACAGTAAGCATTTGTCAGATGTTTGCTATTTGTCATGCTATTGTTATTAAAATAAGTATTTTCCATGTACTGGGTGCAGGGAGATGAGGATGTATTAAGGTTTTATAGGATACACACTCTGTTCCCTGAGTCTGTAGTAGTTCAGCACCTAGAAGATGAGTGCACATAGGCCGTATCATGAAGTGATATAAGTGCCCCCAAAGAACGGGGAAAGGAGAGGTAAAGAGGACTAAAAGAGGGTTATGAAAGAGGTGGGGCTTGCTATGGACATAAAGAGGCAGGTTTGATAAGGTGGTAATAAATGAAGACAGGGCATTTGAAAAGAAGGCAGCAACCCAGGGGACTGTTGGCAACAGTGACCACAGATCACTTACATGACTGAAGTGCCCAGTGTTCCTGTCCCTGCCCTGCAGGAAAGGTCTGGCTAAGTCTTGTGGTAGTGTCCACAGTTCCCTCATCACACAGCAGAATGCCTTATGCACACTAGCAGCTCAACGCATGTTTGCTAGGTGAATAAAAGGAAGAGGAGTTATGGTTATTTCCATAGCCATTAAGGAGTTGTTTATTCAACAATGAGTGAGATCCCTATGGAAACCAGTCCTGCCCTGTATTGCATTCATCTTCCCTAGCACAGAGCTGTGTACAAAGGATGGATGCTCACAGTACATCCATGGATGCCGGCTGGTATATCTCAGTGTGTCACATCAAATTCTCCTAAATCATGAAATTAAAATGTTGATATTTCTTGCATTGAAGTGTGACTGAGAGGAAAACTATGTCATTATGATGGCAGTATATCCTAATTGCTAACAATAGGCTTCATGACTTAGATTCCTCATCTATAAAATGGGAATAATGATAGTACCTACCTCATAGTTGTGAGAATTAAATGGATTAATGACAATGAAGTGCTGCAGACAGTGCATGGTGCATAGCATTATTATGATTTTTGTTTTGTTAAAAGAGAAGGTATTGATGTGAGAGAACTAAACTCTGACAATTAGTTAGAAGAAAAAGGAGACAATGTATCTAAGAGCACAGTCCATGTCTATTCCAGGAAAATATTAATGACTGTTCAACCTGTTAAATTTATCCTGTCAGCCTGATAATCCCTATCATATTGTTTATAAATATGAGCCATGGAAGTTGGAGATGTTTATCTGAACAAGAAAGATGTTACATAAACTTTCAAATGCTGGTGCATTTGAAATTAAACACAGTTTAAGAATCTTTGCTTAGCATTCCAAGTCTCAATAGGATAATCATTTATATTTCGTATTGTAAGCAGCGAGTATGTTATGACCCTCAAGGCCTTGTTTAGATTTGATGAGGGAATAACATGAGTAGGATTACTGCCTCTATAATTAAGTAAATGTCTTTCATATTTGAAAATACTTCAAATGAAACAGGAAAGTTCCAGACTGATTGTTTTATGCAGAAAATGTTAACTTTGTACATATGTGGAAGACCATTTTAACTTTCAGAACTGGTATTTAGATTTGCTCAGATTTCAAGAAAATGGGGTTCATTTTAAAAATGAGGAGATGCCTGGCAAAGTGGCTTATCCCTATAATCCCAGTACTTTAGGAGGCTAAGGCAGGAGGATCACTTGAGCCCAGGGGTTTGACATCAGCCTGGGCAACATAGCTAGACCTTGCCTCTGCAAAATAAGTAAGTAAATAAATAAATAAATTAGGCTGACATGGTGGTACCTGCCTGTAGTCCCAGCTATTTGGGAAGCTGAAATAGAAGGATCACTTGGGGCCGGTAGTTCAAGGCTGCAGGGACCCGTGATCCCACCACTGCCCTCCAGCCTGCGTGAAAGAGTGAAACCCTGTCTTAAGAAAAAAAATGAGGAAACTAGCTTCTAAAATACCTGATAATGCTAAAAAAGTGGGACTTCAAAATGCTCTCTTTTCCATTCTTTTCCATATTTTAGTTATTTGAATATCATCAGCCAGATATCTTTAATATATTAACTGTAATTGTTGGAGGATTGATTTTTTTTCTAAACGTTTATACAAATCTTTCCAGAGAATAGATTCCTCTTTAAGCAATATAGTTATATGACTGAAAATGTACATAGAAAAGAAAATGTATGCTGCACAATTACTGTAGTAAAGAAAAAGGCCGGGCGCGGTGGCTCAAGCCTGTAATCCCAGCACTTAGGGAGGCCGAGACGGGCGGATCACGAGGTCAGGAGATCGAGACCATCCTGGCTAACACGGTGAAACCCCGTCTCTACTAAAAAAAAAATACAAAAAATTAGCCGGGCGAGATGGCGGGCGTCTGTAGTCCCAGCTACTCGGAGGCTGAGGCAGGAGAATGGCGTGAACCCGGGAGGCGGAGCTTGCAGTGAGCTGAGATCCGGCCACTGCACTCCAGCCTGGGCGACAGAGCGAGACTCCGTCTCAAAAAAAAAAAAAAAAAAAAAAGAAAAAATTAGTCTCAGCCAAAATATAAGTTGGCATTACATGTAAGCATTAGCATTATTATTTAAGATCAATACAGATTTTGTGGAAAAAACTAAACTAATCCTTGTATTAAGAAAAATGTAGTGACATTAGGAGAAGGCATCCTATGTGAGAGAAAAATTATATTCATTACAAGCAAAAAACCACACCTGCAAATATTTGTCCCTGTCTGTAAATTTCATATTGAATCTCTGGAGAATTCAATAGTGTGGTGAATGTAATTTGTAGTTCTTTACAATTATGGTCTAAATAGATGAAGTCTAAAGGGAGTTTGCCTATTTGATTTTCAAATTTGCATCACTTAAAATCCAATCAGGCCAACTGTTCAGATTTTTATTAGATATGAAATACATGAATGGGTTCAAAGTCTTTGCTATGTATTGAAAGAACATATCTGACTTTACAGCAGGCCTTAACTAAGGGATTCAGTTAGCTTGTGGTTCAACCCCATTCCTGTAAAGATTGTTTACTGACTGCTTGAATTGCTAACATATTATACCTTTCGATTTTCAGTAACCGGTGTTTTATAGGCCAGCAGATTGTCTTTGATTTTTGAGAATTTGTGGTAACATATTGAGCTTACCAGATTTATGCAGGAATGTAAAATAAAAATAGTGTAACAGGCACTTGGGATTTTTGAACACAGAGGGGATTAGCTTTACAGATGGCTGGCACAGATAATGGCATTGAGTAATTTAGCCATGTAAGGTAATCTGTTGTTGACAGAATACATTAACATTTACCCGCTATATACAGGTGTTTGGGTTGCAATGCGCTTGTGACTCAGAGCGAGCAGCATCATTTGTAGAGTAAGTCTAAAGTTTGAAATCTCTAAAACATGCTTAGGTTTAAGGACTTATTTTAGGGAAATATTCTAAGAGTTTGCCAAAATATACTATATAATTTATTCAGCCCCTCTGTCTTTAAAATCGTATCCTTCGTTGGCTACTTCATAAAATCCAAATCATCAGAGAATTTTTAAGGATTCTGATTTAATTAATGGAAATATTCTAGAAAAAGACCAGAAAACTTCAGATCTAACTATAATTTCATAAACAATGTAAAGTCTATTATCCATTCTCCTGAAATAATAGTTCTTAACTTAGCCACATATTAGAATAATCTGGGGGACTTACTAAAAAAGTACAGAATCGAAACATATACACAGCACCCCCTCCCCCACCCAGATAAAGTGCTTCAGGTGATTCTAATGTAGAGTCAGGGTTAATAATCTTTTCCCAATAATTAAATTTACTCCTGCATTTAAAATATGTACACATTGCCAGGAGTGGTGCCTCATGGCTGTACTGCCAGCACTTTCAGAGGCTGAGGCGGGCGGATCACTTGAGGTTAGGAGTTCGAGACCAGCCTGGCCAACATGGTGAAACCCCATCTCTACTAAAAATACAAAAATAGCTGGGCATGGTGGTGTGCACCTGTAATCCCAGCTACATGGGAAACTGAGACAGGAGAATCACTTGAACCCGGGAGGCGGAGGCTGCAGTGAGCTGAGATTGTGACACAGTACTCCAGCCTGGATGACAGAGTGAGACCCTGTCTCAAAAATTAAAAGGTAAAATAAAATAAAATAAAATAAAATAAATACCCATTAAAGCATCTCTGTTTCTAGATTTCTCCAGCCCACAACTATCAGCCTTCCAAAAGCACTCCTGAAATCATCTTTCATTTCCCCAGGAACCTCTGATAATCCTGATGCCAATGCTGTTAACTCTAAACTCAGCCTCCTATAGTCCTACAACTTCTGGATCATTTTCTTTTGACAATTGCATTTGCATTTCTGGGCACTTCCCCAGTTAGGTCTGTACCATGGCTGCTCATTTCATAGGCCGTGCTGTTGTAGTCTCTAGGTCTTTGCTTACAGCTGTGCCTTCTCCCTGGAATGCATTCTTTGCTCTTGCTTCCCGCCACCTCCATCCAAATCCAAGTTCTCTCTCAAGGTCTGTAAATCACATCCTTAGGATCCCCACCCCACCCTAGTAAAAGTAAATTTGTATTGCATGTGTGGTCTGCAGGCCACCTAACTTAGTACCTCCCACTGCTTATTTTTTATAGTTTTCGCTGATTGCTTCAGGCATGTCATGTCTTATATTTGTCCTGTTACCTTCTACCCACTAGGCTCACCTTCTACCAAGCCACACCACACCATGCCAGTCCAAACCCAACTAAACAGGCAAAGCCAAGCAACAACAACCGAAACTTTGCACAGGGATGGACAGACACTAGATGCTCAATTAGTATCTGCTGAAATAATTGTGCTCAAAAGGGGAGATAAAAATTAATGGTGATGCTTGTACAAGTCTGTGACTATTTAAAAACCACTGAATTGAACACTTTCAAGGGGTGAATTTTATGTCATATAAATTACATCTCAATAGAGTTGTTATTGAAAATAAGGTAAAAAAATTTATGAAAGACATTTTGAAAATGTGAGTTTTACTTTTCTAGCAAAAACATAAGACATAAAACAATAATACAAGAACAAAATTGAATCCTAGTCTGGGAATATTCTGAGGACTGGCAGTTTTTGTGGTGTTTCTTGTTATATGAAACTTGAGAACAGGGCTGGCAAACTATGGCCTGGTCCATGTTTTTGTAAATAAAGTTTCATTATGTTGTCTGTGGCTGCTTTCACACTATAAGGGCAGAATTGAGTAGTGGTAATGGAGACCATCTGCCCCGAAAAACTGAAGTATTTACTGTCTGGTTATATAGAGAAACAGTCTGCCTATCCGTACTTTAGAATGTATGCATGAAGCTATGTTAACTTGTATTATTTATATAGCATACTCATGAGAAGCTAAAATTCTTAACAAAGTCTTTCTGATGCTGACAAGGTTTTTGTGATGTCTCAGGATGTAGCCCTGTGAAACTGGTGTCCTGTGAATGAAGATAATTCCTTTCTTCAGAGTTTTTGTTAATTCAAGCACAGTGATTGACATCGAGGCCTGTGGGTCCTTCTGCTGATGTTCAGTTCTCCCTTCCATCCCCTCTGTCCTTCAGAGCCCTTCTCCAACACCACTCCTCCTAGTGAGCTTATCCTTACTCTCTCCTGGAAGGTAGGTTCCCACTTTTTAACCCTTCTCACATTTGGCACCTCTCCCTGAACCATTTCTTTCACTGTACCTTGGTTGGAAATTATTTGCATAATTTTCACTCCAGAAACCTGAAATAAATACCAGTCTTTGCACAGTTCCAGATGAGGGAGGCACAGAGATGAATGTGATATGGTGTGTACCCTTGAGTTCACACTCCTGTCCTCATGAAGGTAGCCAGCTTTCTTTGGCTCCTCCACTTTTCCACTCCTCTCTGTATTACCTGTAGCGAATTTGTATGACTATTGGCTTTTTTCTGCATCAACAAGGAAGAACCACACAGGGAGACTGTCAAAATTTCAGCCTTGCTCCAGCGCTTTTCTAAGTCCACTGGTGAAGTGTAACCGACACACAGACAGAGGCGATTATTGGGTAGGAGTGTGGGCCCTGCCGTCTTGTGCCTGCTTCTGGATCATGGGTTCTCCAATAACTTTTGTGTGAACTTAATCTGAGTGTCTTTATCTGTAAAATGGAAACCCAGTTCTTTGGGTTATGATGTGGATTGAAAGGAATGATATTTGGTAATATTGCTGGATATGTATGAAACTGTCAGAACATGTTACCCATTATTATTTCATCTTTCATTACTAGCTCAGTGCTTATTCACAACTTCTTTAGTTCAGGTAGTTAGAATGAGGGCCAGTATCATAGGTCATGGTTTTCCACTTAGTTTATACTTCCAGAACATTATGAAGTAGTAGAATATTGTGTTAGTTCATTTTCACACTGCTATCAAGATACTACCTGAAAAAGGGTAATTTATAAAGGAAAGAAGTTTAATTGACTCACAGTTCTGCATGGCTGGGGAGGTCTCAGGAAACTTACAATCATGATGGAAGGCCAAGGGGAAGCAAGGTACCTTCCTCACAGGCAGCACAAGAGAAGTGAGTGAGGACACAGGAAAAACTGCCATTTATAAAACCATCAGATCACATGAGAATTCACTCACTATCATGAGAACAGCATGGGGGAAACCACCCCAAAAATCCAGTGATTTTGCTCCCTCAACACGTGGGGATTACAATTCAAGATGAGAGTTGGGTGGGGACACAGAGACAAACCATATCAAATATGTAGCAATTTATAATTGGTCTATAAAAGGGATATGACTTACTTCATTGTCATGATTAAAAAATAAATTCAGCTCTTCTACTCTGGACTGCAGATCCCAAATCCAGTCTTCTCTTGTTTCATTCCTTGTCTCCTTCTCTTTCATTTCTCTATGTCACAGATGTTGCCGTCATATAAATGTCTTCCTACTTGTAAAGCCATTGCCCTCACCTGATTGTTATGAAGAATTTTTGGCTGCACGGATTACCTAAACCCTTCCAAGAGCATAATTAGACTCAACAAACTGTTTATCTGAGGGTTTTTTTCTTTTCACTATCATTGTTATTCAGAGAACATGAGTTTTAAGGTAGACAAGGGCATGAACACTTTTGATATATTCTACCTAAAATCCACTGTTTCAGAGTTGGTTGGGAGCAGTACATACCAACTTCAGAAGAAATACCCTTCTCTTTGAACAAAATGAAAATTAAAATGATGCCCTGTTGTTCCTAGGAATGCTGCCTCAAACTTAAATTAGTTGTAATTTCTTGGACATCATTTCAAACCAAACCAGAAGTTGGCCTCAGTCTTACTGCATCAGTTTAAAGCACATATTTTGATATTTGACAGGTTTTATTATGGCAGAATTTGAAAGTATGACTTATTAAATATCTGCAGCACCATATGTTTAGATCTCTTCATCCTGATAAATGCCCCACTCCCCAATTCTGCTACCTTCCTTTGTGATTCAAGATCTCTCTTTCCTTCATGTAGTTTAATAGATTAAATTTTAGAAACCAGAAAAAAATTAAAACAATGGAGGGGAGTTTCATGCTTTGCTTTTGTAGTGCTCTCAGAGGGATCTAAAAGGAAAGGGGGAAGATGACTTTATTTCTTTAAGTCTAATGTGCTTCATGATCCCCGTGTCCTCATTCCACAGATCAGAGCGTAGAGAAGACCACAGTAACAGGGGCAGTTGAAATACAGCTATCTGACCCTCACCTACTTGGTCAGGACTTCAGTTCTTTGCAATATGCCTGCAAACAGTTCTGGAGTTCCCCAGGCGACGTCACAGGGTCTCGCTCTGTCACTCAGGCTGGAATGCAATGCTGCAACCACAGCCTTGACCTCCCAGGCTTAAATAAACCATAGGCACATGCCACCGTGCCCAGCTAACTTTTGACTTTTTTGTAGAGACAAGAGTCTGTCTATATTTCCCAGGCTTGTTTGGAACTCCTAAGCTCAGGCGATCCTTCTGCCTTGGCCTTCCAAAGTGCTGGGATTACAGGTGTGAGCCACCACACTTGGCCCCCAGGGGACATCATATGGGTTCACACACAAGGCTGCTCCCATGGACATCATTTGGCCTCTGCTAGAGGCCACTGAGTACACACCTGCCGGTCACTGGTGAAAGTGGAGGTCTGAGGACAATGCTTACATACTAGTTTCTGGTAAGAAGTAAAAGAGGCCACCTCTGTCCTCCTCAGTTCACCCGAATAACAGGATATGTACAATTCCTGTTTATGCTTAAACTGCTACATAGATTTTGGCTAATTACTGAATATAAAAACCAGGCATAATAGTTTCAACCCAAGAAGCTGTGGAGCCTCAGGCTATAATAAGTAGCCAGAGAGAGGTTGAATGGGAACCTCTCTATTGCCTCCACTCCTTACTCACCCAGAACAACTCAACTTTTATGTGTTTTATATACTGAGACTGCAGAAAATTTTGCTTAAAATTTTACTCTGCCCTAATCAGTCAATTTGTGCTTATTTTTTATGATTTGCATTTTAGTCTTATACAAAATACTTTCCTTTTAACAGAACACTTATGAATTTCACGATTATAAACATCTTATAATACCTTAGGACAATATTTATGTTTAAAGAAAGCACACCAACAGTATATTGAAAGCTGATGGGAAAATAAACTCTGAGAAGGAAAAGTGCTTTCATAAAACTTGTAAGAGCCATTCCTTTATTAATATAAAGTACTCCTTTATTTGAAGGTTTGGGCAAAAAAGGCAGGAGAGTTTTATTTCATAATTATTGTCCACTTCCAGGGCTTGAATAATGAACACAAAATTCATTAGCTTAAGCTTTAGCGATGAGAGAGCATTTATCAAAGGCATTTTTCTGAACTATCAAAGGTATCTTGAAAGTCTTAAGTCATCCAGTTTCAATGCATACCTTAGAATATTTCCCTGGCCACCTTAATGTGGAAGGACAGGCAGATGAAGATAGCTAGTCCAAAGACAGAAAGAGTAATACAGTGTCTTATCCAGAGAATCTGCAGAAGCTTGAGTAGTTTTCATTTACTATGAATACATGTGTTTTTGTTGTTGTTGTTGTTGTTGTTGTTGTTTCCGTGTATCAAACTATTTAAGGCAGTTAGGTTTGAAAGGAAACAAAAAAATAAAGTGGATCTAGTGCAGGATGATGAGTGAGGAAACGGAGAATCAGAGAATTCCATGGAGAAAAATAACAGAATCTCATCTAAACCCTGATTACTAATGTGAATTCCCTTTCAACATCCCCAGCTCCTCTTCTGTAACTTCAGTGATCAAGAAGCCCCTGAGAGACAGGCAGTGCACTGTCATGGGAAATGCTTAGCATCTGATGCTTTAAAGGCTCAGATTTGAGTTCTGGCCCTACAAGACTCCTTCTAGAGTGAGATCCTGAGAAAATTTTTAGCTTCTCCAAATCCCAATGTCTTCATTTGTAAAATAAATGTAGTAGTGCTATGCTGGTCATTATGCATCTTGTCCCTCATTCTTTACCCTTACCTCTGTCCTTCTCTTTGCTGGAGGAGGCTTGGCCTCTACAGAAAGCATCTTCCATGTCCCTTTGCTTACCAGCGTCTTGTTGGGTTGTGTCCATGGAAGGCACCAGCAGGAGATAGAGGAAGGCACAAGGAGAGAGGACACAGTACTTCTTTACTGGTCTCTGACTGCTCTGGGCTGTGTAATCTGACTGTATCCTTCCCTGTCTACAGCTGCTTTGGTTTTATGTCAACAGGGTCTTTCCTGGATCCTGTAAAGTTAGTTCTTTCCCATACTTTTTCAGGGCCAGGAGTAATAAAGTCTTCCCCTTCCTGCTGTTGCAATCTCTGAGAATCTCTATGTGCCTTGTTGTCTTTGCTCTTACCTCTGTGTCAACCATCCAAAGTGTCTTGAACCACCTGCACTGGATTCTCATTCCTGCCAGGACCCTGTCTCATCCCAGTACCTAGTCTTTCTCAGATTTGTTGAGAAGTTCAAATGCAATACTACATGAAGGCCTTTTAAGAATTTTACAAATGTTAGTTTTCAACCTTATTGTACCAAACTAGCTATTTCTTTTTCATTCAGTTATTATCTTTAGCTTGAGCTTACTGGTACGTTAATGTGATGTCTCCTTTCATATTAGGGATTAAATATAATCGTTGACAGCTCTTTAGGTTCTTAAAGACAGTGGCATTTGCACCCAGGCCTTCTGTTCTTTGAGTTAATCTGTCGAAATTACTTCAAACATTTTTCACATGACTTGGTTTTAAGTTTCTCTTCCATTCTAGTCACTCTTTTGAGCACATCCCAGTTCCAGATCATTTCCTCTGTAATGTTCAGAGCTTGACTCAATATCCCAGATATCATCTCACCAGACGAGAGTTAACTCTTTTTTCCTTTTGTCTATCAGCCTCTTCTCTGCAGCACATTTTTTCTTTTTCTTTTTTAACCTTGTACATTAGGCAGAATAGACCCTCCAAAGACGTTCATGCCCTAATATCTATGGATTAGTTACAAAACTTACGAAGGTATGAGCATTTTACAGAAACCTATGGTTAAAGGGACTTTGCAGATGTGATTTAGTTAAGGATCTGGAGATGGGGAGATTGTCCTGGATTATTCGAGTGGCCCCTATGTAATCACAAAGGTCCTTAAAGGAGGAGGGAGGCAGAAGAGGAGGTCAGAGTGATGCCATGTGAGAGCTCAACTTGCTGTTGCTGGGCTTGAAGATGGAGGAAGGGGCCATGAGCCAAGAAATGTGGGAGGCCTCTAAAAGCGGGAAAAGACAAGGAATTAGATTGTTCCCTAAAGCACACAGAAAGGAATGCCGGCCTCCTAACACCTTGATTTTAGTCCAGTGAGACCCATGTCTTACAGACCTATGAAAATAAGTCTATAAGATAATACATTTGAGTTGTATTAAGCGACTAAACTTGTGGTAGTTTTTTTTTAGCACAAGAAAAAACAGATACACTTTGTATGAAACATTGATCTCACTTTTTTTTTCTTTTCGTAAGATTGGCCTTATCATTCCAGGTTGTTGAGAATATCTTTAGTCATATTTCTATTATTTATTGGATTAAGTTTCTGTAGAAGATTCATTCATTCCTTAATTTGTTCTGTATGGTGAGTGTATACTAATGTGAATTCCCTTTCAACATTCCCAGCTCCTCCCCTGCAACTTCAGTGATTGAGAAGCTCCTGAGAGATAGGCAGTGCACTATCATGGGAAATGCTTAGCATGCTTACCATGTTACTTGTGTAGGTCTTGGCCATGGCTGGATCCTGATAAAAGTCCAAAGGTTTGATATTTGGTAGATATATTAATCAACACCATTTGGGACCATATCCTATTCTACTGTAGCTCCCTTTTTTTTTTTTTTTTTTCTCTTTCCTTGAGGCAGAGTCTCAGTCTGTACTCAGACTCTAGTGTGATCACAGCTCACTGCAGCCCTGCAGCCTTAACCTTCTGGGCTCAAGGGATCCTCCCAGTTCAGCCTCCTGAGTAACTGGGACTTGCAGCTACTATTTGTTTATATTATCCACCAGACCATCAGGACAGATTTGTTATTTTTTTTATGAGAAGCATATTTAGAGAAATTTGCCATCTCCTCTATCTACTACTCTAGTAATTCTGTCAAAAATTAATATCAGAATAGTCTAGTGAGAAATTTAGAGCACAGTTGAAAAACACTTTTAAATTAAAATCCCAGTTTCATTACTTATGACCCTTCCATAGCCTGAAAATCCACACAAAGAAGAATAAGAAACATTGCCAGAATTAATCGTAATTGTACATCTCCTTTTTCAATAGCTAGAATGGATTTGTCTTATGCCACTCTTAATGCCTTGCCTCTGTGTGAAAATGTAGGATTCCTGGAAAGCACAATCCTTTGGGAACTTGCAGAAGTAACTTCATATATTAGTGGTCATCAAGTAAACAATTAGCTACCTTGTTAATAGTGTAATGAGGGTAACTCCTGAACTGCTGTGCTACTTTGCTTTGGACATTAGAGGTCTTGTGACCCCTTGTAAGCCATTCACACACGTAGGAGCAGTGAGATTTGCTCTTTTCATTGGATCATATTTTCTCCTTGCACAGAAAGCCTTGTATTTTCTGCTAGGCACTTGGTTGGAATGGGATCCATATCAATTTGTCTCAGCTGTTGAATGGTACTTACTATGTTATATGGTGAGCTATAAAGCTCTGTTATTAATAAATAGGTGAACTACTTTTCCAAACCTGTTTCTCATTTAATTTAATTTAATTTAATGCAGAATATTCAAATTGGCTACATGACGCTAATTCATGTTTAAAAGTGTCTAAGTTTGGAATTCAAGTCCTTAGAGTATGCCAGGCCAAAGAGGTTTTTGAGAAAAGGTATATTTATTGTTGAGATGAGTAGAATAACTTAATTTTAGTTTTATTTTAATATTTAGCATCTTCATAGCTACTTTTACAATTCACTAGAGAAAATCTGCTCAGGTCATATTTCTAAGACCCTGACATAAGAAAAAGCCATTCTCTTGAAGGTTGGGGAAAGATTGTCTTGCAGTTCTGCTGACTCAACTGTAAAGTTACAATGAGCACATCTCATACAATTAAGAAGTGGCCAGTAGTAAGGAATTTGGTGTTTGGCATGTTTAATATAACTTACATACATTTACAACTTCAAGGAAACACAGTGTTGTTTATAAAAGCCGTCTAATTTTCCTACTTTGCTACCTTCATTTGGTACCTACTGATTATCATGTGCTAACTAGGAGAAAACACCTACAAGCAAACAATATTCTAGTCCTAGGATTGATTCTGCTTTAACTGTGCTTGTTCAGGTAGCAAAGCCATTAGCTACTTCTTGATAGTTTTTATGATCAGACTTAGCACCTAGTATTGAGCAACCACTGAAGAATGCATCTTCCGTTAAAAGGTTGATTTATTAGTTTATATGTAAAAGAACACTGGAGGTTATAAAGGTAACAAAGACTTAAACATTGTATTGACTTTTTTCCCAGAGCTTTTTCTCTTCTTGTTGTATTGCAGGGTAATAAAATTTCACTAGGCCCATTGGATCTATAAAATCTGAAGTACAACCACAAACAGAAATGAAATTGTTTGACTGGAGCGATAAGCAAGGACTTGGCTTTGAACTCTGAGCAGTATAAGTCATTTCTCCAGCCCGTGAGGGTGGAGCCTGCTGTGCATTAAAGGACAAGCATGTATTTGTAGGAGCTCCCAATTCAGTAATCACTGGCTGATACAGTGACCTTTACATAGCCACTGTCGTTTCAAAAAGAGGCTGTTTAGACGTGGAAAATCAACACCGTGCCTTTTTAATAGAACTTACATATTTCATTATGTGAATTAAAATTGTGGATGGATATAAGATCTTTGATTTCCGAAATAAAGAGTGAAATAGGAAACTAGGAAGTTTAGTTTGCAAATTTCAGGATGCATTATATTTAAGATAGTGAGCTTTTCTTTCTTTGTGTGAGCTGCAGGCTCCCCATAGTATGATGTGCTATTCTGTGACAGACTAGAATTTTTGGGCCTCTACTTTGTGCTGGGCACACACTTAAGTAAACTCTTGGCATGCAAACCATTAGCTCATGTTACCTTTGTCTCCCTGTAGCCCCAGTCCTGTCCCTTGCAGCTCCCAGCACTCTATCACCCAATGATTCCCTTATTACCAGCCTAATCAGTCAAGTACAATAGAGGGCCAGTGGGAAAGAGCTCTGAAACCTACCCAGCAAAGTGAAATTCTGATTTCAATGGTGAGGGCTTGAGAGCAGTATGCAAATCAGGGAAAAGGTAGACAAGGTCTACCTTAAAGCTGCCCTATTACCTTTCTTGTGGATTGATATAGAAGTGATTCAAATGGACAGTTCCCTGGCCAGCTAGCAAAATTTTTAATTCATCCAGATGAGTGACCTGGTGTCTCCAAATTTATAACTTAAAGGCATCCTTGACTGCTATCACATACCTGGGGGTGGCTAGTGTGGGAAGTAATTTCACAATAACTAGTTCTTGGTCTTTTACTGCCATTATGAGGCAACCTGAAGCCACTGAAGCCTTAAATCAAAGCCATATGCTAGACAAGTAGCCCGTGTTTCAACGATACTGTCTTTGTTCAAACTGCTATAACAAAATACCGTAATAGGCTGGCAACTGACTTTTATTTCTCACAAATCTGGAGACTGGGAAGTCCAAGATCAAGACAGTGGCAGATTTGGAGTCTGGCAATGGCCTGTTCCTCATAGATAGTGCCTTCTAGCTGTGTCCTCACACAATGGAAGGGCAAGACAGCCTTCTGGAGCCTCTTTTAGGAGGGCACCTAATAGTATTTTTCATGGCCTATTCACCTCCCAAAGGCATACCTCTTGATACTGTCACACTGGGGATGAAGTTTTAACATATGAATTTTGGAGGGACACAAACATTCAGATCATAGCAGGTGCATTTTTCATCTTTAATTTTTTGGAGCCTAAATTCAAATTATCTTTCTTGTCTCTTTTACCATAACCACAGATTTATTAGTTTTTCATTTTTCTTTAGGTATTATATGTTGCATATAATATGCCATGTTAATCCCCAACACAGTGGAGAACCAACTGTGCTGGAGAGATGAGGGTGGGGGTCAAAGAGGTGCTAAGTTCCGATTGTTGGGTCCCTCTTTTAGTTTGATAGATGTGATTGGAGCACCTGTTGGTGCACGTTGGAGCCAGTTGCAGAAATTTGACTGCTCTTGCAATGAATTAATGTTACACAAAACTGTGTCTCACATATTGCGTAAAGATTGTGTTCTAAGTGAATATCTGATAGGGTCCAATTTACTTTTGCAAATAAAATGCCCTGAAGTCTCACATTACTCCTATGCATATGTGAGTTCGTTTACATTGTATGACTTCCAGTCTTGTGTGAGTGAAGTGGAAACATGTTCATATAGAGCAGATGAGTGTTACACATTCTCATGTTATGCCAGAATGGTGCTGATGAAAGGCTAAGTCAAGGGCCATAGTCTAGGTAAGTTCTTGCGCAAGAGTTCCTAAACCAGGGTAGACAAATACGATGCATACATCCAGTAGCATTTCATGCCAGCCATCACTGTTTGATGAGAGCTTTCTTTCTGAAACCACAAAATGAATCTGAACACTGCATTCCAGATAGCCCATGTCAGTCACTCACTGCTGTCATATCAATAGGAATCCAATTGCCTTTTGCCATTCTTACCCTAGAAGATCACTCTAATGGCCACTGGGCAGAGCTGCTTTGCTGCCAGCAAAAATAGCCATGAGTTTAATGTGGGCCACAGGGTACATGTCACACCTGCCAGCCCACCCACATTATCCCAGCAAAACAATGGGCTAAGTAATTACTTTGCCACAAAATGTCTGTTTCCCTTGTGATTGAGTCAGTGCTAAATGCATCTTATCCTAGCTGGTAGAAATGACCTAAATGATATAACAAAGCACGGCCAAACCCCTGCCAGGTAGACCTTTGGAAATTTGATTCTCAAGCAAGTAGCGTTTATCTTCCTGACTGATGTCTAGCCATGTTTCTATTTCTGTATCTATCTGGAGCTCTGCCTATCTAATGCTTTGCTATTGCTGGTAATTCCAGGAAGGGGTGGGGGATGGAAATTGCCTTTGAATGGAGTAAAATTTAACATCAAACCTGTGAAACATACCTTGGGTGTTCCAGTGGCTATCACCTCTAAGACCACACATTCTGCAGACAGAGCATGTCCTAGAATACCTTCAAGGTCAGTTGATTCATCTCAGAAATCTCACATCTTGATTTTCCTCTATTTTCTGTTATTTTCTCACTTAAACTAGGTTGATCTTATTGATGAAGGATATTGCTTTTCCCCTTTTAGCAACTCATGAGAAAGAGAAGTCCATATGAAATTTTTCTTTGAAAAATGTCATTAAAAGTTTGTTTTTGTTTCAATAATCCAAACCTTTGTGGGTTCTAGTTTATGAAAAAAAGATGTGCCTTATTCTGTGATTTCCTTCTAAAGAATGAATGAGAGAGTTAAGGTAATTCTCTGAAGGATGCAGATAGATGAATTACACAAGTTCCTGGGTAAATGTGCTGACAATAATGAATAGAATTTCTATGCAACCTGATTTGGTACAATATTGTCCAGTTCATATGGTGCCAACCCTCATTCTTCCCCACCCCTCCAGCCTCATTGCTCCTCTTCATTTTACCTGATTCTTTTCAGAAAAGGTGGGAATTAGATGTATGAAACTTACATGATAACCCAAAGATCCCCTTTTTCCAGTTTCTCTAAACTAAAATAAGTGACATGGCCTACTCATCCTGTGTGTAGGTGGGATACCAATATTTCACCTCTGCAAACCACACTAAATGGCAAGGGATACCTGAACTGTGAATAACACTCCATTAAAGTATGACTTTTAAGAAATTGGCAGAATCAAATCCCGATGCTTGAATGGCATTTCGAAGCACGGTTAATTCCAAGAATTTTTCTCTCTGTTCAAGTCACTCTTTGAGGAGTCATTTTCATTTGCCTATCTGTTCAGGATTTTATGGCATGTAACTGACAAGCACTCCCTATAACACATCGTGGGAGGGCACCCGCTAAAAGAGAGCTCAAACTGAATGACATTGGATGTGAAATGCAACCTTTTTCTGCCAGGCTGTGTGATATTTAGCATGCCTTGACATATGCTAAGCTACAAAATTTTAAAGCAGAGATTCCCTTGGGAATGTTACATGGAATATGTGGGTCAGAATTCTCTCGTGATTAGTTAAAATGTCTAAAACATTTTTCACAATTTCAAATGAATATTTTTCTTGAGCTCTACCATAAAAATTTGACATATTGAACATGACTTTAGAGACTTAAGTAATGGCTTCACACTATTGGAAAAATCAATTATGGTAGATCTTTCTAATGCATTCTGTCTATAAAAACAAGTCAGGCATGGTGGCTCACTCCTGTAATCCCAGCACTTTGGGAGGCCAAGGGGCGGATCACTTGAGGTCAAGAGTTCAAGACCAGCCTGGTCAACATAGAGAAACTCTGTCTCTACTAAAAATACAAAAATTAGCTAGTGTGGTGTCGCATGGCTGTAATCCCAGATGCTTGGGAGGCTGAGGCATGAGAATCACTTGAATCTAGGAGGCGGAGGTTGCAGTGAGCTGAGATCACACCACTGCCACAAAAGAAGGAAGGAAGGAAGGAAGGAAGGAAGGAAGGACGGAGGGAGGGAGGGAGGGGAGGGAGGGGAGGGGGGAAGGGGAAGGGAGGGAGGGAGGGAGGGAAGGAGAGAAGGGGAAGGGAGGGAGGGAGGGAGAGAAGGAGGGAAGGAAGGAGAAGGAGGGAAGGGAGAGGGGAGGGAAGGGAGGGGAGAGGAGAGGGGAGGGGAGGGGAGGGAAGAAGAAGGAGGGAGGGAAGGAGGGAAGGAAGGAGAAGGAGGGAAGGGGAAGGGGAAAGGAAAGGAAGAGAAGGGAGGGGAGAAACTGACAAGTTTTAATAATCAAGATATTGGTATCTTGAAACATCCAAAAATAATTACTGATGATAGGTGAGGGGAATATATACGTATATTTTTTTCTTGCCCTCAAAATTCTGGGCACATTACTGCCTGCTGTCTTTCATATCCAAAAGAGATGTTCATAACCCATTCATTTTTCTATCATGAGATATTTTTATATCATTTATTGATGTTTGTGGCCATGTTCAAACAGGCATGTATTTTATTTCCTCTTTTAGATAAGGTACTTATGTTGCCAGCACTTGATGGTTCTGTTCTCCTTGCTTCCATCTTATATACATGTGTGACTAGATCTTTTTTGGGGGGACAGGGTCTTGCTGTATCGCCTAGGCAGGAGTGCAGTAGTTATGACTCACTGCAGCCTTGAACCGTGGGGCTCAAGCGATCCTCCCATCTCAGCCTTTCAAGTAACTGGGACCACAGGTCCCCCTTCACCACACCAAGGTATTATTTTTATTTTTTGTAGAGATAAAGTCTTTCTATGTTGTTTAGTCTGGTCTCGAATACTTGGGCTCCAGTGATCCTCCTGCCTTGGCTTCTCAAAGTGCTAGGATTACAGGCGTTAGCCTTTGTGCCTGGCCTATAACTGGGACCCTTACACTTACATCATTAACCTTAACAGCCCTCTGGGGGAAGAGCACACCTGTGATCATGAAAGGAGGGGAAACAGGTGGGAAGAAAAGAAAGAAGGCAACCGAGGAAGAGATAATTTAAAATGATTGTTGTCCTTGCCACTCCATGGAAATTGCTCTTTTCAAAGCATCGGTGACTTCTATCTTGCCAAATCCAAATGTCATATCTTTTATGACTTTTAGCAACATTCAAACCAGGTGATTACTGTGCCTTTCTTGAAACTTTTTTTATTTTATTATTTCCTTCCTCCCTACCTTCCTTCCATTCCTCTTGAGGTACACACTGTCCTGTTTTTTCCCCTAACCATACCAGGTATTTTTTCCAGAACCACTTTCCTGGAGGTTCTTCTGCTCCTGATTCTAAAATTTTCAGTGCCCTGGTTCTTCCCCTTCTAAACATACTCTTAACAGGTCCTGTCTATTTGTTTCCAAGGCTGTAAATTCCTCCTGTCCATTCATGACTCCCAAGTTTATAACCCCAGCCCTGACTTCTCTGTGTTGAAGCCTGTGCGTGCACATGCGCACGCACGTGTGTGTGTGTTACTGCATAGTTGAGCTTTCTAGTGCACTGTCAAACAGGAAGCTCAAGTTTTATATGTGTAAAATAGAATCATTGTTTTTTGAATCAATCCTGCTTCCTCTCCAAATATTCCTACCCCAACCATCCTCATCTCGGTGTGTGCACCGCTGATTGTCCAGGTGCCTAGGTCCCAAACATATGAGATGTTCTAGGCTCCCACCTCACATCCCGTGCATCTGCAGGTCCTCTAGTCTTCTCCTTCAAAACGTCTCAATCTGTACAGGCTCACTAGCCCCACAAACATCACATCCTCAACTATCGCAAGGCTTTCTAATGTGTCTCTGTTTCCTCTCTTGCCTCATGATGACCAATTTTCCAAATAGTAGCTAGGGTGATCTTTTATAAATGCATATGAAAACATGCTATTTTTCTGTTTGAGCCTTCCAGAATAAAATCCCAATGCCTTACCATGATGAGTCAACAAGATGAGCTAATATCTCCAACAAACAATCCATAAAACTCAGTGATTTAAACAGATTTACCTTAAAAGTTATACATAGAATTACTGTGTAGCCCAGCAATTCCACTCCTAAGTATATACTCCAAAGAATTGAACATAGTCACTCAAACAAATACAGGTACACACATTCATCACAGTGTTATTCACAATAGCCAAATGGTGGAATAACCCAAATGGCCATCAACAGATGAGTGGATAAAAAATTGTGGTAACGGCCGGGCGCGGTGGCTCAAGCCTGTAATCCCAGCACTTTGGGAGGCCGAGACGGGCGGATCACGAGGTCAGGAGATCGAGACCATCCTGGCGAACACGGTGAAACCCCGTCTCTACTAAAAAATACAAAAAACTAGCCGGGCGAGATGGCGGGCGCCTGTAGTCCCAGCTACTCAGGAGGCTGAGGCAGGAGTATGGTGTAAACCCGGGAGGCAGAGCTTGCAGTGAGCTGAGATCCGGCCACTGCACTCCAGCCTGGGCGACACAGTGAGACTCCGTCTCAAAAAAAAAAAAAAAAAAAAAAAAAATTGTGGTAACATTCTCTAGCCATTAAAAAGGAATGAATAACCAATATATACTTCAATGTGGATGAACTAAAGAACATTATGTTATATAAAAGAAACCAAAGCAAATGGTTATATATCGCATGATTCCTTTTATACAAAATATCCAGAATTGACAAATCTACAGAGAAATAACATAGGTTGGTGGTTATCAGGGGCTGAGGAAAGGGAGAAACGGGAAACATGCTTTCAACAGGCCTGGAGTTTCCTTTTTGGAGTGATGGCAGTGTTTTCACACTAGATAGAAGTGGTGGTTGCACAAAATTGTGAGTGTACTAAATGCCACTGAATTGTTTACTTTAAAAGATGAATTTTATATTAATTTTACTTCAACTAAAAAGAAACAGAGCTTATTTATATCACATGCTCATCTAGAGTAGCTGAAATTCCTGCTCTATGTGTTGGTCATTTTCAGTCTCAGAACCCAGGCTGACAGAGTGGCCACTGTTTAGAGCATTCTTTGTAAAACACAAAATTCATGAGAACAGAAAATTGTTTCATCAAATAGTTTTAAAATAGACTGAGTGCAGTGGTGGCTATGAACCCAGGAAATCAGCTTGGGAACAGTTTTCCTTTTCTCCATATGGAGCAAAACATGCAACCCAGTAGCTGGTAGCAATAGTCTCCGTGGTCCATTCAGGAAATGGCAGACGTGATTAAGAGGCTGAGAGTTATTCCAGCATTTTGGAAGGCCAAGTCAGGAGGATCACTTGAGGCCAGGAGTTCAAGACCAGCTTGGGCAATATCATAAGACCCTCAACTCTACAAAACCAAACAACACAAAAAGCAAAACATAAACAATCCCCTCATTCAAAATAAAGATTTACAAGGAGAAAATACCTGTTTGGCAAAAAATTCCATTTCATATGGTCGCTTGATATCTGTATATTAGTTATTTGTCTTTGCCTTATTTAGAGAGTTGAAGTTCAAGTGTTTACATGGCATGACTCTTTTTTACTTTGAATCCCCTCGTTGTTCCAGTGCTATTCCAGAGTTCATTACTGATCTTCCACCTACCCCTTCTCTTATTGAGACCATTTGTGTGAAAGCGTTGAACATAATCACATTTTTACTCTTAATAGCCCTATGAGACAGATACTGTGATTATCCTTATTTAATTGATGGTGAAATAGGCTCATGGTAAGCAGTTTGTCTGTGGTCACACCGTCTATTAAGAGACATCATTACTTGTGGCTTGCAGACTGTTGACTTCAGGGACCAAACCTAATGACTACATTATGCTGGCTTTCCTTGTGCACCACCAACAAATATTAAATCCAGTTTAAGTGACTAAATTAACAAGAACAACAACAACAACAAAATGTTAATGTGAACAAGAAGAGCACATATTTGTAGCTGGCCAGGGATTAGAACTCAATATTTGGGGGGAACAACAAACTAAGCCAACTATTTCTTGTGCCTGTTTTGGAGCCCCATACTCTAAAGATGGCTCTTTTGAAATTCCAGGACAGCAAATTACATGTATTGTTCCTGATTAAGCCAATTCACTAAGCACTTTGCATAAGAACATGGCTAAAGAGAGGACTGTCCTTCCATCCACTGGATTTCGATAAAGCTGTCAAAAGAAAGAGGTCAGAAATAAAGAAATTACAGGTTTGTTTCACCCTCCTTTTAAAATCCTTATTACAGACATAGGAATGTTTCCAAATAAATTGAGAGAAGAACAGAAGTAAACTACCTGTAGATGAGAACTTAAGGAGACCACAAAGAGACAGATAAAGACACTTTGGTTGAATCTTTAGCTTATAACTTAAACAGTGGTGGTAGGGAACTCACCGTGCTTTCTCCTGCTTTCTCTGTCTTCCTTTGGTTGCTTTTCCTTTCACTCTTGGCCAGTGGTTGTTGAAATAAAGCATTTATCTCTGTGTGTGATCAATTAAATTGGAAACACTTTTTGGGTTTTAAAATTCTGTTCAAGGTATTTTTTGGCTTCGTGGTTTCTAAGATATATTCCATGCCAAAAATGTGGTTTTATTGACCAATGAATACATTTATCTGGAAGAGCAAGACAGCTTTGGAGGAGGTGGAAGAGGTAGAAATAACTTACTAGATGACACGATTTGAAAGTGACCAAAGCACTCCCACCACCCGTGAAAGCGACTGATATTCTACTGTTACTACATGTGAAAGATTTAGATTCTTACAGTAAATAGGTGCATACTCCTAGGGGAAGTAAGCATTTATGCCCTCCTGAACTAATGCCTTTCTTGGGGCATGGTGAATGAACAGCTTTTGAGAACAACATCATAAAGATAATTCAGATGGGAATGGGAGGAGCAAGCAATGGCAGGAGGGCAGTAATGGAGAGCAAGAGGAAAGGCTCCCCCAAAGTCAACCTGCTTCACCACCAGGCCAACATCTTCCTAGATCAGGGGCTTATTTCTACTCCACGGATATGAGGCTGCTTGAACCTTCTTTTCAAATATGCCTTGGGGAAGAAATTCTATCTATGCTAATTGTGTTCAAGAGCCTGTCTTAATTCTGAAACATAATTCCAAATATTTCTGGCCTTCTAGAATACTGTACCTATTCTAACTTAGTCATTTCAGTCTCAGCCTGTTATTCTCCTCTGCTATACCCTGAATAGACCAGGGTGGCCATTGCTACCACCTACGGGGCTGCATGTTTTGCTTCATATAGAGAAGAGGAAAACCATTTTCAAGCTGATTCCTGGGTTCACAGCATCTATGTTAAGTATATTAGTACCTTCCATTTGCAACTGGGAGGGTTTCCCCAGGAATTTTATTCTGTCAGGTATTAGATACAATAATAATAGGTGGCAGGCCATACCAGAGAATTGAGGGCGCCAGTAAATTACTGTGAGGAAAGCAATTTGACATCCTTTCATCCTTTGATGAAAGCTAAATGTGAAATCTAGGTGTAAACGTCTAAAAAAATTGAAAGTCACACTCAGAGGGGGAGACCTAGGAGTGTGGTGAAATCACTACTCAGGGAGGGAAAAGACTTGAGGTTGCTCTGTGATTTGACAACATTATTTCTTTCCAAGAGTAATGCATCTGTGGAACTACTTGGCCTTATTCCTGGGTCCTATCAATTTAGCAAGGACGTTTACACAAATGGCTTCTGTAGTCTAGCAGGTATTGGGGCCAGAAACACTGGCCCAAGAATTCAGGTTCTTCTCTTTTGAAAGATGTATAATGCTGGGGAGGCGAGACAGCCCCATTTTGGCATCCTTAACCTGTTTCTGTCCTTCTACCTAAGGCTGTCTGACTATGAATTTTACCTCACTATGTCTTTGTTCAGTGTTTTTTGTAAACTCAAAAGCAAATGTACAGACATAGTCAGCTATTTCCTCCCCTCACCTTCCATGCAAAAATATACTTTCTTTGAACTAATTATTTTCCTTTCCTCAAGATACACATATAAAATATTATCACTATTATCATATTTCCTTATATGGTTTATTAATAGTTTCAGATATACATCTGATTTCCTGGATTAATGGTGTTTTTCTCTGAGGTGGGTCTTTATCTCTGCAGTGCCTCCATAAAGAATATGAACACTAGCTCTTATGTGGCACCTGCTCCTCCTAAGGCAGGCACTATGTTAGGCACTTTACGTGGATGACCTCGTTTACGCCTTTCAAACCTTGATATATTTGGTATTTATAATTATCGCCCTTTTCAGAAGTGGGAAATATGGCTTTAACGTATTGTCTTACATCACAAAAATATGAGAGCAGAAGGATTTGAACTCAGATTTGTTTGCATGAAGAGCTGTGTCGTATTTTTTTCTTAGTAAACATGTGATACTTAATGATGCCTTAGTGCTGTGGAACAAACTTTGTTGAAATGCTATGGCTTATAACAGCACCATTTTCTTTTTTTGCTCCTAAGTCTGCTCCTGAGTTAGTAGTTAGAACAGGCTAAGCAAGGATAGCTCAGCTGTGTGTCAGCTGGAACAACTCTACTGAGGCTGGAGATCCCATCTAAGGGGGCCTTACAAGTTGGCTCTAGTTGCTGGCTCAGTTCTCAGCTGGGGCTGTAAGTTGAAAACCTCATTGCTCCATGACATAGTGAGTTGGGATTCTTGCAACACAAAGGCAGGAAATGCCAAGGCTTCTTACAGCTTGGGCCCCAAAGTGGCACAGCATCACTTCCAAAGCATTCTTTGGTTGCAGCAGGTCATGGGGTCAACCAGACTCAGAGAAGGGATCATACAAGAACATGAATACTGGCAGGCACAGTTCATTGTCATGGTTCAAAGTTAACAGTCTACCACACAAAAGGAGCAGAACCTTTGTTCGTCGTTTCATTATCAGCAAAGAATCTAGGAAGTACACATTTTATTACCATCTATGCATCACTGTAATAAGGAAAGAGAAGAAGATACAGCTTCTGCTTGTGCTCTATAATAGTACCTGATACCCCATAAATTCAAACGGAAACCAAAACAAAGCCAATCAAAATGACAAGCAAGAGTGGTGAGTATAAACATACTGCACATTGGAAAAGTTGGCATTTTCATTCTGGAGATCTTTTAAAGAGCAACAACATCCAAAGTATATTTCCTTCTAATTTGTGGTATGTGTGCTCCTTTATTTTAGGCACTTTGGCATGATCTTCACAAGACAGAGAAAAGACACTCAAACACGTGCGCATCTTTACCTCTAGGTGCAAATGGAGTAAAAACTAGATATGCTGGAGTTAGGTTACAAGTGGAGTAAGAGCTGCGGGTGTCTGGATTAATGTGGTGGTTTATTCCAAGAGCAGTAATAAAGAGTCATATCACTTTCTATTGCAGCAGGGCATCCATTAAGGGAAGTGGATCTTCAGGTTTTGTTTCCAAAATAGATCACATATTTTCAGTGCTCAATGAAAGAAACAAGGGAGAGTGGGTGAGAGGGTGCTATGGCAGCCCTCGTTATTTATAGTTTGGCAATATTGTTAGTGTTCACCCAGTGGAGAACTGAATCCCATCTAAGCTCGTAATTTTCATATCTTTGGAAAGCTTTTAGCTCCTCTCTGCCTGTTGGCATGGTAACATGACAAGAGTTATGATGTCAAAACCATATGAACTCATGATTGATCTAAAATTATTTGGGAAACTTTCCCATTTCAAATTTCCATTGAGAGAGAGAAAGAGGCTATGCAGCAGCTTCATTCAAAAGAGAAAAAAAAATCTTTTTTTTAATTGCCCTGAAATAAATTATCTATTTTCCTCTCCATGTAATACTACAAAGACTACTGTCCTTCTGATGTCTTTGGCATTTTCTTTCAAAATCAGATATTTTAATTTCCCTTTCTCTTGGTTATTTTTCTTCCTATTCTAATCAAAATCAATGGCTGATGTTAGCACGTTTTTCATGCTGCAAATACAAAGCAGGGTAGGCATGCAGGCTGATGGATGGCCTCTGGGATTCTCAGGTCTTTCCTGAAGTGAAGTTGGCCCTGAGGAAATGTTGAGGGTTGACAGAGAGGCTGAGAGATATCTGTTGGGTATTTGCAAGCCATAGATATTATTATCACTTCCACCTGGAGGAGAGAAAAACAAAGGGTCACACAGATGAGGTAAGTTGCTTGAGCCAGAAAATGGCAGAACAGAGAAGATTTATTGGAAAAAAATATTGAAGCCTGTTAACAAGAGGAATAGGGTTTGCCCCAGTAAAAATAAGTGGAAAACATACTCCTAAGGTGTGTCAACTTAAATAACAAGCAGAGCCTCACCCAAATCTGATATTTATTCAGGAAACGGCATTGCAATGGACAACCTGTGGCATAGTAAACTATGTATGTATTCATGGAGGTTAAGGAAGACAAAGGATTTTAAGGAAAAAATGAAGAGGGTTACATAAATGTTTCGAGGCAATTATCCTTAACTACAAGGATCAGTACCAAGGGCGACTCCAGTGTAAGTTTGAACAGACAATTGCTGGGCATGTGTCTTCATAGAAGTGTCTTATAGTCCAGAAGTTCAAACAGAACCCAAAACAAAGTATTTGTCAATAGAAGTGACAAGCAAGAGTGGGGTTTCTTTTTTTTTTTTTTTTTTTTTTTTAAGTAATGTTGCAGTAGCCTTTGTCCAAGGTTGAGGTATTCACAGTTTTTTGTGTGATACTTTTTGTTATCAGGCATTTATGTATGAGAACCTTCTCTTTATTGCCTTCCTCAGCTCTTTTTGTCATTTTTCTTTTTAACACAGATAACTACATTTTGAATCTGAAAACTTTCACAGGTGTATCACCTTGGGAAACTTAGGAAACTTATTGAGCATGATTTCTTTTAGTCTCAGTTTACCAATCTGTAAAGTGGGGATAATAATAAAAATCTACTGTAGAGATAATATATGAGAAGTAGAGCTAAAGATAAAGCCCAATGCCCATCATGACGAAGACAAATAAATGCTAATTGCCCTGTAGAAGCAAATGGGTTTATGTGGAATCCTAAAAGGTTCATGAGAAGGATCAACACGTTTCTTATTTCAGGCACCATTTTCTGTGTTACTTAAGACATTGGACTTGAACATAAGGCTGGACATTGGCGTTTTTACTTGTGCTACAAAAATAATTTCCTGTCTCTAACCAAGTCTCAAACTGACCACATTTAAGTTCTTCATCTTCAGTCTTCAACATCATCCCTTAGCAGCATTCCCAGTCAAAGAAGGATTTAAAGTTGGAGGAAGTTATGATGTTTTTTCTAATATTATTTGATTCACATTCATCTATATTTTTAGAGCAGATATAGGTTGAAGGGTCAGGCACTCTTCTAGGCAAAAGCTGAATGAAATGGACAAAATCCCCATTATTGGGGAGCTTAAATTTTAGTGTGGGAGACAGATAATATAAATTATAAACAAATAAAACATACAATGTTATAAAGTGAAAATGCTAAGACATTAATCAATGAGAAGAAATTAAGTTGGGGAGGAGTCAGAGGAAGCATAGGAGGGGTAAAGACTGAGCTTGAGGTCTTAGATTAGGTAGCTCTGAAAGGTGTCACTGTGGTGACTTTTCATGTAGATACCTGGAGAACAGAGCATCATGCCAAACAGAGGGGATAGCAGGTGCAAATTCCCGAGGCCCAGAGTATTCAGGAACAGCAAGAGGCTGGTGAACTTGGAACACAGTGAATGAGGAGGAGGGTTGTTTCCTCATTTTCTGCCCTAAGAACACCCTTCATGAGGTACAGAGCACTTGGACCAACAATCTGAAATAAATGGATAAGGAGTGACTTGCCTTATTCATGAAACAAAATGATTTTGAGTTAGAGGCAGACTCTGGATTCTCTGCCTAGTATCATTCCAGTGGAACTTGGTCTTCAGCTGTTCCTCACAACTGGTTTCATTCAGAGTCATCAAATCATTGTTCGCTCTTCACATGTATGATAGATGTAAGGATTTGGAAGAACAAACTCAGTTTTTCCTACTCTACTGTCACAACACCGTCAACACAAAATACTTCTGAGACCCCAGATGTGTGGGAGTTTCCCCACACACACTAAGAGACCAGTTTTGCAGCAGATTCTTCAGCAGACACCAGCTGAGTGTCCTCTACGTCAATTCAGTTCTGACCTAGAGATAGTGTCAGATCCTACAGGTTGAGGGCTCAGTCCCGCGAGACTGTCCTGCACTTCAGATGCCATAGCAAGCTCAGGTTGTGGCCTGTGCTTCTGACCAACCAGCTATAAATCAGGGTTCTCACGACCCTTTCCTCAGGTTCGATTAATTTGCTGAAGTGGCTCACTGAGCTTGGAGACACACCTTACTTACATTTGCAGTTTATTATGAAAGATGTTACAAAGGATACAGATGAATAACCAGGTGGAAGAGATGTGTTAGGGCAAGGTACGGGGAAGGGGAGTGGAGCTTCCATGCCCTCTGTGGGCACACCACCCTCCAGGAACCTACACATGTTCAAGTTATCTGGAAGCTCTTTCAAACTCAGTCCTGTTAGGTTTTAATGGAGACTTCATTATGTAGACATGATTGATTAAACCACTGGCCATTAGTGAGGCACCCAACCTTCACCTCCTATTCCCTACCAGGAAATTGGGGCTTGGGGCTGAAACTTCCAATCGTCTAATCATGCCTTGGTCTTCTGGTGACCAGCCCCAACCTGAATTTATCTAGGGATTCCCAGCCACCTCATTCACATACAAAAGATACTCATCACTCTGGAAATTCTAAGGGTTTTAGGAGCTATATGTCAGGAAATAGAGAAGAAGATCAAATATATATTTCACATTCTCACAAGAGGAAAATTTTATAAGCCTTTCTAATCTGTGGGCATGTGTCTGTAATAATTCTATTTAAATGCCTATCTCTGGTATAAGGAGGATTTTTGCTTGCCATTCCTCACTAAGCTGTGGGGAGAAATTCAGGCCAACTGAACAGGAAATGGATTGTGACTGAATAAGACACCATACCCAGGAGTTGAATTACAGTGGAATGTGATTCACACAACTTTCTTCTGCAGAATGCTCCTTCCTTTTTGTTGAGATGTAAGTAGATTATGTGTCCATTCAAGAGCACTTTTGCTTTCTCTAGATGGCTTCAAAAGTGTCTTCTTCAGGCCTTTCCATCAGTGCAAGTTCAAATATTGCTGCCCCAGCGGATTAAAAGTTCTATTTGTTGATTTATTTGTTCCACACATTTAAGATTTTGAAAGAATTTTATTAAGTGCTTTTGTATCAGGCACAGTCACTACAATTACATTTTAACCTCACAATGACCCTGAAAGTTATATTGTCCCATTGCATAGGCAATAAAGCTTTGAGACATTTAATATGTTATTTCAAAAATTATATAGTACAGAAGAGCCACTGTTTCCTTGGTGAAGGTGTTTGCTTGTAGGTGTAGAGCATTTGGCCAATTCCTTCCCCTCTTGGGGCACAGCCAGGATTATGCAGAGAACAGCAATCATACTTGCCCTCTTAAAGAAAAAGGAGTAGCCGTATATTTCTGTAGTACATTTAGGCACACCATGGCTTCCTGCCTTTCAGTGATCAAGCTGTTTCTTAAATATGAGACTTGTTCTCAGGGTTATACAATGAATCCTATGCTAATCCACTGTAGAACTGCCGTTTTGTTCTTTCTGCTCTGTGGTTTAGACTTTCTGATTCACACAGAGCTTGGCACTTAAATGTTCTACATATATTTAAAACAGTGTTTCACAGAAATGTATTAATAGGATAGTCTAGTAAATAATTGGGGATAATTTAGCCCTAACTTAGGTGAATCTATAAATGCGTGAGTGATGTGATTGCAGACGTACACATGCACATACACATGCGTATACACACACACACACACACACACACACAGGTTCTCACTCTTCTTTGATATGAGAGATGTAATTATCATCTAGACCCAGGGACAGTTTTGCTGTCCAAGGGACATGTGGTAAATGTCAAGCATTTTTGGTTCCCAAAACTGGGGCAATGGTGCTACTGGCATGTAGTGTGTAGAGGCCAAGGATGCTGGTACACACCCTGCAGTGTACAGGACAGCCTCCACCATAAGAATGATCCAGCCCAGAAGCTCAACAGCACCTATTTAGACTTGCCTGTTTTTAATATTACTGCCTTTACTGGAAGCTTGAATTTGGAATCATTCTATCCTAGAAAATATTTCTGTTCTAATATCAAAAATGATTTTAAAAACACAGGTATTACACACATAGATTTAAATAGTGCATTATAATACAAACATACTAACACCAATTGGGGAAAAATGTAGATTTTTCTCTGTTGGAAACCTAAAATATAACTCTTTTTTAAAAAAGTCTTAAAATTACTTGTTTTTCCAGATTTCTTCTCCCTCCCCCTCTTTTTCTTTCATTTTGTGAGCTTTCAGACTCAATAAGCCTTGCCAGTCTGTGATGTGTAAAATTATCTTTCTCTGGCCAGAGGGAATTATATCCTTTTCAGCCTCAATTCAGCTCATCTATCAGCCTTTCCTGAGTACCTGTTGGGCGCTCAAGCTTGGATGGTGAGTACCAAGCTTGGGAAAGAAGGGAGTAATGCAGGGACTCTCCAGCTGAAATGCTAGTACAGAGCAGCAGCGGGTGACTCAGGCCTCGAACTGCCAAATGCAAAATCTACTTTGATTCCCACTTCCATATGAACAGGCCTTCACTGAAGTTCACATAGGGTAAGGTTTTACCATTGAGACTCACATATTTTTTTTCTAATGGAAGAGAAGGATAGTTTTATCTTAGGGAATTCAGTTGTATTCATTTCATAATGATGATACTAAGGCATTCAGACCATATATTTTGACCATATATTTGTCTTGCATAGATTACTTGGGTCAAAGTTAGGGAAAAAGAGCTCTGTCACAGTTATTCATCAGGAGAGCCCCGGCTTTCCACATCGGCAACCTTCCCATTTCCTTTGTTTGGTATTGTGTTCTATCAGCAATTTCAGCCTTGTTCATCTGTCATCTCTGACAGTTAGAAGTTTGCATCTAACCTGTGCCATGAGGACTAAATTGTTCTCTGGCCACGGGTACCATACAATAATGACTATCATCAAGGAACACTACTGCCCCTTCCCCACCAATAGTTCTGAAGATCAAGTCATGTGAAGCGTTAGTCACCAGAGGCCTTCATCTTTTAGTCCAAAATCAATAGACAATCCATTGATACCAGTCTAGAAGGCATAAGTAGGATGTTAGGGGAGAAAAGAGTTTGATTCATATCTGTCCATTTGCTTCCCAATCTACGCAGTTGATCATAAGTGCTATAAGAGCCACCAACTACTGATGAGGAGCAGTCAGAAACAAGCCTCTAGGCTTTTCCAAGAGCAAAATAATATTAATTCTGTGGTCACTCAGTCTTCATCTTTTCATGGTGCTTCATAGTCTTCCATTAACAATAAGAGCTAACAGTAAAACAGGAACACTTTTAAATAGTTTCTGTATGATCTCATTTATACCCTGATAGCAATGCTCTTTTTTATCATGCCCTCTTGACATAAGGAATACTGAGGCTCAAAGAGGTTCAGTCATTTGCTCAATGTCAAGACTTTTGTAAATGGCCGAGTTCATCAGATTTGAATTCAAGGGGTCTGGCTCTAGAACCTGTTGATTATTCAATGATACATCCCTGAGGGAATCACACTCTTGGATGAAAGCAGTGTGATTTCCTGATAGGCAGGGCACAGAGGCTCAATCCCGTAACCCCAGAGACTCCAGAGGCTAAAGCAGGAGGATCACATCAGTCCAGGATTTCAACCAGCCTGGGCAACATAGTGAGACTTCATTTCCAAAAAAATTAAAAAATCTGTCCAGGTGCGGTGGTGCCTGCCTTTAGTCCGAGCTACTCAGGCGGCTGAGGTGAGAGGATTGCTTGAGCTCAGGAGTTCAAGGTTAGAGTGAACTATGATCATGCCACTGTACTCCAGCCTGGGTAACAAAACAGGACCCTGTCTCTAAAAAAGGAAAACCCTGATAACATGAATGTGGGCCTGTGGGGTATGAGATTTAGAACATCATTTTGGTGCCCCAGCACAGAACCCGACACTCTTGATTGGTTGGTTGCTTTACATGTTGGGGGGAAATTAGCTGCAAATTTCAAACCTAAAATGTTTAGCTCCCCTAGTCCCTAGAAAATAAAATATCAGAATTGGAAGGGGCTTTGAAATTACTTAATTTTGTTTGTTAATTTATTTATACCTCTCTAATTGCACAAAGGATTTGAAGTGGTTTATAGTAAAAGTACAGTATGACAAGACAGAAAGTGAGAAAATCCAGGAATGGGAAAATAAGTAGTTCCAAAAAAATACTAAGATAAAGCCAGAGATATCATGCTTTAAGGCCCTGCACACTCCACATATTTAAATATCACTTCCTAGCAACTAATGGAGAGAAAGGAGCTTGGCTAGATGTTGACTTATATAAAGCAAAACCTTTTACCTTTTATGCATAGGAACTTAATTGTTCATGGTACTGAGACATTGAAACAGACATGAAATATAACCTGAGCCTTTGTGTTCTCATCTATAACTGGAGATGTTGCATCTGATGACCTCTAAGTGCTTCTCCCTCTCTAAGTATCTAAGACTCATGCCTTATTCAAACTTAATGAACACCTTCCAGTTTTTAAAGGGAAAATTATCTGTGTTTTCTTAGATTTGGATTTCCTTTTTTCACCCTGATTTATTTTTCTTTTAGACCCAGTAACTCTTGTTGTTCTATGATTAAGTAAACCATGCAGGAGAAAAGCGTCCTGGAGAACCACAAGGAGGATTTGCACTACACTGGTCTTGAAATGACATTGTCATTTTTACTCATATTTCATAGGTGACGATTTGTCACATGACATCATCTACTTTTTCTGAAGGCCCAGCAAAGAAAGAAGGCTATGACATTGATTAGTACTGGTAGTATCAACCTCATTGCTCTTAATATTTTTAACTACAAAGTCCTCTAATTGCACAAATTAGGCTCTTAGTGATGAATTTCCTCTGAAATTATAGCAGTTATTACTGAAATTTCTAATTGTTTTTATTGATTCTACAATTAAATTTAAAACCTTATTTGTAATGTTTATATTGATATTTATAAACCTCATTATAATTATGTAAACATTTAAAATCATTTTTAAGATTCTTTAAAATATGATGTTAAGAGCAAAGGGCTATAGTGTGAATTTGTCTTGCATCATATGTATGTTTCACTAATTTAGATAGATTTTAAGTTTTTCATACTGCTTGTTTTAGAAAAATAAGCAATCAGAACTTAATTTAGAAATAAAAGCTGCAAGATCATCATTTTGTAGTCACACTTTAGTAAATAAGTAATTAACTGAAATCTTTAAGTTGCAATGTTACTTATTCATTTTGCTCATTGTTTACAAATCAACAAAGAAACAATTCTTTCTTTCTTTTTTTTTTAGCAGTCAAACATTCTGTGCTGTCTTCCTCAATATATTCTGAATGGGCTCACTTGTTTTCACTAGGCTTTGCTTGGTATTAGACTTTGTGGTTGATGCGGCTCATTTATCAGCCATGTATGGAGAGATTCTGAAAGATGTTTTGTCATTTTCCACTGTCAAAATGATGCATTCGTTTCTGTCCTGGTTTCTCTGAAAGAGCTTGAGTTGCATTTTGCAGGGTAAAGCATGGGAATAAATGATACAAAACTAAATAAACAGAGGGGAAGAGACGGGACTTAGAAAACCAAAAAATAGGGGGCTTCGTTTTTAAGCACGCATTTTTAGACTAAGAGGAGAGAAAATAAAATGTCCGTAGGTACCTTGTTTTAGGATGGATCCAGTTACTTGCTTCCATCTTGACTGTTACAATGAATCTTCAATCCTTGTGAATACAGATATGAAAAGAGAAGTAACTTTCCCAAGTTATGGTGGGAGAATGGTCTATTTGATGTTTTAGTTTTTCCTGCTTTGTGTTTTCTGGGTATAATTTTTCAGCTATTTTATTTGTTCACTTACCATGAAAATAGGAAAGAACTATGATGTGACACTGACACTGTAACTTGCTAACAGAGTCTGCTTATTACAGACTTCTCACTCTAACATTTATTCCAGAAGACAGTTGGGAGACACAGCCACAGTACACAGTACACTTGCTTTGTAATTAAAGTCATTCTTATGGACCTGAAGAAAATCAGTCACTATTATAATGTAAACAGTTTTACCAAGCAAAAGCTTACTTTTTCCGAAAAGAAAATGTCCAGTCAAACTTACCCATTATTTATTTTGTAAATTTTTTATGTTCAGATTTTTGAGTGTAAATACCTGACTAATGTATGTCATTTCTGGAGCAATGAAACAGGAAAAAAATATAAGTCCTGGCAAACTTTGGTTTAAACCTGGATCCATAACCCAGAATTATCCTTTCTTGATTAAACTACTTTGAGTTTCAGTTTCCTCATTAAGATAAATAAAGATAATAGAATATGAACTTCAAAAGATTGTTGTAAGGATTATATTTAAAAAATTTGGGCAAGTTCTTGGTTCATGGTAGTGTTTTGGTTCTGTTTATTTGAGACAGGGTCTTGCTGTGTTATCCAGGCTGTAGTGCAGTGGCATGATCACAGTTCACTGCAGCCTCAAACTCACTGGCTCAAGAGACTCTCCCACCTCAGCCTCCAGAGTAGCTGAGACCACAGGCATGTGCCACTATATATATATGTGTGTGTGTATATATATATGTGTGTGTGTGTGTGTATGTATGTGCCACTATATATACATATATATAACAGAATCTGCTTATTACAGACTTCTAACCCCCCTATATATATATATATATTTTTTTTTTTTTTTTTTTTTTTTTTTTTAAGAAATGGGATCTCCCCATGTGCCCAATCTTCATGGTAGGTTTCTGATAAATGTTTTTGTTAATTGCTCTTTGCTTCCTATTAGCATATCCTTTCCTACTCCATGTAAAATGACAACTATGTGCTATGCTGGCGGCGCCCCCTGGAGGCCTGTGACAGTATTTTGGTCTGTCATCCTCAGTGCTTGCATTTTTTTCTCTGGGAAATTTTGCTTTCACCTATTGATCTCCATTTTTGTGCTTTTACAGACATACAGTTAGTTGAGTCAACATTATACTTATTGATACATATATAAACTTTTTAAAAACTCACTTTCCTCTCTCTCAAATTTGACTCATGGACTAAAGGAAGAACTCTCCCTCTTGACCACAGATTATTTCATTTATGAGGAACCAAGCTATTTTGGTGTCTGTCAATGAACATTAAAATAATGATTCTCAGCATGGGTCTCTCTATCAAATAATTGGTGACCATTGGTTTTGGAATTAAGTTGGAGAAAATAGAGAAATCCTGCCCCCAAATTACACAACCCTGGAAAGCAACTATATATCACATCTATATTAATGCATGTGTTTTATGTATTCATATACCTATATTAATATATAACATATCCATATTAATATAATAATAATAATTTTTATAGTTTAAAATTATACCCATTTTTATATATATAAAATTCAATACTTGTGGCATGAAGAAGACAGAGTCCCTGCTTGCATGAAACTTATATCCAAATGGAGGAGACACACAGTAAACACATACATCAAAAGAAAAATAAATAATAAAATTTTTATAAAAACTGTGAAGAAACTGACCCAGTGTGACAGTACAGATGCTGACTAGGGTAGGGAGGGTCTCTTTTAGATACTCATGGTGGGTGCTTCTCTAAGCAACCTTGATCATTAGAAGGATGTAGACATTTAAAACTCACTTGGAAATGTGTTCTTGACTGATGCAACAGCAACCATTAAGGCCCAGTTAAGAACAAGCTTGGAGTCTTCAAAGAATAGAGGTTTCCAAGAAAGCCAGTGTGTCTTGTGTCAAATGAACAGATAGGAGGACAGTGCTGCAACTGATAAGAACCTCAGAATGAATCTCTGTATCTCCTGTATTTCCTTAAATTCTCTATTTTTAAGAAAACTTGAAAATAAAAGATTTTCTAACCTTAAAATTGTATTGGATTTGCTTAATTACTAGGACTACAAAGCCATTGCTTCTTACTGTTTTTTTTTTTCATTTCTTTTTGGGTTCAAATGAACACTGAAAGGCTAGCCTGGGAACTGACCCACATCTATACTGTGCTCCTGGAGAAAATATCATCCAAATTGCACTGAAAACTTTGGAGCATAGTTCGTTTTCAGATAGGGGCAACCTATACTGGAGTGATTAAAAAAATAAAAGCAGGTCTTCATTTATTATAAAGCCTCATTACTCCAAAACCTTGGTTTCCACTCAAGCTGTGCCGAAGATGACCTTTGTCCTGTTACGAAGACTTGCTGCACAATTCCCCATAATCATTGATTTAGAATTGGTATGTTCAATTTAATTCTGGGTTTGCAGAAACTTCAACACATTAACGCAGATGGATTTTGTTAATTGCCACGGAATTTTCATGTGTTCATAAAAGTAGGGCTGACAGCCAAGGGCCTCTGTTTGGAAACCCTCTTCAGAAAAATGCCTAAGAAAGGATTTTTTCCCCCTGTCTCCACATTTAGCAAGTGAATGTTGTTCTGAGAAGAGAGGGAAGAGTTAGTCATTGATGGGGGCATTGATCCAAGTCCTTCTTCTCACTTCAATATTAAAAGATAAAAGGGCTGATTGTGCTCATTTATCATGCTGGTCTCTGTTTTACCTTAATCAAACCCTGATTTTCCACATTTTTCTTCACAAGCCATCCTTTTCATCTCCTACATCCTGTCAAATTTACAAGTTACCTTTGCGCTGATCTATACTTAATTAATTTAAGAGACATCTTTGCCAAAATGCACTTTAGGAAATGCAACTGGGTTGAGAATGATGCCTTAGTTTGTAGAACTTCCAAGTGAAGTGTGGCTATGAGTCAATGTGCTGAGGGCAGAGGGACAGTGGAGGGTACAGAGGAGTGTACAGAGGAGTGTACCAGAGAGTGAGACTCACAGAGGCATCAGAAATGCACACGCCTGCCGTTATTGCTCCCTGACCCATCCTTCTGCCTCCTACCTCCTTTCCCTTCAGTATATCCTCTGATCAGCAGCACTGTGACTTATGTAATATACTCACTGTGTCAGGTCATAATTCCCTGCTTAAAAATCCTAGGAGGTTTCCCATCACCTATAATAAGGATTGGCAAATTGTAGCGACAGGTCAAATTGCCTGTTTTTCTCAATAAAGTTTTATTAGAACACAGCCATGCCCATTTGTTTACGTATTGCCTATGGCTGCTCTTGCTGTACAAAGACAGAATTGAGAGGTTGAGAAACAGAGACTGCCCAAAAATATTTACTATCTGGCTCTTAACAGAAAATGTTAACTGACCCCCAGCCTGCATGATTGAGTTCAAACCTGAAGCACAGCACTTCCCAAGATGCTTCTGGCCTGCGTTGTAGGCTGATCTGTAGCCAACTCCTCCAATGCATCCTCCACTCTGAGCCCCTGTAGATAACTCATTATTCCTATACAGTGCTGCAGACTCCATGCCTTTACACTCACTGTTCAGAATTCTTTTGGTGGCACTGCCTCAACCCCAGTGACTTTGAACCACCCTCCTTCACACTGATGCCTCACCATCTTCCCCTGTAGGTGAATTCTGTCCCAGCCTTTCAGCATTGCTCAGGGCACATCCCTGCAGTCATTAGTTGCCTTTTCCTTATGTGTGCAAACCCTGCCTCTTCAGTGAGAGTGGAAGCCTCTGAGTGTTTTGCGTGCCTTCCTCAGAGTCCAGTCTAGACCTGAATACACAGTAGGTACTCAATAAGTAGGTATATAATGGACAGAGAATGAGTAAGGTGGCCATCCTGCTTATAAACTAGGCATGATGGGGTAAAGGACATGATGGGGTAAAGCAAATGCTGTCACATTTTCACATAAATCAATACATTAATGTTGCTCATTAAGCAAACTAATTTACTGTATATGTTAACTTCAGTGGAAACAGACAGCACCAGAAACAGAAGCTGCAAGCAGCAGGCCCAGCAGCAGGGAAGTCTGAGCATGGCCTTGCCTACCTAGAGTGTGCCAGCAGCCAGCATCCAACCTCCTGGGTGTCTTCTAGCAGACCTGGAGCCAGGCAAGTGGGAACAACTGCCAGATACCATACCAGGGCAAGTGCAGATAGATGCCTGAGTCCCAGGTCTCCATCATAAAGCAAATATCTGCCCTTATTCTCTCTAGGGGACCACTTGCTCACACCCCAGGAGACAATAGGAATAGACATTTGCTTTCTGAATGTGCCTGCCCCAAAGACCAACCTCTGTTTTAGTATGTATTTGTGGAAGTACATGGGATGGGTGAGTTTTCTTTAAAGGGCATATTTTGACTCTGTAAGGGACAAATCTTTTTGCCAAAATATTAACAACTAATTTTAATTTACCATGGGAAATGTTGGTAAAAATTGTCAAGACTCTTTAAGTTTCCAGCAAATGCCAGTATCCAGATTGGACATAATTGCTGCTAAGATGCCTTTAATGAGCTGAATGGTGGGACGATTGCCTTTGCTTCTTCCTTTGAAAACAGACATTCCCCGGTTGCTGCTGAACATCCCCAAGGGATGTTCCTTGAGGATATTCCTCTTTACTTTGTAACCACCACTTGTCCATCTCTACTGCAAACTCTTGGCCCTACCTATGGCACCCTGTGTGACATAGCAATTGCTTTTTCTTTGGTCCTCTGGAGAACTGTGGGTGGGACCACTGATAGTCTTACCAGTGAATTCCCAAAGCTGTAATAGTCTCAACAGAGGAACCATTATGCAGCATTATATAATGCTGCACGTTTCGTTGTTCTGCCCTCATGTGACCCCAAATGTTGCTTCTCCAGGAAGTTTTATGCAGGTGGAGGGGCTAACTTACCACTTACACACTTCCAAAATCACTGCTATCATCTCCTCTCTGCCCAGGCCTCATGACATTTCTGCTCACCAAAAGCATACACTACTGTTCCATTCACCTTTTCCCCCATGACATTGTTGGGAAAGGTTGAGTGAGGATAAAGAAGATGGAGATTAAAGGAAGATGAGGTTAGATGGATGAGATGTGGTAGGAGTCCCAGAGCTCCAACGTGAGGAGTAGCCCAAGCTGCTCCTCAAAGAAGCTACTTCCAGGGCATCTGTTTACATGTTGTCTTTAAGAAGTAATTTAATCCAGAATGTAACAGACACCTCGATCTGCCCTGAGTTTACAAAGATCAGTGAACATAAAAAGGAAACACAAAATTGGATCTTGCTGCCTCAAGGTGGAAGTGTCTCGGGGTTGACTGAGCCTGTGGATGCTTTTCTTGACTGGTAGCCCAGGCCCAGAGTGCTGCGTGGTGTTCGGTGTCTTGTGGAACCACCATTTTTTTCCACTGGAAACTGTCTCTCTTTGAAAATTCAAGTCCACAATTCTCCAGGAAGGTCAAACTCAGACTAGCCCCTCACTCCAGCCAGGGCATCAGCCTGTCTCCTCCATCTTTTTTGTCAGGGTAAGCCTTTATCACGGAGTAAAATGCTCTGAAATCTGCAGGGTCTGTGCGTGAGGATCACACTTCCCGTGTTCCTCCAAATCTTATCTCCAGCTTGCTCACTGTCCTGATTTTCTAGCATCTCATTGAAACAGCTTGATGTGACGGAAAGACATTTTGTAGGTTTTGAATTCAGACAGAACTGGGTTCAAGTCCCACCTGTGCCTCCTAATGAGCTAGGTGACCTCAGGCAAGTTAATCTTCGAGAGTCTCAGCTTATTTCATCTTTGAAAGGGAAAGTTAATGATATTTAGCTCATAACATATCTGTGAATAATGAAAACTGCTTTGACACATAATAGGAGTTTAGTAAATGGAATCTATAAGTTGCAGGTATATAGAATCTCACTAATTTGCTCAATTTAAGACAATTAATGATAGAAATGAATAAACTTTATATGTCCTTCTCCCTATTCATGACTGTAGAGTTGTTATGTGATACTTGTTTTATTAAGCATTCTTGCTGACATTGTAAAAAATAATACTGCTACCACAACCATGTCAAAATGGCTAAAAGCTATATGCACCCACTTAAAAGCACTTTGAGATAAGTAAAAGCACTTTGAGATAAGTAGTGTTAAGTAGAAAATGCCCAGAATACAGTGACACCAGTAATTCTTAAGTTGTTTTCAATGTTATTTCATATTCAGATTAAACAAATAATTTCTGTCTGTCTAAAATACATCATGCTCTGGTAGATAGAGCCCACAATTAACCTGTTCAGGTCTCAATAAATCTGTGTGGTTTGAGGGAAGTTGAGGCAGACTGTCTAAATGGAGTCCATCACTTCATGATTCTTGAGTGTTGACTGAATGGCAGACTTTCCTGGTTTTTGTTTTAGTAGCTTGTACCTGTATTATCCCAAGAATTGGGTTATGGACAGGATACAATGGGAATTTCATTTTGTGGATATTAAGTATGGATAATATGGCACCAAAATCACGTGGGTTGCAATCCTGGCTGCTCCATATACCAGCTATGCAGTCACCTCATTTGTAAGATAGGATTACTCTTGGTACTTCTATCATAGGGCACAGGTAAGAGCTTAGACTATTGCTACCATCAGCACTATCATCATGGAGCCCAGATGCCTCTATGATGTGTTTATTTGAATATATAGCACTTGTCCTCAAACCCACTGACCAAGAGGGCAGATTGTTAAAATGGCCACATCAGAAAAAAGAAATGGTGGAGTTAGTGTTCTTTCTGTTGCTATTCTACATGAATTGTGTGTGTGTGTGTGCGCGCGCGCGTGTGTGTGTGGTGTGTGTATTAGCTTCTATGTGAGGAGCCACGCTATATGCCAGGCACTGTGCTAAAAACTCCACATCTATATTCTTATTTAACTTCAAGTAATTCTGTGAGAATTCTGCATACTTACAAGAGCTTATTTTACAACCGAAGAAACTAAGGCTCATTGAAGAAAGTAACTTCCCACAGTTGCCAGAGTTGGGATTCTAAGGTTCATGCATTTAGTGGATTTGTTAGAAGCTATATGTAATTGGCCTGCTTATCTCTGCAACTCTAAGGAATGAAAACTCAGTTCATGAGCCCAGGATAAATTGATATATACAAGAAGATTTCTTTCCATCAAGTGTTGCATATCTGAGGCTCATGAATGAAGATGAGAAAATAAAACCTTAAGTATACATTTTAGAAAAAGTCTACTGTAATTTATATTGTGTTGAACGATAAAAGTTCTTTTACTGTATAGCTTTTGTTCAGAATTTAATTACAGGAATACTTTAGCCTCTAACTGTAGATCATTGTTTGGTTAATGTCTAATGGATTGACATTTTTCCAGTATGTTGGATAAAACGGAAACTTCAAGAATTGCATAGTCCTTTAGGTAAAAGAAGACAGGATGCTAGAAGTTTTTGTGATACTTATGAATTAAAATATAAACTGATGGTGGAGTTTTCCTCAAAGAAACCCTTAACAAGTAACGGTTTTATAATTCAAATATAACCCAAAATACAAACATTTCAAAGGAAACAATAATGTTGCATCTATTCCCAATGCATGTTTGTAAGTCTCTTTAACCTGCTCTTGGCTTTGAGATAGAAGCACTGCTCCCTCTTCCATGGAAACCAATATAAATTGGAATGTGAGGCTGGGTGCAGTGGCTCACACCTGTAATCCCAGCATTTTGGGAGGCTGTAGTGGGTGTATCACTTGAGCCTAGAAGTTCAAAACCAGCCTGAGCAACATGGTGAAAACACTTTCTATACAAAAAAAAAAAAATACAAAAATTATCTGGATATGATGGCATGCACCTGTGTAGTCCCAGTTACTTGGAAGGCTGAGGCAGGAAGATCATTGAGCCCAGGAAGTCAAGGCTGCGGTGAACCATGATCACACCACTGCACTCCAGCCTGGGCCGGGCAACAGAGTGAGATTCTGCCTCAAATAAACAACAACAACAACAACAACAACAACAAAATTGGAGTATCAGTGACTAAGATATGCATGCATCTGACAATCTTTGATTAACTCTCTAGGCCTGGCTTCCTTAGAAATTTCTTTGTTTCTTTTAATTTTCTATGGAAATTGGATCAGATCAAACCTCTCTCCTGGGATCCAAAGGGATCTACAGGGTGTGTCAGTGACAGGGTGACATTTCACCAGACTTCTTGGTAATCCAGTAGCTGAATAAGTTGTAAGTAGAGATCTATCTGCCTTTGCTGAAATATAAATGAAGGCAGGGAAATTCGGAGTTTGGTCGTCCTATTCATACCCCTAGCAGCTGATGTAATATTTGGACTTGGATCTCAAATTCATGAGGATAGACCCTAAGAATAAGATTCTTCTAGGTGTGGGAAGAAACGAAGAGTGATTAGAGGCTGATGTGTTCCTGAGAGAGGCTCCATGCCCTTCTTGCACACAGGCTGAGTATTAGGGATAGGACAACAAGGGGATGGCAGGTAGATTTAGAAAGATGCGTGCCTTGCTCTAGGGGGAACTTAGGAAGCAGCACAACCCCAGGGAACAATGACTGCAGAATCTGTCCTGAAGGTGAGCTGAGGCAGCCCCTCAGAACTCCATGCGTCCATAAATTGCAGCAGAATAGAATGATTTTCATGCACCTGAGAGTAGGATAGAGGGGAAGAAAGGTCCTAGATAGCCTCACCAGTTTTTTTGTGGCCCTACTGATACCAGGAAGAGTGCAGTGATCACAGATATTAGAGAAAGTGGACAAAGGGAGTCGTACTGATACATGGTGGCTAAGAAAACTAACTTGGGAGTCAGATAATAGATGCTCAAAAATCCCACTCCTCCACTTACTAGCTGTGTGACGTGGGGCAAATAAACCTGTCTATGCCTCGGTTTCTTCTTTGTAAAATAGGTATAAGTAGTAGTAAAGCGTTTAGAATAGAGCCTGCCACAAAATAAGAGCTTTACAAGCATTTGCTATTATTGTTACTATTAAATTTTATGAAAAGAAGAAAAAGTACATTTCTCATGCACCTGCATTTGAAGATGGAGACTAGTACTTAGAGTCTCCTCGTTCCCAAACTTGAAGGAAATACGAAACTATAGTGAGTGGAATTGAAGTATTCAGATACATTTCTTTAGATTTCAATACCACCTCCCCCTTTTTTTCCATGAGATTTTCATTTACTACTTCACATAATTTTCTGATACATGAACTATCCTTATAACCTTGCGCAGGTGACTTAATTTCTCTAGGTCTCCCTTAGAGAATAAAATTCCTCATCTGTGAAATGAACAACATACCTAGCTCGCAGAGTTGTTGTGAGTTCCAAACAAATGAATCCATTGAATAGGAGACGCACAGCAAATGTAGTGCTCAGCATGCAATCAGCATTCAACAAACTATAAATGTGTATATGTTATTATTGTTTGTATTCATCTTAATTTCTATTCAATCATTTTTACATAACCATGATGAAAAGACTAAATCTAGAATAAAGTTGCCCATGATCAGTGAGAGGCACTGGTGGCCTCCATACTTGTTCATCCACTTTGGCTCCAAAATGACTCCAGCCTCCAGTGTGTTGGAAAATCAACAGCCTGTGACATGTCAGTGTCGAGATGATTTGAGGAGTGCCACAGTCTGCTTGTGGATTATGACTGTATATTTGCCAATTCTTTGTGTAATTAAAGGCAGCCAAGGCCTCAGGTATGTTCTTAGCCAGGTCTGATTTATTTAGATGTTTTGCTTTAAAATGAATGCCGAGGTAAAATTTGTTTTGTTTCTTTTGCACCACAAATGCCTTAAAAATCCAATCTTGGTGTCAGTGACAGATATTGATATACTTTGTAAAACAAGAAATATCTGCAGCTCCTAGAACTAAAAATTCAATGATTTTCAGCAGACTTTCCTAAGATAATAATGTAATTTATCTTTCACAGAATATTAAAGGCAAGCCTTGTAGGTGAGGGCAAAAAGCCATTTTGTGCCTCAAATTAGAAGGATAATTTAGAAAGAATAGCATTTATATTCATTTGAATTTAACAACCTGGAATGGCAACATTCACATTAGTGATTATTTCTACCTAAGATTTTCACTGACAAAAGAAATAATTATATTTTCTGCTTTGAAAATTAGACATAGTTAATATTGCATATGGTGAAATGGAGGCAGTAAAACCCCAAGGAACCAAAATGTGTGAGGAATGATATATTTTGGTTAATAGAGCTTTCCATTTGTTGTATTTAAGCAAATAATGTTTTTACAATTGTAGGTAAAAACCTTTTTAAATACTTGCATATAACTTCCTTGTCTTAGTTTAGTAAAATCTTCAAGGGTCACTGTGTGAGTAGTAGGTCAGACCTAATGTAAGGTCTGGGGAAGGATTGGGGCTGCTATGCTAAGAGTGTTTATATGGGAATTGTATTTTCCTTGCGAAGGTGGTAGTAGTTGTTGAAATTTTTCTTTATTTGTATAAATGTAATATTTTGCTTTATTTTTATAAATGTTATGAGTATTGGTGTACTTGTAGCTTCTAAGATTATGATTTGCTTTTTTCTTAAACTTGTGAGTATAGTAGGCATATATAAAACTGAACTAATGGAAATTTCCAACTAGATTGAATTCTTGAAGATGTTCTTTATATTCAGATACATTGAAAAGGGAAAGTAGGACTACAACCGAACACTATCTTCTGTCTCTTCACTCTGTGAGGATCTGGTAACATGTAGAGTTGTCCTGGCTAAATTGTAAAATTGACAAAATTTTGCTTTCGTTACTTCTCCCCTTCAAACTCCTTTTTCTGGGTTCTTTGATTCTCCCCATCTCCCAAGAACCAACAAAAGGTGACTTTCTTGCAATTGATTTGAGGGGAAGAGCAGGAAAAAACGATTTAAACTCTTGCATAATGTCACAGAGTGGCTACTTCCTAACTTCTACTTCTGCAGCTTTAGATCCACAGAGGTTTGTTCATTTTATCTAAGAAATCTGCTTTTAAATTAATCACCTGCTGACAAGAAGCATACATGAGCATTGTGGTTAAACTGTCTTTAAACCTGCCCTGGAACTCCAGCAACTTCCTGCAGCATGGTATGCACTGAAGTCACTTCACTGCTAATTGGCTTGTTCTCTTTCCCTCTCCATTTTTTGGCCTCCCACGTGGGCTTCAAAGTGAGCCGCAGCTCTTGGTGCATCTTCAGACTTTGCTTGCTCTAAAACCAAGAATGGAAACCTTGCCAGGAGTTTCCAACTTGTTGCGCTTGAGCATCTTAAGATCTCATCAAAGATGCAGTATACAGTTGCATGAAGAAGTGGAATAACAACAAAGGTAGTAAATGATTAAGTGACAAAATGACAAATGTTTCAGGAAACCAGAGTAGGAAGGCAGTGGCCCTGTTGGGGGAGGGATGCTTGAGCGAGAGTCTACAGATCAGGTAGTGTGGGGCAAAGAGGGAGAAGAGATGAGAAGGGCATTCCAGTTACTGGGGCAGACAGAGCAAAGAAGGGTCTGAGGGTAGAAATGCTCAGGAATTGGGGAGACAGATGGGCATGGGTAGAATAAAAAGAAGTGGCTGTGGGGAGCCAGGTAGACCTGATGTGATGACTCTGCTAGTGCCAAGCTTTTACAACATGAAGGACTAAGAAAACAAAAGAGATTTGGTTTTTGTTTTTTTGTTTTTTTGTTTGTTTGGATACAGCATCTCTGTCTGTCACCCATGCTGGAATGCAGTGGTACTGTCACAGCTCACTGCAGCCTCAACCTCCTAGGCTGAAATGATCCTCCCACCTTATCCTATCTCTGGAGTAGCTGAGACCACAGGTGTACACCACCACACCCAGCTATTTTGGGGGTTTTTTACTTGCTTTTAGAGACGGGGTCTCATTATATTGCTCAGGCTGGTCTTGAACTGCTGAGCTCAAATGATCCTCTCACCTCGGCCCTCAAATGCTGGGATTATAGGAATGAGCCACTGCATCCAGCCAAAAGAGTTTATTATGGTTTAAAAGCACTTCATGTTCCTTTAAACTTTGCCTCCTTGAGCCACAGACCTGTCCTGGGAACATTCAGTAAATGGCGTTAGTAGTAAATGTGGTAAAACACGAGTTGCGACATATTCAAATAAAACTTCCTGAATTTACCTGCTGTACTTTGTCACTTGTTTCCTCTTATCCCCCAGCTTATAGATATTCACGCACACACTATCACCTTCAGAGTGGCTTTTTGAAAGCGACCTTGTGGTGACTGCTGGCTGCTATGGATGGCTAGCTCACCTTCCAGACAGTCATTGGATCCCCAACATACTGGCAAGATTACTTAAGGCAGGCACTGCTAGGTTTTCTTCTGTTCTATAGGAAAAAAAAAATTAAAAAAAATTGAAGTCTAGGGGAAATGGGGGAAAGAATAAGGATATTGCTAAAATCAGGGAATAGGAAATTAATTTTTATTTTCAGAAATGAAAATAGCTTTAATGAAAAATGCAAAAAAAAAGCTTTTGGTACATTTTCTATATATGTCTTTATTTTTATTTGGCACTCTGCATTTTCTCTTGCGCTTAACATCTGCTCTTTAATAATTTCATGCAATACCTCTTGATGCTTTCAGGAGATAGCACCCTGACCTCCACTCTCTTGTTCCTACCCCCACCATGGCCTCAGAGAACCGAGGCTGTACCAGGAGGGGCCCAGTAAATTCAGGCTATTGACTGACAGGAGCCTCCTCGTTGATTCTGGTATTAAGCCTCCAAAAATATAATTGGAGCAGAGGGATGTAATCAGTGGTATCCATTGGTCAAGACAGTATGGGGACAACTGATTCTGTGCATGCCATTAGTTCATTATTACACTAAATACTGCAGTTTTAGAAGATAAACCTCAGAGCCTTAAATGGCATCTGGAGGCTGAGTCAGTTCTCCTTGGCAATGCAATTAGCTCAGCTTGTTTCAATCTGCTGAGAGGTAGGAATAATATTTCACTCAGTGTTCCATTGCATTAAAATGTTTTGATACCTGTTTGAATAACATTGCCTTAATGTTAATAAATCCATAATGGTCACACAGGTAGGGGTGGTGTGTGAATCACCCTGGAAGGGACGTCTATTAATCAGTTACTTGGGGCTTTTTTCTTTATTCATTCCCTCCTAGGGTTTGTATCTGTGAGGAAGCAGCCTACCTTCTTTGCAGCCATCTAGCATCTATATTCTAGAATCATTTTCCCCTATGATGGTTAAATCCAGATTATCTACACAGAAGAATAAAGTCACATGAGTAATCCAAAGTGATTCATAATTTTTTAAAAGTCTGGGGCAGGTACAGTGTCTCATGCCTGTAATCCCAGCACTTTGGGAGGCCCAGGATGGAGGATCACTTGAGCTTAGGAGTTCAAGACCAGCCTGAGCAACATAGAGAGACCCCATTTCTACCAAGAATAATTTTAAAGATAGCCAGACATGGTGGTGCATGCCTGTGGTCCCAGCCAGTTGGAGGCTGAGGTGTGAGGATCTTTTGAACCCAGGAGGTTGAGGTTGGAGTGAGCTATGATGGATCACACCACTGCACTCCAGCCTGGGCAACCAAGTGAAACCCTTTCTCAAAAATATTCATTTTTCCTTTGGAATATGTTCTGTATTCAAACATGGATGTAACTAATGTTTGATTTGATTTTACTTCAAAAAAAGTGATAAAACTACTGGTTAGAGATTCAATATTTTCAAGAAGCTACCTAATTTTGCTTTACACTTCCCATGCCCAACCTCCTGGAAACAATTCAAGATTTCTTTTTTACAGGCTTATTCTGAATTGTACATGAGCAGTAGTTTTGGAGGTCCAAAGGACTCTTGGCCTCAAAGTTAAGTAGGAAGTGTTGAGATGTCAGTGAAACACCTAAGATGGTGGGTGATGGAACTGTGAATTACCGTTATCTCTTAATAAGCCTTAAAATGTTATTTGACTAAGTCAGAAGCATATGCTATATTGCTAGCTTATTGACGTGTGAGTACCTCGTAAAATCATTTTTGCAAATGTGTCCTTTAAACATAAGACAGAACATGTTATTAGACACACGGCATAAACCACATCCTAGTGAGTTTGTCCTGTATGCAAATTGATGCTTGATATTTGTCCTCTTCCCTATAAAGAATTGCCTTCCCCATTGACTAAGTGAGAAAATTCAACATAATTCTGATTTGAGATCTGTGAGAAGTTTTGTTATACCTGGCTGCTGTTCTGATGATGGAGCAGAAAAAAGAAGATATAGGTTATCATTGACAGATTCTCAGCTCTCTTTTGAAATGTCAAATCAAACAGACATTTATTTTTTTTTTAATTGCTTGACCTTTATCAGAAAGCAGCTCTGGACAGAAAATGATCCTTTTTGAGTTACTATAGAGCACTTGAGCCCTTATACAAAGGAGAGATTTTATTCACGTAGCCAGAATTGAGCCCCTTTTGAAAGGCCTTGAGGAAAACTATTGTGATCAACTTTCACTATTCTTTTTACAAATACCTGTGTAGCACTACAGTGCAGTGTGGATCAGGCCCTGGAACGTGGTGATTACAGACATGCTGCAGAGAACTTGTCACACTGGAGAGTGATAGGAAACCTGCTAGAAGTATCTGAGGCAGGCTAGGATGGCTACATGTGGAAGGCACTGGCCATATAGGCTGCATGAGCTCAGCTGGGGGAGAGTCATGGTCAGCTGGCTTGCTCTGAGATGACTAAGCAGAAAAAGTGGGGTGGAGCTGTGTCCTAGCAGATGGGAAAGAAGGGCAGACATGGTAGGGGCCAGAGTAAGAACCAGGTCAAAATCCACCCAGCAAATTTTACCTTCGCCTCTCCTTTATAAGACTGTCCAATTTGTCAACAACTCTTCCTTTATAAGCCTCTTGAAAGGCACCAAAACCTCCTTTTGGGTGCATCTCTGCTAACACCCTAGTCTTAGACTAACCAGAAAGCTGCAAAATCAATCCAAGTTGTTTTTCTAGCTGCACTATTAGTAAGGTGCCTAATCATCTTCCTCAAAACACCTTTTCTACTATGTTTATTTCTGGAAGGAAGGAAGGAGGAAGGAAGGAGGGAAGGAAGGAAGGAGGGAGGAGGGAGGGAGGGAAGGGGGGGAGAGAGAGAGAGAGAGAGTGAGAGAGAGAGAGAGAGAGAGAAAGAAAGAAAGAAAAAGAAAGAAAGAAAGAAAGAGAGAGCGAGAGAGAGGGAGGGAGGGAAGGAGGGACAAGAAAAGAAAGGAAAAGAAAAAAGAAAAGAAAGGAAAGGAAAAAAAGGAAAGGAAAGGAAAGGAGAAAGGGGAAAGGGGAAAGAGGAAATGGGAAAAGAGACAGAAAAGAGAAGCCAGACCAAACCAAACAAACCCTGCAGGATTTTCCTATTCCTGTGAGGTCTGGCACAAACTCCTGAAGCTGACATGCCCTCCAGTGCCCCAACAGTGATTCACTCCTCTTTACTTTCTTGATGCTTTCTTGTCACAGATTTCTTTTCCCCCACCTTTGTGTGTTCTCAGTTTCCCTCTCTGCATATACAACTCTTTCATCCTCACTAAAACACAGCAAAGATTTCCAGCAAAATCTACACAGAAGCCACTCCTTCTCAGAACTCTTCTCAGGTTTGCTGGAGTCTCTTCTTCTGTGATTATAAGTCAGTCGCTGTTAGTGTGACTTCATTCTGTCTCCTAAACCGCGTTAGGCCTCCTTGGCCATGGAGAATTAAGGCGAACCTTAATCCAGTGACTAATTCATGGCTAGAACTAAGTTAGCCACCTGCCTGGTAGATTATGGTGTCCAACATAGAGAACTGAGCCAAAGAGATAGTGCTTTCCTACTTAGAAAGAGAAGGATGCTTAGAATAGACAGCAGTGTGGGTGATAAATAGTTAACCGAGATTTTGGTGAACACTAAAATCCTAATTAAATATGATTTAATTCTGCTTATTGTGGCAGAAAAGGGATTCTTACAGGTCTTTTGTCTGATTACATCACTTGCTACATTAAGTTCATTAGGAATATTAGGCGATGAATAAAGGCCAAAGGAAATGAAGCATTTTTAATGAATGAAGAATAGTATGGAGGCCATTTACCAGCCAAGATGAATAGTAGCAATAAACTGTGGATTCATTTCGTTGACACTCTATTTAAATACATGTCTGTTGCCTGTTCTATTCAGAAGCATGGATAGTAGGGAAAGAGATTTACAATATTATTTGGGACTACTTTTTTTTTTTTAAATACTGTGGTTGATAATCAGATAATTCTTAAATGATAGACAATGAAGAATGTTTTGAGAGTTCAGCCTTCTTATCTAGTTGGGATGAGAAGAATGTTTCATGCATCTTTCTGTTTCATTTAAATAATCAGGTGGTTTCACTCACAAATGGAAGAGTACCGATTTCAAGCTAGTTACCTTTCAGAAACACACATAAAGCCTTCATCATATGGCAGACTTGGAGCCTGTGTTTCCTGTAGCCAAAGGCTTTTGCAAAGATTTGTGGCTATGAAAGATAAACCTTCCCAAAGTTTAAAATTATGCAGTGTTTTCAAAAAGATAGCCATTGCACTTGTGTAGGAATTTTAATTTAATAGAGAAATAAAAGGAAAGCAGTCATATCTTTTCATCATTGCCTAACCCCTTTAAAAGTATATATTAAAATTCATACTATTTCGATATTTATGCCTATGGCCTTCTAAACTTTTTCTTTAATCCACTTCCCTCCCCAGCCCCCAGGAAAAACCACAGTACAGATAGCAATTAGGAGCCTTCTGGTTTCTTCCACAAAATGGGCTTTTTAAAAACTGCCTTTTAAAACACTCTCCATGTAAGAAGCCCTGATCCATGTCATTTCTGCCTTCTCCATAGGGTACATACTCACTAGGACATTAGTGATTGAAGACAATAGAAGCCTACTGTTCTCGGATGTGTTGTTTTTAGCTTTCAGCTCTAAAAAGCCAAATTATTTCTCACTCCATATTAAAAAAAAAAAAAAAAGACAAAAACATGAAGGACATCTGAGCCTTGGTCTTAGGCCTAGTTTTAGAGATTGAGATCTGGTAGTAGAGGCTGTCTCTATCCCAGCTCACCAGGTCCCCCATAAATCTCCCTTGGAAGTCCCTTTCAACCTTATTTCTTCTCCATACCATCCTGATGCAGGCCCAAGATGTCTTTACCATTGTCCTGCTGCAAGCCTTCTCACTGCCCATGTGACATCTACAAGCTGCCTCCTTCATTCCATCTTGTCACCATAGTTGTTTCCTAACAAAGCAACTGGTTATCTCTCCTAAACTAAAGCCTCAAAGTTGAGTATCCCCCACTGCCTGTGGTGTCAGGTGCAAATTCAACATCTTGGAAACATATTCCTTCCATAGTTGGGCCCTGACCTTCTGTGGTTGAGAGATAGGCATGGAATGGTACAAGGAGTATAACAGAGAAAATAAAGAAGGAGACCCACATTTTACAAGCCTAGATTCTGTGCTTGGCACTCTTCTGTACATGATTTTATTTATTTAATTCTGTAAACAAACCTGTGAAGGGGCATTGTTCATCTACTCAGCCTTCCTCTGTCCATTCATCCATCCAACCATTCATCGATTTTTACTCATTTATTCGTTCAACAGATATTTATTGCATCTCCTATGAGCCCAGTACAGTTCAAAATCAAAGCCTGTGCTCTGTTACGGCTTATGTTCTAGTAAGAGAGATGGGCATTAAGCAGTATTAGCATCTGCAGTTTCTCATTTAAGTCTTCTATAAGCAGAGAAGAGCCACAGGACACTTTAAGTCACTTCCTGACATATTCATGGTTGTTTTCAGGAAACTTTAACCCAGCAGAATGTATAGACGAGAATGAAATGGGAAAAGTTAAGGAAAGAAGACCTGTGGGGAGGGGCTGCAGTAATTCAGACAAGAACTACTGTGGGTCTGGAGAAGGCTAGGGCAGTGGGAATTATGAGAAAGGGTGAATATTAGTTGTTTACAGATGAAGAATCCTTGTTTTTTGGCCACTGATGGAATGTGGAGAGCAAAGTGAAAAGAAACTCAAAAACAACTCTATGTGGTTTTAAGTTTAAAGAATTGGGTGTCCAGAGTTCCCTTTAAGAGCATGTTTTGCTGAGTGGTAGAAATGGAAAAAGATGATTTCCGTGCTATCATATTGACTTACAAACATCACATAATTAGAGAGACACGGCTATAACATCGCACACTGGTCTATAGCATTGTTTGAGGCATTAAATGACTATTTGCAGTTTCTGACAATACAAAGAGAACCTTTGATGCAAAGGTGAATTAATTTCTGCTGGGGGAGTGGGAGTTGATGAAAAACAAATAAGCAAACAAAACAGCCATCGCTGCAGAAATCTATAATTAATAGAGCTCACCCTTTTAATGTTTAGGGGCAACATTTAAAAAAACTCTTTCTTGTTGCAATTTCTGATAGCTTTTGCCTTGTTTTCATATTGGCCTTCACTGCTAGCAACTTCCCCCAGTTAACATCCTCTCCAAATCAATAATTGATTTTCAAGGGGGTAAAGAGATGCAACTTTGCATTTTTCCCCAAACTCCTGAGGTCACATGTCCATGGAGAAGTAGTGTACACTGGTGATCCTGAATTCTCCAAGCAAGGAAGAAGTTCTCTCTCTCTCTGCATGTCCTGAGTCAAGAGGGATTTTGCTGTGCTATGCTGCATTCCTGCCTAGGGAGTTATGGCAAATTGTTGAAAGACAGCTTAGGCTGAGGTTGAAGTGAAAAGGCCAACAAGGGGGGAAGGGTGAGTGAGCAACTAATTTGGATATCTGCCCATTGGGATTTCAGTATTTGCCCCAGATGGGCCTCCTAGGCTCAGGTAGATTCTTCCAGCCAGTGTGGGTACAACCCTTTTTGGAAGAGACCTAAATGAGGATGCCCTAGACTATAAGCAAGCCACTGCCTTTACATGTGGCTTGTTCCTTGTTTTGGTTTGACTGCTTGATTTCCGTTTACACCACAACATTTTTTGTATATTTGTTTATGTTTGTAAAAGATTTCAACTATCAGTAATTAATTGGTGGTTCTTTCTCCCCTGGAGTCTGTGTCACCAGTGGGACTCTGCATTAGTTGCTATTGCCCATATAATCAGTTAAATGTTCAGTGAAGATGTCCAAAGTAAAATATTTCTCTAGGGTTATGACCAAACTCAGAATTGTTTTTCTCTCTTCTCTTCCCCTTTTATCATGATATCCCGGCTTATCATTCTATTATTTTCTTTTGAAGTTAGCTGTGAATTAACTGTGTGGCCAATGATTTTGTATATTTATTTAAGTGTTAGAGTTTTGAAAAGCATTTTAAAATCTAACTTGATCTCAAAACAAACATTTGAAGTATAATGTGTGTGCATATATGTATCTTCACAATTTATAGGAGAAATGGAGGCTGAACATTTAAGAAATTTTTCTCCTGGAGATTAGTCTAGTAATTGGCAGAGATAAGAAAAATGACCAGGAATGTGTATGTTTAACCGAGGAGTATTTGCAATCTATTGTAAGATGAGAGAGATGAACTAGCTGAGCAATTTGCAGACTGAATTCTTTGGGATCCTGATGTTGAGGAAGGATGCCTTGGAGAAAGAGGAGGCTGCTGGATGCAGGCTTCTGTGCCTCACCTCCACTGCCACCAGGACAGTGCTGTTGTCATCTATCCTATATAAGGTGACTCCCCGTATGATTTCATTTGGAAAACATAAAACGTGCTATTCTAGCTTTTTGAAAAGTTTAAAAACCATAGCACTACGTTTTAGAATACTGCTCTTTTTTTTTTTACGTTCCAGAGCTCTGAGTATCATATTCTGCTATATTAAATAACTCAGAATGTACTCATTTGTGAACATACCTCTCTTTACTTCCAAATTAGCTCTTTACCACACACAGAAATGTAAAAGCTTTAAACAATGTTTTTTTAAGTGCTTAGTGACAACCCTAAAGTATTTCCAAATGGTTCTACTGTTCAGACAGACTTTGTAATGTTATTATTTAAGAAATGCAATGGTTGATAATTTGCATTTATGATATTTCCACATAGGTTCACTTTCTTAGTTAAGGACACACTATCTCACAAGAATGCTCTTTAGAGCAACTGTTTAATCCCTAAGCATTGATTTAGAGATGGAGCTGGGCTGGTGCCACATGGACCTGCTCTTAGTCTAAGAGGAAAATTGAGACCACCACGGAAGTGTTTTCATTTTACTAAAGCCATGGCCTCAGTCAAGAGGGACTTGGCTCAGTCAGGTCTGAGAGAAGTACAGTCAAAATGAGTTTGACCAAGTGGAAAATGGATGCTCTAAATCATTGTCTACAGTATTTCCCTGACCTCTAGATCAAATATGTGCATTATTACTCTGTGAAATCCTGGGAGGTAATTTAACAGAGGTACTTAATTCTGAACCTGAGGCTGTGCAATAAAAAGGAGAGGGAGGGGGCAAGGAAAGGAAAGATGAAAGAATTCTGTAGACTCAGTGGGCTGTAGTGGAGAGAATCCTACACTAGGAACAGGGAAACCTAAGTTCGTGCCCAATGCTGAGACCAACAAGCTCTACTAAATTCACTTAATAGCAGCTCTGCTCCCCGACCCCCTGATCAATCAAGTATATATTCCTGACCATCAGACTCTGCAGAGCTGTGCCTTCCACCCTCATCACTGACATGCTTCTGCCTACAGGATAACGTCAGGCCCTGTCAAACCAAGATTTAAACCACCTGTTTAGCCTCCTTTCCCTCCCTTCCTTTATTTCCAGCCACACATGAACTAAATGCTCCTGCCTGTGTCCTTTTATACACGCTGGGATGCTTATCCCCATGTGACATGATTTCTCTGAGCTCAGATATTTTCACACCTGTAAGACATTCCCTACCCACTTAGGCTAAGTGGTAAAAAGTTTTTTAAAAGCCTCACCTGGTGATTAGTGATGATCGGAGTGGTGGTGCTACTAGCAGCAGCAGCCTGTGAGATGGGAGAACCATCGTCACCATCGCTGTCAGACACTGTGCCACCAGGACAGGTTTATATTGAAAATTCTGTTATTGAGGTTTCCTCTAACCTCTCACTGATTGGGTTTTTAGGAGGATTCATCTTCACCATTGTATGCATTTCATTTTGCCCCACCTTCTCTTAATTGAGTTATTACTTCTACCTTTCATTGATTCTGTTTTTTTTTATATTAATGCTGAGACGAAATTCTGTTAGTGTCAAGGCCAAATAGACTTAACTGCCAATAGTACCCCTGGAAGGTAGAACTGATGCCACTCGTGCATACTCCAATGCAAAGCCATAGCAATAATGCAGCTTCCCCTGGCCCATAGGTACCATTGGACCTACACAATGGGCACTGTGCCTCAGAAATCCAGGACCGTATTTGGGACACCATTTTTACTAGCAGAGGGAAAAATGAAGCCATGATTTTTTTTTGTTTGTTTCATCTGTCCTCACCTCTTAATTGTCTGCAAGTACATGGTAATGGGTAGAATTCCATATGTTAATTGCACATTTAATGAACTCTGCAAGGCCCAGTAAAAGGAGCACTGAATTTGGAATGGGACGATTCGCAGCTCTGCCCATGCTGGTTGGTCAAGATGTGGTCATCAAATCCTGGTCACTCTAAATCACAGATTTCTTATCAGTAAAATGGAGATGATAATAATATTGATCCTGATTTCTGGGGATCACATGAGGGAATCTATATTGATTATTTTTTTAACTGCATTCAATAGATCCCTAGGATGCCTGGAAAGTCCGTGGAGGGAAGCTTTAGGAGAACAAGAGAAGGATGAGGATTTGAGGCTTGGGTATCACCCTCTCATCTCCCAGAATGCAACAGCTCCATTGCATTCAGCAATGGGGTAGAAATTTCCATAGTGTGACCTGAGGCATGTTAGGTCTGCGAACTCTTCCTAGGTAAGCCAGGCTTCTTTACTAAAACTGGTGAGAAAATCGAGGCTTAAAAAATTTGTTTTTTTAAATCTCTTTGCTGCAAGACTTTTCAGAACCTTTGCTATCCTGGAATGCTTGTAGATTTCCAAGAGAAACAATGTACAGTCTCCTTTTACATTTATCTGGGTATAATAACTGTTTCTGAGGAGCATTTCACAGGAGTAATATTCCTTGCAGACTTTGTTGCTAGGAAATAAAAGAGCATAATTCAGTGCTTAATGTGTGGTATGCGTGCTGTAAGTGATAAGAATATGGCCTAGAGTAAAGTTAGTGGAGAAAGGGACTAGTCCTCTAAGGACCCAGGGGATTTAGAAAGGCGGAGAGCAGAAGAGGGGCCATGAACCAGTCAGAGATAGTTGTTACAAATATAAATAAGTAAATAATAATGTCAGGAGCAGCAAATACCTACTGAGTGCTTACTGTGGGCCAGATAGATGGGTTAATGCTTTACCTGCATTTTCTAATTTTATTTTCTTGACAAAGGGGCTATCACCATCTTTATGTTAGAGAGGGATAAAAAAGAGGCTGGATAATCTGTTTGGAATCACACAGCTACTAAGAAGCAGAGGCAGCATTTATTTTATTTTACTTTAATTAATTAATTAATTAATCTATCTATCTATCTATCCATCCATCCATCCGAGATGGAGTCTTGCTGTGCTGCCCAGGCTACAGTGCAGTGGCATGATCTTGGCTCACTGCAACCTCTGCCTCCCAGGTTCAAGCAATTCTCCTGCCTCAGCCTCCTGAGTAGCTGGGACTACAGGTGCACACCACCATATCTGGCTAACTTTTGAATTTTTAGTAGAGGTGGGGTTTCACCACGTTGGCCAGGCTGGTCTCGAGCTCCTTGTGATCTGCTGGCCCTGGCCTCCCAAAGTGCTGGGATTATGGGCGGGAGCCACTGCTCCTGGCCAGAGGCAACACTGATCATCAAATCTGCAGATTAGCCTTTCCCTTTACATCTCTCTTTCCTCCTTACATTTCCTTTTGATCACTCTGATTTTCTAACACAGGAAACTCTGCTCTTTATTAAAAGTCTTGCCCAGGGAGATAGTCAGGGACCCTAATTGGGAGGCGGGAGTGGAACTGCTTAGAAGTCACATGGGAAAGACTGAGAAGTGTTAGAGTATAGGAAATTTTGAAAATCTGGCATAAAGTTTAAGCTTATCATGTTTAGGGCCCTGCATCATGTTTAGGGCCCTGCATACAGTTGTGTGCATGTAGCTGTGTACTTTTACAATATACAGGACATTCTGTGGAGGGGCAGATAGGGGCTACATCAATCTAGAAGGAGATTCACATTTTTAAAATTCACATAAAAATGTCCTAAGGGTTAGGGGTGGCCCTGCTCGTGTTGAGCAAGAATGAAGCTTTTAAATCTCTTCTTCACCATCTCCTACCATGAGTTCCTATCACAGAAGTTTATCGTGGTGAGCTTAACAGAGACAATTCAGGCGAAGAAAACCTTTAGAGTACTTACTGACAACTAACGTTCACTGTGCTTCGTTTGTGTCACTCACTGCTATGGAAGAAATCTTGGTTTTGGCACTTAATGGTATATTAACCACCAACCTGGGTCTGCCAAGGGGTGGCATTTGAAAAGAAAATCCTAGAAAGCCTATTACCATAGATCAGTTATGGGGAAGGGCAGAGTTGTTCTACTTATGGATTTTTTAATTATATTAATAGGTCAGCTGCATGCTCAATTTATTTGATCATATTACGCATTGAGAAATAACTCAAACAACTCAAGTTTATCGATATGTTTATTTGTTGTTTTCTTTTTACCAAGCACAGCTAAAGAATGAGGAAATTTTCATATCAGTGGTTTTCAAACTAATTCAGGTGGTGGAACATCTGGAGTGTAATATAATATTGAGATATTTAATTATTTTTTATATTTAACTCCATAAACTAGAGCTACACATAATAGCAAAGTTATGTTTGCTTGGTATGGAGCAATATAAAATTATACTCCTGAACATTTATATCCACTAAAGAACAAGTTTCCATAATCCATTGCTATTAGAAGTTACTCTGTTGTGTTTCTGTGACTTAACACTTTGTGAATAAAGTAGGTTTAGATTTGATATAGTAGATTTTGAATATTTAAGGAAAAACTTATGGACTAAATTATCATTTTAACAGTATTTAATTGTTTGATTTTGAAGAGACAAATATGTTTTAGCAATAGAACTTGGGTGTTTCACCTGTACACACTTTTCGAATCATGATTCTAGATATGCATGTTTGCAGAAAGTGTATTAAATCTATCAGTCATATTAATATGTAAAGTGCTTAAGATGTGCTACATTTTGCATATGTCATTTCAGAATCATTGTAACATCCCTATGGGAAGTGCAGTAAAAAACAAACAAACAACAACAAAAAACGAAAACAAAAAGCTGAAGCACAGAGAAGCAAGAGAGGTCAAATAACTTGTCTAGAACCCCACAGCTAATTTGTAAGAGAGCCATGCTAAAGTCACAACCTTGGAGACCACACTCATACAAAACCATGACACTTACGGAGACGAGGTTTCTCCATGTTGGTCGGGCTGGTCTCGAACTCCTGACCTCAGGGGAGACCACACTCATACAAAACCATAGGACTGTTGGATTCAACTCCATCTGCTGAAGCCCGTGCAGATTTCCACTGCGCTAAGTATCTGATCCCAGAAATGAAACATCTAACAGGAGAGTTTCCAAGATGGGTGTGGATGCTGAGTCTGGGTTATTGTTCTTCTTGTGGGCACTACCCTATTTAGTAGAATGACTGAAAGTCCAGGGCACCTTGATAAGTTGCTTTGAAATGTCTGTTTCCCATTAATCACCCTACCTCCTTGCCTTCCTTATATTTTCACTCTGTTCTCATTGGAATTCCCATGCAAACCTGCATCTTTTAGCATCACCCAAGAGTTGAGAAGTTACCCTCCCCTTCACTAGCCTATGAAATCTTACTTTTCTTGAGTCCTGTCTCTTCAGCATCATACTAAATCTTTAGTAATGCATTTGTGGCTAGTAATGTTTCAATATTATCCTTTATAAATGTGGTACTTTTTAATTCTCTAAATGGGGATTTTCACATCTATTCCCATTTGAAATAGTGGAACCAGAGCTATTTGGAATCCTGAATTCGTGTGTCAGTTCCACATCTCATTTGAGCTTCTTACTTAGCTCTCTAAGTCTCAGTTTGCTTCTCTGTGCAATGGGGGTGGTTACATCTAGCTCGCAGGATTACCAAGAAGATTAAAGGATAGGATATACATATAGGCTAATATAATCAATTTTCTAAACCAAGACACTGTGTTAATTGTAAATGAACACAAGTATATCCAAGTTTTTCCTTTTCCAATTCCATCAAAACTTTATTACTACTCTAATTTGAAGATATCATAAATATTCACATATTTATCAGTGAGAAGAACCAGGATATGAGTTTACATGCTTTAGTTTAAATCTGATTAGTAGCAATAGAAGCAAACCAGGTTTGCTCAGTTTGGTATTTTTGGAGAGACTGACTTTCCTGTACTCTCAAAAACATGCCATGTAGATACGTGTTCAGTCTTGCCTCCTCTGCCTGTTTGGTGGGCTGGGGCTGAGGGAGAGGAAACAAGACCCGTTTCCCTCCCCAAGCCATTAGGAAGAGGCCTTTGAACATTTTCTGAGCTAGAGCAACCTTCTCTTTCTATTAAAGTCCTTGCATCTGTATCAGCTTTCTTTAATACTTCTCATTAGAGATCAGATTTAGGGGGCATGGGGAATCCTTTTATTCTATAGCCAGAAGTGAGAGAAGGGGTAAGGGGAGGTATATTCACTAATAGAGTCTAGAAGGTCCAGTGCACCAACCCTTTCCCCCAGCATTGGAGGAGGTGAGGACAGTGGGAGGACCACCACTCTTCAAGTCAGGCCATGGGTTCAAGTCACACATGTGCTGGGACATTCTTGCACAATTCCTCAACCTCTCCTCAGTTTCATACTCTATGAGAGCCTCAGACCCACTTCATTAACTTGTAATGTTCAAAAGAGGACTGAGAGCAGCCACTTGAAAATGCTTTATGAACTGTAAAATTCTCCAGAACTCTTAAGGAATGGTTACGATCATGGGGCTCTATGACCCAGATCTACAGCTTTATGTAAAGTCCCTGCTCCTCTTCTTGCTGTCCCAGGAACAGATGGAAAGTCTGAGTCCTTCTGACTTCTCATTTTGACATAACTGTGTGGTCTGGAAACGAAGCTTATGTACTTTTGCAGTTACCTCTTTGGAAGAAGTGTGAAGCAGACTAGGCAGTTTAGAAAGCACAGTTGTTATTTATGTTTCCTTATCGCTCCCGCAGTCACCCCACTGTGCTCTTAAGGAGGATTGGGGAGGGAGAACTGAACCCCTGTGGTGAGGAGTAATGAGTTTCCCTAGCTTTTGCGTGAACCAGCTCTTTGGAAAAGCTAACCTTCTCCCCAGGCACTCACTACTAATTAAGAGGAGGGGTGGCTGCATTGGTAGATATCTGCTGAAACAGTTCTCCGATTATTTTCATCACTTGCACGTCAACTTCTCTTTTTCTTCTTAACTCTCTGTGAATATTCATGCATGGGAGGAACCGAAGAAACAGTGGGCCCAGATTTAAGGAAAGGACACTATAGCTATAGGACTCAGTTTCCCTCCATGGTTAGGTCTACAGTCAGACTGCCTGGGTTTGAATCCCAGCCCTGCCACTGTCTGTGTGTTTCGGGGCACATCACTTATGTTCTTTAATACTCAGCTTTGCCACCTGTAGAATGGAAATGGCAGTACCACCATCAGTGGGGCTGTTTTGGGTACCAGATGAGATAACTTATGTAAAATCACCTCTCAGTAACTGGCCTCTGTGAGTATTTTAATCAGTCCCTTATTTAGCACATGATACTGACTATCAACTTTTGTGCAGAACAAGATGTTAGCATGGAGGAGCTAGCTTACAGAAAATATTTTAGAATTCCCGAGACACTGAAATGCCAGAGGAAGCTGATTCTGTTTAAAACAAAACAAAGTGAAAGACGTACGTACAAACTATGGCATTGGAGAAGGCATCTTGGGTGGAATGGAAGTTGTCTTTTACTATCTGACATAGTAGTAGAATTCAGAGGACAGAATGAAAGGCAGGGAACATCCCATGATCCAAAGTTTATCTGAGTATATGATACTGTTATAACTGCAGATTCTTGCAGGATCTGCAGTAAATCTGATAAACAGAAAAGGAGATCTTGAGCTTCTTCCCACACCTCCAGCTCTGCATCTGGGCCTTCAATGTGATTATTTCACTCTGAGAACTGCAGCCTTCTGTTTTTCTCTCCCCCAACATCATTTTAAAGCATAGCTTTCCAAATGCCATTTCTCTTCTGAAGCCAATATATTTTTTACAGTTGGAGTTAGCTGCAGTGTCTTTCACAGCTCGCAAGTCATTGGGAAGATTTGATGTCCATTCTGCTAAAATATTGCTGCCTGAAGACTCAACTGTGAAATGCAGCTGTCTTGTGTGTTTGTACTTCACAATATTCCCAACACACACAGGCATGCACATGTGCACACATACATGCAACTATATGCACATTCACACATACACACTTTTTAAATATAAATGTAAAAGTTTTTAAATGAAAGTATGTTTATTATGGGAGGAGATTCTGCACAATTAAAGGTATCATTCATCCTGAGCAATTTTGAGGATACTATAAACACGAAGGATGTAGACTATACAAAGCTGGTGTGTGTGTGTGTGTGTGTGTGTGTGTGGAAAGAGAGAGAGAGAGACAGAGACAGAGACAGAGACAGAGAGAGACAGAGATTAAGACAGAATACACCCTCATCTAAGATTATTTGCAGTCTAACTTCTTAAGCCGTGATCTCTACACTGGGTAGCTGGAAACATTTTATAAAAGAGATTATTTATAGGGGACAGACTTGGGAAACAGACCATCCTAGGTTCAGATGTTGGCTTTGTTACTTTAAAAGTTGCATGAACCTGGGCAAATTGATTAGACTCATCATGGTATACTCCTTCACTGATAAAATTGCCACCTACCTCCAATAACCTTTCTTAGAATTAAATGTGATTATATAAATAAATGTTCTTTGTACAATGTTTGGCAAACATTGAGAAATAATAGCTCTGTACCCCTTCTCGTCTTTTATCCATGAGCAGAGTAATGAAATATTTCTCACCCTTCTCACATATTCCCTCTTACAAAGTCATGGAGTTCCCTAATTTGAGTGTGACTTGCACCTCCCAGGACACGGGTTAGAAGACTCAGACAGAACTCAAGGTTACCTCTCAGAAGTCCTCATTAACTATTTTATAGGCCAATCGTGTTAAGTGATTATTATTATTATTATTATTATTATTTCGAGACAGGATCTCGCTCTGTTGCCCAGGCTGGAGTACAGTGGTGTGATCACGATTCGCTACAGCCGCAAATAATCCATGCACTTCAGCCTCCTCAGTAGCTGGGACTACAGGCATGTGCCACCATGCCTGGATTTTTTTTTATTATTTGTAGAGAAGGGGTCTTCCTATGTTGCCAGGGCTGGTCTTGAACTCCTAGGCTAAAATGATCCTTGTGTCTTGGCCTGCCAAAATTCTGGGATTATAGGTGTGAGCCATGTGCCCAGGAACATTAAGTAATTTAAACAAATGTAATAATTCCTAAAGATTTTTAAATTGTCATAGTTGCTCTGGATGGTCTTGTTAGGTTAGTGCAAAAGTAATTGCGGTTTTTGCCATTCACTTTTTCCCCCCTACAATCACTTTTGCACCAATAAAGACGTCTTACAATGAAAATTCTCCACATTTCATTTTCAGCATTGTCTTTTGGAAAAAATAATGGGAATACATTTTTCAAGGAATACATTTTTGCAACTTTTTCCAGAATCTTTGCTCTTGTTCTAAATTCAAACAAAAATTGAAGATCATCAAAATCTCTGTAAAATTGAGGGTCTCCATATAGAGATTTTCAAGTGTAAAATCAATGGCATCATTGAAATAAAGGCTTAAGTGGAATATCACCACTATCATCCTTGCTATAAATCAAATTGCCAGATCAAAAACATGGAATTTACTACCTGTCACAAAGAACACCTCCTCACTCCAAACAGAAGCAGCACACTTCTTACAGAGTCATTTTTACACCCCTCAAGAGCAAAGAACCCATGCTGATTATTTTTTAAAAACCTAGAGTCCTTCCAAAATTTAATGCATTATAAAAGCCTTCACATCCTGGCTAATATTGAGAAAAGATGATTCATATTTTCAACTCAAAAGCAGAGCTTGGTAAAATGCTACAGTTTTTAAATCTTGTGACTGTATTATTCTTTTTCAAGCCAAATCTCAGGTGGAATCTTCATATATACAAATATGACAGAAAATAAAGAGTTGCTCTTGTTGAAGTTGGAGGCTGGGTCCATAACTGTTTGGCCTTTTTCTTGCTGCCTTGGCACATCCTGCCTTTATCCACACCCAAGTCACCACCTCAGAAAGTGAGAGCCACACGGTACATAGTAGCGAACCTACCAGTGGAGTAGAAAGAGATCTAACTTCAAAAAAAGAACATCAGCGTTCTAGTGCTAGTTCTGCCAGGAACTAGGGAGATGAGTGTCCAATGAGGGAGTTAAACAAATGATTTCCATGGTCCTCTGTTCTGATGTTCTGGTTTTATCTTGTTGTTGTTTATTTTGTTTTAAACTATTGGTTTTCATCAAGCCATCATCTTTGTTACCCACATGTAAGCAATAAAGTTGCTAAGAGTTCTTTCTCTATTTTTCCCATATATGCTTTCAGCAAATATGGATTTAGGTGTTATGATGTTCCAGTCTCTATGTTATGTGATAACATGTTTTTTAAGAAACACTCATTGCTTTCATTTTAAAGTACTGAAAATGTGGTCAGCATTATCTTTGACTGTTTTATGCAGGTGTGCCGTGTTCGAATAAGATTAACCATGATGTTGGCAGCAGAGGATGGGGACACTTCAGTACAACTGAAGCAGTCATATACCACTTCTCATTACTGTGGCAATAACTTGAACACTTAAGCAATCGCTAGAGCAGATGTACATTTACGGGCCTCTGCTGTTGTAACCACTGCTCTGCATTCCAATGATTTGAGACCAGTCTCCCTCCCTTTATAACCTCTCTAAAGGCAGGCAATGTCTCATTGGTCCCTGGGCTCTCATTGCCTATGATTGTGCCAAGCAGAGAGAAGATACTTTGTCCATGTTTGATAAACACGTGAGGGTTCGATGGTTGTAATGAAAAGAAACCCAGCAGTTAGAGTTTCCTATTCAAAAGTTTCTTCCAATTGCCATATGTGTTGTCTTATTGGGAGTGCATTCTGTCAAGATAATGCTCCATGAGGGGCTGATGAAGAAAGAGCATAACAATTCTTGAGGCAAATCTTATAAAACTGTGTCTTGTTGCCTCTTGAGAAAAAGGGGGCTACCTTGCCTAAGATTCTGAGTCAGGCTGTCCAAAGCTATCTTCCCACCAAAGTACCTTCCTATCCCAGGGTCAGCAAACATTTTCCGCAAAGGACTGGATACAAACATTTTAGGCTTTCTAAGCCATATGGTCTCTGTCGCAACTACTCAACTCTCCTGTCATGGCATGAATGCAGCCATAGATAATATGCAAATGAATGAGCATAGCTATATTTAAATAAAACGTTATTTTCGAAATCAAATGACAGGCTGGATTTGGCCCGTGGGTTTTAGTTTATTGATTCCTCTTCTAGCTTATAGTCTAGAAGTTTCACAAAGTTCTCTTAAACTCCAACTTAGTCTTTCCTTGTCTGCCACTCATGAGAATAGATAAAATAAATGATCACAGGATATTTCTTTGTCTTGTAAGATCAGATATTTCATGCTCTTCTAAAATTTGAAATATTCTCGACGAGGCACAGTGGCTCACACCTGTAATCCCAGCACACTTTGGGGGAGAGGCTGGGAGGATCGCTTGGGCTCTGGAATTTGAGACCATTCTGAGCAACATAATGAGACTGTCTCTACACAAAGTTTTTAAAACAGCCAGGAATGGTGATGCACATCCGTACTCCTAGCTACTTAGGAGACTGATGCGAGAGGATCACTTAAGTCCAGGAGAGTGAGGCTACAGTGAGCTATGATCATGCTACTGTACTCTAGTCTGGGTGACAGAGCAAGATCTTGCCTAAAAAAGAAAAAAAGAGTCTAAAACAGTCTCAAAGAGGCCTGCAAACCCCTGGTAGTTTACATTTTCAAGGTTATCTCTGTCTTACACATTAAAATCCAGATTTGAGTTTTCACCCTTTTATTATTTCCATAAAGGGACAATCAACTAGCCATTAGATTTATTCAAAACAGAAATATAACACTCTTTCCTGAGTTTTTTAGGGTAGGAGAAAAGAGGAGTTACACTGCAAAACTGCAGCTATCTTTTAAGTGAACGTTAAGCATTCCACTTTTTAAATTGTTCTTCAGCTACCTCAAAACTAGCAGGCATTTATTATCTCCCCTACATCACACTACACTTACACTAACCTGCTTTATCCATACTTCTTCCTCAGCTATCCAAATGTAAGACCAAAACCTTTTCTGTGCCTTCTGCAGAGCAGTTTTTGTTGACTTGGCTCTTAGCACATCCATCCAACTCTGTTGTCCTCTTCCATCCATGTAATTTACCCAGTCATTTCACCAGGAAAAATCAGTCTCTCCCTCAGTAGAATCTGGGGGATGATGGGTCAAGTATGCTCTCCCACATTACATGTACATGCTATTGGCCAGATACTGCCTTCCAGCATCCTATTTACTTATGAAAGTCAAAGTCTAAAGTGAACAGGTATTTTACTCCTAAGGATTGCCTCTAGAAATGAATTCTCTCTGCTGGCTCCTCCTCAAGTAGCATGTAATTCATGGCTCACAGCCTACCAGGTCCAGGAGGGCTTCTAGGCACTTTTTGAGTGCAGTCTCTTTATTTGCAGAAGAAAAAATCTAAAGTTCAGTAAGGAAAATTAGATTGCTTAAAACTCAGTTAGGATTTACAATGTAGGACTAGGACCCAAGTCTAAAAATTTCTACCACAGAAGATAGCAATATTTATCAAGTTATATATCTACAAAATTGCTAGGTACCATTATTATTTGTACATGTAGTTTATTGCTCATTGATTGGTGCTTTCATTGTATCACTGTACTCATTATTTTTATCAAGATGTAATTCTTTTAATAATCATTTTTATAACAGTTTCTAAAATGGGATATTAAACAAAGTATGAGCAGAAGCTACAGGAGGAAGGGAGCTGGAAAGATGCCTTTCTTCCTGGTGTAGTAAAGGGCATGGTTCCGGAGGGGCGAGGACAATGAACAAAGACAAGAAGTTTCATGAAAAAGTATTTTATTCTGTGATCTCTTCTGTTTTTTTTTTTTTTTTTTAAAGGTTTCCTAATCTCTTGAGACATATATTTTCTAAAATAAAGCCTTATGCTTATGTAACTCTTGATGTTTTTCAAAGTGCTACCATATATCATAATATATCATTTGATCCTCACCAAAGTTTTTGAACCATAGTGAATATACCAAGCTGTAAGTCATCTTAAAAGACTCCATGCCAACAAGCAACCTGCTTTCTTCACTGACACCCAGACTATGCCCTGCTCATTCTTTCAAACTTCAGCAATACACAGACACAAAGACACAAGCTGGTGCTCTTTTTCTGTCTCCCTCTCTCACCCTTTTCTTCTTTCATAAATATTTGTCAACAGTCATGAAAAAGAGGAATTTGCAGACTTTATCTGACATCAGAGTGTGCTTTTCTGAAAACGGATGCACTGAATGAGATAATGACTATGGAATTACCCTATATGAATCATTAAGTTATTCAGCCAATGTGTACATTATTTTTAGGCTAAGAATCTCTTTCCTTTAATCACCTTAAGATGGGAAAGGAGTGCAATACTTAGAAGAGGAATCTGGAGATGCCATGATGTGGGGTGGTCAAAAGTGTCTCTATGTTTTCTTAGAATATTCCACCATCCTCAGACAAACTGGGCCAAAAGTTATTTCAATCAATGATTCCGTTATATGGGGGAGTCTATTTAATTTTTAGAAGCAGTAGTGTAATGGATGGACACTAATGATGTGCTTTCTGGCTGGTTTCTAACAAAGAATGCATTTGTTTTCTCATCCTCACATCTTTTTACTGCCTGAATTTCCTTCCATATGTGTTCTGGCTGAAACTTTATTTGGTGCTGCTCTGATAATCACATAATATCCCTTTCCCCGCTTCTTTTGGCCTGCTTGTGTACCTGTTCTCTCTGTATTTGAAATTAAACCAGCCCAATGCTGTAATTGAAAGAGAAAGAGCTTCTGTTTTAATTACTCTCAGTAATAGATATGACAATAAGCAGGGCTCATTCACAGTCATTACATCAAGCAATGGAACCATCAGATCACTGATCCTAACACCATGAAAGCTGTCACCCTGAAGCACTCTCTGATGGGGTACTTATTATCTCCAATTACAGTTGTTTCTCCATAAGCCATAGTTGAGGGGGTGAAGTAGAGGAGGAGACAGTGCCTAAGTGAATCCATAGAATTTGGTGTGGGCCGAAGGATACAGGATGTGGAATGGGGAGGTGGGATTTGCTTACTAGCTCTCCTCTTCACTGGCTAGATGATTTTGGATGTCTTTCTCAATATTCTTATCTATAAATCAGATATGATAATCCACGTCCTGCCTAAATGAGCAGTTTTTGTAAACACTCAAGTACTGCAGGATTGAAGATTGTTAGGCTTCTCTACTTTGCCATTCAAATTGCTTCCTTTGCTGAGTGGAAATATGTATTCAATTTGGGTTCCATCTAATTTTCATACCATTTCCTGATAGCATTGAGTGGTCAAAAGGAAATGTAAGGAGGAAAGAGAGATGCAAAGGGAAAGGCTAATCTGCAGACTTGATGATCAATGTTTACAGAATTCATATTTGCTTCAAAGGACAGCCGTGACTTTAAGAAAATCCAAGATGGCCTCCCACAGTAATTTAGAGTCATTTCAGCACTAGGAAGTCTCTGGAATTGCAACCAAACTGGTAATTTCCTCTACCCTTTTAAATAAATATATATATATATATATATAAAGACGCTTTATTGGTTAAGCAAGAACATCTGAGCATTTAGTCACCGAGAAAATATTCTGCAGTGTAGAAGAAATATTATTTTGCATTAAATTTTAAATAAAGCATTCATTTATTCATTATTACCTTTTGAGGGCAACAAGTAAGTGCTACATGCTGGATGTGGCCCTGAGATAACAGAGCTCTTTTATTAAACTATGGAGTCTAGTTAGAGAGTCAGCTTTGGAAGGCAGGGTGACAGTGTTAAGCACTGGTGAATATGGAGTGCCAGGCTGCTCAGAAGGAAGAAGGGGTGAGTTGTGGAGATGAGGAGAATAGGAACATTCTAAGCAAGCCAAGTGAGCCAGTGAGAAAGTGGAACCAGGGCAAAGTGTCAGAGAGTGAGGCCTCTTTAATTAATGACACTTTAATAAATATTAACTATTTCAGGAAATCAGTCCTGAAAAGAGAGTTTGCTTCCTGACCATGAGGAATAAATACATATATATTATATTTACAAAGCTATCTTTTCAAGTGGTTGACTTAGAGGATCAGGGAATCTCTGTCTCTTGGTAGAAATTAACTTGAAATAATAACTAACTCCTTTTATGTATTTACCAGGAACTTTTTGTCTCTTGGTTGGTTTGTTTTTTATTGATTGGTGCTTAATGGAAGGCCCAGTGAGACATTTGCAGCTAAATTTGTTAGGAGCCACTTCTAATTAAAGTTCATTTGTAATGAAGATAAATGATAATCTGAGTTAATAGGAAGGCAGTATTCAACATTACCTTAAAAATGATTTATACAGAACAATTTAGGAGCCTTTCTAGTGCATAAATTAAGGTGAATCTATGATTAAACCTCAAACTATCAAAGCTTCTCATTTAATTTGATATGCAAGGTGAAATATGATTATAAGGAACAGGATACTGATTCTATTCAAAAGTAACTTTTTCTAAAAGCCTACAAGGCAAAAACATTGGGCCAACTGGGAGGGAGCCCAGGGCTTATGATGGAGTTTCTATATTTTGCTGTGCATATTTTGCTGTGCTCTTCTTCCAGCCCCCAAAATGTACAATTCCTTTGCCTAGTGGGTAAGCCCCCTTCTAGAGTGTAAACTTAACTGGGAGTGGGGTGGGATCCTGCCTCTGACCATACTGCAGCCTCAGCATCTAAAATAATACCTGGCACTATTAGGCACTAGTAGGTGTGCAACTAATATTAGTTGTATAAATGGAAGGATACATGAGTATGTGAATATAATGAAAAAGTAAAAGAACAAATGGAAGTTCACCCTGTGTGTATGTGTGTGTGTGCATATATATATATATCCTTGTTGATTTACATTGATATGTATATACAGACACATATACTGATTTACACTGAGATATATGTGTATGTGTATATATGTATGTGTATATGTTTGTATACATACACACACACACACACATATATATATATATAAATTTACCAATGTAAATCAACAAGGATAGCTTTAAAAAATACTGATGCCTGGGTCCTGCCCCCAGATAATCTTATTTAATTGATCTTAGATTTGGCCCAAGGGTTGGGATTAATAAGACTTCCCAGGGTTCTACTGTGCAGGTCTAGGTGGAGTCAGTGTGGTATCCTTGTCTTGGAAGGCCTGGGGCCAATAGCTCTGTTCAGTTTCATTCATAGACACTGCCCTACCAATACTGGTGATCTTGATAAGAAATATCACTTCTGGTCTATCTTTTTATTCCTCCCTGTCACAGTAGCACGAAGTTATTTCACCTACATTGTAAAACAGTGCTACCTACTAGGAGATCTTCCACAAGTCATTTAACTTACTTGAACCTCAGAATTTAGATCTGAAAAATGGATATAATGATCTCTTCCTTGCCTACATTATTATGTTTTTGGAAAGTTCCATTAAGATAATAGATTCAAAAATGTTTCAGAACATTATAAAGTGTAATATTATAAAATGTAAGCAATTATTATTGTTTAGGAAAGCATAAATATATTAATGATTAATTTGTAACTTTAAGGAGATGGAATTTGAAAATACCTGAGAATGTTATGGAATGCTATGGAATTTGGCTTCATAAATTAAGAAAGAGGTCCCAGCTCTGTTAGCTGCTATTCATAATGGATATAACTACTTAAACTCTTTGAACTTCAGTTTCAAGGATACCCCCTGCCTCAAAAAGCTGTGAGAATTGGATGGACACATTTCAGAAGAGTGCTATGTGAGCTCTGAAGCCTTATGTTTTTAAAAAACCTGTTACTTTGTTTTTGTTGTTGCTGTAATATTTTTATCCTGCTCATCATTTGCCGGAGATGGCTCCCTTTAGATCAGGAAGGTTAATTTTGTTCCTTTCACCACTCCTAATTTAGTGACTTGAAACTGGCCATGGCTGGAGTATTTACACAAAGGAAGTCAGCAAATATTATAAATCAGGAGCTTCACTAGGCACCGTAGCTCACACCTGTAATCCCAGCACTTTGGGAGGCCAAGGCGGGCAGATCATGAGGTCAGGAGATCAAGACCATCCTGGCTAACACAGTGAAACCCTGTCTCTACTAAAAAGAAAATACCGAAAATTAGCTGGGAGTGGTGGCACGCTCATGTAGTCCCAGCTACTTGGGAGGCTGAGGCAGGAGAATCGTTTGAACCCGGGAGGCAGAGGTTACAGTGAGCTGAGATCGTGCCATTGCACTCCGGCCTGGGTGACAGAGCGAGACTCGGTCTTAAAAAAAAAAGGAACCTTTTGGTTTTTGGAGATCCAGTTTACCAACATACCACAGTCAATATCTAAAGGTATCTGTCATTCTAAAACTGAAAGAGTAGGTACAATTGTCCCTCGGTATCTGTGGGTTTCACATCATGGATTCAATCAACCAGAGATTGAAAATGTTCAAATGAAAAAATAAGGATAGTTGTATCTGTGCTGAACATGGACAGACTTATTATCTTGTCATTATTTCCTAAACAATACAGTATAACCACTATTTGCATAATATTTACATTGTATTAGGTATTATAAGTGACCTAGAAATGATTTAAAGTATATGGGAGGATATGTGTAGGTTATATGAAAATACTATGCTATTTTACATAAGGGACCTGAGCATCTGTGGATTTTGGTATCTGGGGTCGGGGGGAGGTCCTGGAACCAATCCCCCATGGATACTGAAGGACTGACTGTACTCAGTAATACTGGGTGATTTGAATGATTTAAATTGAGGCATGGTTGAAACCAATAATGCAGCAGTGGTTGAGATTTAGCTTGCAATTGTTGAAATGCAGTTTGCAATTCCAAGTATTAGTTTATTAAGGAGAAATTATGTCTACTTCACCTAGACAAAAGCAAACAATGGGCCCAAACCTTCATCTTTATCTCCTACCTACTCAAGAAACTAGGAAAGCATGCACCATTTGCTAGCCCTAAAATAGGGGATCATCTGACTGGTCAGTTTACGGAAGCTAACCAGTCAATTTGAATTTTTCAAGCCAAAATGTGATTTATTTTCTTTTTAAAGAAAATCTCTTCTGCCCTAAGGAAGCTTTTATTTTCTTGTCAGGCCATTTATTTTTGTTTGTGACTGACTGGTTGCCATCTTTGTCAGCCATCACCCTGATGACAGTTGGACATCTCTTGCTCCTCAGAACCAGCTCCCAAATTCCTAAAGTATCATCCTTGTCATCAACACAATGGGAATGGCATATCCTGATGAAGCCCCACTGAATCAAAGACTGTTTCATACTTCTCTTTTCTCTCTCTTGTTCTGAACTAACTAAGTGATATATCTAACTGGATTTAAACACAGGAATTTTATGGAGTAACTATAGTCTCTGTGAGAGCAGACATTTAGCCCCCTGTAGTTCCCTACATTTTTATCTTCTAAGGCACTCCTTATTTCCTGTAAATTTAGTTGTTGCAAGTAGATCATTAGGTCATGGGTCACACACTGTTACAAAAGGAAGTTAAAAAAAGATAGAGGCACTGCTCTCTATGCTAGAAATTAGCCAGGTGCATCATTATGTAAAGAGCTTCAACTAGAGAGCACAGTAATTAAAATAACAATGAAACAATAGCTTATGCAACACTTTGCAAATATGATATTTTCATTTGTGGTATTGTACAAACCAAGCACATCAAGCAGCAATGTTAAGTAATTTGCAAAAGGCCAAGGGGAAGAGAATGAGGACACTGGAATGGAGTCTGTTTCATGCTATGCCAATCAAAGGCCTATTGTATACAAGGGGGTGTTGCTGTCTATGGAGGTATCTGGATGACTTATATCTCCCAGGATGTTATAGGTTAGCAACATAAACAGTGTATGATCTAGAAAGGGAAAGGAGAGGTAGAAAAATCTGCCCATTGGCATGGAGTGTTGAATATGAAGTTCTCATTTTGCAAGTCCCAAAATGATGCTTTTTTTTCAGTGCACCCAGAAATGATCAGATGTGAAGGACCAGATCATGATTATCAAGCTCATAGGAGATTTATTTTTAAATGACTGACAATATAATATTTAAGTACTTGACAATAAAGTCATGTACACCATTCTAGTTTTTAGACTATTCTTCTATGCAGATAACTCATTTTCAGATATTAAGATAAAAATAATCAATTTCTAAATAAAAGGTTTCTTGTGTTTTCATCTTTTGGTTTCTTTGTATCAACTTGCTCATTTCTACTCTGAATTTGGCATGTCCCACCAATTACTGCATATACAGTTAATCTACTGGCAAAAAAATTGGAGGAGAAGAATTTGGAAAGCATGAACACAAAGTTTGCCTTAGTCTATGAACTTTGTTTTGACTTGCTATTTGACCTGGTGTGCTGTGGACCAGCCAAGGTGAGATGACCTCCTCAATGCCACCCAAGCAAGTCTCACTAAAATCCTCTTCTCTTTGGTTGAATTTTTTGGAATGACCAATCATCTTTTTTTTTTTTTTTTTTTTTTTTTTTTTTTTTTTTTTTTTTTGAGACAAGTTCTGGCTCTGTCACACAGGCTGGAGTGTGGTGGCATGATGTTGGCTCACTGCAACCTCCACCTCCAGGGCTCAAGTGATCCTCCCACCTCAGCCTCCTGAGCAGCTGGGACTACAGGCACATGCCACCATGCCTGGCTAATTTTTGTATTTTTTTGTAGAGACAAGGTTTCATCATGTCACCCAGGATGGTCTTAAACTCTTGAGCTCAAGCAATCCTCCCACCTCAGCCTCCCAAAGGGCTGGGATTACAGGCATGAGCCACCACGCCCGGACCAATCCTTTATTTTTATCTGTGAATGTATATTCATGATACAGGAGCTTTTCTGGTGGGACTGGAATCATTTGTTCAGTTATCCCTGACTGCATTACCTGCTGAGGATTGGTACGACTGTAAGTGGAGTGCAGAAGGATGCAGTCCTGGGGCTCATCAAAGACCACCTCAAACACCCTCCTCAAAGACCACCACATTCCACACTCTAGGAGCTGCACATGGAAATGACAGTTTATGGTTATATGGCCGAATAGTATTATTTTATTTTTTTAACTGACAAAAGTTGTATATATTTATGATATACATCATGATGTTTTGATAGATGTATATATTATGGAATGACTAAAGCTAATGAAGATATGCATTGCCTCACACAATTACCAATTTTTTTTTTTTTTTTTTTGTAGTGAGAACGTTTAAAATCTACTCTCAGCAATTTTCAAGTATACAATACATGGGCCACGATGTTATATAATATATCTCCTGAACTTACTCCTCCTAATGAAAATTTTGTGTTCTTTGAATGGTCACATGGCCAAATAACTGAATTATAGGATATGTGCCATACATCCACAAAATTATTTACTTTACATTAAAGTAATGAATTACTTATTAAAATTTGAGGCCATTATACTACAGTTTACAATAGTGAACAAAATATTTCCCACCTTTATTCCCAGTAGAAGACAGTCTGCAAATCTTTCCTTTAGATCTGCCTTCAATATCCTAGATCTTGTGACATTAAAGCTAATCAAATGACTTGATAAAATGGGAATTTTCAGAGCATGAGTGTAAAGAAACCTGTAGCTATAGTGCTGATAGCACTGGTCATTGAAAATTAATCTTGTGGGTTTATATGACAGCACTGACACTGCTAGATATCTATTCTTTTGCTTAGTCATCATTTATTTATTGAGCACCTACTAATGGCTGACGTGGAGGTAGGCCCTGGAGGTAAAAGGCTGGGTAAAACAGATACACTTCTTTCCTCATGGATTTTATTGTCAAGTGAGGGAAGTAGCCATTGTTCAAATAACCCCACGTACACATTTCTAATTCTAGCAAATATTGTGAAGGAAATTAAACAGTGATTATTTAAACACAAACAGGGGTGGGAAAGCATTTGATCTAAGAGCTGAAGGGTAAATGAGAATTAACTATTCAGGGGCCAGGTGTGGTGGTTCACGCTTATAATCCTAGTACTTTGGGAGGCTGAGGCAGGAGGATTGCTGGGGGCAGGAGTTTAGACCAGCTTGGGCAACATAGTGAGACCTTATCTTTACAAAAATAAAAGTTAAAAAATAAGAAGGATGAACTAATGGAAGAGACATGGGGGAAGGAGCGGAAGGAAAAAATCCTAGGTGAGGCAACAACATGACAATGTTGTCTTTCTCTGAACAGGCTTTCTCAGAAACAAAAGAACAGTGCAACTGGAATATGGTCTGTGAGGAGGAAGGCCTTTCATGTGGAGGCAAGAGATTAGTCAAGGTCCAGAGATCACTCATATGGCAGGCCTTTTGAAAGATTTTGCTCTTTTTCCTAATGACAAAGCCTTGAAGGATTTAGAGGGCCATCATTCAGATCTGGGGTCCATTGGGAGCTTTACCAAGCCTAAGAACCCCCTCCAATGGAAAGACAACTATGTTGTCTTGCTAATGACCCAGCAACCATTAGATTCCATCTGCTGGTAGCTGTCAAAAGCAATGACAGCTTGTCCATGCTCCAGATAACTGTATTATATAAAATATGGTAAACGTGGGCATCTTTGGGCAGATATCATCCAAAACTTTCACTGGATTCTCAAAAGTGGTCCATGACTCAGAAAAAATTACCCTGAACTGGTACTGTTTCCCAAATGTAATCTAGTTTAGCATTTTACGTCTCCTAACTTGTTTTTCTGCTTGTTTTTATGTTAAAAAGTCACTGTTTCTAATATTCTGAGTGAGCATTAGTGCAAGCTAATGGCTTTTTAAAGAAAAATTGTTGGTGGTTGTTACTAAAGTTGATGGATTTATTGAGCACCTAAAATGTTCTTTTTCTGTTCTACAAAGTGTGTGTATATGTGACTATTATTTCTGTAATTGCTTCCTGATTGACATTTCTACTGACCAAGGGGCCAGTGATTATTTCCTTGGACCATGGATTCAGGCTCTGTTTTTTTTCAGGGCTTCCTACAGCAGGCAATCCCTTTCTGTTCTGTGAGCTACGAAAGACAGAATGATTAAAGTGGTTATCTCTATTTCCAAAGTGCATAGGACTTTGTGGGGAATTTGTTTTTGCATGTGAAATACTTCCTAATAACATATAATCAGCTACCCAGTAACTCTTTATGATATTTTTGTGCAGATTACTGTGCTAGGAAATCCAGGGCCCACAATCCACTTCCTTAGAAATGTGTATTGATCTCCTACTATGTGTGCTACATTGGGGATACAAAATTATAAATTATAGTTGCTGCCCCCAGAGGTTTTAAAGTCTATTAAGGTTTGATGAAATATACTTTACAAATAATGAAAATCAAATGTGTTGATTGCTTTCATAGACATCTATAATTTAGTTCATTTAATATATAGTGATTGTGATAGAGAATAGAAGAATATGTAAGAGGGAATGCTGCCTCTTATGAGTTTTACACACATAAATAGGCCTTTTCAATAGAATGTGATAAGTGCTTGGATACAGGACTGCATGTAGAAGGCAGTCTCACTGAGAGTAGAGGATTAGAACCGGCTTATTGGGAAAGATTACACTGCATTGAGTCTTGAGAAGGACAAGCTAGCTAGGTAGATAAGGAGTAAGGGGGTGTCAGACAGAGGGCACAGCATGAACAAAGGCATGAAGGTGAGACAGGATAGTTCCCTTGACCCATTTGCAGGATTCGTCAAGGGGTGGCTCATTTGCTCAGCCTGCAGCTCTGAGCCCCTCATGGGAGGGGAAGCACGCAGGTGAGCGGGTGCAGGTGCTGGAGCAAATGAACACTGGAACTGGACAGTCACTCCTCTCTGGTGGGAGCAGGCTCTGTGTGGGTCCCACGGCAGTGTCCAACTGTGTTGCAATGCTCTTTTAGCTCTGCCATCTGGAGTGTCTGCAACCCCTGGAGCCCCAGAGGGCATATGTTACAATCAGTGCTCCTTTAGCATTTGATGGCCACGGACAGCTAAGTGTTAACCAGCTCAGTGGAAGATCAGGGTGACAGCCTTTTACACTCTGTCACTTGGTACCTGAGTTCTTGTCTGGTGTCCAGGAAGAATTAGGTCATGCAAACAAATTGAAGGATGGTGTATGAGGAGGATTTTATTGAGCAGTGGAAGTGACTCTCAGTGAGAAGGGGAGCTGGAAAGGGGAAGGCAGTGGGAAGATAATCTTCCCCTGGAGTTCAACCATCCCCAGCCAAACTCTTCTCTGAAGTCCTGCCATCAAGCCATTCCTCTGAAGTCAGGCTGCTTCTTTCCAACATCCAACTGGTTATTTTCTTGTCTTCTCCTCTGCCACTCCACTCTGCCCTTCTGCCAGTGGAACTTGGGGTTTTTATGGGTACAGGGTGGGTGGCAGGATGGGCCAGGGTGGTTTTGGAAATGGCAACATTTGGGTGGGAAAACAGAAATGTGAAGTTCTCATTTAGGGGCATGGGACCAGGCTTGAGGGTGGAACCCTCACCAGGGACCCACCCTTTTCTACCCAGTATTCCCCTGCCTCCTGTCCATATCAGAGGGATGAGAGGACATTCTAGATGTAAGGAAGTATAGGTAGGAACATAGAGGAAGGAACAGCTACCTCCTCTTCCACTAAAGCAAGTTTAATAAAGGTGGCTTTTAGAGCTGTCATCATTAATGTGAGACAACATTTCAGGAAAAGGGAGCAGCTCATGCAAAGTCATGAACTAGAGGAAAACAAGGTATGTTTAGGAAAGTAAGTTGTTTCCTACTGTATGGTGTGTGCTCAGGGAACATGACAGGAACTGTTGGGAGTCTATGGAGATAGGTCAGGAGGGCCTGAGTCCAAAATGACCATTCTCAAACACTTAAAATTAAATCTGTTGGCAAAGATTTCAATATGGGGTTAATGTAATGGAATGTAAGGAAGTAGTGACAGCTTGCACGCTCAGTTGTTGTAACATGTATGGAGAGGTATGGATACCAGGAATCACAAAGCAGCATGTACTTGTCCTTCATTCAGTAGCTATTGCACCATCTCCTCCTATATGCTGTGCTATGAGCTATGAGTTTCTGCTCAAAGTGCTGGAGAAACAGCAACAAGGGAAACAAAAACCTAGCTTTCCTGGAGCTTACATGCAAGTAGGGGCAAAAAGACACAAGCAACATAAGTAAGCCTGTGTGCAGTGTGTTATACGATAAGTATCGCATAACAGGGATGTGTGTCACAGCAGGGAAGGGGGAAGAGGGTGAGCTGGGGCATGTTTGTAATTCAGATGAAGTTCCTGGGGAAGATCTCACCGAGGAGATGACGTTAAGGAAAGACCTGAAGGAGATGAGGCAGCAAATCATGAGGAAGAACATTCTAGGCAGAAGGAAGAAAGCAAGTGCAAAAACCTCACCTCGAGTCAGGAACGTTTGGATGATTTTGCAGAAAATCAGGGAGGCCAGTATGACTGGACAGTCTGAGTAACCAGAAGAATGAGATGGGATGGATTCAGTTGCAAGTGATTGAAATGAATAACAAACATTCATCAATCCAAGCATTCAATGACCCTAAGTATTCTTAGGTAGAAAGAATGGTGACAGGCAGGGTGAAATAAAATCTTCCTCTGCTCTGTAAAGCTGTGACTTAATCTTTCAGTCTTGTGAAAATGTGTATTTATTTGTACTGCTAGACAGTTTTGACTTACCATGGTCTACTGCTGCTGGCTGTGGAGAGAGTTTTGGTGAACAGAGAGGCCTGCAGCAAAAGAGTTAAGAGATACTTTCTACTCTAGATGAATCAGACAGAAATGAGTCATTTTTTAAATTACAGAGGTGGACACCACTTTACTTAGCAACTGTCCTTTTGAAAATTAACTTTAATTTTTTTGATTTCAGTCATAATCACGGAACTATAATTACTAGAAAGGACTTTGTTTGTCATCTAACCCAGTTCTCATTTAATAGATGAAGAAACTGTTATGAAGTATAGGTGAAATACTATTACAAATAAATCTATTCACTATTTAAAACAGTATTCTGGTAAGGAATCTTTTGAAAAAATATATATAACCCCTTAAATTTATAGTTTCAAAAATGTTTTAAAATATTTATGAAATCCCTACTATGTATTTGACACTATTCTGGCATCTGGGAATTCAGTCACAATTAATAAGGTAGATTTCATCCCTACTCAATCAGCATTTACATTGTGCTGTGGAGTGGGGATAGGGCTAGGGAGAGCTGGGAGGAGTATGTATAGATGACAAACCAGTATGTTAAAATATGGACAAAATAATTTCAGAGAAAGATAAGTGATATAAAGACAATCAAAGCACAGTGATGAATTAGAAGAATTAGAAAGTACCAGAGCTGTGGCCAGGCAGTGCCGCTCTGAGGTGAACTTGGAGCAGAGAATAGATCCACCTTCAGGAGATAGTGGTATGGGAATGGCATGGGGAGGGGACCAGGTTTTCCAGACAGAGGGTATAGCTGGCACAAAGGCCCGAGCTTGGTGTGTTCAAAGAACAGACAAAAAACCACGTAGTTGAAATGTAATGGAGGTGTGATATGTAAGATGGATGTGGAGAGGTGCAAGGTGTCCAGCCCACATGGGGTCTCTTAAAGACTGTGGTTAGACAGGTCTATGAAAATGTCAGAAAGCTTTCAGCAGGGAAATACTTATATCAGGCTTCACTTTTCAGAAGATCTGGCTTCTCTGTAGAGAATGGACTATGTTGGGACAAAAGACAAAGTGAGGAAATTAGATAGATGCCTATTTTACCAGTTCCAGCAAGAGAGGTTGAGGCTTGTGCTTGGTTAGTACTGGAAGTGAAAAAGTGGGAGCAGACTGGATTCTTCGGAGTCCCATTAGCCATATAAATCAATGTGGGGTGGGGAATGCCTGGTGCCGTGGCTCCTGCCTGTAATCCCAGCACTTTGGGAGGCCAAGGTTGGGAGCACTGCATGAGGCCGGGAGTTCAAGACTAGTCTGAGCAACACAACAAGACCCTGTTTCTACAGAAAAACAATAAAATTAAAAATTAGGTAGGCGTGGTAACATGTACCAGTAGTCCCAGCTACTGGGAAGGCTAAGGCTGGAGGATCTTTTGAGCCCAGGATTTTGAAGTTGCACTGAGCCATGATCTCACCATGGCATTCCAACCTGTGTGACATAGTGAGACGCTGTCTTAAAAAAAAAAAAAAAAAGAAAAAAAAAAGAAAGAAAGAAAGAAAAAGAAAAGTAAAAGAAATAAAAGAAATACAGATTTATTTAGTAACTTCATGTGAGAGAATATGAGGCTCAGCTCAGAAGATGAAGTGTGATTTTTTGCAAACATATGATAAAACTCTTGACTGAAAAGGCCTAGACTTCCAGATTGGTTACTGAAAGGAGCCCTAGGATGGAATGGCTCCCACTGATGAGAACTTAGGCATCGCTTTCTGCTTCCTCTCCAGCTCTAGGAAGTTAGTCTTTTTTTCCTCCCTCCTCCATATGACTTGTTGCCAAGTTGTTTGTTTATCTCCATGGGTTGCTTTCCCAGCAAAACTAGATGCCAGGTGGAACACAGTCTCCCCCAGCTCCCTGATTCCTTGTGGCCCTCAAATATAAACCATGAGGACTTTTATTTTTGAGATCATCACTGGGAAAAATCACAGCACAAACTTCAAACATGGGGAGCTTTTAGAGCACTGCATTTTTTCTAAGTTTTCATACTGCTGATTCTCTATGAGTATATGTTAATTTCTTTGGATTCATTGTCAGATGCAGTTCTGGCTAGGAGAGGCCGAATAATGGCCCCTCAAATATGCCCACATCTTAACAGGTGACACCTGTAATATATTAAATGGCAAGGGTGAGTTAAGGTTGCAAATGGAATTATGGTCACTAATCAACTGACCTTAAAATAAGAAGACTATGCTGCATTGTTGGTGTGTGCACAATGTAATCACAATTGTTCTTTAAATGTGGAAGCGGGAAGCAGAAAAACAGAGTTAGAGAGAGGTGTGAAGAGCTGGTTTTGAAGATAGAGGAAGGGGGCCAAGGGCCAGGGAATGCAGGTGATTTCTAGAAGTGCAAAAGATAAGGAAACAAATTTCTTTGTAAAGTTTCCAAAAGGGAAGTAGCTCTATCAACGGCTGCATTTTAGCTTAGCTAGACCTGTTTTGGAATTCTGACCTCTGGAACTATAAAATAATAAATTTGTTTTGTTGTAAGCTACCAAATTTTAGGTAATTTTTCATAGCCGCAGTAGAAGATGAATACATTTGCGTTCTGCCATTATTGTCTGAAAAAGGACCTTTGAACTGAGACCAAACAAATATTGTTAATGGAAAGGGCTTATCTAGCCTTCCCAATTTATCTTTTTTGAGGTCTGTTATAATGGATACCATGACTACTACTCCTACGATTACTGCTACTGCATTTGAGCATTTACTATGTGTTTGCATTGTTTTAAACACTTAACTGCCCTTGTCATCCATATTTTACAAGATAGGAAACTAGGACTCTGGCCCAAGGAGTGTGACACCAACTTTTCAATGAAGAGCTTACTTCTTCCTCTATGAGAGTGTCACTTGCTAGCACCTTGCAGGTGAAAGGGAGGATGGAAAGGAAAACTTGAACTGTATGTTTGCAAGAGTTCCCTCACCTCAATTATAAATTTACATCTCTGGAGACCTCACACTGACTCCCATCTCAGAAGTCTCCTAGCTCCATGACAGAAAGAGAACCTTAGGGCATTTCCTGAGAGTTAAGAAAAGTTAATTAACATTCAGGACCAAGGGTCTAGTTTAGGTGCACATTTCTTGATGAAGGGCTTACTGAGTTGCAAAAGTTAATGAGAGGTAGAAAGATAGGAAGAGAGAACTTAGGACGGCCTGGCTTTTTTTTTTTTTTTTTTTTTTTTACAATCACAAACTAAGATTTGTTAAGATTCTAAGAATCTTACTTTGGTTACATCTGCATTATGTGGTAGAGGAGGTGAGATGCCATGTTTATAAGTGCATCGTCATCTATCTCTGCTGTGTTTGTAGAATAGTAACACATGTACCAAACAGAAAAACACACTAAAGCACACAACTAGTGTTTAGATACAGAGTATTGCCCACTTAGCAAAAATATCCAGACACAAAGTTGAGCAGGCATCAAGCTGGGTAATGCTTCCATGATGCAAGCACCCTTGGTAGTGTGGGCCTTGGCCAGTGGGAGGGGCATAAAAAAGGAAGCAATTCAGCCAAGACCCCAAGGGATGCTTGGAGAAATCACACAGTTCGGGGGAAACAAAGTTGGAAAATAAGCTGAAAAGAGCAAGCTCATGCAAACAATAGAGGAAGGCATCTAAGTGGAAAACAGAGACTGAAGGAAAATTAGAATTAATTTAAATGTAATTTGTGTGACATCTTCAGTTAATAATCTGCATGCTGTTTTTCATCCGAACACAGACACATTTTTTGAGATGAAAATTATTATTAAAAAAAAAAGAGATGTTAAAAATAAAATTAAAAAAAAAAACTGCCAAGTGTCTCATAGACTGTCCCAGCACTAGCTCCTCTTCCTCCAATTGTTAATGATGAAACTGAAAGTTTGTGGTTAGCATAATGTCTCTATGCAGTCTTTCGTCAGCAAAGGAGAACTCAGATTTCTTGATTATACCAAAGGAGAAAGTATACATGAGTAGCAGTGTCAAGCACCTCGACAAGATTTTCAGTAACAACAAGGGCTTCCAGGTAACCAGTGCTTTCTCACCTTGGAAACTCAGGGCATTAGGGTTTTGCTTCATTGTCCTCAGTCTTCAAAGCTAAAAAGGCAAAGCGGGGATGTAGAGACTTTTTACCAAGTGTAGTTATATTTGGTCCCCATAATTAAACAATAAACAAAATCAACAAAGAAATCAAAAAAGATAAAGATGGCAATCTTTGATTTTATAAAAAATAACTTCCAGTATCATAAATTTAAGGTGGAAAACTGAGTAATGGACTGGGAAGAATCATTTATAGGATATGTAACAGACAAATGATTAATCTCCAGTGCACATAAAGAGCTTCTATGAATCAATAAAAATTTTAAAAATGGACATACGAATGTAAAAGGAAATCCAGAGAAGAAATATAAATGGTCAGTAGACATACAAAAGTGGTCAACTTCAATAATAATGGAGGAAATACAAGCTAAAAATGAAAATAACAAAAATTAAACAAATTTATTCTATCCAGTGATGGAAATGATGTAGAAAAACAGCTAATTTCATGATAGGGTCATTAATTATTACAGCTTTCCTGGAAGGCAATAGATAATATGCATAGATATTTTTTAATGTGCATATCTTTTGACCCAATAATACCATTTCCAGGCATAAATCCCAGAGATATACAGAGGTGCACAGTGATGTATATATAACTATATTTATTGGATCTCATTTCTGCCAAAAAAGTATGTATGATATACATGTGTATATATCAGTGTAGAAGAGTAGAACTTCAAAAAATATATAACATGTTAACATTGTTGACCCTGGAAAGGAGAGTGTGTATTAGTCTGTTTTCACACTGCTGATAAAGACATACCTGAAACTTGGTCATTTATACAGGAAAAAAGGTTTAATGGACTTAGAGTTCCACGTGGCTGGGGAGACCTCACAAACATGGTGGAAGGCAGGGAGAAGCAAGTCACGTCTTAACACTGATGGCAGCAGGCAAAAAGAGAGAGCTTGTGCAGGGAAACTCACCCTTATAGAAAATCAAGTCTTGTGAGACTTACTCACTATCATGAGAACAGCACAGGAAAAATCTGCCGCCATGATTCAGTTACCTCCCACTGGCTCCCTCTCACAACATGTGGAAATTTAAGATGAGATTTGGTTGGGGACACAGCCAAACTATATCAGAGTCAATATGACAGATAAGGAAAGAAGGGAGATTTTCACCTTTCATTTTATAAATTTCTATATTGTTTAACTATTTTACAGTGAAAACATATACATGAATTACTATATAATTCAACATGCATAGCCATGGACATACATTTTAAAATCTGTTTAGGAAAATTGTTTAAGTAATTCTAATTGATTATGGTTACGTCTATCTACAGATAGTAACTAAGGACATTCTAGAATAGAAGGGATTAGATAAACATGCAAACAACAATGATTCCACATGTAATTGTGATAATGGAATGTAAAAATAGACCAAATTGATTTTAAATAATTAGAAAATAATTCTTGAGAAATCTATTTTGAAGGTGACTGTTTACAACAGCATTTTTCTTCTTCTCCTCTTAGAAATTATACAAACACAGGTAGGAGAAAGAAATTAATGTTAAACACTTTTCCTTGACACTCCATGAAGTTTATAGCTTTCATAAGAATGTGTAGGGAGGCCAGGGCTAAGATGGAGGTGGAGCTGCCTGGGAGGAAGAGCAGGAGGACATGAGGAGTGTTTTGAAAGGATCCAGTGAGAGCAGGTGTCAGAGAGCACCAGCAAAAATACACGTTCTGCAGGGAGGTCTTTCCCTGATGTGCCAACCTGTTGGCCATAATTTTACTTATGGATAATACTGACAATATCCTGCATGAAATATGACTAAGCAGAAAGCAGCTGGCAGTTAAAGGAATAATACTGTTGATGAGGTGGGATTTATTGGAACAATACAAAGGAATTGTTGATAAAATTCATCATACTAATGATGTACAAAGGTAAAATAATTCTGTGATCAATCATCACCACAGACACTGAAGTGAAAATTTGGCAAAATTAAATAATTATTCTTGATTAAACACACACACTCAAAAAAGTATGCATGGATACATTTCTAATATGATAAAATATTTCAAGCTTGTCCCCAAAGTTAATACTTGAACCATTAGTGCAAAGAATATTGAGTGAAGTAGCAGTATATGATTACTATGCACAAATCAATTGCTTCTATAAAATAGCTGGTTAGAAGATTTAATGATAGAAAAACATCAACTTAAAATAGCAGTCCACAGAAATTGAAATACTTAAAACTTAATATTTTGTTTTATGTATGACCCCTATGAAGAAACATTCCACCATTCCTGAAAACCAAAAAGGAAGTCTAGTTAATGAAAAGACATACCACCATGTGCTTGGACAAGATCATGACCAGGCACAGTGGCTCACACCTGTAATCCCATCACTTTGGGAGGTTGAGGCAGGCAGATCACGAGGTCAAGAGATCGAGATCATCTTGGCCAAAATGGTGAAACCCAGTCTCTACCAAAACTACAAAAATTAACCAGGCATGGTGGTGAGCGCCTGTAGTCCCAGCTACTCAGGAGGCTGTAGCAGGAGAATTGCTTGAACCTGGGAGGCAGATGTTGCAGTGACCTGAGATCGCACCACTGCACTCCAGCCTGGCGACAGAGCGAGACTGCACCTCAAACAAAAGCAATAACAAAAACAAAAACAAAAACAAAAAACCCCACAAAAACACATTAGCAAAACATGACAGATTCATAAGTCAATTTCTGTAAGTAAAATGGTGTCAATAAACATACCACCATGCTGGACATGTTCGTTCGTACCTGTAATCCCAGCACTTTGGGAGACCATGATGGGGTTTGAGGGAGGTGTCACTTGAGCCTAGGTATTCAAGACCAACTTGAGCAACATGGTTGACTGTGTCTCCACAGAATATTTAGAAATTAGCCAGGCTTGGTGGCATGCACCTGTAGGCCCAGCTACTCAGGAGGCGGTGAGGTGGGAGGATCACTTAAGCTCAGGAGGTTGAGGCTTCAGTGAGTGACCTGTGATCAGGCCACTGCACACCAGCCTGGATGACAGAGTGAGACTCTGAAAAACAAAAACAAAAACAAAAAACACTCACCAAATTTGTAGAATCAGACACATTAGTTCTAAAGTTTATATGCAAAAATGAGCAAATTAGACAATGAATGAACATATACCGTATGAGAAGATTAACGAAGTATCTATGGATAGAAATTGAGAATACACTATAAGCTTCTATGAATACATGAAGAGATCTCTGGAAAATAATGGACATTCTGGACAGTTGATCTAAATGCATATAGAAATTCAGTGTATGAAAATGTACCATCTCAAAGCAGTGAGGAAAATATACATCATTCAGTAAAAATTGTAGCAGTCTACAACAAAAAACATAAAATTACAGTTGGATTGTTATCTTGAGCCACACACCAGCACCAACATAGATTACAAACAAATCAAAGGCTATAATATAAAAAATAAAACAAAGTCCTGAAAGAAAACATGGACAAATTCCTGTATGAACTTGAAGTAGAGAAGCGGCTTTTAAATATGACAGAAAATCCATTAATCATTAAAGAAAAGGATAAATCCAACCATATAAAAATGAAAACCTTCTGTGTGGGGGAAACATGTCAAAAGACCACTGATTCACAGGGAGAAGCTTCTGCAATTCATATAACAGGCCTAATTTTCCTTGAAAAATTCCTATAAAAACAGATTTTGGAAATCATGAAGAAAAAAATATTTTCTACTCAATAGAACTGAAAAAGAATATAAACAAATAATCACTGACAGGGAAGTACAAACAGTTCTTAACCATATGAAAAATGCTCACCTTCATTTTTTTTTCTTCTTTTTTTGAGACGGAATCTCTCTCTGTCACCCGAGCTGGACTGCAGTGGCATGATCTCGACTTACTGCAACTTCCGCCTCCCAGGTTCAAGCAATTCTCCTGCCTCAGCCTCCCAAGTAGCTTGGACTATAGGCGCCCACCACCACTCCTGGCTAATTTTTGTATTTTTAGTAGAGTTAGGGTTTCACCATTTTGGCCAGGCTGGTCTCAAACTCCTGACCTCAGGCAATCCACCTGCTTCTGCCTCCCACAGTGCTAGGATTACAGGTGTGAGCCATCACCACCAGCCTCAACTTCATTCTCAATAAAATAAATACAAATTTAAAATACATTGAGATACTGTTTGGTTTTTCTTTTTCACTTATCAAATTGGCTGAAATCCACAATTTGATAAAACATTCTGTTGGTGAGAGCATGAGGAAATGGACATTCTCATAGAATGTAGTGGGGGAGGAAGGGAGCATAAATTTGCACAACTCCTGTAGAAGAAGTCTATTTAGAACGAACTACAAAAATCACAAAATTTCAAATTCATATACTGCTCTGAGAATATAGAGAAATGCCATCCTTGGGATTTATCCTTCATATTATGTGAAATAATATGTAAAAGTTCATTATGGAATCCTTTTAAAAATAGCAAAAGTTTAGGGAAAAATCCAATGTCCATCATTAGGGTACTAGTTAAATGAAGTATGGTCCATCCATAAAAATGAACATTATATAATTGAGAAAAAGAATGTGGCCCCTCCCTATGTGTTATTTTGGGTAAATCTCCCAGGGATACTGTTCAGAACAAGTCAACATAAAGAGGAGTGTGTGTAGCAGGTTGCCTTTTGTGTTACAAAGGGAAAATAGTAACATTTGTTCATACTTGCAGGTTTCTAATCCTGTCTCCACCACTTACATCTGGGTAAATTTGGGCAAGTTATATATTGTGTCTTGGCTTCAGTGCTATCTCCTAGAAATGAAGATAATCACTACCACCTAAAAAAAAATTGGGAAGATTAAATGAGAAAAATATTTACAAAGAACTTAGCAAGACATTTGGTTCATAATTGTTGTAAAAAGGGCAGTTACTACTCTAAGGGGTTCTGTCTTCTCTATATAAACTTATACACTTTAGGAACTAATCTGACAGCCTAGCACCTACTAATATTTATTTGCTATAGTTCACCCAGTGTATTTGTACATTTAAAAATATATATCTCATTAAGTCCCAGAGTGCCTGAGGATTGAAAGGGGACAACATCACAACTCTAATGCTAAGAGATACAGACCATTAAGGCTCCATCTGAAATCAAGTATCTCTCTCTAAAAAAAGAAGGAAGTAAAATTCAATTTGTGTGAAATTTGATTTGCACAAGTTCTCAGAGACACCGGCACTGGATAAAGTGAATTTCACCTGTATCGAATCATCAGTCACCTTCAGTACCTAGGAAGGCACCAAAACGACATCTGGCAATCAATTTTCCATCTTTCAGTGCAGCCTCAGGAACTGGGTAGTAACCAGCATGATATTGTAAAGAGAAAACTGTGTGGGCCAATTCAATTTCCTCCTATGACAGAATGACAGGTCACAGAGATAGGAGAAAAGCAATAGATGTAATCTACATGAGCACCGCAAGTCTTTTGATTCTGTCCCACATGACAGTCTCATCAGGGCTTTCTGAAGACTGGGTCTAAATAAGGGTTTGAGGAACTGAGGGCCCCTCCTACCCCTACCAGTGTCACCCAACCCTAGCGGAGTGCTGGATAGAAGCAGTGCAGTAATCTACTAGAGACTGGAGCATGTCAGGGATGACAGAGAAGATAGAAGGGATAGAGGGAGATGAAATTAATGCAGACCCAGAGACAGAGTAAGAAAGAGAGAGTCAGAGACAGAGAGAATGTGTGGAAAGTTTCTAGAATTTGGAGACTGTAAGTATAGGTTAAAACACTCAGACAGGTGCAGTTGCTCACACCTGTTGTCCCAGCAATTTGGGAGGCCAAGGTGGGTAGATTGCTTGAGACCAGGAGTTCCAGACCATCCCTGCAACACAGCAATACCCCATCTCTACAAAATAAATAAATAAGTAAATAAAAATTAGCCTGGTGTGGTGGCATGTGCCTGTAGTCCCAGCTACTTGGGAAGCTGAGGTGGGAATATTGCTTGAGCCCAGGAATTCTAGGTTGCAGTGAGCTATGATAACACCACTGCACTCTTGCCTGGGCAACAGAGTGAGACCTTGTCCAAATGAAAAAAATAAGAACGAAAGTAAATAAAAACAGAAACACTCAAGGAGATAAACATGAGCTGGGAGACTATGTTGACAACAAGGAGCTTCTCATGGGAGGGGAAGATCCTGATGGGCAGGGAAGCAAAGCACCTCCATGTCACTGAGGATGTAAAGAAAACTGGACAAAAGCGAATACCATTCACAGTCACTCCTTCATTGTGTGTGGGGGGAGGGGCGGAGAGAGAGAGAGAGAGAGAGAGAGAAGAGGGAGGAGGTGAAATGTCACTCAGGAATTTTGTGAGAAACTATTGGGTTAGGAAGGTGGGAATGGCAGAGCTCACACTTGGGAACTCTGCTTCTGGATCATATAAGTATTGGAAAGTTTCGTTGTAGATATTGATGAAACTTGTCCATTGAATTACTGTAGAACTGGAAGAGGAGGAATGAAGGTTGAGTCAAAGATAAAGATACGAATATGAGGACCAAAGTTGGATGGACGGGTTTCTCTTTTGCTAGCTGTCCTAGCTCAGATTCTGGACTTGTTATAAGAAGATGAAGGGGTGGAGGAATATGGGTCACAAATAGCTTTGACTTCAGTCCAAAGAGCCCTCTAATGTAAAGAAGACCTGGTATTTTCCCATCCCAGGGAAATCATGGCCTTATTTTTATTTTTATTTTTTTATTATACTCTAAGTTCTAGGGTACATGTGCATAACGTGCAGGTTTGTTACATATGTATACTTATGCCATGTTGGTGTGCTGCACCCATCAACTCGTCAGCACCCATCAATTCATCATTTATATCATGTATAACTCCCCAGTGCAATCCCTCCCTCCTCCCCCCTCACCATGATAGGCCCCAGTGTGTAATGTTCCCCTTCCCGAGTCCAGGTGATGTCATTGTTCAGTTCCCACCTATGAGTGAGAACATGCGATGTTTGGTTTTCTGTTCTTGTGATAGTTTGCTAAGAATGATGGTTTCCAGCTGCATCCATGTCCCTACAAAGGACGCAAACTCATCCTTTTTTATGGCTGCATAGTATTCCATGGTGCATATGTGCCACATTTTCTTAATCCAGTCTGTCACAGATGGACATTGGGTTGATTCCAAGTCTTTGCTATTGTGAATAGTGCCGCGATAAACATACGTGTGCATGTGTCTTTGTAGTAGAATAATTTATAATCCTTTGGGTATATACCCAGTAGTGGGATGGCTGGGTCATATGGTACATTTAGTTCTAGATCCTTGAGGAATCGCCATACTGTTTTCCATAATGGTTGAACTAGTTTACAATCCCACCAACAGTGTAAAAGTGTTCCTATTTCTCCACATCCTCTCCACACCTGTTGTTTCCTGACTTCTTAATGATTGCCATTCTAACTGGTGTGAGATGGTATCTCATTGTGGTTTTGATTTGCATTTCTCTGATGGCGAGTGATGATGAGCATTTTTTCATGTGTCTGTTGGCTGTATGATGTCTTCTTTTGAGAAATGTCTGTTCATATCCTTTCCCCACTTTTTGATGGGGTTGTTTGTTTCTTTCTTGTATATTTGTTTGAGTTCTTTGTAGATTCTGGATATTAGCCCTTTGTCAGATGAGTAGGTTGCAAAAAATGTTCTCCCATTCTGTAGGTTGCCTGTTCACTCTGATGGTAGTTTCTTTTGCTGTGCAGAAGCTCTTTAGTTTAAGTAGATCCCATTTGTCAATTTTGGCTTTTGCTGCCGTTGCTTTTGGTGTTTTAGACATGAAGTCCTTGCCCATGCCTATGTCCTGAATGGTACTACCTAGATTTTCTTCTAGGGTTTTTATGGTTTTAGGTCTAACATTTAAGTCTCTAATCCATCTTGAATTAATTTTCGTATAAGGGGTAAGGAAAGGATCCAGTTTCAGCTTTCTACTTATGGCTAGCCAATTTTCCCAGCACCATTTATTAAATAGGGAATCCTTCCCCATTTCTTGTTTCTCTCAGGTTTGTCAAAGATCAGATGGCTGTAGATGTGTGGTATTATTTCTGAGGACTCTGTTCTGTTCCATTGGTCTATATCTCTGTTTTGGTACCAGTACCATGCTGTTTTGGTTACTGTAGCCTTGTAGTATAGTTTGAAGTCAGGTAGCGTGACGCCTCCAGCTTTGTCCTTTTGACTTAGGATTGTCTTGGCAATGCAGGCTCTTTTTTGGTTCCATATGAACTTTAAAGCAGTTTTTTTTTTTTCCAATTCTGTGAAGAAACTCATTGGTAGCTTGATGGGGATGGCATTGAATCTATAAATAACCTTGGGTAGTATGGCCATTTTCACGATATTGATTCTTCCTATCCATGAGCATGGTATGTTCTTCCATTTGTTTGTGTCCTCTTTGATTTCACTGAGCAGTGGTTTGTAGTTCTCCTTGAAGAGGTCCTTGACATCCCTTGTAAGTTGGATTCCTAGGTATTTTATTCTCTTTGAAGCAATTGTGAATGGAAGTTCATTCCTGATTTGGCTCTCTGCTTGTCTGTTACTGGTGTATAAGAATGCCTGTGATTTTTGCACATTGATTTTGTATCCTGAGACTTTGCTGAAGTTGCTTATCAGCTTAAGGAGATTTTGGGCTGAGACAGTGGGGTTGTCTAAATATACAATCATGTCATCTGCAAACAGGGACAATTTGACTTCTTCTTTTCCTAACTGAATACCCTTTATTTCTTTCTCTTGCCTGATTGCCCAAGCCAGAACTTCCAACACTATGTTGAATAGGAGTGGTGAGAGAGGGCGTCCCTGTCTTGTGCCAGTTTTTAAAGGGAATTTTTCCAGTTTTTGTCCATTCAGTATGATATTAGCTGTGGGTTTGTCATAAATAGCTCTTATTATTTTGAGATATGTTCCAACAATACCGAATTTATTGAGCGTTTTTAGCATGAAGGGCTGTTGAATTTTGTCAAAAGCCTTTTCTGCATCTATTGAGATAATCATGTGGTTCTTGTCTTTGGTTCTGTTTATATGCTGGATTACGTTTATTGATTTGCGAATGTTGAACCAGCCTTGCATCCCAGGGATGAAGCCCACTTGATCATGGTGGATAAGCTTTTTGATGTGTTGCTGAATCCGGTTTGCCAGTACTTTATTGAGGATTTTTGCATCGATGTTCATCAGGGATATTGGTCTAAAATCTCTTTTTTTTGTGTGTCTCTGCCAGGCTTTGCTATCAGGATGATGTTGGCCTCATAAAATGAGTTAGGGAGGATCCCCCCTTTTTCTATTGATTGGAATAGTTTCAGAAGGAATGGTACCAGCTCCTCCTTGTACCTCTGGTAGAATTCAGCTGTGAATCCATCTGGTCCTGGACTTTTTTTGGTGGGTAGGCTATTAATTGTCGCCTCAATTTCAGAGCCTGCTATTGGTCTATTCAGGGATTCAACTTATTCTTGGTTTAGTCTTGGGAGAGTGTAAGTGTCCAGGAAATTATCCATTTCTTCTAGATTTTCTAGTTGATTTACGTAGAGGCATTTATAGTATTCTCTGATGGTTGTTTGTATTTCTGTGGGGTCAGTGGTGATATCCCCTTTATCATTTTTTATTGCGTCTATTTGATTCCTCTCTCTTTTCTTCTTTATTAGTCTTGCTAGTGGTCTGTCAATTTTGTTGATCTTTTCAAAAAACCAACTCCTGGATTCATTGATTCTTTGGAGGGGTTTTTGTGTCTCTATCTCCTTCAGTTCTGCTCTGATCTTCGTTATTTCTTGCCTTCTGCTAGCTTTTGAATGTGTTTGCTCTTGCCTCTCTAGTTCTTTTAATTGTGATGTTAGAGTGTCCATTTTAGATCTTTCCTGCTTTCTCTTGCGGGCATTTAGTGCTATGAATTTCCCTCTACACACTGCTTTAAATGTGTCCCAGAGATTCTGGTATGTTGTATCTTTGTTCTCATTGCTTTCAAAGAATATCTTTATTTCTGCTTTCATTTCGTTATGTACCCAGTAGTCATTCAGGAGCAGGTTGTTCAGTTTCCATGTAGTTGAGCGGTTTTGACTGAGTTTCTTAGTCCTGAGTTCTAGTTTGATTGCACTGTGGTCTGAGAGACAGTTTGTTATAATTTCTGTTCTTTTATATTTGCTGAGGAGTGCTTTACTTCCAATTATGTGGTCAATTTTGGAATAAGTGCGATGTGGTGCTGAGAAGAATGTATATTCCGTTGATTTGGAGTGGAGAGTTCTATAGATGTCTATTAGGTCCGCTTGGTGCAGAGATGAGTTCAATTCCTGGATATCCTTGTTAAGTTTCTGTCTCGATCTGTCTAATGTTGACAGTGGAGTGTTGAAGTCTCCCATTATTATTGTATGGGAGTCTAAGTCTCTTTGTAAGTCTCTAAGGACTTGCTTTATGAATCTGGGTGCTCCTGTATTGGGTGCATATATATTTAGGAGAGTTAGCTCTTCCTGTTGAATTGATCCCTTTACCATTATGTAATGGCCTTCTTTGTCTCTTGTGATCTTTGATGGTTTAAAGTCTGTTTTATCAGAGACTAGGATTGCAACCCCTGCTTTTTTTTGTTCCCCATTTGCTTGGTAGATCTTCCTCCATCCCTTTAATTTGAGCCTATGTATGTCTCTGCATGTGAGATGGGTCTCCTGAATACAGCAGACTGATGGTCTTGACTCTTTATCCAGTTTGCCAGTCTGTGTCTTTTTTTTTTTTTTTTTTCATTATATTTTAAGTTCTAGGGTACATGTGCATAACGTTTATATCATGTATAACTCCCCAATGCAATCCCTCCCTCCTCCCCCCTCCCCATGATAGGCCCCAGTGTGTGATGTTCCCCTTCTCGAGTCCAAGTGATCTCATTGTTCAGTTCCCACCTATGAGTGAGAACATGCGGTGTTTGGTTTTCTGTTCTGTAACCAGTCTGTGTCTTTTAATTGGAGTATTTAGTCCATTTACATTTAAGGTTAATATTGTTATGTGTGAACTTGATCCTGTCATTATGATATTAACTGGTTATTTTGCTCGTTATTTGATGCAGTTTCTTCCTAGCCTCGATAGTCTTTACATTTTGGCATGTTTTTGCAATGGCTGGTACCGGTTGTTCCTTTCCATGTTTAGGGCTTCCTTCAGGGTCTCTTGTAAGGCAGGCCTGGTGGTGACAAAATCTCTAAGCATTTGCTTATCTGTAAAGGATTTTATTTCTCCTTCACTTATGAAACTTAGTTTGGCTGGATATGAAATTCTGGTTGAAAATTCTTTTCTTTAAGAACGTTGAATATTGGCCCCCACTCTCTTCTGGCTTGTAGAGTTTCTGCCGAGAGATCTGCTGTTAGTCTGATGGGCTTCCCTTTGTGGGTAACCCGACCTTTCTCTCTGGCTGCCCTTAAGATTTTTTCCTTCATTTCAACTTTGGTGAATCTGGCAATTATGTGTCTTGGAGTTGCTCTTCTGAGGAGTATCTTTGTGATGTTCTCTGTATTTCCTGAATTTGAATGTTGGCCTGCCCTACTAGGTTGGGGAAGTTCTCCTGGATGATATCCTGAAGAGTGTTTTCCAACTTGGTTCCATTTTCCCCCTCACTTTCAGGCACCCCAATCAGATGTAGATTTGGTCTTTTTACATAATCCCATACTTCTTGCAGGCTTTGTTCATTTCTTTTTCTTCTTTTTTCTTTTGGTTTCTCTTCTCGCTTCATTTCATTCATTTGATCCTCAATCGCTGATACTCTTTCTTCCAGTTGATCGAGTCGGTTACTGAAGCTTGTGCATTTGTCACGTATTTCTCGTGTCATGGTTTTCATCTCTGTCATTTCGTTTATGACCTTCTCTGCATTAATTAGTCTAGCTGTCAATTCTTCCACTCTTTTTTCAAGATTTTTAGTTTCTTTGCGCTGGGTACGTAATTCCTCCTTTAGCTCTGAGAAGTTTGATGGACTGAAGCCTTCTTCTCTCATCTCGTCAAAGTCATTCTCTGACCAGCTTTGATCCGTTGCTGGTGATGAGCTGTGCTCCTTTGCAGGGGGAGATGCACTCTTATTTTTTGAATTTCCAGCTTTTCTGCCCTGCTTTTTCCCCATCTTTGTGGTTTTATCTGTCTCTGGTCTTTGATGATGGTGACGTACTGATGGGGTTTTGGTATAGATGTCCTTCCTGTTTGATAGTTTTCCTTCTGACAGTCAGGACCCTCAGCTATAGGTCTGTTGGAGATTGCTTGAGGTCCACTCCAGACCTTGTTTGCCTGGGTATCAGCAGCAAAAGTTGCAGAAGATAGAATATTGCTGAACAGTGAGTGTACCTGTCTGATTCTTCCTTTGGAAGCTTCCTCTCAGGGGTGTACTCCACCCTGTGAGGTGTGGGGTGTCAGACTGCCCCTAGTGGGGGATGTCTCCCAGCTAGGCTACTCAGGGGTCAGGGACCCACCTGAGCAGGCAGTCTGTCCGTTCTCAGATCTCAGCCTCAGCGTTGGGAGATCCACGGCTCTCCCCAAAGCTGTCAGACAGAGTCGTTGGCGTCTGCACAGGCCCCCACTGCTTCGCTGTCCCCAGAGGTGGAGTCTACAGAGACAGGCAGGCTTCCTTGAGCTGCTGTGAGCTCCACCCAGTTCGAGCTTCCCAGTGGCTTTGTTTACCTACTTAAGCCTCAGCAATGGCGGGCGCCCCTCCCCCAGCCTCGCTGCTGCCTTGCGGATAGATCTCCGCAGACTGCTGTGTTAGCAATGAGGGAGGCTCCGTGGGCGTGGGACCCTCCCGGCATGGCCTTATTTTTTAACACAATAAGGTAAATTTTCTCATTAGAAAGTTCTGCATTTGTCATGTCAGTAATCATATCCTTCTAATTGTGGTGCTGTCAGTTGACTACTGCAAAAAAAAAAAAAAAAAAAAAAAAAAAAAAAAGATCCTCCGTTCTCCACTCAGTCTCAGTTACTGCATCATCATGATAGTTTGATAATTGTATTACTACTCGAAGGCAAGTGATCCGTGATCCTTCTTTTGTTGACTACTGAGGAGGAAATTGTTAATGACATTAATAGTTTGATAATGTGACACAGAACTCTGGATAATGTCTAGTCTGTGACTGTGCGGTTTGTCTGGAGAATTGAGTAAGATTGCTGGGAAGAAACAAGAGCATCCTGACCTTATGGGATGACTTGATGCCCGCCTCCAAGGTTGCTATGACGGTTCAATGAGATAGTGTATATACAAAAGTAGGCAATAGCAATGGTTCAATAAATGTTAGCTTTTTATGAAAATCCAAGTTAAACATTGGCTTATTCTCTTCTTTATTGTCATTCATTCTGTAACTAAAGAAATTACTTTTCTTACCAAACACGGGGCATGAAGGATGAACTTGACCACTTCATTCTTGATACCCATGAAGTCAGAATTCAGATACCAATGAAAATCATTCATTATATCTGATGTCATAAAATAGACTTAGAATGGTGTTTTCACCATATATTTAATTTTCATTAAATATATGTTGCCATTATTATTAGAAAGGGTGGGGAGACCTAACTGGGGGCGATGACATGAATAAAGTTGTCCTATGACATTGACTTTTAATTTATACAAGTTGGTTTTGAAAATTGAAAAATGAGCTGACTCCTGATTCTCTCATGGACTTAAACATTTAATTTTGCACCCCAGTAAGATCTGGCGAGGAGGAAATGGACTATGCCTAATACTGTGGGCAGCCTTTGGAGAAGGTCGGGATCCTGCTAAGATGAGCACAACATGTAATGTTTGTCCTTTGGAAGCAAACACTTTGCCTTCATTGCAGTCTTCTTGTCAGAAGGAAGATAAAAATGGGAGATGGGGAGAATTTTCTATAATTAAATAAAAAACAAAAACAAAAACAAATTTGTTTCATTCTTAGCCTGGGACTTCCTGGGGCTCTGAGGATTCCAGTATTATTGGAGTATCTGGATAATCACAGCTCTCTCTAGCTGATCAAAAGTAAAATTAAATGTGAGGCCAGGCGCGATGGCTCACGCCTGTAATCCCAGCACTTTGGGAGGCAGAGTTGACCTGAGGTCAGACATTTGAGACCAGCCTGGGCAACATGGTGAAACTCTGTCTCTACTGAAAATAGAAAAATTAACCAGGCATGATGGCGGGCACCTGTAATCGCAGCAATTTGGAGAGGGGATCACTTGAGGTTAGGAGTTCGAGACCAGCCTGACCAACACGGTGAAACCCCGTCTCTACTAAAAATACAAAAGTTAGCCAGGCTTGGTGGAGGGCACCTTTAATCCCAGCTACTGGGGAAGTTGACAAGAATCGCTTGAACCCAGGAGGTGGAGGTTGCAGTTAGCTGAGATTATGCCACTGTACTCCAGCCTGGGTGACACAGTGAGACTCTGTCTCAAAAAAATAAAATAAAAATAAAATAAAATAAAATGTGAATTCTGTGTCACTTTATCAACACGTGGACTCCAAAGTTTCTGTACTGTAAAGAGATGGCCACAGGGCTGGGAGAAAAGACTCAGGTAGCTGAGATAGGAAGGGAATCAGGTTCTAGGGCTGGAGAAGGATCAGCGATAATGGATAATGCAGGGAGAAGAGGTGGGAAAAGGAATACAAGATGCTTTCTTGGGCAGTTTTTGAGGATAGAATTCAAGGGTATGTTTTGTACACGTGTTTAAATTCTTAATGCAGATTACCAACCAGGAAGCCCAGGGTAGATGGAGGGTAGACGGAGGGTAGGGAGGATGGAAGGTAATCCATTGCTCAGTAAGTGAGATAGGTAGAATGCCCCTGTGCCCACCACTGTGCCACTGTTTTTCTGGAAGCATAACAGATACCCAGAGTCCTGGGTGACTGGAGCAGCCACAAGGCTGGACATAGACTAGGCTACAATGATTTTACCTTGGCTAAAACCAGAATGTCCGGGGGAGTGTGGAGCCCACGGGCAGTTACTACCATTTTCTTTTTATCAGTCCATCTTCTCATGTGGTTTCTTGGAGAGGAAGATGTTCTCACTCAGAAGAAAAGTGAAATCCCAGTAATACTCTCTCCTGACTTCTACACTAAGCAAGTCATGGGGGCAAAGGCTTTGCCTAAAAGAGCAAGGACCCAGGAGGGATGGCTGACCTACTACCCATCTTCCATCTGACTCCAGTGGGGATGGTTCTAAGATATTGGTCCTAAACGCTGAGACTACTGCTTTGATATTTAGTGGAGTCTCCCAACCTATCGCTTAATCTTCCCTTTGATATTTATTTCTGGGTTCATTGGCTTCTGTTGCTTCTCTGCCGGGAAGATACAGTTTCCTATTCATTATGATTTGAACCCCAAAAACAGAAGGCTATCAGAAAGACAGAAGTTTTCTTTTTATCTGAATTCAGAAAAACATGTTGGCTTGGTCTTAGCTAGATGTGTTCAGAAAACAAGGAGAATTACTGTTTGATAATTTTATGGGATTTATTGCAAACTTAACATAAAAAGTGAGATTATCTTTAACTTCAGGTTAAATGCTGAATCTTAAAGTACTATATGTTGAAAACTAGATATGAACAATACAATTAAAGAAACAATAAAACATAAAAATTAGATATGGAGTGCTTCTTCGTCTTTCTGCATGTCAGAGCTTTTCAATTTATTTGAAAATTGGACCAAACTCTGGCAGTTTGGACCATTTGTTGGATCTTTTTACCAAATTCTAGGGTTCTAACACATCAGTAGATTCCAGACTGTCACACATTATATCATTTTATACTTTATTTATCTGCTAAGTTTAACTTTGTATTATTTATAAGCAATAATACCTCTCCAGAATAATGACTCTTAAATATTATTCGAAGAAGGTTTGTATTTTCCAAAGCATTTTTTCTATTTTTTTTTTATCTCCCTCTGAAAAATACTG